>NC_064413.1:48158333-48767500 GCF_023375975.1 Astyanax mexicanus | reverse complement strand
TTTATTTATTGCAGAAAATGAGAAATAGCCCTGGTTTTTAAATCACAGTTTTCATGCATCTTGGCATCATGTTCTCCTCCACCAGTCTTACACACTGCTTTTGGATAACTTTATGCCTTTACTCCTGGTGCAAAAATTCAAGCAGTTCAGCTTGGTTTGATGGCTTGTGATCATCCATCTTTCTCTTGATTATATCCAATTATATCCAGAAGAAACTCTTTAACAGTTAAACAAATTTAACATATGGTAACTCCGCCCCTCATAGGTGTGCATGGTCTATAATGTGTATATTCTTTTTTTACTGCTCTTCTTAACACTGTTTAAGCCTAGGTCATGATTTCAGTACCTTTCCCTGATTAGAAAATTCACTAATTCAGTTGTAACTGAATCCAGAAGGCAGGTGCTTCCTTTAAAGTCGCAACAACACAATGCGACTGACGAGCCGTGATTCAACATTCAGCAGGAATGCAGTTTCTTTTACTGCGACGTTCCTCCACAGAACCAAGCGCGCAGCAAAGCGCACACACGTCTGACCTGAGAACAGTCGAGATCATTCATCCTCCTGCCATCTGCTCCGAGCACCAGCCCGGCTCTACAGCTAGCACAGTGTCCCTGCCTGGCACGGGCCTAGGAAGCCGAGCACAAGGGGGTCTTTCACCACGGGCCTGGAGCTCGGATGAGCCCCCGGCATATCAATGCACAACCCCGAAGAGAGCGCGGCCCAACCGTCCGAGCAAACAAACAGGCGCTCGGCGGAGAGAGAAGTCACAAATAGCTGCCACCAGGCACGCTTAATTGGAAACACATTTGTTTGTCATTTGCTGAACTTTAACGCTTTCCATAAACCCAACTGGCTAATTAGAGTTTGATGGTTACATGTAAATGTGTCATTATTTTTTCTGAAAAAAAAAAAGACACTCAAACACACACACACACACACACACTCATTCACACACACACTCATTCACACACACATAAACACACACACATGCGCACTGCGCTAGGCTAATTAAATCTATTTTGCCTACGCACCGCAAACGAACCTTGATGAGCGATGTGATCTCATTAAATGACAGCACGACGAATCGAACGCCGCGTGTTTGGAGCCGCGAGCGCGGCGTTTTTTCCCGACAGCACACCTCAGCGGCACCCCGGCGCCCAAACAGCTGGGAGCTGCCAGCCTCGTCTAGCGCCGCTCGCGAGCTCATGCATGACCATGCTGTCATTTAGATCAGAACTTTGATAAGAAAGTAGTCACTCTGAGAGCGAGGCGCCGAGGGAGACGGAGGAAACAAACCGCACTCGTCTCTGGAGTCTCAGAGGGAGGGAGGGAGGGAGGGAGGGAGGAAGAGGAGGGAGACATTCAGACAGCATTTCAACCATGAACGCTGCTAACGTTCTGATTAGCTGGCAGTGTGTTAGCTCACAAATGCTCACTTGTGCTAACATATAACATATAGGGTTAAAAGTGCTACACTCGAAGCAAAAAGAATTGACCTCAGTGGACAGCCTGGGAAAGCGCACATCTGTACATGTTGTGAGGTGTTATCTTGTGAGTGAGGCTGATCACTGGCAAGAATGATCACAGAAAGGCGATATAATTATGGGAGTTAGAGTGAGGCCGATAGCGGAATGAAAGATGGATGGAACACTTATTTCTGAAGTTGAGTAGGTATTTAATATATACATATATACAAGACCACTTAAAAAAAGTCATGAGTTTGATTTTACCAAATTAAAAACCTCTGGAATATAATCAAGAGGAAGATAAATGATCACAAGCCAAATCAAATGTTTGCACCATGAGTAAAGGTATAAAGTTATCCAAAAGCAGTGTGTAAGACTGGTGGAGGAGAACATGATGCCAAGATGAAAACACATGAAAACTGTGATTAAAAATCAGGGTTATTCCACCAAATATTGATTTATGATTTATGAACTCCTAAAACTTGAATATGAACTTTTTTTGCATTATTCGAGGTCTGAAAGCTCTGCATCTTTTTAAATTATTTCAGCATTTTCTCTACTGTTGTCTGCAAATAAATGCTCTAAATGACAATGTTTTTATTTGGAATTTGAGAGAAATGTTGTCTGTGGTTTATAGAATAAAAAACAATGTTTTATTTGTCATTTTACTCAAACATATACCTATAAATAGCAAAATCAGACAAAATGATTCAGAAACTGTAGTGGTCTCTTAATTTGACATGCTTGACATGTGACATGTGGTAAAACTCCCTTTTGTTTGTCCACAGAAACATTTTAACACAGAAAAAAATATTTTTCAGTTTTCTTTTAAAAGAAGGGTTACCCTCGATGTATTACATTGTGAAAATAAAGGTTGATTAATTTATTGATTGATTATCAAATATAAATCTAGTGAGCACAAAAACAAGATGGAAAGACGTTCATGGAAAGTTTTGATCTTGTACAGGGTACAATACTCAGTATCATCCCTATTTTAACCAATCAGCGCTCACTGGAAACATGTGACCTTCAACAAGGCTGAGAAGTACGGCCACGTCAACGCCTAACTTTTGCCACCGCCGTCTCACGCGGTCCTGAGGTGCGATAAATCACCGTGGCTCTGGCTGACCTGTGCTCTGACAAACTGGAAATGAAAGTCTTTTCCTTCCTGACAAATAGTGTTTTCTCTGGCCTCGGGCGCAGGACGCGTCGGGTGTGAGTAGGGGGCAGCGCGCTCCCTCACACAGCCTGAGATGGATCTCATACATTCCCCCTCCTCGTGTAAACACCGGCTGCTGTAGGGCCTTTCCAACGCGCATTTATCATCCCGCCAGCGCAGCGCCGTATCATTACATCAGTATATCATTACAGAATTACAGGGGGCAAGAGTTTTCAGCGTGGGGGGAGGGGGGTGTGGGTGGGGGTACTCGATGGGATGATACGATACTGTTATCACAGACCTCCCCAGATCTCTTAAAATTTGCAGACCGTTGCTTTAAAGCACCCTATTTTAAGAAACACACAGAACAACCTGGTTTGCTTAGTGTTTTACATGCAATTTACACACAATTTTGTACAGTATTGTGCAAATGTTTAAGTCACCTGTGGGAATTTCAGTAAAGAAAAAGCTTCTTAACTGAAATTCCCACAGGTGACTTAAAAATTTGCACAATACTGTACAAAATTGTGTGTAAATTGCATGTAAAACACTAAGCAATCCAGGTTGTTCTGTGTGTTTCTTAAAATAGGGTGCTTTAAAGCAACGGTCTGCAAATTTTAAGAGATCTGGGGATTTATTGACTTTTCTCTAGTGGTAATGTGTAACTGCACAGAGCATGTGCATGACAGGTATTGCTAATGCAAGCTGATATACAGTAAAATTGTTTTTTTTTTTAGTATAATATTGTTTTTTCTTAATTTTGGGAAAATACAGAATGTAAAAATTAAATACGACCAACAAACCTACCAGACCACTCAGTTTTTAGAATGAATATGTATACTGTATGACTAAGCAGGGATAGTTGTGCCAGGATGCTCACACCATTAAAATTACAATATTTTATCCTCTCTCAACTCAACAATACTGCGGCTTTTACTTTAAAAGATAACTTCTTAAGGACTGCTACTTTAAAGGAAGGCTTTTGACAATAACCAAAGTGATACTTGTGTATATTTTGGAATTGACATCATCAGATATAATGCCCTGAGAAATCCCACATGGACGGGGAGAACCCACCAGACTCACCACCAGAGCTAAACCAAGATGACATTTGATTCCTAAATTTCCTTTGGGATAAATGAAGTATCTATCTATCTATCTATCTATCTATCTATCTATCTATCTATCTATCTATCTATCTATCTATCTATCTATCTTTCTATCTATCTATCTATCTATCTATCTATCTATCTATCTATCTATCTATCTATCTATCTATCTATCTATCTATCTGTCTATCTGTCTGTCTGTCTGTCTAGGTATTGTTACATTTTGTCAGTTTGTCCAACAATACCATCTATCTGATGCAAATATGATGAATTAAGATCATGATTGGACGGTTTGGGTAGTTTATTTTCTTGTGTGAAGAGAAAAAATATGTTTTTTTTTGCTGAGCCATAGCTTGGAAATCACAAAATTAAATGAATACCTTCAATAATACAGTCATTTATCTTTTATTGGGCTATATTGTACTTAAGTACTTCCGGCGCTATACTGAGCGGCAGCCTTTCCAGCAGCTCCGTCTTTTGTGTACTGTTTTTAGTCTTTTTACTTACTTTTTACCTTATACTATGTATATATTTTGTATTGTTTATATTTATATATCGTTGTATATATCTTATAATAGCTTTCTTTTTTCTTACTGCACTACTTTTTGATTATAATGTATCACCCCTATTATTGTTGTTTGTGCTTCTGTGTTGTATTCTGTAATTGCTGCTGGATGCTAAATTTCCTATCTATCTGTCTGTCTGTCTGTCTGTCTGTCTGTCTATCTATCTATGCTGGTTTTGTTACATTTTTTCAGTTTGTCCATCAATAGGATCAGAAGACACAACTCTGCATCCCATTCTGCATCCCACAGTTGAATGCTGTAACTGGTAAGTGTGTGTATATGTGTGTGTACGGAGTGTGTGTGTGTGTGTGTGTTTGTGTGTGTGTGTGTGTGTATATGGAGTGTCGTTTTCCTCTGGGTCTTCCTCTGAGGCACTTCAAAGGCTTACTTGGCAACCCAGAGAGAAACAGTGGCCACGAGGCAAAGTGGTGTTAAGCAGTCAGACGCCACTGTTTTCTTTACGTTCAGAACGACAGCAGAGCAAAATGTCATTTAATCAAACACACGCCCTGACTGAGTCTCTGCACTGTTTGTCTTCTTAAATCTACAACTCAAGAGCTGGTAAATGAACCCTGAGCACATGAATAAAACAGGAGACAGAGAGAGAGATAGAGCACAAGAGAGAGAGAGAGAGAGAGAGAGAGAGAAATAGAGAGAAAGAAACAGAGATGGATTGCTACCTTCTCTTTCTATCTTTCTTCAGCAGCATGTACAAACCAGTCGAGATCTGTGGAAATCTGATTCTAGACCAGTGGTTCCCAACCCTTGCCCTGCACATTTTAGTAGATACCCTGCTCCCAGCACACCTGATCCAGCTAATCAGATAATTAACAGTCCTTCCTCAGTTAAAGGTGTGCATCAGTTCTAGACAAGAATTGGGAACCACTACTATATTTCCAATATCTGGGTTTTCATTCAAAAGTTTCTCAAATTTTAAGCAACTTTTAAAAATTTAGAAAAAAAAAACCTAATTTTAAGCCTTGGTGATGAATTTTTCAGTGTAAATGACAAAAGAATATGAAAGAAGCTGTGAGGATATGATAGAAGCCTAAACAAGAACAATAGAAATTTACATGTGAATAAATTAGTGTCCATCAGCTCCTGCTTTGTGTAAAAATCCTGCATCTATAAACCAACCTAACCACCGATTATCTCCCTCTCATCCACATCCTTGCTATTTTTAAAGAATAATTGGTAATTTTTATTTAGTTCAATTTAGTTTTCAAGCAAGTTGGACACACCATAATCACCAAATTATATATTGATTTTTTTCACTTTTTATTTTTACAGGTTTATATTTGTGCCCATGTTTACATAAGATACATTCATTTACATTTTAAGATCATGGCATATGTAGGAAAATACTGTATATAGGTTTTATATTAAAATCTTCATATTCTTAGCTGTTAGCATAGCCTAAAACACTAGCTCCAGTTTTATTTTAACACTTTTGCCATTTCTTCAGCTATATGCCCACAAAAGTATTTGGCAAAGTAAATAGCAAAGCTTTACCATCAGTAAAAAGCTTTGCCATCAAGCTGTCGGCGCTCAGAGAGAGCATGGTGCTCTCTGCTCTCTCCCCACATCACTCCTAGGGTGATGTCCGCAGCACGGGGCGTCTGTGAGCCGATGTATCGGAACAGAGTCGCTGTGCTTTCCTCCAAACGCGATGTGATAGTACTCGGCAAGCAGCTCGAAAAGAAGCGGTGGCTGACTTTACATGTATCAGAGGAAGCACGTGTTTGTCTTCACCCTCCTGGTGTGTTGGATAATTGGCCGTGTAAATTGGGGAGAAAATGAGAAAAATTACATATATATATATAAAAAAAAAGATTAATCTGATCTGATAAGAAGACCCCTCTGCTCCCTTTCTGCCTTTCACTCTGAGATCTTTCCACTGTTTTCTGTAATAACTACACTAATAACACAGTACTGTACTTTTACTTTCAGTAATTCAGCACTATATTTTCCAATAAACCTATTTTAATACTTAAGTAAAAAAAAATGTTGACTACTTTAGTACTTCCACTTGAGCTTTGAACACTTCAACTTTTACTCACGTTACTTTTTGATAAACCCTTATCTGGACGGGATAAATTTCTCAGGGGGACGTCTGTGTAAAATATTTTACACTTTTACTCTTGCATTTGGACTGCAATTGAAAAAAAACAGGAGGACCAGTGAGTTTTGTGGATTTCTTGATCACGTGACATTGAGTTCAGTAGCTCCTCCATTTCCACTCGCTGTTGTGTTTATACGTGGATCACCTTGGAAACGCGCTCCCAAAGTGATTTATGAAAAGTAATTACGGTGCATAGCAGTGGACAAATAGCTATTTTATTAAACGTGAGGAGACAAAACTTAGAGATGTGAGTCCGGATGGAACTAAAATTACTTGAGGACCACAGAGTTCAGCGAAAAACAGTAGATAACTCAGCCTGTAATTGTTTTCAGAGACACTATGAGAAAAACACATACATAGTTGTTCCGGATGGTAATAAAATCACAGAGGACCCACCATAAAGGAGAAAATTCTTTCTGTCACACACTTACACATCCAGAGTCACCAGAGAAACCTACAGCTACATCTCAATAAAATAAGAAAACGATCGTCTGCAAAATCTGCAGATCTGCTCACACAAAGCTCACACACAACTCAGCTGTGTGGTCTATAGCATGCTAACAATTGCGGCTGTCAAGTCAGTGTAATACATTAAGAGTGGCGAGTCTTTAGCGCTGCGTATTTTGTTACAGTGTGATTACAGAGTGTAGGGAACACAATACGGAGTGGCAATCAAACCCGAGCTTTAGCGAGCGCAGACGCATTGCAGTAAAGCTGCACTTGTTTGCTTCGCATTTGCGACAATAAGCGGTGGCTGGCTCTGCCTTAGCGGATAGAGGTCATTAGCAAAGCCAAACAGATTGTCTGTGACATTTCAAGCACACACAGACGCTAATAGCTATGTTCCTGTGCAGGCGTCCGTTTGAGACGGCTTCATCGCATTATCACTCGTCTGCAGCAGACGCGAGCGTGGCACTCGTTCAGCGCGTCCGGCCACTCGGCCAAAAAAGCAGCCGACGTCTGTATTCCCTCTCCAAGCGCAGGACTGCTGGTAATGGAGAGCAGTGAATAAATACAATATCTGCCTGATCTGCTCCAGAGCCACGAGACTGACTGTGACCCAGACAGTGTGCAAAACTACACATTATATCATCACTGCACGCAAAAATAAAAATTTAAAAATTTTTAAAATAAAAAAATTAAAATTTAAGTAAGTAAATGATGTGGGGTTGGTTGATGCTGCAGTTGGTCTGCAGGTTTAGGTTCAGCAACAGTATGTGCTGAAAGAATGAGGTCAGCTGATTCTACCTGAATATACTGAATATAGACCAGGTTATTCCATCAATGGATTTTTTCTTCCCTGATGAACACGGCTATATTCCAAGATAACAATGTCAGGATTTATGGGGCTGGAATTGTGAAAGTGTTCAGGGTTCATGGAGCATGAGATCAACATTTTCACACATGGATTGAGAGAGTTCACCACAGAGTCCAGATCTTAACCTCATTGAGAATCTTTGGGATGTGCTGGATGGAGAAGAGCTGCTTTGTGCAGTGGTCAGACTCTACCATCATCAATGCTGCTGCAAGGTCTTGGTGAAAAATGAATCACACTGGATTGAAATAAATCTTGGGGCATTGCAGAAGCTTATTGAAGCAATGCTACAGTGAATGTGTGCAGCAATCAAAGATAAAGGGGTCTAACAAAATATTAGAGTGTATTTTTTGGCCAGGCAGTGCACAATGAACAAATACTTAATCAGTTATTTAAATGATGCAATCTGTAAATAAAATAAATTTTATTTTGCCATGATTTATACAATAGGTCTTTATATTAAAATTAGAAAGTAACATTTGATACCAAAACAAGATATAAAGGTGCTTTAATCAACATCATAATCAACCCGTTTTGATAAATATAACGTTGTATATCCAACATCAGATATAATATTTCTTTTAATAGGGGGTAAATGTAAAGAATGTTACATTCAGTTACATTCTTAATAGTTATAGACAAAATGCTGTTTAAAAAAAGCTAGTTACATTATCTTATATCTTTAAAAAGGGTGATTTCAGGCACACAGTACCAGTCGAAAGTTTTATTTCAACATTGTAAATGAATACTGAAGTGATCTAGGACTATGAAGGAGTTTCTCCCAAATTCCAAATAAAAACATTGTCATTTAGAGCATTTATTTGCAGAAAATGAGCTTTCAGACCTCAAATAATGCAAAGAAAACAAGTTCATGTTCATAAAGTTTTAAGAGTTCAGAAATCAATATTTGGTGGAATAACCCTGGTTGGTTTTTAATCACAGTTTTCATGTGTCTTGGCATGCTCTCCTTCACCAGTCTTTCACACTGCTTTTGGATAACTTTATGCTTTACACTCCTGGTGCAAAAAATTCAGGCAGTTCAGCTTGGTGGTTTGATGGCTTGTGATCATCCATCTTCCTCTTGATTTTATTCCAGAGGTTTTCAATTTGGTAAAATCAAAGAAACTCATCATTTTTAAGTTGTCTAATTTTTTTTTCTAGAGCTGTATATTTCATATTATTTAAAAAAAAAGTATTTATATGATTAAAATAATTGTGTAGCATTGCATTAAAGCAACAATGCATTTATTTGGCAGTACTTTTTTAAAGCAGGTTGTGCATTTAGACGTACAGCATCAGTATCATCCATCCCTGTTATACAGTAAAGCATCAGTGCAAGCTGGTGACGCTGAACCCATCGTAACGTTTAGCGCTTCAGCTTCCTCTGAAGGCTTCTTGCCATCCCCTGAGTGCAAACAGAGGGCAACTTTCCAAACTTCATCTAGCACATCATCCAGCAACACCTTCAGTGTGAGCACACACACACGAAGAAGTGCGCTAAGATTGGTGCGCTGGAACGCTGGAGAAGTGCTGGATCTGAGGCGCAGCGTGAGGCCGCTGCTTCCAGCAACAATGCCTCGGCGCATATGCGAATGAGCTGGTTCTCGGCAAACAGGAGCGACGGGACATCTTTGTTGTGCCATCAGTGGACATAAATTAGTCATTCGCTGTTTGTCCACATGCATAATTCAGACGAGGAGGTGGCATTTGCAAGGTGTGGGAGTGGTGGGGGCTTTCCTTCATTATGCTTTCATCTCTGCTGGCCACGTGCTCATCAGCGCTTCAGATTCAGCCGCTGATCCAGCTTCTTCAAAGCTCTGTGATTCAACCACGAAACAAAAGGCCCTCTTTCTAAAGTCCATATTAGTCTACATTAGTAGCCACGTCATGATAACTGTTCTTTTGGACAATATATGCTCAAGAAATAATTGTGATGAACATAATATTTTCATTTAAATGTAATTTAAATAAAAGTAATTTTATGCAACCAATATAAAGATCAATAATTTGACACATTTTACAGTAGCTTTAGCAAAAAAAGGTTCTGCCATGGTGCCCATAATGGCCCAGAATCTTCCCATGGCACATTTTTCACATCAGATGCAACACACACTTAAAAATGATGAGCTTCTTTGATTTTACCAAATTAAAAAAAACTTAGTTTTCATGCATCTTGGCATGTTCTCCTTCACCAGTCATACACACTACTTTTGGATTACTTTAAGCTTTACACTCCTGGTGCAAAAATTCAAGCAGTTCAGCTTGGTGGTTTGATGGCTTGTGATCATTCATCTTCCTCTTGATTATATTCCAGAGGTTTTCAATTTGGTAATCCAAGAAACTCGTCATTTTTAAGTGATCTCTTATTTTTTTTATACAACCCCTGGCAAAAAGTATGGAATCACCAGTCTTGGATGAGCACTCCTTCAGACATTTCATTCTGTAAAACAAACTCTGATCAAAAACATGATACAATAATAAGGTCATTCCAAAGTGCAACTTGTTGGCTTTCAGGAACACTCAAAGAAATGAAGAAAAAACATTGTGGAAGTCAGTGAATGTTACTTTTATTGACCAACCACAGGGAAAAAAATATGGAATCACTCAATTCTGAGGAAAAAAGTATGGAATCACTCAAATTGAAGGTAGAAAATAAGGACACAACCAGTCAATTTCCTTTCCCTAAATGGACACCTGCCTCAGATTAGATCTGCTCGTTAGTCTGCAGTTAAAAACACCTGCAGTCATGACACCTTGGAGGGCTGCTGGACGAATTAGAGTGGCAAGAACCATGGCTCCAACAAGAGAAATGTCTCTTGAAACAAAAGAGAGGATTGTGAAACTTCTTGAAGAAGGTAACTCTTCACGCATGGTTGCTAAAGATGTGGGCTGTTCACAGTCAGCTGTATCCAAGATATGGACCAAATACAAACAGCATGGAATGGTTGTTAAAGCCAAGCGTACTGGTAGACCCAGAAAGACATCAAAGCTTCAAGACAAGCAACTTAAGGCCATTTGTCTTGAAAACCGAAAAAGTACAACTAAACAGATGAAGCATAAAAGGGAAGAAGCTGGAGCCAATGTATGTGACCGAACCGTAAGAAATCGCCTAAAGGAAATGGGATTTCAATACAGGAAAGCTAAAAGAAAACCATCATTGACACCTAAACATAAAAGAACAAGACTGCAGTGGGCTAAGGAGAGGCAATCATGGACTGTGGATGACTGGATGAAAGTTATCTTCAGTGATGAGTCAAGAATCTGCATTGGACAAGGTGATGATGCTGGAACTTTTGTTTGGTGCCGTTCCAGTGAGATTTATGAAGAGGCCTGCCTGAAGAAAACAACCAAATTTCCACAGTCCTTGATGATATGGGGCTGCATGTCAGGCAAAGGCACTGGGGAGATGACTGTGGTTAATTCTTCTATCAATGCACAAGTTTACATTGACATTTTGGACAGTTTTCTCATCCCTTCAATTGAACAGATGTTTGGAGATAATGAAATAATTTTCCAAGATGACAATGCATCGTGCCATAGGGCAAAAACAGTGAAGGCATTCCTTGGAGAAAGACACATTCAGTCGATGTCATGGCCTGCAAATAGTCCAGATCTCAACCCAATTGAAAACCTGTGGTGGAAATTGAAAAAAATGGTCCACAAGAAGGCTCCGACCTGCAAAGCTGATCTGGCAACTGCTATCAAAGAGAGTTGGCACCAAATTGATGCAGAATACTGTTTGTCACTCATCAAGTCCATGCCTCAGAGACTGAAAGCCGTTATAAAAGCCAAAGGTGGTGCAACTAAATACTAGTGATGTATTTTGAATCATCTTTTGTTTATCTGTTTTTCATGATTCCATACTTTTTTCCTCAGAATTGAGTGATTCCATATTTTTTTCCCTGTGGTTGGTCAATAAAAGTAACATTCACTGACTTCCACAATGTTTTTTCTTCATTTCTTTGAGTGTTCCTGAAAGCCAACAAGTTGCACTTTGGAATGACCTTATTATTGTATCATGTTTTTGATCAGAGTTTGTTTTACAGAATGAAATGTCTGAAGGAGTGCTCATCCAAGACTGGTGATTCCATACTTTTTGCCAGGGGTTGTACTATACTTTAACTTACTATTGTAATTATTGTAACAGACCTATGTACATTTTCTTCAATATTAGAGCCCTTATCCCAGTGTTTCAGGCCCAGCGCTGTGATTCCTCTGAATTTAGAGTCAACACAACAACATTATTTGCTCTACACAGATATAATTATGTGAGCGTTTCACCTACGCTTACATATTGGCCAGCTGTCCCCAGAAGAGGAACTCAAAGTCCTCGGCTCGGAGCCCGGCTCTCTTGATCTGCTCTGAGGAAATGTATTTTTGTGCTTGAGTGAATTAGGTGATCATTTTTTTATCTTGCACGCGGCTGTGGCTTCTGGAGTCCGCTCCAAGGAAATTGGAGGGGGAGAGAAGTTTAACATTTATCGCATGCCGAGGTTAATCTCTTGAAATGGTGGGATTTTGTCGGAGGGAAGTGGAAAATCCGCGCTGCACTCCTGCAGAATTACAGTCGTATTTTTTTTCCCGAGCGCCTTTTCCCCGCACACGCCCGCCGTCAATTTCAGCGCTTAAAAAGAACACGCGCGGTCTCACGTTAATAAGCACTAAACAATCTGGGCCTGAGCAGACAGGTAAATCGGGGTTTGTGTGGAGGAATTAACATAGATTAGCTGCTGCAGTGTGTTTAGCTGTTCACTGTTCACTGAGGACTATTCTTCACCATTCACCATTCACCAGCAATGGCTGTTCATCATGAGAAATAACTGACAGGGTAAAGCCATTTCGTCTTAGTTACTGAGGATTAGTGCTGTACGTGATGAGCGATTAATTGTTCATTTTATCGGAATCGTGAAAATATAAGGTTTCATGATAAACACATCAAAACAGCTTCAGTAACACCTTCAATAATAGTAAACTTTAAACTGCATAAGGTGCTGATCCAACTTCCAACATCCTGACCTCACTAACAATAACATTCCTGTCACTAAATGCAACCAAATCCTCAAGGCTCCAAAATCTAGTAGAAATCCATTCATGGTCAATACAGACTACAAATTATTCCATCAAAAGCAGAAAAACGTTTAAAAAATGTTTAAAATCCTTGATATTAAAAGAAACAAAAATAAGAAACAGGTGTCCCATTATTTATGTCCATATTATATGGCTTGGTAAGGCTTGGTAATGCCCACACTTGTATAAGTTGTGAGGTGTTATCTTGTGTGTGAGGCTGAAAACTGGCCAGCATCAATTATGGGATTTGGAAAGAGGCCTCATAGTGGCAAACAGATGAATTAGATATTCCATTTTCATAGTTTTCATGCATCTTTGCATGTTCTCCTCCACCAGTCTTACACACTGCTTTTGGATAACTTTATGCCTTTACTCCAGGTGCAAAAATTCAAGCAGTTCAGTTTGGTTTGATGTCTTGTGATCATCCATCTTCCTCTTGATTATATTCCAGAGGTTTTTATTTGGTAAAATCAAAGAAACTCATCATTTTTAAGTGGTCTCTTTTTTTTCCAGAGCTGTATGTACAATAGGATACACCATTTAAGGCATTACCATCCACAGTGGACAGTGCAGAAGGTGGTCCATGGCTCCATATATATTAATATATATATATATATATATATATATATATATATATATATATATATATATATATATATATATATATATGTATATATATGTATATATATACGTATATGTATATATACATATATACATATATATGTATATATATATGTATATATATATATATGTATATGTATATATATATATATACATATATATGTATATATATATATATATATATATATATATATATATATATATATATATATATGTATATATATATATATATATATATATATATTGTGGTAGGCCCTGGGGTTAGGGGCGTGACCACTGTGACCCGGAAGGAGGAAGCACACAGATAACACAGACACGGGGAGTAAATAACTCAAAACGTACCTTTTATTTGGCTTTTAACTGCCCTCCACCACACCCAAAACAACTCAAAACATAATTATGGCCCAAAGGGGCTCTAGAGTCTGTAGAATGAACGTTAGTCTTCTTTTTAGAGTCTGTGCAGCCTCAGCCCTCAGCTCCCCAGTCAAGAGTCCTCCCTCAGTGAGCTGAGGCTGAGTTTTATACCTGTCCCAGCCGGCTGCTTAATCAGTCCTGAATGCACACCGGCTGGGACAGACATGGCTGTGAGTTCCGGCGTGGGGCGGACCCACGGTTCCCCCGCCTCCTCACGCCACAGTCCCTCCCCCTAAGCTTCCAGCCACCAGGGTCGAAGGTGAGGCGTGACCTGGTGACTGGAGCGAATGAAGAGAGGCGGGGTGAGGAGAGCGGGGGATGCAGTTCGTTCGCTTGGGCCCCCCCCTCCAGAGAGAGGCCCGTGGAGATGGCAGCCCACCTCCCAGCCTTAGTCCCCCAGCCTCGCGCAGCGGCGGCTCTCGGCAGCGCCGTGGCGGGAGGTGCGACGGCTCTCGGCAGCGCCGTGGCGGGAGGTGCGGCGGCTCTCGGCAGCGCCGTGGCGGGAGGTGCGGCGGCTCTCGGCAGCGCCGTGGCGGGAGGTGCGGCGGTTCTCGGCAGCGCCGTGGCGGGAGGTGCGGCGGCTCTCGGCAGCCCCGCGACAGGTGGAGCGGCGGCCCTCGGCAGCACCGCGACAGGTGGAGCGGCTGCTCGGGGCACCGGGACAGGTGGAGCGGCTGCTCGGGGCACCGGGACAGGAGGAGCGGCTGCTCGGGGCACCGGGACAGGAGGAGCGGCTGCTCGGGGCACCGGGACAGGAGGAGCGGCTGCTCGGGGCACCGGGACAGGTGGAGCGGCTGCTCGGGGCACCGGGACAGGTGGAGCGGCTGCTCTCGGCACCGGGACAGGTGGAGCGGCGGCTCGTGGCACCGGGGCTGGCTGAGCGGCAGCTCGGGGCACCGGGACAGGTGGAGCGGCTGCTCGGGGCACCGGGACAGGTGGAGCGGCGGCTCTCGCTAGCTCCGGGGCTGGATGAGCGGCGGCTCTCGGTAGCTCCGGGGCTTGTGGAGCGGCGGCTCTCGGTAGCGCCGGGGTTCGTGGAGCGGCGGCTCTCGCTAGCTCCGGGGCTGGATGAGCGGCGGCTCTCGGTAGCGCCGGGGCTGGATGAGCGGCGGCTCTCGGTAGCGCGGCGGCTTGTGGAGCGGCGGCTCTCGGTAGCGCGGCGGCTTGTGGAGCGGCGGCTCTCGGTAGCGCGGCGGCTTGTGGAGCGGCGGCTCTCGGTAGCGCGGCGGCTTGTGGAGCGGCGGCTCTCGGTAGCGCGGCGGCTTGTGGAGCGGCGGCTCTCGGTAGCGCGGCGACTTGTGGAGCGGCGGCTCTCGGTAGCGCGGCGGCTTGTGGAGCGGCGGCTCTCGGTAGCGCGACGGCTTGTGGAGCGGCGGCGGCTCTCGGTAGCGCGGCGGCTTGTGGAGCGGCGGCTCTCGGTAGCGCGGCGGCTTGTGGAGCGGCGGCTCTCGGTAGCTCCGGGGCTGGCTCAGCCTCGCTCTTGTCAGGGCCGTTCTCCCCCCTCCACGACTCCGACTCGAAGAGTTTCGCGGGAGAGGCGGGGCGGAGTCGGACTGTAGCCCGGGCAGAGAGGCGCGGAACTCGTCCTCCTCCTCCGGGCCGACGCAGCAGCAGCAGAAGTCCGGGCCGGTGTGAGCGCACTCGGCCTCCCGGTGTCTGGGGCTCGGACACCACTCGCACCAGCCGAGTTCGGGGCGAGGCGTCCACTGCTGCTGCAGCCGCCTCTCGCTGGCGTCCTCCCACCGCTGACGGAGCCACTCCGGCAGGAGAGAGGAGAAGGGGAAATCCTCAGCGTCACCGCTGCAGAGCGGTGGGGAGTAGCTGCCGGCGGGCTCTGGCTCGAGGAGTAAGGAGGCGAAGGGGAATTCCCCGGCGTCACACCAGCGAGGCGGTGAGTAGCCGGGGGCGGGCCTCCCCTTTTTTCTCCCGCGAGGCATTATTTATTTATTTATTTTTTTTTTTTTGGTTTTTTATTTTTACGAGAGGAAAAAAAAAGGCAAAACAAAACTGAGGTGTGGCTTCGGGCGGCCAAACAAAGGCACGCTTTGAGCACACCACAGCCCCGTGTCGTGCTCCACTCCGCGGCTTCCTTCCAACCCGGTCACTGGACCCCGCCCAAAAGGGGCGGGGCCCGCATTCTCCACCACTGTGGTAGGCCCTGGGGTTAGGGGCGTGACCACTGTGACCCGGAAGGAGGAAGCACACAGATAACACAGACACGGGGAGTAAATAACTCAAAACGTACCTTTTATTTGGCTTTTAACTGCCCTCCACCACACCCAAAACAACTCAAAACATAATTATGGCCCAAAGGGGCTCTAGAGTCTGTAGAATGAACGTTAGTCTTCTTTTTAGAGTCTGTGCAGCCTCAGCCCTCAGCTCCCCAGTCAAGAGTCCTCCCTCAGTGAGCTGAGGCTGAGTTTTATACCTGTCCCAGCCGGCTGCTTAATCAGTCCTGAATGCACACCGGCTGGGACAGACATGGCTGTGAGTTCCGGCGTGGGGCGGACCCACGGTTCCCCCGCCTCCTCACGCCACAATATATATATATATATATACACACACACATGCACTGCCTGGCCAAAAAAAAATTAACCACCAAAAAAAAGGCGTACACTCTAATATTTGGTTGAATCATCTTTAGCTTTGATAGCGGCACACATTCACTGTGGCATTGTTTCGATAATCTTCTGCAATATCACAAGATTTATTTAATCCAGTGTTGCTGAATTAATTTTTTACTAAGATCTTGCAGCAGCATTGATGATGGTAGAGTCTGACCAACCGCTGCACAAAGCAGCTCTTCTCCATCCAGCACATCCCAAAGATTCTCAATGAGGTTAAGATCTGGACTCTGTGGTGAACTCTCTCTCAATCCATGTGTGAAAATGATGATCTCATGCTCCATGAACCCTGAACTCATTCACAATTCCAGCTCCATGAATCCTGACATTGTTATCTTGGAATATGTCCATTGATGGAGTATATTCAGGTAGTCAGCTGACCTCATTCTTTCTATAAATATATATATATATATATATATATATATATATATATATACAGTATATATATTATAAATTAGTAAGTGTGTGAATGAAACGTGCTATACAAATGCACTTCCCTCACACTGTGTGTATTTTTAAAGGTACTCAAACGCTCCTCAAAGTGTAGAGTCACATCTGCTCTCATTCTCCTCTCCTCACCTGTCTTCTTGTGTAAGTGTGTGTATATGTGTGTGTGTGTGTGTGTATGTGTGTGTGTGTGTGTGTGTCTTCTCCTGTCTGCACTTCCTCTGAAAGGCCGCTTGTGCCAGTGCAGACAAAATCACGCTCTAAAAGCGCTTCAGCCAAACATTTCTTAAGAGCATTACGCTCTGGGGGAAATAGCTTCTCAGAGCTTTCTAAAGGCAGTCACACACACCTGTGTATGAGTGAAGCTGCTGCTATTCAAACCCAGACCCAAACAGCAGATGCCACAGTGAAAGCCAACAAGCGGGTACGGCCTGCAGTGGCTCTCGCTCTACCCTCGTCAGCGCAAGTGTCGGGGTCAGGTAGATAGAATTGAGTGTGGGTCAGCAGGGCTGGACTTTGAGGTTTGAGATAACTGTATGGATACAGCACACACCAACACGTTCTTCATGGATACACCCTTTCTAATGAATGCTTTTAGCTGCTTTAACACTAGAATGGCTAAAGCTAGTATTTTTTTTTTTTTTTCGTAAGGGAACTTAGGCTCTCAAGGCTACACCCTCAACGTAAGACACCCACAGCATGTCTGGGCCCTGTAGAGAAGCACTGCCAATAGAATATGATCTCCAGGAGCAGACATGAATCATGAACCATGGCACTGTGCCTAATACCAGGAATGGGCTAAAAGGGTATAAATCCCCTAGCATTCAGTTGTGGAACAACATTTAGTAGAAACTCTTCCCTGACAAATAGTTGGAGAAGACAGTTACTCCAACAAAAGCAGCATAAACAACATTTTTTTATGGTGCACTTAAAATCCTTTCACTTTCCCGAAAATTGTCAGTGCATCTTAAAATCTGGTCAGCTTTTTGTATGAATTCTACCAGTCAGGTTGTAAGGTGACGTAAAGCCACTCCCCTGAAGTACAGCATCATCAGGAGTTTCAGTGAAGTTTCTCCAGCACCGAGACTGGAGCAGTATTAGCATTAGCCGCTAACCGAGCTAAGCACTAGCTCTTTCACCGTTCAGAGGTGAGTATATATTGGACTGCAGTCTGCATGTGTAACAGAGTTGGAATGAGAATTGGAACAGATAATATGATTAATTAGTTACACCTGCAGAAGAACATTGCAAGATATGAATATTTATTTGGTTTAAAATCTGTTTCAGGTATGTTGCTCCCTAGATTTTCCCTCCAAAAAGGCATTATAAATATTTCTGAATATGTTATGAATGAATTGTTCTAATCCTGTTGTGCGTTAAGAGAAAAAATGCTTTCCTCTGTAAATTTTGAAATTATTTTTTAATGAAAAACAAGCTATACAATCATGTACATGTTGTGTGAAATATACTGTTTTGAAAAGAACACTCAGACGAGCGAGAGCTCTGAGATGGATGTGTGTTACACCTGCAGAAGTGCATTGCAAGATGTGAAGATTTATTTGGTTTAAAATCTGTTTCAGGTATGTTGCTCATTCCATGGCCAAACAGTGGTCGTTACATGTGTTTACCCTGTTAAAACAAGCTTTGTTGGACAAATCGCTAACTAAAATCGCCTGGCTTAACAGAACACTCAGGGTTCCTTAGTGTAGCACTAAATGCTGCTAATGCTGCTGGACCCAGCCTTAGTGTAAATCTGGAAATCTAAGCTTGCTGAAAATAAATGGAAGCGCTTTACTCACCCCAATAAACAAAGAATCATCTGTGTAGATTAACATGCAGCGTTCACTTGACTTGTTTTAGTTTTTTAAGAATTACAGTTTTGTTTACTTAGCTTAGCTTTACGGATCTCGCAACCCAGCGCAAGATTAGCTGCTAAATTAGAAGGGAAACATAGCAACACCCTTGTTCCTTACTAGTGTCTCCTAAAAATATATATTTACATAGTGTTATATAATAATAGGAATTTTAACACAACGCCCAGCTCTATCAGTGTGTGAATATGTACACAACGTGGTGGCTTTTATAGTATTTATATCGATATCAGAATTATATCAATTCAACCGAAATTAGCAAAAATGCAATATATCAGGATATAAATGTTGCCCATATCATCCAACCTTAATATATTATTGTATTTGAATTGTATTGTTATATTCTAACAACAACTGGACAGCAGAGTGTCTCCTCTACCCTTCTTCTTATGGTTTTAATCAGAGACTGTAAAAAAAGATGGACGCCGTGTCGCCGTTCCCATTCATTCAATGAAAATGAAGCCAAAATCTTCCTCCATGTTGGCGATCCTGAAACCTGATTCTGCGCAGTAGAGACCAGAGGAGAGAGAAAGACTGTGGAGAGACAGCCTACTCATTTAAATAACCCCGCCCCCGAGGGCTGCCTCGAGGTCACAGGCTGCAGAGCAGGGCGGAGCGGAGCTGATGGTCTGCTATTGGTCCTGCCCATAACCAGCCCTTTTACAATAACCACACCTTTTTTGAATAGAGCTGAATAACGTTTTTAAAAACGAATTCTGTGGGGATATAAAAATTTGACAATATAAGCAGAGGTTACACTAGCTGCTGCATTTAAATAATGGAGGTAGAATTACAGTATATTGGGAAAAAAATGTGATTAAAAGTTGTCTGTTTTGCCATTGAAACCTATGGTAAAGGGTGGGGTTACACAGCTTTCTGCAGCCGAACAGCAGGGGGCGCCCGACCTGTGGTGGCTTCACTTTTGAGAGACGATGCTCTGTCCAGCTATATACAGTCTATGCTTTTAACAGACAGGTGATGATGATGATGTGCAAATGAAAAAAATGGTATCTGTCACTCAAATAAGTTTTAAAAGCTTTCAATACAGAGAATCTCTTCCCTTAAGATCTTCCTCCAGCAGCTGACAGGCTAATTGCCTGGTTCCCAGCTCTACACACGCTGCAATAAGCTATAAGGTCCTGCCTGTTTGTGAGTAAGGTGGATGAAAGTGTGCCGAGTGCATTTCAGAGCACACTGTGGCGGTCCCGCCGCGCGTTTAGGGTATCTGTCTGAGCGCAGTGTCGATGTGTGTGTTGTGGCATTTGCAAATGCCGTCCCAGCGCCCAGCAAAGTAATTCCACCCTGTCATATTTGTCTTTGGAAATTGTAAAGAATTACGGTGATTTATAATGTGAGCCCCTCTCCTGCTTCTTCTGTGGTTTCTGTTCTCGTTTTTTTTTTTTTCTTCTTCTTCTTCCCTCCTTTCAGAAGAGATAAGCCGCTGATGGCAAGATTGCAGGGCCATCCATTTAAAGAGTGTGGCACTTGACAGGAAGACATGTTTCATTCGCTCTGCACGTGACACGGCCCCATCCTCTGACTGCAGCCCGTCAGCATAACTCAAGCCATCAGAGCGCTTTTGTTGGGGAGAAGTGTGTGTATGTGTGTGTGTGTGTATGTGTGTGTGTGTGTTGGTGTGTGTTTTGCGTTTTGTGAGGACCAAAGGTTCACAGGATTTGATAGCATGAAAGTGTGGAAATGTGAAAATGATCAGGACGTTTGAATGGTTTTATTGGTTTCTAATGGTTTCGTCTCCACAGATCCAGTGCTATTGTTGCACTTTGGATTACAACATAGAGGTGAATAAAGTGCAAAATGTTTCCTACCCAATAAACATCCCAACGCTACAAATACAGTAGAAAATAACACCCAACCAACCACAGGGCAACCCCAGCAACCACCCCGCAACACTGTGGCAACTAGGGGTGGGCGATTAGACTGTACTTTTATTCCCTCATACTTAAATTTTTTATTTTATTGTATTTTTATATGCATCATTATATCTTACCCTTCTTTCGTAACTTTTGTGTGCTATACATACCTGCTGCTGGATGTCTAGAATTTCCCCTAGGGGATCAATGAAGTATCTACCTATCTATCTATCTGTCTGTCTGTCTGTCTATCTATCTATCTATCTATAAAATAATATAATGATTTTATATATACCATGGTAATTTTGCGATGATGATATTCTTGGCGATACGACAAGAGATATTAAAAAATACAATAATTTTATCAGATTTGTAGTCAGTGATCCAGAATGTGATGATACTAATAATATATCTTCATATATCCAGGATTAAAGTAAAATAAATGATACTGGGCAGAAGTAATCTGTCTCTAGTAAATATATAATGAAAAAGAGAACAGTGTGAATTTTTCTTGTGCTGAAAACAGCAAAAAAAAAAAAAAAAAAAAGAAAAAAGTAGTACCCTGATGTAATAATTAGGGGTGGGTGATATGGCACGATTTTCCAGGGACACGATTATGGCACACCCCTAGAGGCAACCACTGAAAGTAGCTGAATGCAAAAGCAAATATCTAGCAACACCACAGCAACCACCTAGCAACACTGATATCCGAATAACAGTAGATGCTAGCTAATTTTTTAGAAACCACTGAGCAACACCATACAAACAACCTAAATTACAGTATAGGAACTACTGTATTCAACAAAAGCAATGCAACCGCTTACTATGTCATAGCAACCACCTATCAAACACAGCTCCACCCTCGTGACCATGCAGCAATTTCCTATCAATTGTATGAAAGTAAAAAAAAAAAAAAAATTATGGCCTAAAAAAAATATCTTCCCCAAAAAAATTGATTTTCGATTATAATTAATTTTATAATTTATATCCCCAACTGGAAAATCAAACTACAGATGGCACTTTTACTTTACACAAGATGATATATTGAAATATATTTTTTAAAGGAAACTCTCTCTGTATAAAAATACACATATTTACAAACATATTTAGTTCTTTTAAAATTGATACAGATATAGCAAAACAAGAGATCAGGATATAATACAATATATATATATATATATATATATATATATTTTTTTTTTTTCTTACTCCCTTGGTTCATTCTGTCTTTCTGTCTGTTCTGGCTGCACTGAATCCCTCCATTCTTCTACCTCTCTCTCTCTCTCATCTGACCCTCTCTCCCCCCACAAGTCAATACAACTCACTGATCTATCCGTCATGCTTAAAGAGAACCCTCAGAGCACCGACTGGCCTGTGTGTGTGTGTTTGTGTGTGTGTCAATCCATTCAGTCAGACACAGTGGAGGAAAAAGAACAGAAAGAAATTACTAGAACATAAATGAACTGGCAACACTACCTAGAGTGTGTGGAGCTGTCGGGTTGCCAAGTGGCTCTTTTTTACTCTAAAATTTTCCATGTCACAATAACAAACATTATGCTTTATATTCAGGCTTATTGTGAATCCACTCACTCTTTGTGTGTGTACCTTGGGATACCATAGCAACCCCATAACAACCACCTATATACCAATAACAAACTTAGCAGCCAATAAGCAACTGCTTTTGAACTACCAGGGGTACCACACAAATGCGGCGCCGTAACAACCACCTGAGACATCACAGCAACTCTATAGCCATCACCTAGCAACACCTTAGCAACCACATATTAACTCTGGTGCAACCACCTTAAATATCAGAACACATTTCCAGGTATCACTTCTAAATGTTCTATAAACATCCTAGCAACCACTAAGGAACTCCATAACAATAACGTGACAATATCAAACTATATTCAGCAACACCACAGCAGCCACCTGGGATACCACAGCAATAAACTAGCAACACCATAGCAGCCACCTTATAACTCTCCACAGTGTGTTCTCTCTTACAGGCTCCAATTGCGGAGTCTGAATATTCTTAATAATTAAAAGATTGTTGCTATTTAAAATGATATGTTTACATTATAATGCTATTATATTATCAATATATCAGTAGCATAAAATAGTTTGCCAATAATATTTTTGATCATAAATATATCTGGGAAAATACTGACCGATTTTTAAATTATTGTGCTTGACCTACTGACCTTTTCTAGTTGTTTTTAAAGCATGTTTTACAGTAAAGGCAAAATAATAGACCACTTAAAAATGATGATTTTCTTTGATTTTACCAAATTGAAAACCTTTGGAATATAATTAAGAGGAAGATGGATGATCACAACCCATCAAACCAAGCTGAACTGCTTAAATTTTGGACCAGTAGTGGCATAAAGTTATCCAAAAGCAGTGTGAAAGACTGGTGGAGGAGAACATGCCAAGATGCATGAAAACTGTGCTTAAAATAGTGATTTCTGCATTCTTAAATGAATATTTATGAATATGACTTTGTTTTCTATTGCATTATTTGAGGTCTGAAATCTCTGCATCTTTTTTTTATTTTTTTTTATACATTTCTCTTTTTTTGCGAATAAATGCTCTAAATGACAATATTTTTTATTTGGGAGTAGTTTATAGAATAAAACAACAATGTTCATTTTACTCAAACATATATATATAAAGAGCGGTACAAAAACTGCAATAGACATGACAGGACATAAACAAACTGCAACCATTGCCTAGGGTTGCCAGGTGGCTCTTTGTTCACTCTTCTATTTTTCACTCTATAAAATTCCCCATTCCCCATCTCAGAGATTATGTTTCATGGTCAAGCTTATTATGGAGCCACTGACACTGAGAGAGTGTGTGTGTGTGTGTGTTCGTGTATATACCATATCCTGGCCATGCTTCAGTGTCAGTGTGTTTTTTGTCATTCTCAGCTGCCACTACACCCCTGTTCCTCGCTGCTTCTTCGAGAATGATACGAGCATGGCCTCCAGCCCTGACACACACACACACACACACACACGTCTCACAAGAACCAGAGTAATTAATTGTGTCACATCGCACTCAGTTAGCGAGCTATCTCTCAGCATTAGAGACAATTTATTTTTTTTTTTTTGGGTTCTGTATTATACCGCGTTACGCAGAATGACTTCCCCAGTTTTGCCTCCTCAGCCTTTCCTCCTTTGCTCTCTCTCTCTTTTTTTTTTTTTTTTTTGCTAATTGCACTTGCATTATAAAAACATATTCCCCACAGAGCCCTGCCAATTTAAGCTTTTGTTAAAATGTGTGAAGTACATTTGTAATTTAATAAACCTCATTAACGGGAAATTGAAGAGGGAAGGTTTGATGAGGATGGAGGGATGGAGCTGGGGGTGGGGGAGGGGGGGTTGTCCTAGAAACGCCCGCTTTTCGCTCCCGCAAGGAACTATTAATGAACGGCGTACCCTTCACTAATCACTGAACAACAGACTCCCAACACATCATTCATTACACGCTTCCATTCTGCAGAACGCTGCACATATAAAGCCTCGCATTCAGCAGCAGAATGCCTCACTCTCTCAAAAATCAAGCTCTCGCAATGGGGTCTGGCTTGGGTTAAGCTTCCAGGAAACACAGAGTTTAATATGATGCTGTACAAACATCATATACTAAATTATTCGTTTTATTATTATTATTATTATTGGTATTTTTTATTCCCTGAGGTCCAAGTGTGATGCTTGTGCAGGTTTAACCCTTACAACCCTACGGACGGATTGTTCTCAGCTTAATTACTCAGGAAACCCTTCACACATAAACATAATCCATATATGGTTAGAAAGGGCGGAACTTACTCTTTCTAAAAATAGTGATCACATCCCAGTGCGGTAAAGCTAAATCTACAAGAAACCCATTGAGAAAAACACCTAAAAAAGTGAAAAATCTCCTTCCCCAACCAATATTATTTACCTTTAGTGCTTCAAACATATTTATATGATGTTTCAAACCAAATAATATCAGTAAATAAAGACTCAAAAGTGTCCAGAGAACAAGTGTGAAACTACCTACTTTACTCAAACTAAAGCTAGGTATGGTGTGCGCACTACTTTATATAGTTTTTATTTGACTTAGTTATTTTGCACTAAACATTTTTATTTATTCAAACTAAAAAGTTTACATTTTTGTATGTAGTTAGTTGTCTTTGTGTGTCCTGATTAAAATACTGAAAGGCATAGGCTGCTCTGAGTGTCAGGTTCTTAGTATCTACATGTATCCTAGAGGTGTGATTATTGATTATCAAGAAAAATAAATCCACCTGATGCTGTTTCTCCATGTATTTTATTAAAGTAATGATTAATAAGCCATGTAATGAACTATCATTAATATTCTTATGCTTTTTATCTCATAAACACTCTAGTCTAACCATTTTTGAAAATATATCTTAGGTGTGAATATATTTAAAGTCTATACATTCAAAAATAAGTAAAAAAAAAAAAAAAAAAGCAGGTGCTTGGTAAAATTTTGACCAAAACATGATCAGTTCCAGGAAAATATAACAATTCTGCTTCCTTTTACATTTTAAATGATTATATTTTTGAGCAGCTGTATGTCCTCTGGAGTAAAAGAGATCAGAGCATGTGTCTGTCTGATATAATTACTATGTTATAAGACCTGAAAGAGGAAATGACAAAAACGGAGAAAAAGACAGACCATTAAACATTAAACATTAAAACCTCAAGGGGTAAACAATAAAAACCTCAAAAACATCAATAACAATCTATGCTTACACAACCATATCATCCCCTACTATTGAATTAAACATCAAATGAAAGATCAATGCCTTTTTTAGAGATGCAAACAGTTTCCGCTCTAACTGGTTGCCCTTGTTGCACACATTATAAACTAGTAAGCACCTAGGATACCACAGCAATCACCAAGGAACACAATAGGGACCGCTTAAAACTGTAACCACTTACAGTCGAAACCCCATAGTAACCAAGTGGAATAGCAACCTGGAAACACCCTTTCAAACCACCAAGAAACTCTAAAACTGCCAACTAGCAACCCTACACCACTAGCAACACCATACCAGCCACCTGAAATATCACAGCAACTGCCTTAACTCAAGCTAACAAATCTAACAGCTGGATATAAATCATATAGAAACCCTCTAGTAGTGCCAAAGAACTCTCCATAGACATATAACACGGTTCGAATCCTGTTCATACAGCTTGTCATCAGCTGCCGAAGCCCTGAGAGAGCACAATAGGCCTTGCTCTCTGTCTCTCTAGGTGGGTACAATAGATGGCACTTTTTCCCTCATCACTCCAAAGGGTGATGTGGATCAGCACTAAGCTGCGTCTGTGAGCTGATGTATCAGAACCGAGTCGCTGCGCTGTCCTCCGAGCATTAGCGCTGTGATGCTACTCGGCAATGCTGCATCAGCAGCAGTTCAAAAAGAGGCGGAGTCTGACTTCACATGTATCGGAGGAGGCATGTGCTAGTGTTCACACTCCTGGTGTTGGGGCATCAGTAGTTGTAGGAGGAGTGCTAATAAGTGGGTTGGGTAATTGGCCGTAAAAATGGGGAAATAAATTAGAAAAAAATTAATTTGATACAGGCCATTTTACCTGTGTAAAACCTGTCCATGATTATTTAAAAAATTATCTCTTCACTTCACACATATATTCATAAAATTCAGTGTGTGGCTTCAAGCAGTCATTCAACCATATTTTCAGTGATTGTGTTTAATAGAGATGGAACTTATGTTTCTGTTAAAATGATACTGAACATTAAAAACTTTACCATTCAGTCAGCATGATCACTCCAATCTACCAGTGTAATTATGTTCTAATGAGGAAGACAGCAGTGGAATGGCGCATCACTTTATGCAAATTGCTTCCCTCTTGCCCTCAGTTATCTGGAAATGAAGAGAATATGATAGTTGAGTTTAAGTGATTAAAAGAGGAATAATATACTCCAGCTAGCACAAACACCCCCGAGGACACATGCTGAAGTGGGTATTTTTAAAGTAAGCGTGTGTGTGTGTGTGTGTGTGTGTGTGTTTGTGTGTGTGTGCATATGTGTTTTAATGATTAATATATACACTCCATTCATTTTAGATTCATTAATTTATCTTTAACTTTCAAAAGTGAAGAGTCATTATTGTCATTTTATCTGTATATTAGATTATGATTACATAATTATTTGAATGTCATTATATAATAATCACACGGTTGGTTATATAATAAGTTATGTTTATATCTGATTTAGAATATGTTTCTTTTTATTCTTTTTATTCTGTTCTTTTCCTTATTCTTCTCCTTCTTTTTATTATTATTATTATTACATAATGATGATGATGATGGTGATGATGATGACAAGTGATGAGGACCATGTGTTCTAAGGGCATTTTTACAAGAACATTTTTTTCCTGGGTTATTAAGCATCGGTCCATGTGTTCTGTAAGTTTGGTAAAAGCTGTGTTTGAGCCTGAGAGCGATCCAGAGTACCAATCTCTGGTTCTCCTAAAATATGGAGCGTGAGATTGGTTCATTTTGTTACCTGACTGCTCCAACTCATTGTATTACTACCAATGCAAAGTACTTTCCATATAATTGTCCAGTGTTGTCCATATTGTGCATCAGTTTATACCCAATAACACAACATAAACTCAACATTTTTTTAATTAGCAGCTCAGAAAATCATGCTTACTCTCACAACCTACACTGCCTAGCCTTAAAAAAGGGTCACACACTTTAATATTTTATTGAACCGTCTTTAGCTTTGGTTGTGGCACGCATTCACTGCGGCATTGTTTCTATAAGCTTCTGCAATGTCACAATATTTATTTCAATCCAGTGTTACATTAATTAATTTTTCACCAAGATCTTGCAGCAGCATTCATGATGGTAGAGTCTGACCACTGCACAAAGCAGCTCTTCTCCATCCAGCACATCCCAAAGATTCTCAATGAGGTTAAGATCTGGACTCTGTGGTGAACTCTCTCAATCCATGTGTGAAAATGAGGATCTCATCCTCCCTGAATCACTGAATGAATCCTGACATTGTCATCTAGGAATATGCCCGTGTTCATCAGGGAAGAATAAATCCATTGATGGAATAACCTGGTCTATATTCAGTTTATTTGGGTATTTTTGGCCAAAAAGTTTAAATATAGAGGCCAGGGAGTTAATATATGATCATTTTTTTTTGTTTACCTGATGCCAATAGAACATAGGCGATCAGTTGCAACAGACTAAACTCAGTGATTATGACTTGAGTAAACTCACATATCTTCAATTAAATGTATATGTGGCAACAAATGCTCATCTAACACAAAATACAGGGGTTGGACAATGAAACTGAAACACCTGGTTTTAGAGCACAATAATTTATTGTCCTGACGGACAGTTCTGGTGGAAACAGGAGAGTTGAGGGGCACATTGAATTCTGCCGTGATTTGATCAGCCGTGGTTTTATGTTTTTTGGATAGTTAGCACCCGAACATCCCTTTCAGACAGCTTCCTCTTACAGCGTCCACAGTTAATCCTGTTGGATGTGGTTGGTCCTTCTTGGTGGTATGCTGACATTACCCTGGATACCGTGGCTCTTGATGCATCACAAAGACTTGCTGTCTTGGTCACAGATGCTCCAGCAAGACGTGCATCAACAATTTGTCCTCTTTTGAACTCTGGTATGTCACCCATAATGTTGTGTGCATTGCAATATTTAGAGCAGAACTGTGCTCTTACCCTGCTAATTGAAGCTTCACACTCTGCTCTTACTGGTGCAATAATGTGCAATTAATGAAGATTGGCCACCAGGCTGCTCCAATTTGGCCATGAAACCTCCCACACTAAAATGACAGGTGTTTCAGTTTCATTGTGTAACCCCTGTATTTGAGTAATATGGAAATTAATTTATTTCAGTTTAAACAAATTTTGGGTTTACAAGCAAAATAGTACAAATCACTACTTTATGAACTTTAATGCAGAAAAGTGATGCCTGAAGTTGTGAAAGCAAGTTAGCGATAAAAAGAGCACCTTCGCCAAAAGAGCCCAGAATCTGTCCTTAAGAAGAAGTAAACTAAATATTAAGAGCATCCACAGATAAGTTGGACTTTAATCTGCTAAAGCGGATCATGTCTTGCGGAGGTGTCGAGGGACAGGTACGCATTGATCAGACCTAAACACAAGTTTTATGAAGTACCAAGATCAGAGCTCAGAAACAGCCATCACAGAATCCATACAGTTTCAAGGACACTTGAGTCTAAAGGGTCCGAATGTTTTGGAGTGTCTAGTCAGGCAAAGAGTAAGAAGCTCTTTAGCCTCCTCCTCCTCCTCCTTCACAAAGCAATCTATTGGTCTTGAAGCTGATTTGAGAATTGCACGAGCGCGTATTGATTTGAATGATATCCCCATAGGGGAAGTCTTTGTGGGGCTGGAGGGCAGTTGTAAGCTGGGTTTCCTCTTTCGTGTTGACGAGGAGCCTCTCCCTAATGTTTCCTGACACCAGCACTCACTAGTAATGATCACCTTTGGGGCTTTCCGCCGTGTTTGTCTCAGTGATGGCCGCCTGCGAACAGCGATCAATAACGCAGCCAGAGAGGCCCCTCCCGCCATGTTTTTCTGTCTGATCCGCCTGAGCGCCTCTCCGGCCCCTCAAGAGCTCTTTTCCTCTCCGCCTGCTTCAGAGGCACGGCCGAGCTCTCTCTCTCTCTCTCTCTCTCTCTCTCTCTCTCTCTCTCTCTCTCATACACACACACATTAACCCATTAACCCTCAAAGCTCTCAAAGTCTTGAGTCACTGCCATCATTTTTCTAAAGTACAGCTCTGAAAAAATAAAAATAAAAGAACACTCAAAAAAAGATGTTTCTTTGATTTTAGCAAATTTAAAACCTCCTGAATATAATCAAGAGGAAGACGTATAAGCACAAGCCATCAAACCAAACTGAACTGCATTAATGTTTGTACCAGGAGTGGCATACATCTATCCAAAAGCAGTGTGTAAGACTGGTGGAGGAGAACATGATGCCAAGATGCCTGAAAATGTTTTCTTTGCATTAATTGAGGTATGTAAGTAAATACTCTGAATGACAATATTTTTACATTAATTGACAATATATTATTTTCAAAGTTGTCTAGTGTATGGTTGGCTTAAAAAGATAGTCAAAAAAAATGTGTGTAAGACTGGTGGAGGAGAACATGAGTGATGTGATGTGACTAAAAACCAGGGTTATTCCACCAAATATTGATTTGTAAACTACTAAAACTTTATTAATAAGAACTTGTTTTCTTTGTATTATTTGACTCCTGAAAGCCCTGCATCTATTTTTTTTTTGTTATTTCAGCCATTTCTCATTTTCTGCAAATAAATACTCTAAATGACAATATTTTTATTTTGAATTTGGGAGAAATGTCGTCCGTAGTTTATAGAATAAAACAACAATGTTAATTTTACTCAAACATAAACCTATAAATAGCAGACTAAAGTGTCCTCTTACTTTTTCCAGAGCTGTATTTCAGTGCAATAACAGTATTACACACAAAAAAAAAAAACTTAATTTTTTTTATTTCCAGTCAAAACCAGCCAATTAGTACTTAAAAAAATGTTAAGGTCCCATTTCTCATTTACGTCCTGTATGTCCTAAAATATAGATGCACTAGATGAACTGCTGTTGAGTTACAGTTTTTGTGTAAAATGTATTTGTGAAGCGATAGAGGAGTAGATGCAGAAAACACATGATCAATGGTACCACTATTATACACTCTTAGAATTGCACATACATACATCTCAGTAGACATGTTTAAAGGGTTAATGGTGGCTTGGGACAGTATATTAAAATGCTATATTTGTGTTGTATTCATTCATTAATTCACTGACCACTGTAAGAAAATTTAAGTTGGCAAGATTCTTTACAATTAACAATTTTATAGCAAATTCCTACTTTAAATGGATTTGATTTGATCTCAAGCACTGAAAAGCATCAACATCAGTAGAATTTTCCTTGGAATTGTGTATGGAAAATGTAGATTTTTCACCATATATTGCCTAAACATTACGCTTTCGCTAGATTTCCACCATCCACAGTACCAGACAGACAGTCTGGCCACGTGTGATCGACAGTAAAACCCTCAATTACGCACATGCCTGGCTAATAACATGGCAACCGGGCGTGCAGGATATTGCTGATGCTACAAACTTTTTATCTTTCAATTGCGGGTAAAAGTGGTGAGAAATATGTCTCAGTCACGTGTCTCTCAGTCTCTCACAGCTTGGTCCTCAGTGCTTTCCTTGCCCTCGTCTCTCTCTCTCTTTCTCTGTCTCTCTCTCCAGGAAGAGAGACAAATTAAACCAGTTTCTATAATGGTACAAGCCGAAGCCCCTGGCAGTGTGCTATTAGCTGAAGCGCTGCTAGGGGTGGGCGATATGGCTCTAAAATAATATCGCGATATTTCAGGGTATTTTTGTGATAACGATATACTTGGCGATATAGGAAAACAGAAAAATAATTCATTCATTTCAGGAATATAGTATAATAGTATAACAGTATAATCATAATGTGGCAAAATAAATAATATAGCATAAAATAATATAATGCAGCAAATAATATTGCAGAATATTTAGTGCATGCATATAAACTGCAAACCAAAACAATTATACAATAAATACACCTAAAGCTTCACAGTAAATAATAGACTACTTTTAAGACAAAACATCCCTATTATCACGATATGGATTTTTAATATCATGATATTTCTGTGTCACGATATAATATTGCCCACCCCTAAGCGCTGCTCTGTTAAGTGGCTACGTTTACATGCTTTATTTATATGAGTGGCCACTGGCTACCTGCCTGGCTGCACTGCTTACTTCACTAAAATGTCCCTGAAGAGACGGACGCTTCTCTTCCTGCTGTGATGAGGTGAGCACTGGGGCAGTGGTGATCAGACACATTCAGTTTAATTTCATCACTCAGGTGACCTCTGACCTCCTGCCTTCAGTAGGGGGGGTCTAACTATAGCTGTTTTTGGACTACACCATAAAGAAAGACACCATGTACAATTTAACCTTTAAATGAGGTGCTTCTAAAACTTTAGCTAAAGAGTAGTTTTAAGAGATTTAACTGCAGAACATTGATTGATTATCTCTCTTTTAATTCTCACTATCATGTTATTATTTAGCCTAGCACCTCACTAGAATACACTACTCTTACATAACAGTTTTGAGGTTTTGAAATTGGCTGTTTTTTTTTCATTCCAGGGCACCATGTGCTGTTGTTACTAAATATTTTAGAGTGCTCAAAAACATCAACACAGGATCTAGAATGGAAATAACAAGCCAATTCCATAACCTCAAAATAGCTGCAGAACATTGCTGCTATGCTATGCAGATGCTTCGTGGGCGCTAGGCTAAAAGCTAAAACAAAAAGCTAACACAGACCTACCTGTGGCAATCCCTTTACACTAACCATACACTGGACGACTTCAAATATTGTTAATTAATATACAAATATTGTCATTTAGAGTATATATATTTTCAGACCTCAAATAATGCAAAGAAAACAAGTTCATATTTATAAAGTTTTAAGAGTTCAGAAGTCAATATTTGGTGGAATAACCCTGGTTTTAAATAACAGTTTTCATGCATCTTGGCATCATGTTTTCCTCCACCAGTCTTACACACTGCTTTTGGATATCTTTATGCTGCTTTACTCCTGGTACAAAATTCAATTCAAGCAGTTCAGTTTGGTTTGATGGCTTGTGATCCTCCATCTTCCTCTTGATTATATTCCAGAGGTTTTTTAATTTGGTAAAATGAAAGAAACTCATCATTTTTAAGTGGTCTATATAATATCTATATTTAGATATTAGCCCACAGGTTATCTCAGTGTTAAGAAGCACAGCCAACACAGCAAAAAACTGTAACAGAAAACAAATGATATGCTATTTAATCCTAGTGTTCATGTTTGTGTGTGTGGATGAGTATATGTGTGTGTGTGTGTGTGTGTGAGAGTGTCTGTGCAGTGTGTGGTATGGAGCTGTATGTCTGAGGTCAGCAGGACTAAACAAAGCATGACATGATCTGCAGGGACTCGAGACTAATGTGCACAAACCCATGTCCTTGTAAAGCACCTTTTAACGACAGAAATACACCAATTCTCTCTCTACTAGCTCAGGGATTTCTCCCTCCCCTTCGGCCGCGTGTGTGTGTGTGTGTGTGTGTAAATTCTCATAACTTAGTCGGCAGTGAAAAGAACACAGTGGGAAAGCTTACGGGGTTAAATATCACCTAGGCTCAGACTGTCTGTGAATATGCATGAGATTAACCAGCGTGCTTCACCGAAATACTCTCCATCTTAATCTTATATTCTAATCAGGTACAGCAGAGCAGATTGCTTCTCTCTCTCTCTCTATCTCTCTCTATCTCTCTCTCTCTCTCTTTTTCTCTCTCTCTGTATGCTCTATTTGTAATACTGTAGTGCTGTAGATCCACTCCGAGGCAGTCTAACTTAATACACACTCCATGTTAGTGTCAGGCTAAGCAAACCTTTTCATTAGCTATTGATTCCTCTCACTGCAGGCTGTGGTCTGCTCAAATACAGCATTAAGGCCTTCACATACTGGATGAGCCACGCAATGCATATCTAAAAGTAGATTTATTTGACCTGAAGACATGAAATAGGGCTGGGCGATATGTTAAAATATATTTTTATCACAATATATTTCCTGTAAATAATTAAGAGACCACTTCTGAATCAGTTTCTGAATCGGTTTATCTGATTTTGCTATTTATGGGTATATGTTTGAGTGAAATGAACACAGTTGTTTTATTCTATAAACTACAAACAACATTCCTCCCAAATTCCAAATAATAAAATGCAATTTAGAGCATTTATTTGCAGAAAATGAGAAATGGCTGAAATAACAAATAATGCAAAAAAAAAAAAAAAGTTCATATTCATAAAGTTTTAATAAGAGTTCAAAAATCAATATTTGGTTTGGTGTTTTTTAAATCACAGGTTTCATGCATCTTGGCATCATGTTCTCCTCCACCAGTCTTACACACTGCTTTTGGGTAACTTCATGCCTTTACTCCTGGTGCAAAAATTCAAGCAGTTCAGCTAGGTTTGAGTGCTTGTGGTCATCCATCTTCCTCTTGATTATATTCCAGAGGTTTTCAATTAGGTAAAATCAAAGAAACTCATCATTTTTAAGTGGTCTCTTATTTCTTTCCAGAGCTATATACTGATATTGAATTATCAGCTCAATTCTGAATTTTACTAATAAGGTAGAATAAGCTAACAGCATTTCATGGAGTCATTTAGTTTATTTACTATCTAATAAATCTAGTAGATTTACCAGCTTCTTCTCATTCATTACCCAAAAAGATGCGCCTGTGACAATTTACTGCCAAGATAGCAATGAGCGCCTGACTGTTGATATCTGCCTAGGATTTTTCAAGTCAGTGGAGCACCTGTGTTTTCTGTTGCCAAGATAGCAATACACCAGATATGTACCTGAACACACCTCATTTTGAGACAAACATGAATATCAGCAAAGATATAATCACAAGCACAAATAAAACAAAATAAAACAAGTGGAAGCTGTTAAACTGTTAGACTGTGTTAGCGGGGTGTAAGATAGCAATGAGTAATAAGCCGTAAGTGTAAGACAGAGCTCTTAATTAAGTGTTTGAGAGCATCAGTTGTAAAGTAGTGAAGAGGTAGAGTTACAGGTATACAGTGAATAGTGAATATTTGAGTAATGTTCTTATACATATTATGAAAAGCAAGAATTATCAACTAAATAAAGAAAAAGTTTTTAATGGTCTGTCGCACAGACCATTAAAAAAAGTTATGATGAAACTGGCACTCATCAGGATCACCCCAGGAAAGGAAGAGCAAGAGTTCCCTCTGTTGTTCAGGATAAGTTCCTTAATCATAGTTTCCAGCCTCAGAAAGTTAACAGCAAGTTAACAGCTCCCCAGATAAGAGTAACCTAAATGCTTCACAGAGTATTTTGAGTTATAGTTACATGTAGTTATGTGTTAATTTATAGTCTGGATGACTTCAGTATTAATTTACAATGTAGAGTTTCAGGGGCTTTAGTGAGGTCAGAAAGCTTAATAATCACCACCTTCTAATGAAATAGTAACAGAGTAGTATATAGTATTTAGTATTAGTATTTAGTAGTAAAGTATTTGCAATAGAATTGAACCCTCTGGAGCAGCTAAAATTGATGAACCTACTGAAAGCATGCCTAATCTAATGCCAGGTGTGGTCTAGAGGGGTATAAAGCACCTTAGCACTGATATGTGGAGCAGTGGAACTTTCTTAACTTAACTGTTCTCTGTCCAACAATACTTTAAACTCTAGTACAAAGCCTTTTTTTATATACAGTAGAAATAGTTACTTCAACAAAAGCAAGAACTCTTAACTGATACTCTTGAATGAGCAGGTGTCACCATCACTTCCCTCTATATAGTGTATATAGAGTACATACAGCATGAAAGAAGAGATACAGTAGTCTAAACATCACTCCAGACAATGGAGAGAGAGAGAGAGAGCACTAATACACAGAGAGAGAGAGAGAGAGAGAGAGAGAGAGAGCACTAATACACAGAGAGAGAGAGAGAGAGAGAGAGAGAGAGAGCACTAATACACAGAGAGAGAGAGAGAGAGAGAGCACTAATACAGAGAGAGAGAGAGAGAGAGAGAGAGAGAGAGCACTAATACACAGAGAAAACAGAGAGAGAGAGAGAGAGAGAGAGAGCACTAATACACAGAGAAAACAGAGAGAGAGAGAGAGAGAGAGAGCACTAATACACAGAGAAAACAGAGAGAGAGAGAGAGCTTTATACTTCAGTAGAAAACAGATCAAAGCAGCAAAGCCACCAAACACCACAGAGACAGCAGAGATAGCAGCGACACGCTAACACTGCAAACAAATCAGCGGAGGAAGAGTCTCATCTATAAGCACTTTACCTTCACACAGTGTCATCCCTCTACAGCTCCACTCTAACCCCTACTGTAGCACTTCTCACACCACATATACAGCACGACACCTGAGCTCAGAGCAGCAGCCAATACCAGAACCACACACACACACTCACACACACTCACGCACACACACAACACGGAGATAATGGCTCTCACTTGACCTCGTCTCCATCAAAGCGCTTTCCCAACCGCTGCTTTTTACAAGAACGCTATCAAAGCGTGATGATCTCTGACCCTGTGGAGAGTTGTTATGATATGAAAGCATTAAAAACGGCTGTGAAGTAAATGAACACAAAAGAGAGAAAGAGAGAGAGAGAGAGGAAGTGAGAGAAAGAGAAAGAAAGAGAGAGAAAGAGACTGACACCAGGTTCTAATAGAGATCCTAATCATATAGATCATATAGCTTACAATTACAATGATAATTAATGTATAATTAACCTTAATACTGTAAATGTAAACTATGTACTGTATATGTGAACTGTTTATGTGTGCATTGATGTTAACTGATCATCTGTTGTTCTTTTTTTAATTAATCAATTAATGCTTTGGCAATACTGTAATTTACTAAGGTCATGCCAATAAAGCTTCTCTGAACTGAATTGAATTGAATTAAACTAAGGAAAAGAGTGAGAGGGAGGGTTTTACACTGGCATTAGATCAGTAATTCAAAATACACCTAGAAATATGCCAAAAGTCATGGGACAGCGGTGTGTTGTGAAATTGCACCTGTATATGAGTTGGGAGGTGTTATCTTGTGAGTGAGGTTGATGAGTGTGTGCCAGATGGATGTGCCACTTCTTTTCCTTCCTCAATCCACAGTGTCATATGTGTATCAGGATAACTTCATAGAAGGCATTACCACCCACAGTGGACTGCACCTGCAGTGGGTTGTAATGATTGTGACCGGTGGTGTCTGGATAGAACAGTAATCACACACTGCATATTGCATGTCACAGGACACAATACTCGTTCCAGTCTCGTTGGCATTTCAGTGTAAATGATTTCAAGTGTGAGTCAATGATATTCTGTCCAGTAATATTTCTATATATAAACTACATGGACAGAAGTATTGGGACACCTGCTTATGATGTAATTCTGAATAATACTAGGAGTAACTGTGTCTAACTGTATCCAGGGAAGGCTTTTGACTTGAATTTAGAGTATTACTGTGACGATTTCATGGCATTTAGAAACAAAAAAGTATTAGTAATGCCAGAATGTTTAATGTGGGGGATCACCATCCCACCTCATGCCCAACTCCCCAACTCAGCTGAACAGTATTGGATGGAGCTCCATCATTCCTCAACGCTGGGGGTCTTTATATCCCTCTAGGTCATCATTAGCTGCTCCACAGAGACCTGTTCTGTTGGCAATATGCATCTAAAAGTACTAGACAGGCTGTGTGTGTGTGCATTTGCATTGCAACTGTGTCACTAACAGGTATAAAGTAACAGAAAGCATTTATAAAAATGCATGTGTCCAAAACCACACACACATACACACACACACACACCCAGCACCCAAGATCATTGTTAACATAAACGCATTAGACGATAATTCATGAAGTATTGTCTCTTTTCATGTGTGTCCTAGTTCACTAAACAGGGTGATTAAAATACCAGGCCTGGCACAAAGCTCACCAGACAAGACAAATCACTACAGCAGATTCTCTAATTACCACTTTGATAATGAACCGCAAAGACAAACATCAAAGCACATTAGAAAATTTAGCAAAAGATCTTCTAAGCAGGGGAGAGCAGAAATCACACACACAGAAAAACATAACAGAGAGAGAGAGAGAGAGAAAGAGTATAAGGAACAGAGAGAAAGACAGTGAGAGAGACCCAGAGAGAGTATAAGAAAGAGAGAGAGAAAGAGAGAGAGAGTATGAGAAAAACAGAGAGAGAGAGAGTGACTAAGAGAGAGTATAAGAAATATATATATATATATATATATATATATATATATATATATATATATATATATCTCAGCTCTACATAATCATAGAAATCAGCCTAATCAACAGTCTAATCACAAATTTTAGCATATAACACTGGTATTGTGGCGTGGAAGAGGAAGGAGGACTCGTGAGACCTATTGCAAGTACTCAACAGCTCTTTATTAACAGGCTTGCCACTCACTTATAGCCTTTAACAAGGATAGGAGAGCGAAACCCAACTGCTCACACAGCACAAACAGCCCTAAGGTCACTAAACCAACTAGGAATCTACCGGATGGTAGATTCAGAGTGGTGCCCACCACTCTGCATAACCCCACACCTGACATCCACTCACACACAGGCACACAGAGGCGGGCACACAGAGACAGGCACACAGAGACAGGCACACAGAGGCGGGCACACAGAGACAGGCACACAGCAGCCACACACACACACACACAGACGCCACAATATCTTATTCATTTATCGTTTTGTATTATTTATCTATATGATTTACTTTTATATGTAAGATATGTTAATATATATATATATATATATATATATATATATATATATATATATATATATATATATATATATATATATATATATGTATTTTATATTTTTTTACCTTTTGAATATTAACTTTTTGTTTTATTGCTTTGGCAAAAGTTGTTAATTGCAATTCATGCCAATAACGCTACTTTAAATTGAAATTGAAAAAAAGAAACAGAAAGAGAGAGAGAGAGAGAGAGAGAGAGAGAGAGAATAAGAAACTGAGAAAGAGAGAGAGAGACTAAGAGAGAGTATAAGAAACAGAGAGACAGTGAGAGAGAGAAAGTATGAAAGACAGACATAAAGACAGAGAGAGAGAAACAGACAGAATGAGAGTAAAGACAGAGAGCGAGTAAAAGAAACAGAGAGACAGGGAGAGTATAAGAGAGAGAGAGAGAGAGAGAGAGAGAGAGGGAGAGAGAGAGAGGGAGGGAAATAAGGGAAATAAACTCCACCAGCTTCATCTATCACAGTGCTTTTTCCCAGTGTAAAGAAAAAAAATTAAACAACAAATGGCAAAGCAAATCAATTACATGAAAAAGAATCATGTAGCCTGTCAAACACACACTCGCCCTCCCCCTCACCCAGCTCCACGACACAAGTCCAAGATTAAATTCTGAAAACCTTATATATTATTAACACCCTGTCTGCTCAATCAATTTACAAAGGAGGATGCATTTTTCCACTCCTTCACAGCAAGTGACACAAACACACGACCGAGAAACACTGAAAACACTCATGTCACACGATCCCTCACTGTTACAGGTGATCTGCTGTAACAAGAAACAATACACCAATACACCTTAATATTTACATCTTAAGCCATTTTAATATAAACCACATCCATTAGATAAACAGCCAATGGAAACCCAAAAATCTGTTTATCTGAAAATGTGAATATTATATAAGACCAATTGGTACTTTTGGCAGTGTGGGCAGTGTGCCAAGTCCTGCTGGAAAATGAAATCTGCATCTTCATAAAAGTTAACAGCAGAGGGAAGCATGAAGTGCTGTAAGATTTTCCGGGAAAACAAAACTGCACTGACTTTAGACTTACAGTATAACACAGTGGATCAACACCAGTGCCCTTGATTTACAAATGAAATGTAAAATTTACTGATGATCAGTGATGGTTTGGAGAGACATGTCATCTGCTGGTGTTGATCCACTGTGTTTTATTATCAAGTCTAAAGTCAGTGCAGTTTTGTTTTCCCACAAAATCTTACAACACTTCATGCTTCCCTCTGCTGACAACTAGATGCAGATTTCATTTTCCAGCAGGACTTGGCTCACTGCCCACACTGCCAAAAGTACTTATTGGTCTTATATAATATTCTTTTATATTTGGATAAAATTACTAAGTAAAGTAATTTTGAAATTTCACACAGTTTCACTGCTCTATAGCTCAATACCGAGGAGCTTTTTATCCTTCTAGCCCCCAACTGGCAATAGACATAGTGCCAATTCACGTTCATAACTATGCTAATTTGATGCAACTGACACTCAATAGTGTCCTGACAAGATAAATATATTTCAAATAATTACATTTCAGAAATTAGACAAGGGTTTTAATGGTTTTAATATTTTAATTGTGTCATTTGACTACATATTCGTTCAAATAAAAAAAATAAATCACATTGATGTATTTATGTGTTTAGCTGTTTACAATGATCGATTGTGACACAATCTAAACAAAAGTCTATAAATTTGTAGATTTGCTAGATATTTTTTTTATCTTTCCACATCAAATAAATGCCACTGTACTAAAAATATCCCATACTGAGCTGTCCTAAAAGCAATATGAACGCGCTCTGGCAGCTAAAACCAGGGTTTAGAGTAAATGGACTGCAGCATCCACTCCAGGTCAGAAAGCATATCCCATGCTAAGTGGGACTACATAACAGAATGAGTGTAATAACACAACGCTTTACACAGCTAATGTGTCTCCACGGGCTTTTTGTCCTTCAGGCACAATTGAACATTCTATATAACACACACCTTAATGCAACCTTTCACAGACAGGACAGCAACAGCATTAGAAAAGAGTGTTTCAATTTCTACTGCAATCCAGCAGCAGTTTAAACAGCTCCATCTACAATCAGTGCATCCGCGTACGTACCGCACACATACCGTCTGGAGTCTGGAGCAGAAATCCATCATTCCTGCTGAATTTTATACTAGATTTTGATGAAATAATGAGTGTGAAAAGTTATTGACTGACTCAGCAAGGGGCCAAAACTGTGCAATCAATTCTGCGTCACCATAAAGAGATTAATTCTCAGCAATTACACTGCAGTAGAGAGCAGAATGTCTTTCCCTAAGGCTAGGCCATCAGTGCAGCCATAACTGGGTTTTTAAGCGGGGGGAGGGACTCTAGCCGGCAGCCTAACCAAACCGCGGCTGATCTATGTCGGCACAGTTCACAGAACGGTGTAGAACGGCTCGCTAGCTCATTGCTAAGACTTACTACACATGCTCAGCCGAGCAGAACACATTATAGATAGGGCACATTACACACAAAGAAAAGTAAGTACAGATTTGTACTTAAAAGAGTACAAAGCTTGTCGCTGGGGCTGTACCTTATATTGAGGTACAAAAAAGTAGCTTTCAGTTTTTTGTACCCATGGTTTTTGTGCCAGTAAAGATTATAAAGATTATAAACATCATCAAAAACTGAATATAGCTCAAAAACTTGATGATCCAAAATTGTCTGGCTTTCAAATAAAAAATGTGCAATTAAAATATATATTGTTTATTAGTGCAGTGATCCAGAATACTGAATGTACTCTTTTGCTGCAGGTTAAATGGTACAAATCTGTACTTCCTGCTGTTAGAAATTACTTTGTCCTTCAGAGGGAACAAATCTGACCCTGTAAAGACCAGTATTGTACCTTTGAGGGTACAATTATGAAGAGTGTACCTTTGAGTACAAAAAAGTACTCATATCGTACCTCTGTTTTTTAGAGTGTATACAGCGGGTCATCGTAATAAGAGTTCCACTGTATGGACCAACCATAAACCACTGATTACGTTTGTATAATATTAGAAACAGTGTAGTACTGGTATCAGTAAGTAAAGGTTTCCGCATGGAAAAAGAATGAGTCAGACCGGATCCTCTACCAAATCTATTCTTAAAAAACAGCACACACTCACTCTGTAATGATGTAAAGTTGTTGGCTGGGTGCTGCTTCCTGAGGGAGTACAAAATACAAAAGTGTTTGAGAGTTGGGCTGCTTCGGTTAAAAACAGCTCCTTTAAAGCCTAGCAGTTTATATTCGATTGACGTTGTCTGATATTCCAGGGTTCAGTGAGAAAAAATATCAGAAAGAAAAAGGAAAAGAGGTATTGTGATATCTTTTTATGACTAACCTAAAACACGGCATATTACATATTTTTTATATTAACATTATTTCTATTTTTTCCCATTTTCCCAACCCACTCATTTCTCACTCACTCACTAGTGATGCCCCAACACCAGGAGGGTGAAGACTAGCACATGCCTCCTCCGACACACGTGAAGTCAGACTCCGCCTCTTTTTGAACTGCTGCTGATGATGCAGCATTACCGAGTAGCATCACAGTGCACTCGGAGGAAAACGCAGCGACTCGATATTAAACATTTTTGGCAATATTATCATGTTCGATATGATATGGCACACCCCTAGTGGGGAGAGAGCACCATCTACCCATCCAGAGAGAGCAAGGCCAATTGTGCTCTCTCAGAGCTCCGGCAGCTGATGGCAAGCTACATGAACAGGATTCGAACCGGCGATCTCCTGACCACAGTGACTGGATTACAATTTGTTGTTCAACTAGTTCTCAGGCCTCCCTCAGACACTGCTTTTATGAATCTCAGCTACCTAAACCTAGATGCAAAGGAAAAATGCCAACTACAGAGATTATGAAATGAGTGAATTAGCATATTCTGGCAATGTAAAATGTTAAATTTTATCAGGATACAATTTAGATACTAGTCACCTAAAGTAACCAGGTGTAAAAAAGTCCTATACCTAAGAAAATGTGAGACCCTGGAGACAAGGCCTCATCCATATGAATCTAGATATTTTTCCAAACTAAGTTTTTTGGCTCTGTTTTTAAAAATATCTTGAGAAGCATATTTGAGAAAAAAACTCCAAATTGGAAGGCATTTTCAAAAAGCTCAGTTTTCAGTGACCAAAAACGCTCATATTTTCATGTGGATGGAAGACCAAAATGGAGACAAAAACCTTTTTTTTTTTTTTTTTTTAAATATCCAGATTTGTGTGGCCAGGGCTTTAAAGTATGGATGTAATAAAAAAGTAACAATTGCTGAAATACTGTTACTTGAAGTAAAGGTTCTTTACCAAATGTATCAAAATCACAAGTTTACCAAAAATAACATGGTTCTTTTTGCAACCGAATGTTGCATTTTTTTCCACAATATTAAAAAAAAAACATATGCAGATTTGAAAAAAAAAAAGACAGACGTAGAAGCCAGAATCATCCATCCTATTTTGAGTTGTCAGTCGAGCTGATATACAGTATATAATCAGAATTTCACAGTACTCTCTGCTCTCCTCTCCAGTGAGGGTCAGCATCTCTGCGTTTTTTAAACAACAAAGTATCATTAATGGCACTTTTATGATTGCGGAAAAATGTGAGAAGAATACAGAGAGGAGGGCGAAACCCTGGAATAACCAGGAAGCAAAGAAATCTTAGACATCTCTGGCCAATTACCTTGTTAATTACAATCTACTGTCGACAGCTCCAAAAGAAGATGTGCTCTCTGATTATATGGAGCATTTGTCCTCTGATCCAAAGCTTTAATCAGTAATTACTACCTGCAGCTGCATATGCTCGGGCTTCAGGGCTAGAGGAAGAAGACACGCGCAACTCCAAAGGTTTTTAGCTGTCACTCTTTCTTAGATAGCAGCGCTGTGTGTATGTATGCGTATGTGTGTGTGCAGGTATGAATCTGCGTGTGTAAGGTACAGGGGTTGGACAATGAAACTGAAACTCCTGGTTTTAGACCACAATAATTTATTGTGGTGACGGACAGTTCTGGTGGAAACAGGAGAGTTGAGGTGCACATTGAATTCTGCCGTGATTTGATCAGCCATGATTTTATGTTTTTTTGGAGACAATCCGGGTTAGCACCCGAACATCCCTTTCAGACAGCTTCCTCTTACAGCATCCACAGTTAATCCTGTTGGATGTAGTTGGTCCTTCTTGGTGGTATGCTGACATTACCCTGGATACCGTGGCTCTTGATGCATCACAAAGACTTGCTGTCTTGGTCACAGATGCTCCAGCAAGATGTGCACCAACAATTTGTCCTCTTTTGAACTCTGGTATGTCACCCATAATGTTGTGTGCATTGCAATATTTTGAGTGAAACTGTGCTCTTACCCTGCTAATTGAACCTTCACACTCTGCTCTTACTGGTGCAATGTGCAATTAATGAAGATTGGCCACCAGGCTGCTCCAATTTAGCCATGAAACCTCCCACACTAAAATGACAGGTGTTTCAGTTTCATTGTCCAGTCCCTGTATATATGTGTGTGTGTGTATATGTGTGTGTGGTAGTCTGGAAAGTCTACCTAAACAGTATCTTGCGTGAGCACTCGTTCCTACCCCTGTGACACCCTGCCCCTGTTCATTAACATTAGAGGCTCGGAGTTAAAATGTCATGGCTCCCTCATTAGAATGAGAATGAAATTTGACTGCCGGGTGAAAATCTGCTTTTTTTTTCTTTCTTTTTTTTGTCGTCGTCACTTCAGAGAGCCTGTCAGCTGCATGCAGTCAAAGCATTGTGCCACGTATTAAAGAGAGACAATCTGTAGGAGTAATAGTGTTTCAGAATCCATCCATTTCAACAGCGGATCCTCTGATTCATTCCCTAAAGCTTTGGAGCGCTGCACATGATATGCTCTTTAACTGTCACAGGTAATTATGCCATCACTGCTATTTTTTTTTAATGGTACAGTCATAGCAATGGAGCTCTGCTTGCACTGTGGAGCTCTTTATAGTCTCCTTGGTTTAGTCAAATCAGACGAGTTATTGTAGATACAAAGTAAAATACAAAGATAAAAGCTGCGGTACGAAAAGAAACATGAGGAAACATTGACTGTTGCAACGTATAGTATATACAGTTTATATAAAGAAGGGATGCACCAAAAATGTGGAGAATATTTGTGTAGTCTGTCATTATTCTTAGCACTTGTGTAGTAACTTGTTATTCACTTGCTATTTATTTTAAGAGTCTGTTGCACTTTGGTGGATTGCTATTTTAATGCTGCAGCACTTCTGCACTTCTCTGATTCTCAGCAGAGCAAACTGACCTGTGTATTCATGCTATAAAGATGTGTTGGCAGGTCATCTGTGTGTTCTTGTGTGTGTGTGACAGTGTAGCAGAGGTGCGTGTGTGTGTTTTCAACATTGAAATTAACATCTGACGTTTGACTGTTGTCTAGATTGTATTCAGTCAATGGCGCACCAGTGTTTTTCACCTCCAGATCACCTCTAGTGTTTTCAGACCACCGCACCCATTGGTGTAGATACATTCACAAGTATCTTTGATATTTAAATGCAGCAGATGCCAGGCGTAACAATAAAAGACTGTTGAAGGGGTGTAAGATAGCAATAAGCATCACAACGCACCTTGCACAGCTTGTAAAATTGAGCCCTGAGTGTGGAAGCAAGGAGCTGGTTTTAATGAAGTGGCTTGTTGGAGTGTATATCGGTATATACAGATATCTATTGATGTTGATTCATGCAAAAAGCATTATTTACATTTATATTGGGTGGCCCATACACAGGTCACAAGGGAGCCATAAGGCGCCATAAGGAATGAGACGAGTGGCTGCTCAGTGTCTTGAATAGCTATGAGTCAGTGCATCAGTAGTCTGTGCATAAGAACGCTGACAAAAGCTCTTGAGCTGATTTTTATTTTTTATGAGGTGGAGTATTTGCATTTAGCCCTAGAACAGTAATGTTAAAAACACCATCACTAACGTGAAATTAGCTACTCCTTTAGGGGCACCAGCGGCAACAGTTACTTGTTTACCGGGAGCCAGAGCACCGGACATTAGTGGCAACCTTAGGTTAGGGAATAGGAGATATTCGAGGGTAGTAATTCATGTAGGGGCCAATGATATTCGTCTGCGGCAGTCTGAAATAACTAAGGCTAATATTAAAGAGGTGATTAAACAGGCCCAGACGCTGTCCGAGGAGGTAATCTGCTCTGGCCCCATCCCAATGAGGCGTGGTGATGAAGCTTACAGCAGGCTTTCTTCGCTGAACCGCTGGATGTCCAAGTGGTGTGCAGAAAATCATGTGGGCTTTATAGATAACTGGCTACAGTTTGAGGGCAAGCCTGGTCTTTTAGGTAGGGATGGTGTCCACCCCACGCGGGAGGGTGCTGCCTTACTTTCATGCAGCATAGCTCATAGTCTTTTAGTTAGTCGGCAGAGTAGTATTAGAAGCTGCTGACAATCCAGAGCCGGGACCAGGCCGCAGACAGAGAGGCTTAACCGACCGTCTGCGAGCTGCAAAGAGACGTTACCTAGATACCAATGTATTCAGACTGTGTCTGTCCCCCGAGTCAAACAAAAACATCAAAAAACTAAAACAGTAAATCTAAATAACTTAACTTATATTAAACAATCATATCCAGACTGTAGTACTAACATTTCAAGCCTAAAGATTGGTTTACTTAATATTAGATCTCTAAATTCAAAAGCAGTTCTGGTGAATGAAATGATAACTGATCAGAAATTCGATGTTCTGTGTCTGACAGAAACCTGGATTAGGCCAAACGAATATGTAGCATTAAATGAAGCCACCCCTGCAGGCTATAATTATATACACAATCCGAGATTGTCCGGTAGAGGAGGTGGGGTCTGCATATTTTTCCAAAGTACCTTAGTTAGCAATCAGAAACACTATGAAAATTTTACTTCTTTTGAGCTTCTTTACACCAGTATAATTAATCCAGTTACAAAAAAGAATGCATTTTCTTTAATTAACATCTACAGACCACCAGGGCCCTATTTAGAATTTTTAAAAGAATTTAGTGATTTTGTCACAGACTTAGCAGTAAGTAATGATAAAGTGATTATAGTTGGAGACTTCAACATTCATTTCGAAAAATTGGATGATCCATTAAAAAAGGCATTCACATCGATTTTAGACTCAGTTGGTATTATTCAAAATATAACAGGACCTACTCATTACTGTAATCATACTCTGGATTTAGTTTTGACCCTGGGTGTGAGCATAGATAACCCGAATATTCGTTCTCAAACCTCCGCAATTTCAGATCATTACCTTATTTCATTTAAATTACATCTTAGTCATAATATACGTACATCCCCTAGCTACTCTGTAAAACGTTCAATTACGCCTTTTACAGCCCAACAATTTACAGATAAGCTTCCAGACTTATCAACTCTAATGTACTCTCCTATAGACCCAGTAGAACTAGACAAACTAACCGAAGGTTTAGAAAATACCTTTCGCTCTACCTTAGATGTTGTAGCACCCCTTAAACACAAAATAGAGAGACAGAAAAAGCTCGCACCGTGGTACAATGATCAAACTCGTACCTTAAAGCAGTTAGTACGAAATTTAGAGCGTAAATATCGATCAACTAAACTGGAAGTGTTTCACTCTGCGTGGAAAGACAGTCTTATTAAATATAGAAAAGAACTTAATAAAGCCCGCTCAGCGTATCTGGCCTCACAGATCGAGATGAATAAAAATAATCCTAGAGTTCTCTTTAGAGTTATTTCCAAATTAACTAAAAACCAGGCAGGTACTGAACCTCAGATTCCAGCCATTCACACCAGCAACGATTTTATGGACTTCTTCAATAGTAAAATTGAAAACATTCGGGATAAAATTAAACAGATAAATATTACATCCTCTCTGTCATCTGGTCTGGCTGATCTAGAACAAAACCCTGTTACTGAAGTTAGGTTGGAAGTCTTTAACCCACTTCCACAGCTAGAACTAGAGAAAATTATCTCCTCTTCAAACAGCACAACCTGCACACTTGATGCTGTTCCCACAAAATTATTAAAACAGGTACTGCCAGATATAATTAAACCACTGTTAATGATAGTAAACTCATCGCTCACCCTGGGCCATGTACCCAAAGCCTTTAAAACAGCTGTAATTAAACCTCTGATCAAGAAACCAAATCTTGATCCTAGTGTACTGTCTAACTATAGACCTATTTCAAACTTACCGTTTATTTCTAAGATTTTAGAAAAAGCTGTAGCCCAACAACTTTGCTCTTACCTGCAAAGAAACCAGATCTATGAAAAATTTCAATCTGGATTTAGGCCTTATCATAGCACTGAGACAGCTTTAGTTAGAATAACAAACGATCTACTTATAGCCGCCGACCAAGGCTGTGTTTCCTTACTCGTACTTCTCGATCTGAGCGCAGCCTTTGATACAATAGATCATACTATCCTTTTAGAAAGACTAGAGAACATGGTCGGTGTAACCGGAACTGCCTTAGCATGGTTTAAATCGTACTTAACCGATCGCTATCAGTTTGTGAGGATAAATGATATGTCTTCCAGTTATACCAAGGTAAGATATGGAATTCCACAAGGCTCTATATTAGGACCGTTATTATTTACATTATATATGCTCCCACTGGGCAAAGTTATTAGAAAACACAATGTGAATTTTCATTGTTATGCGGATGACACGCAGCTCTTCATATCAGCCAAACCTGACGACAGAGTGAGATTAAAGAAAATCGAGGATTGTGTAGAAGATGTAAAATCATGGATGTCGCACAACTTCCTCCTATTAAATAGTGATAAAACAGAAGTTCTCCTATTAGGCCCCAAAGCTGCTAGAAATAAATTATCAGACTTAATGCTAAATCTGGCTGACTTCTCAGCCACCCCTGGTTCAGCAGCTAAAAACCTTGGAGTTATTATAGATTCAGATCTAGCATTCGATAAACACATATCTAATGTTACTAGAACAGCTTTTCTACACCTCCGTAACATCGCCAAGCTAAGAAATGCCCTATCACTGCATGACGCAGAAAAATTAGTACATGCCTTTATTACCTCAAGGCTAGATTATTGTAATGCGCTACTGTCTGGATGTTCCTGAAGTAACTTAAATAAACTTCAGCTAGTTCAAAATGCTGCAGCCAGGGTCCTTACTAAAACGAGAAAATTTGACCATATTAGTCCAGTCCTGTCAGCACTGCACTGGCTTCCAGTCAAATTCCGCATAGACTATAAAATTCTCCTGTTAACGTATAAAGCCCTACACGGACTCGCTCCTGAGTATTTACAAGACCTCATCTCCTGTTATGAACCACCGCGATTACTTAGATCCCAGGGTGCTGGTTTATTAGTAGTGCCTAAAATTCAGAGGAGCTCTGCAGGAGGAAGAGCTTTCTCTTATAAAGCGCCTCAACTCTGGAATAATCTCCCCGAATATGTTCGGGACTCAGACACAGTCTCAATCTTTAAGTCTAGACTGAAAACTTACTTGTTTAGTTTAGCTTTTGATAATTAATGTTTTTCCCTTTAGATAAGGCTGCAGATTCAGGGGTTCATGGACAGAGGAAATTGTGGTAAACTGAGATGCTGGTGCTGTTGTTCTCCCACTGCACACGGTCACTCAGGTTTGTGGACGGTGGAGTGGGTGGATGCTGGTGTTTCAGGGTGCCTCCATGTCTATGTTACCTTCTGGCTCTCTGCCTTTAGTTAGGCTGTTTTATTCAGTTCTGCCGGAGTCATTTGCCACACTCTGATAATGTTTTAATATTCTCAGTTTTGCATAAATCCAGTCAAAACTAATTCCATCTCTCTGCCTTCCTCCGAGTTACTGACTGCCCACCTGTCTGACCCGATACCGATGTTGGACCCTCAGGCTCTCGCGTCTCCTGTCCGGCCAGACTGATGGAAGTTTCTGAAGTCAGCTCTTCTCCACCACCACCACAGATCAGCTGCTCATCGACCATCTTACTCTCCACTACAGATTACATCCAAGCCATTAGTGGCGCTATTACACTCCTGAGTACATAAAACCTATATAGATGTATAAAAGACTTTTTAAATTTCTATTTAAAAGCCGTTTGACCAGTGGTAGGATGGTCCCCCCTTTAATGTGAGTCTTGGTCCTCCCAAGGTTTCTTCCTCCTCCTGCAGCTCTGAGGGAGTTTTTCCTTGCCTCCGCGCTCACTGGGGGTTCTGTATTCTGTATTTTCTATGTGTAATGTTTTGCCTGATTCTTTGTCCTGTAATCATGTTTCTGTAAAGCTGCTTTGTGCCAACACCTGTTGTAAAAAGCGCTATACAAATAAATTTGATTTGATTTGATTTGATTAGGTATACACTGTATGACAAGTTTTGGAAACCCTTCTTCAATTTTACAACATACAAAATAACATAAAATAAAAAGGTACCATGGATGACCCGACTATAAAAAAGCAGAAAAATGATTGGACAATCAGGTAATCCTTAACAGGTAATTTCCTAACAAACTGCTGGGAACTTGGTCTTTGGTCCACCTATTTCTGGGACATGTGAGTGCCTGATTTAAACACACAAACACACTAACATCAGGTAAATTGCACCCATTAAATATCTTACTCTCACTTTTAGTACTTAGTAATCTAATTAACAGGATGCTAGCATAACTGTTTATTGTGCACTCTAAGAACTAATACAGCCAATATTAATAATTTCCACATAATAGACCGCTAATGAAGCACCAATAACACTTATAACACAGCATAAATCCTAATAAGTAGTGAATAAATCATTTACAAATGTCTAATTTAGGCTTTATTAAGCAAATAATAAGACATTAATAAGCGCCTAATTTGTGTTCCTTAAAATAAAGCGTTACCAAAAAAACACAGATGGGAAGGGGGAAATGGAAAATCAGCTAATCTGTTGTTAGCGTTCTAGGGTTAATGATGTTGTATTTCTACATAAGGACAAAAGTGTTAGGACAGCAAGCCATAACAAGGCTTTGAAGTAAGAATAAACCAATTTGAGACACAGCCACAACTGTTGAGTACATAGTTAAATGAGGAAAGTGCAGTGGTGGGGGGTGAGCGTGAGAATCAGAGCAGCAGAGCATAGTCATCTGATGCTACAAAAGCATGTTATTTGTAGAATGGATTGTTTGAGTTTACACATTATATCCAGGTTGGGTTCTCCTGGATCCCAGCAGAACCATGTTCATCTATCTGTTTGGTGTGTGTGTGTGTGTATCTGTCTGCGTGTGTGTAAGAAGGCAGGTTTTGCACAGTGCAGACAGGGCCTTGGGGGTATAGCCCTGGAGGGCTCTGCAGGCAGAATGTGGTGCCCTTGCTTTGGCTTGTATCTCTGGAGGTGAGTCGTTGTCACCTGAGGGGAAAATCTGTAGCTTGTTTCAGCAGGGTCACTCGTCTCCCCTCAGAAACTCGCCCTCCTTCAATCACAACTGTTACATCCAACAATCTGAAGGTGTTCCCAAATATAGACCTGCAAAAAGGGGTCAGTGGGGTGAAACGATGGTGATACAGTCAGTGAGGGTTCTGAGGCTGAAATATTGGTGTATTTCTCACTTGTATAACATTTAGTTATATCCAGCATGTCTGATTGGTTGAAACATGGTCTCTCAATGTTTTTATACATGTTTCCATGTCATTTCCCCCTTCTGTGCCTGTGTTGCTCTCTGTGTTGGTTTACCTTTGCCCTCAGTGACTGTAATTTCCTACGTCATCCTGTGTTTATCTCTCAGTCTCTGCCCCAGTTTGTAGCTGTAGCTGCACCCCTCGTTACCTGCCCCCAGGTGTTTCTTGTTTCGTTCATGTGTATAAATAGTCTATTTGTCCCAGTGTTGGTGTCGGTTCTTTTACGTCTTCACGTCTGTTCAGGTTTATTTGTTTTCTTAGTTTATTAATAAAAGTTACTTGCATTTGCGTCCACTCTCTGCATTCCGATCGACAAAATGGACGTAACTAGTAATCTGTGGGCTGGAACCAGGTTGGCAAAAAAAAAAAAAAAGCGATTCTCAGGAGTATTCATGCATGCAAACATATCGCCTCTGATTGGCTAACACTACTGTGAGGCACGGAGACAAGCAACATTTTAAAATAAAGACATTTTTACACTAATAACAGTCTTTGCATTGTCATATTTTACTTTACAACATGTGTAATGCCCTGCTCAGTGCAGTTCAGCCACTGACTCTCTGTAAAACGGCAAATCCACCGGAGATCCTATGTAAACTTATGTAAACACACAGAGGTGGGTAATCCAGGTCCAGAAAGTAAAAAAAAATAAATAAATCCAGCAGAGCTGCCGCTGCAGTTGGAACAAAACCTTGGGGTGAATTTTTAAACATACACAGTGTTCTAAACATACAAACCTACCTATTTCAATTGCAATACGCTGGATTTGTTCCTTAGCTCTAAATTAATGGCCAAAGCATAAAACACTGATGTGATATTTGCACAAATAACACAGGAATGGAATGAACCATGCCATGCTGTTCCTAGCACTGTTAGCTCCTATCTGACAACACTGTGTCCCTGCCTGGCTTTTTCTTTTACTAGCTACTGCAGACAATGGAGACTTTTATGTGTATCATCATATACAACTCAGATTATACAACTATTGTATTTTACAAAGAACAAGAAGAAAAGTGGATTTTAAGTGGAAGGAGACCACTTAAGGTTTTAACAAACCTTTAACAAACCCGTCGTCATGATCTAATTTCCATTCCAAGTGAACTAGCCCTAGCCTACCCTTCATTCACTGTTAGCATCATTAGCGCTTTTCCTTCAGCCTCAGCATGTTCTGTCTGGCCTGGCGTGGTGTGTAAGCAGCTATACTCCAGACGCCTGTCACAGGCAGGGCTCTGAATGCCTCAGTGCGTCTGACGGACATCTCTCAGAGCCCCGGACCGCCTGAGCTTCTGACCTGCGAGACAGGAACGTCCACCCGGTCCTAGAGAAAAGCAATGCATAGCAATAGGCAGCTCCATTAGAGCTGAGGGTCCGGTACTGAAGTGAGATCACTGTTTGACAAGCCCCTGGAGGACGCAGTGAGACGCGCTCACACATGGTTCTGGGGGTCAGCGGTGTGGGTGGAGTGCATTAAGGCGTTGTGACTTAAATGAACTGCGGAGAGCGATGGCCATGGGTCGTGACTGATGATAATGTGGCCGCTGCCAGGCCCTTCAATCCAGCGGAGGTTGACACAGGCTCTCATTAGCAGTCGCTCTGAGGGGTCATCAGAGGTCAGGGGTTAGGAGGTCATCCAAAGTGCAAACAAGCTTATCTGTATCTGTATGTATATGTATATGCAGGGACTACGGGCTTATATCTGCGCTAGCATTGCTAGGAGCTATTTAAAAAAGAGACATATGCCACCCACACACACACATACACACACACATTCACGCAGCACAGAGAGCCGCCGATAAGCGAGGCACGGGTTAAATGCTACACTTTGCTAATACAGATTTATCTGGCAGTTAATTAATGGAAACAACATGAGCTGTGGGGGCGGGAGGGCGGGGGTGACTGGCTCGGCTCTGCCTAACAAAGTTGGACGGAGAGAGCACGTTATGAAGATATGAGAATCCAAGGACCTTCAGAGGTGAAGGCATGGCTATCAAACATAATTCATACCCTTGTCTAATTTGTACTGGAGTGATGAAAAGCCCTTGATTATGTTGTGGAAGATTAAGGAGCCCATGGATACACCACTGCAGACAGCCTGCAGAGCCACAGCCACTTCCCATATTACCACCACATCTCTACTCCCATCAATAAATCAAAATTTGGATTGCGGCGTGCTCAGCGGCACATGCCTTTTGAGTAAAAAAAAAAAAACGTGGTGCCAATTTACACATTCAAGCCTTTAGTCTTTAACTAAAACGCTCCACTCATGGGGAAATACGGAAATACTCCCTTTAAAATGATGACACATGCTACTCCAGGTCGTAAAGTAAAGATGTGCTAAAATCAATCAAATGTTCATCAGAGACTGTATTAACCTCTTAAACAGCAAGGTTAATATCAGATGTTAAATACAGCTCTGGAAAAAAAAAAAGAAAATAATAGGCCACTTAAAAATTAAGAGTTTCTTTCATTTTACCAAATTAAAATCCTCTGGAATAAAATCAAGAGGAAGGAAGATGGATGATCACAAGCCATCTAACCGAGCTAAACTATCCAGTGTGTAAGACTGGTGGAGGAGAACATGCAAAGATGCAACAAAACTGTGATTAAAAACTAGGGTTATTCCACCAAATATTGATTTCTGAACTCTTAAAACTTTATGAATATGAACTTGTTTTCTTTGCATTATTCGAGGTCTGAAAGCTCTGCATCTTTTTTGTTATTTCAGCCATTTTCTTATTGTCTGTCAATAAACGCTCTAAATGACAATATTTTTTATTTGGAATTTGGGAGAAATGTTGTTCGTAGTTTATAGAATAAAACAACAATGTAAACCTGTGGTGAAGAACATTGGTTGTGGATTTCTGTGAAATAAGCTTATTTAGTAGTGTTTTATCCTCTTCAGTAACACAGACGCCATGAAATATCAAATAATTGTCTTAAGATTCCTCCATTCCTAGAAATGGAGATAGAGGATTTTATTTATTATTTAATGGGTTATACTGCATAGTGAATAACAATACATTTTTGCATGCAACTGAGAGAACGCCCTGATCATAAAGCCAATAAAACCATGTTATATCAATGTTATAACACTTGGTGGAAGGCTCCTAATCTGGCAACCCATTGTACAACAATAAAAGGTAAAAAAAAATGGAAAAGTGGCTTTCGATAAGATTGAGAAAAGGATTATTAGCATAAATTAGCATATGAGAACTATGACATATGTCAAACATGACAGACTGAATATCATGGCAATACAAAAAAACTAAATACAGGTATATCCAATTTCATTTATTTATATGCAGAGCAATTTCCAAACCAGCTGATCTTTGGGTTTGGGTGAAAACTTCATGATGCATGGTCCAATAAAAAGCTCAAACGACTGCATTAAGAGCATTTTCAGTGCTGTAGTAATTATCTGGGTAATGTAGCATCTTAAATGCAAAGCACACTTGGCTCCGCTATCTGTTTCACGATCTGAAAATTGTGAAGAACACTGGATAGTTGATTTGGGCTGCATTAGAGTGTGATTACTGCATTTACACCTGCCCAAATAAATCACAACAACGGTGAAACTAAACCAGTGTCTTCAGAGAGTTTAACAGGACAAAAAAGTGCAGATGTGTAAACACCCTTAATCTTAATCTCAACCTTAATTCTAACTTTAATCTTAAAGAGACAATACCACCATTTAAATGCAAAAGACCTTCAAAAAGGCTCAGTCCTTTAACAGGCTCTTTAGTGGTGGTGCACCAACACCTGCTCAAATAATACCTTCATATAGAAGAGTCCTGTAAACTTTCTTGCATCCTGAGCAAAAAATTCAGGATTAGAAGTTTGCAAAGGAACATCTAAACAAGCCTGATACATCTGAGATGCATGTTTTTGCGTTACTGTACAGTGGTGATTATGGTGTATGATATATAGACAAAACGTCTATAGCGTCCTGGGTTACCAGAACGTTCAGGATTCCTCGGGGTAGCGCTGTTGTATATATATATATATATATTTATTTAAGGGGACATTACATTTTAGCTTCTACTGCATTTTTAAAAACCTTGACCCTTTGACCTCATATGAAAACACTATCTGAACCATGAACACAACTGCAGGAATCCCAGTCAAAAGTTTCTACAGCCAGGCCTGAGAGAAACATGGGCCAGATAAAAATCTCATCCAATTTTAGGTTTGAAAATGTTTTTTTTTACTTACTGTATAAAGCTAAAATTTAGTTTTTGGACTGTTAATGGATCCTTCTGATCCCAAATGGCAAGGATATTTTTAAACGATAAAATAAACTACTGCCCCAATATGTGGACTTTTTTTTTTATCTTTTTATTTTTTTTCTGTACAAAAACAGTTTAATATACTTGTTAGGTCCTATTAATCACAAATTTAAGAGAAATTAAAAGTCAAAAAGTCTGGGTCTCAGACACACACACACACACACACATATATATATATACACACACATTGCGAAGTGCAGAGGCAGGGGATCTGTGGGTCCCCCTCACACCATGATGTGCAGCCCCGGTCTGTCCCAGCTGGCCCGCGTTGGACCGGCATAAAGACTCTGCCTCAGCCTTCACTGATGGTGAGAGAAAAATTGAGGTAACACAAAAAACTTAAGAGACACTAAAGTTAAGTGACTAGAGACGCACTGGGCCGCTACTATGTTTCTTTAAATTTGTTTTGAGTGTTGATGGGGGCAATTTTTCCTTATAAAGGTACACTTTGAGTTCATTCACTTCCTGTGTCTGTGTCTCTTCCCAGGTCACGGTGGCCACGCCCACAGTTACAATATATGTAAGTGCAATTTGTAAACGCAAACACAATGGATGATATCGCGATTATTAAAATGATTGAGGTCATATCCATTTATTGAACGATAAGTTGATAATGTAATTATTGTGACATGCCTACAGCTGATAACTAAGACTGAAGGTTAAAGGTTAAAGGTCTGGAATCAGTGAGTGTAGCACTTGTTTAACAGCGCTGTGATGTTAGCCTGGCCGCTCCAGCTAGCGTAGCTCATGTCACGGCTGAGCGTAGCGCTTCGGGACAGCTGTGGACAGGTTGAGGCGGGGCGAGCGGGGCTCTCCGAGACGCTCCACTACCTCCACCTGACAGCTGAGTGAGGAGACAGCCAGGGAGACGGGTTACATGGCTGCTACCCAGCGCTATTTGTTATCCACTCCATGATGCGTGCTAGCATGACCCGAGCTAATGCGCCTAGCGCTGCAAACAAAAGAGGGGTTCATAAAGGGGAGCGTTTCTGACAGAGGAGTCACTCCCAGATCCCAGCAGCAGAATGGACAGATCTGAGGAGGGAGGGAAACGGACGCAGGGCTGAAAGAGAGGTGGGGATAAAGGGAGGAGGGTATTTTCTGCAGGTTAGCATGGTCTGTGTGTAATAGCAGGAGTTCTTCCTCTCCTCACCCCGCGCTGATAACGGGCCCTGAATGCACAATGACTGATGCTTCCCCACCTGTCACTTCAAATGGCTTTCCTGAGGAAAATATGTTCGGCTTATCAGAGCCGAGACGCGGCGGGCGGAGGACACCGGACGCTGAGAGAGCGCCGGCGCTAGAGGCTAAGTGCTACAGGGGAACAGAGGCAGGTGTCTTGTTTAATTACCTGGGAGGAAGATCACGCTCACCTTCCATCAGCTGGAACGCCGTGTACTGACTCAAGATGTGCAGCGTTCTAAATCACACAGAAATTCAGAATTCAAGTGCTGGTGTAATTACCTGCTGTACTATTTATATAATAATTATAATTATAAAATAGTGTTATACAAACCAAAATACGATGTAAAACATTTAGGTGTCTATTACTGGCTCTTATCCTAATGAGAGCCAGTTTTGTTATAATGTTTTTGATGGTATTTGCAAGTGCACTTGAGGATACTTTCAAACTTCCTGCATGACCTTCATTTCTTCTTTTTTTTTCAATTTTTTTTCCCATTTTCTCCCCAATTTACACGGCCAATTACCCAACTCACTCATTAGGACTCCCCCTATCACTAGTGATGCCCCAACACACCAGGAGGGTGAAAACTAGCACATGCCTCCTCCGATACATGTGAAGTCAGACTCTGCCTCTTTTCAAACTGCTGCTGATGCAGCATTACCGAGTAGCATCACAGCGCTAACGCTCGGAGGAAAGCGCAGTGACTTGGTTCTGATACATCAGCTCACAGATGCAGCCTTGTGCTGATCCACATCACCCACACAGAGAGAGCAAGGCCAATTGTGCTCTCTCAGGGCTCCCGGCAGCTAATGGCAAGATGCATGAACAGGATTCATGACCTTCATTTCTTAAGTTTTCTTTACTTAGTTGAGTACTTCTTGCTTCTCATAATATGGATTAGAACATTACTTAAATAGAGCTATTATTCACTGTATACTTGTAACTCTACCTCTTCACTACTTTACAACTGATGCTCTCAAACATATTAAGAGACAAGAAATTCAAGTAATTAACTCTTGATGAGCACAGCACAGCTGTTAACTGAAAGCCTGAATTCCAGGTGACTCTAACTCATAAAGCTGACTGAGAAAATCCAGCCAAGATGTGCAAAACTGTCATCAAAGCCTCTAGCTTGTTGTAATATTATAATGTGTAATATTTTATGTTAAAGCACGAATCTTGAGTGTATTATTGCGATTATACAACAGTTCCATTGTCGCTGTTTATAAAAAGATTTTGAGTTAAAGAGCATGAGCAAATCTGTTTAGTTATAAAAAACTCCACGAGTTAAAATAGTTTCATTGCTGCTGTGTTTGTAGCAGCGCTGTTGATGTTTGGCTTGTAAGCGCTGCATCGTTGCTAGGTTACCTGTATGTGGCGGAGTAATACATCAGCTACAGTTCATTACCGACTGATAACGGCACTCATAGAACACCTCTCAGCCATCAGCCATCATATTGCAGGGTCGGAACTAACTGTGGTATAATACATGTTATATAGCACTCCCTCTCATGTATTATTGATTAAATATAATATTTCTATTATTTTCTGTGATAACTGTGATCTCTAAATGCTGTGCAGGTTTGCTGTGATGCATTATTCATCCAAAGGCCATTAAAAAGAAACAATATTCTCATAGGTCTGATCGTTGGCCGGGTGTCATGGTAACAGTAGGATTGTGACAAATTGACAAGAAGAAAAGAAGAAAAGTTTCACTTTCAACCAAGTTTCTCCACAAGAAGCTTAATATGAAGACCTGAAGGACGCACAGAACGTCTGGAGTCTGGAATAGAGTTCACTGCTGTGACTCTGAACCCTGCCTTTCGTTTACCCGAGTCAAATTATATCAATAATCATCAGCACACCAATAACACTGATGTGTTTACTTCCCAAAGCACTCGGCGGTATTTATAGATGTACATAATGTAACTTTTTCAGAGTCATTACTTTGTATAAACCCTATTTAGTGGCATCACAGCGAAGCTTGTCACATACTCTTATTAAGCACCCGCCTGGAGACAGCACTCATTGCAGTGTGGGCTAATTAAGAGAGCTTCTTTAATGGAGTTATTACAGCTGCCCGGGATGGCGCGGCTACCCGTGATTCTCTGTAGAGAGGGACTCTACAGCTGCTTTTAATGGGCTCTGCCGGATGGGGGGGACGTCTTTTGTGTGGCATCAGTGAGGGGTCCCGCTCAGGGGGGTTCCTGCCAAGGAGGGTACATTGATCACATTGAGGCAGGTCTATTCTGGATTTGATGAGAGATGAAGAGAGATTAAAAGACAGAGTTTAGGAAGGAACTAGTGTCATGTCCCGTGACTTTTGACACCTCCCATGGAAGCTAAAGAACGAGTCGCTAATCTGTTTAATCTGTTTGCAAGGAAAACTTTGTGCGGTACCTTTATTTTTAATATTTTACTTTTTAATGTTCTTTTATTAATAAATGAATTTATTTATTATACAGGGGTTGGACAATGAAACTGAAACACCTGCTTTTAGACCACAATAATTTATTGTGGTGACGGACAGTTCTACAATCCTGGTTAGCACCCGAACATTCCCTTTCAGACAGCTTCCTCTTACAGTGTCCACAGTTAATCCTGTTGGATGTGGTTGGTCCTTCTTGGTGGTATGCTGACATTACCCTGGATACCGTGGCTCATGATCCATCACAAAGACTTGCTGTCTTGGTCACAGATGCTCCAGCAAGACGTGCACCAACAATTTGTCCTCTTTTGAACTCTGGTATGTCACCCATAATGTTGTGTGCATTGCAATATGTTTTGAGTTGCTTTTGGTCTTTTTAAATTTTTAGTCAGCTTTCAACATTTTGGTTTGTTTTAGCTTTCTTTTAACCTTCCTTTTATAGTGTATTTTATTAATGTGTTTATTTTCTTCTTCCTTATTTTTTATTCCTTTATGTTCTTTGTGTTTTATTCATTAATCTGTAGACGCATTCTTATAATTTTTATATATATATATATATATATATATATATATATATATATATATATATATATATATATATTATTTATTTTTTTTACCTATGATTGTCTGACTCTTTCTAAATTCTTATTTCTATGTTATTCAGTTTTTATCTTGTTTTTAAATATCTTTTGTCTTTTTATTTATTTATTGTTTTTCTTTGACAATCCTTTCCCTATCTATTAGTTCGTATACATTGTAAATTAGGGCCACCCACAATGTAACCTGAAAATAAAGATTGATTAATTGATTGATTGATTGATTGATTGAGTTCAGATAGAACACAGAAATTATGTACTTGTCCAACTCAAACATTTAGTGCAGTAAAAATCATGAATTGAGATAGTAGCATAAGTATGGCTACAGTAAGACTGGTGAGGTTACGAAAAGCTCAAACAGATCCATGTCAGGTTGCTGTAGTGGAAAACTAACATTGTCCTTTCATCTCTATAATAAAATCAGCTGCTACTGAAGGTCTGGAACAGTATGTAAGAAGCACAAATGAAGGCCTTTTAGAGCAGCACCTTGTTTAAGGAGCCAATAAAGGCGAGAACAGTGACATTTTATTCTGTACATTTTCAGACGCCGCCGCCGTAAAGTGAGTATAAATTGAGTGTGCCTCCTTCATGCTGAATTACGGAGAAAAGCCTACAGTGTATTCATTTGTTTTTCCATATCAGCAAAAGCAAGAAAAACATCTCTCCGCTCAACTGTCTGACACCGGGGGCAGAACATTACAGGCACGCGGAAAAATGAAACTAAAAAATGTTAGGGGAGGGAAAAAAGTAGAGGAAATAACTTTGGCCTTTCGTACTTGACTGTGACTGTGCTCCTTGCAAATCCCACTGCCCCCCTTTCCCACCCCCCATTCTTTGGCTCATATGCTGCATGGAAATGAACTGGCACTTCACCGCTCCACTCGTCCCCGTAATACACTCTCTGTAGTGGTGACGGCCCATTAATGAGTACACTTTCAGCCATTAGGCTGCTTACGACAGCTACTGTGCTGCTAACCCCCAGGGGTTGCAACGCACTATGTCCTCTGTGCTTTTTAAGTCTTTGTACAGTTATACCACACTGTGCCATGTTATATTAACCATAAAATGGACAATATAACTATTTTCAAAGGTGCAGCGTATGGCCTGAAGGTTTCTCTCTAAAAATAACAAGATCATGATATACAAAATGCCACATTAAAGCTACGACATGAACATGGATTTATGGCTGCTGCATGCCTTGGTATGCCATACACCAGGGGTCGGTAATAGGCCTAAAAAAAATTGGATCGTGAGAATGTTTGAGCTATAATGAACGATAATGAAAAAAATAAAATAAAATAAATAAATTAAATGCTTCTCTGGTGAGCTTTTGTTTGCATTCCTTCCATTTCTCGTCTCTCTGTTGCGCTCGGCGTGACTTTAGTTTCCGCTCGTTATCGTATCTCCTTATAAGGGCGTTTTTTTTTTTCCCAGGTCGTGTCCCAATTCACTAGCCAGAGCAGAGGTAGTGTATTGGACTGTGATCCTGATGGTGTGTTTATTTATTTATTTTTTTACTTTCTTGTTGGGTTTACCTACTTCAAAAACCAACTGTTCTGCAATTGGGTTCAACAACCCTCTGGGCTGGAGAGCTACTAGTCTGTAGCACTTCATCCCATTACACTTCATTTTCCACGTAATGACTTAGAAAATATCCCTACTAATAAATGCATTCCGCTACTTTGAGTTGCAGCCATTGCTGATACAGATGTTCACACACACACAGCTTGTCTAGTGCCCGTTGATAAGGAAAGTATATATAGAAATATAGAAAAATAGAAATAGACACTATAGAGTTGGTCTAGAGATGTACAAATCCTTTCAAAATGATGGAATGATTGAATGATGGTGCTCTATTCTCTATTCAATACATTTAAAGTAAGTTAAAAGCACTAATTGAATTCGCCAACATACAGTACAATGGGAAACTGCAAGAAGCTCAGGGTAGATCTGTGTAAGTATAGATTTATACAGGTTCGGCATATCCTGTAGACATCCAAAAAACTGCTGAGGCGTATTGCATTGTGGGATAATAGTGTCTATTGTGACAAAACTAAAAAAAAACAACCATTTTAGAGTATGTATTGTGTTATTTTTTAGTACCCTCAACTTTGTCTCTTTTATCTACATATATTACATGTTACATACTCAAACACTAGTTAGTATTAGTGACTAATCTAGTACACAATTGGGATGCACCCAAGGATGTTTGGAAATGTTAAGTTGAGCCTTTCAACTACTCAAGAGCATCATACTGACTCCATACAGCACCAGGAGTAAAGGCATAAAGTTATCCAAAAGCAGTGTGTAAGACTGGTGGAGGAGAACATGTTATTTGGTGGGTTATTCAACCAAATATTGATTTCCAAACTCTTAAAACTTTATGAATATGAACTTGTTTTCTTTGCATTATTTGAGGTCTGAAAGCTCTGCATCTTTTTTTTGTTATTTCAGCCATTTCTCATTTTCTGCAAATAAACGCTCTAAATGACAATATTTTTATTTGGAATTTGGGAGAAATGTTGTCTGTAGTTTATAGAATAAAACAACAATTTTAATTTTACTCAAACATAAACCTATAAATAGCAAAATCAGAGAAACTGATTCAGAAACTGAAGTGGTCTCATATTTTTTTTTTTTTTTCAGAGCTGTATGTTTCTGACCTGATATGTATAATTTTAAACCCTTTTTTTTATATTGATAGCTCTAAAAAATTAATATTGAACAGCAAATTCGTGTACTTTTCTATTAAATATGTATGCTGCCCCACTCCTTATGCCCCAGCAAAAAGACCAGTTATATTCTCCAGGGGTTAAAGTGAAGAAAAAGAAAAAAAGAAAAATACATATATCAGTATCAGCTGGACTAGCAGGCAGTGCTTTATTCCCTGAAGTAGTGTCTGAAAATTCATGTAACTGATCACTTCCAAACATCCCTCATGAAAAATGAATAGCTGTAAGCAGGCCCATAGCGTATAATGCACCCAGCCATGCTCTCCCAGCGATACCAGAGATATATGGCACTGCTCCTGCTGTCCAAGGGCAGCGTGGTAAGGAGTGGTGGGGGTGGAGGTGGGGGGAGTCCATGTGCTGAAGGAGGGGGGGGAGGTGGTGGTGGAGTGGTGGTGTTGAGTAGAATGGAGTGGCTTGGCTGGCTCGTCTTTGTCTCTGCAGGCGTGAGGAGGGGATTTCATGCACTTTAATCCTCCAGTTTACAAGACAGGCAGTTTATAGGGCCATTGTGATTGGCTGTTTCCCTCCATTTAGCCAGCGCACCGCACTCATTCCAGCTAGTTTAACGCTGCCACAGCTCCAAGAAGAAGGATTACGCTCGGGTACATGTTGCTCTGAGAGAAGAGGTCCACACAGCCAGCAAACCATTGTTTGTATGTGAGGCAGTCAACAAAATAAAGACCCATTTAAAGGGGCAGATCAAACGAGCAGCGCAAATATGATTAAGAATATGTTTCGCTAGTTAGCATCGCATCAAAATATTGAAGTATGCTTTCTTTTGCTGTCATTTACATCTCAGTTGGTATATTTAAGCAATAATGCGCTCAAGGTTCGTGCTATAACGTGTAATACAGCAGTGCCAATAATACACGTTATAGCACGAACCTCGAGTGTATTATTGTGATTATACCACTGTTCCATTATCACTATTTACTAAAAGATTTTGAGTTAACCAGGACAAGAAAATGTGAGCTGTTTGGTTATAAAAACTCAGCGAGTTAAAATAGTTCCATAGATGCTCTGCTTGTAGCTGCACTGTAAGCTCTGCACTGCAAGCTCTGCACTATCGGCCATTTCAGTCAAAATTGTGTAACAGAAGTGCTTTACTCACCTAAATAAATGTTTTTTAAGAGAGAAATCTGTGTAGATTGAAGTCCAGCGCTCATTTGACTGAAATATTTTTTTTTTTCCAGTGGCTTCCAGTGGTGTTTAATGAAATTTCATTTGGTTTGTATTTGGTTTGTAAGCGCTGCATTGTTGCTAGGTTACCTGTATGTGGCGGAGTAATACATGAAGAGCTTCGGTTACAGTGCACTACTGGCTGATAATGCCTCTCAGCCAATCACATTGCAGGGTCGGAACTAACTGTGGTAAGAGCATTTTTCTAGGATTAAAAGTGTAAATTCAGCTGTAACTGGAAATATCTGCACTGTAAAACTGTGCATGCAGTTACCTCGTGTTTACTGCTCCCCCTCCCCCTCACGCTTCCCAGGCAGGCAGCAGCAGCCCGTCACTCACACAGACACGGAGACAACGCTGTGTACAAAAGAAGCCTTCTTTGATTCTTGTGTCAAGAATCAAAACACTGTGACTATTGCGCATGCACGATGGAGATCATTTTGCAAAAACAAACGAGGTAGCTTGATTTAGGCCGTGTCAGTGTGTCTTTGCTATCGTAACGATGGGAAAAGTATGTCTTGCACGTCTCAAACTGCGCAAAAGGTTTGAAAATGTATGCAAGTCATTTAATACTAACAAAAGTAATATGACGATGACCTTTACGTCTATATTTTTACGATGATGTATAATAATGTTGTATATTGTAATGTATATTATATTCTGGCACCAGCTATAGGTTTGTGCACTGCTGTGTTTCTTGCATGCATATAAAACAAGCGGAGTACACGCGCTGCTCACATAATTCACAACCAAGATAGCAATGAACGTCTGACTGTTAACATCTGCCTAGGTTGATTTCAGTTTGTGGTGGTCGCATCTGTGTTTTCTGTTGCCAAGGTACACCAGCAATACACCAGACATTTACCTAAAAACACACACCTCGTTTCCAGACCACCACGCCACCATATCTTATATATCGTAGATATATTCTTAAGGACATCTGCTGGTGAATTTAAACGGTTTTAAAAGTGTGAAAATAGACTTTTGGCGTGGTGTAAGACTTATTTTGCTTCAGCACAGTTAAATAGAAAATAAAATAAAAAAACTAAATCAATAAAAAAATAATGTGAAAAGGAATAAAAAGCTATTAAATCTGTGACCTTTTCTCGCTGTAAGATCTGGCCAGACGCCATTATAACTGGTGTTAACTTTTTGTTAGCGTGATTGAACCTGAGTGAGACTAGAAAGTACTAGGAAGCCACGCTGCCGTTTTTTTGTATTTTCTTTTTTTTAAGGAATAAAAGCACACTCGCGATGCTAAACGCATCTCTTTTATGAGCTGTAATGCATGCATAAGCAGCCATTTTAAATTCACTGTCAGCAAACATCAGAGGAGAGGAAATTTGCTGCATGAATGACTTGCAGCAGGTTAGTAATGATGAGGCCAGAGGACTCAACCCTGACCGAGTTATTATCCCGGCGTCAGATCTGTGCATTAACACGGCCCCCTCTAACCAGCCGCTCGCCGAGGAAAGAAAAGAGAGAGAGAGAAGTTAAAGACGCTTTTAAAAACACCTCATAAACTGGAAGCCCTCTTTCAGTAGTGTCCTTCACCAGGACCCAGGCAGCCACTCTTCCTCATTCATCGTACATTATTTTAATATTCGTCCAGTAATATAATAAGATGTTCATCTGGAGTCTTTTGTGAGCATATCACTCCTACATATACTAATTAAGGTTCCCACAGGGAAACTGTGAAGTCACCCACCGGCAAAAGAGTGAAAGGAGCGAGAGAGGGAGGGGAAGAAAAAAAAAACGGGATGAGAAAGAGGGAAAAAAAATCCAATTTCATCACAGAAGAGCGTAACAATGAGTGCCGATGCCGATGGTGGCCGACGCCGCACAAAAGCGGAATGAATTCACAACAGCCGAAGCGCAAAGGCATTCTTTTACTTCCTATTATGGAGCACCTCCAAGATGTTGTGATCTGATTCCCGACTGAGCCGCCGCTCCGTTCCGATCTTTCTGAATTCCGACGCCGTTCCGTCCATTATTATTAAATAGGGGTGTGATTGCTCCACAATACAATCACCACTGCTCACGGCGTCCTCACAATGAGGGGGATAAATAAAGAAATAAAGGCACTGTGGCCGAAAAAATAGACAACAATGAGCGAATCTGCTCACATAATGATTACGGCACTGATAAAAAAAAAAAAAGAGGAAAATAAAAAGCGAGAGCCACTATTTATGAGCCTAATTGCCCTGCGCCTTCCTCGCACTTACAACAGTCATCAGAGAGAGAGAGAGAGAGAGAGAGAGAATACTAAAGCTGAGAGAAGAGCAGTTATGATGAGAGAGAGAGAAAGAGAGAGAAAAAGAAAGAGAGAGAACAAAGGCAAAAATGAGAGCTAATGTTTTTAGCTTATTATTATCATTATTATTAGTATCACCATGTCTTTACTACTGTATTACAACTGTTGCTACTGTTCCTGCATTATGTTTTCATGTTTTTAATATATTCTGTACATAAACAGAGACGCCCAGCCCAATCAGCTCGCTCTGTCTGGATCAAACCAGGACATAATAATAAAAAAATAAGCCATAACATTGAAACCGCATGCTATTACACTGCATGGCCAAAAGAAAAGGAACAGTCTCTACCTGGATGTAAGTAAGTAAATGATGTGGGGTTTATGCTGCAGTTGGTCTGCAGGTTTAGGTTCAGCAACAGTATGTGCTGAAAGAATGAGGTCAGCTGATTCTACCTGAATATACTGAATATAGACCAGGTTATTCCTGGATCAATGGATTAGATTTTTTCTTCCCTGATGAACACGGGCATATTCCAAGATGACAATGCCAGGATTCAGTGATTCAGGGAGAATGAGATCATCATTTTCAGAGTCAAGACCTTAACCTCATTGAGAATCTTTGGGATGTGCTGGATGGAGAAGAGCTGCTTTGTGCAGTGATCAGACTCTACCATCATCTGACCATGCTGCTGCAAGATCTGGGTGAAAAATGAATCCAGCAACACTGTATTGAAAAAAAAATGTAACATTGCAGAAGCTTTTCAATGCCACAGCCAATACGTTCCGTTGACTTAAAAATAATTTTGCTGGTACAAGACCACAAGAACTTGCCACAGACTGTGCTCACATGACATCACTGGAAGCTGGAGGTACAGTGAGGTAGAGGTATAGAGCGAATGCACAAACCAAACCACTTCTGAGCCTGGGATAAAGTACCCATAAACCTTAATTTAAACCTCAGCTTAAATTAATTTTAGATCTCAATGTATGTATTGTGTTCTTTATCTATATTGGGATGTCCAACAGCGTTAACATAGACCTCTTGTTTTTCACCACTGCAGATGTTTGGAGATGCCCTGACTCACCGTATCATTTATAATCTCGTCTAATTGGGTTCAGATTCTTAGACAAGCCAATTTTTTTGTTTCCAACAACACATGACCTGTAGGAACTGACTGTTCAGTGGGTGTTTTTGGACTAAATGGGTCCTTCTGATTCCAAAAAGATAGTTTTTAAATGTTAAAATGAACTAATGTCTTCATATAAGGACATTTTTTTTTTTTTTTGCAATGACGACTTTCTGAATCACAAAGATTCTCAATGAGGTTAAGATCTGGACTCTGTGGTGAACTCTTTCAATCCATGTATGAAAATGATGATCTCATGCTCCCTGAATACTGAACTCTTTCACAGTTCCAGCTCCATGAATCCTGATATTGTCATCTTGGAATATGGCCGTGATCATCAGGGAGGAAAAAATCCATTGATGGAATAACCTGGTCTATATTCAGTATATTTAGGTAGTCAGCTGACCTCATTCTTTCAGCACATACTGTTGCTGAACCTAGACCTGCAGACCAACTGCAGCATCAACCAACCACACATCATTTACCTTTTTAAATCCGGGTGGAAACTTTTTTTTTTGGCTGTGCAGTGTAATAGCCTGTGGTTTTAATGTTATGGCTTATTTTTTTTTTGTAGGCCTATGTCCTGGTTTGATCCAGACAGAGCTGATTGGGCTGGGCGTCTCTGTTTATGTACAGAATACGTTAAAAGACATAGTTTAGTTTTTACTTGTTTTAGGTCCTACTAATCCCAAATAGCTAGGAATATATTAATTATTTAATAAGTGTTAGCAACATCTACTGCACTGCTACATTTACATATAGTTCTTTACTTTGTATAGAACGTTTTTTTAGACTATACAGTATACTATCTATCTAAAATAGCTAAAACAAAAAACAAAAACAAAACAAAAAAAAGTCCAGGTTTAGGTGGATAGTGTATACTTGGTGGTAGTGCTAACGCTAGCTCAGATTAGAACCAGCTACCTCCGCTAGCCTAATTAGCATTTGCCTAATGCTAACTAGGGCCTATTATGCTTCGTCTGCGAGGAGCGCTTTTGTAAAGCGTATTCCCTCAGCGTGTTTCTAACCGTTAGCATCGCGCCGGCTGTGCTATCACTGCGTCCTGAGAGGCTCTGGGAGCAGGGCTATTGGTTAGCCTCTCTCTCTCTCCGCAGCGTGTGTCGAGGAACGATCCGGCTAAAGCTTTGCGCGCTCCGGATCGAGAGGGGACCTCATCAGCACGAGGAGATAAGTGTGAATAAAGGCAGTGCACTCTGGGTAATGCCTCTGATTAATTGCATTGAGCAGACATTAGGCAGACTTATTATCTCCTGCCCGCTCGGCTCGCGTCCCTCCCCACCGCCGTAATTATTGTTGTGTCGCTCCCGGCCATGTTTTTCAGAAACATATTTCAGAGACGTGCGTCTGTCACAGGAACGTCTTCATAAGCTGCAGACTGTGATCCCCCTCAGCTGGGTGACGGAGACAGGCGGACGCCGCCGTATGAAGGTGTTCATGTGTTTCTTCTCCCTGTGGTTCAGACTGACTGTAATTCCTGAGTGTGAGGAGACCGGCTGACACCGAGACACTGAAGCAGAAGCAGGGGGTGTGAGATGAGTCAGAGTATGCTGCACTCAGGACTACAGGTACGCAGGACACCAAGCTCAGAGCACCAGATGTGAACCCCACCGCACTCTAACGCACATACTGATGACATACGGTCAGTTTTTAGACACATATTAGGCCTAAACTGGGCACCCTGGGCACTATTGACTATTGGCACTTTATAGTACATCCTGTACATTCACACTTCTGGATATTATGTACATTTAACTTAAATACAATACTTACACAGGTTCATGTTTAGTATTTGTCATATCAGCTGATAGCTGCTATCTCTTATATTTAATTCTTAATTTATTCTGTATTACTGCACTACCTCATATCTACGGCTGGTTACTCCTACACTTTGTATAGTTTTGTATTTACCTCTATATATTCTTCATTTAGCATGTTTTATTTTTACCCATATATAATAAAGTTTACTTAATATTTAAAAACTTTAAAGTTAGAATCTTTTATATTTTTAATTCTTACTGTGCTTTCTTGCTCCTTACTCCATCTATCTATCCATTCATTCATCCATCCATCCATCCACCCATCCATCCATCCATCCATCCATCTAGATACAGGAAGATGTGGTAAAGCCTAAAGCTGGACTAAATGTGTTTTCATTTTGTTGTGCACTATTGATACATATAGCAGTCTAGTCCTAAAAATTAACACAATTAATGTACTGGCAAGTTTAAAGAGCCACTAAACCCTAAACAACAATTTCTTTCATTAATAGCTGAAATGTGTTAATTTGAAATCATAAAAGATCCCAGTTCTGCCTCATATTTGTATAAACATTTCCTAACCTTTAAAAAACACCTTTATTGTGGTAATATTCACCTCTGCAGCCCCTCTCAGGTTCAACTGTGCTATAGGTGTGGATAACGAGTCCATGTACTTTGGTACACAGAGACATTACTATATGCAGATCAGTTAATCAATAGTATACTGACCCCCTGCTGACCTCTAACTATCTGCAATCTGAAATAATTACGGAAAATTAGATAGTTTTGTTTTTTTATTACACTTTAGAAATAACACACAAAACTTCAGAATTTTTAAACCCCGTTCTTACTCTTTAACAAAATTATAGTAGCTATATGTCAAATGCTGACAGCATAATTCAAAAAATAAACTAAATAAATAATTTAACTAAATAACATAAATATTACTATTTTAATAAAGAAAATACTAACTTGTCTTTACAGCTTACATCATCATGGCAAATCACTTGCCAATCACTTCTCAAAGTTTATTATATATTTATTATATATGTAATAAATAAATAAGGAGCTTTGAGCGGTCTAGGGGCTATGGCACTGCCTCTATGATTGAGAGAACGCTGGTTCGAATCCCGGTCATGTAGCTTGCCATCAGCTGCCAGAGCCCTGAGAGAGCACAGTTGGCCTTGCTCTCTCTGGGTGGGAACAGTAGATGGCGCTTTTTCCCCTCATTAATCCAAAGGGTGATGTGGATCAGCACAAGGCTGCGTCTGTGAGCTGATGTATCAGAACCGAGTCGCTTCGCTTTCCTCCGAGTGCACTGTGCGTGATGCTACTCAGCAATGCTGCATCAGAAGCAGTTTGAAAAGAGACGGAGTCTGACTTTACATGTATCGTAGGAGGCGTGTGCTAGTCTTTGAGTCCTAATGAGTGGGTTGGGTAATTGGGATAAATAAAAATAAAAAAATAAATAAATAAATAAAATTAAAAAAAGAAAATAAAAAAGATGCATGATGTTTAGCTGTGCAGCTTCAGTTCCATTTGGAAAGCTTTTCTATCTCCTTTTCTACCTTCTTTCACACACATGCTGTCAGAGCAGAAGCAGACAGAACTGATAATAAACCTGGAAGCAGTCAGACATGTGTCTGGGCTAGCTTTGCTATCTTGTTGCGTCACCTCGAGCAATACGAGCAGAAACCAGGAGCAGGTAGCTCCGCTTCGGCTTCCAAAGATCCCAATATCACACATAGCATGCTTCATCATCATGGCAAAAAGCCCCTGACCCAGGATCAGCCCAGTCTTCGCCTCGAGCTTGGCTCTGCCTGGGGGCTAACGGTGTAGTTCAGATAACCAGAGTGGACTGGAGATCCAGCACAGAGGACCCTGAACAGCTTGTACGCACATTCTTAATATTTCTCATAAAGAGAAAAAAAGTACAAGAAGATATATGGTGTGTGAAATATTTAACCATGCAACATATACAGGGGTTGGACAATGAAACTGAAACATCTGTCATTTTAGTGTTTAGGAAGGTTTCATGGCTAAATTGGAGCAGCCTGGTGGCCAATCTTCATTAATTGCACATTATTGCACCAGTAAGAGCAGAGTGTGAAGGGTTAATTAGCAGGGTAAGAGCACAGTTCTGCTCAAAATATTGCAATGCACACAACATTATGTGTGACATACCAGAGTTCAAAAGAGTACAAATTGTTGGTGCACGTCTTTCTGGCGCATCTGTGACCAAGACAGCAAGTCTTTGTGATGCATTGAGAGCCACGGTATCCAGGGTAATGTCAGCGAGATACCACCAAGAAGGACCAACCACATCCAACAGGATTAACTGTGGACGCTGTAAGAGGAAGCTGTCTGAAAGGGATGTTTGGGTGCTAAAAAACATAAAACCACGGCTGAACAAATCACGGCAGAATTCAATGTGCACCTCAACTCTCCTGTTTCCACCAGAACTGTCCGTCAGGACAATAAATTATCAGTTTTATTGTCCAACCCCTGTATATAACATACAATAATAATTTAAAAATGGCTTAGCACTACCAAAATTTGATGTCTATGACTATGATATGTGACAGTATGTGCAATATATACCTATAAATGTGATGTTTACTGGAATACCAAAAATGTCACACCCTGAGAACATGGTGTGCATGTGTGTCACTATGGTACTGTCATCTATCTATCAAAACCAGTTCTGACTGGTGGATGGGGCAACATGACTGGAACCAACTGGGACCCACGAAATAGCTGCAAGTTTTCTGATCTCTGTGTATATGAATGGTTGGTTGTGTGTGTGTGTGTGTGTGTGTGTGTGTGTGTGTGTGTGTGTGTGTGTGTGTGTATCCAGGGTAGGCAGATTTGACACGAGACAGTGATGGGGTTTGGAAGCGGGTGATGAAGGTCAGGAGCCGCCTGCAGGAGGCAGCTCTGGAAATCAACAACAGGAAGAGCTGCAGGGTAGGCACGAGTGTGTGTGTGTGTGTGTGTGTGTGTGTGTGTGCTTCTGATTTGGGTTAGACTGTCTTGTTAAAAAAAATAATAATAATAATTCACTGTCCATTTGATCAGCTCTACTAATCTATAATAACAGAATTACAGAAATTCTGCATCTGTTTCTAAGTATACTTTATTATCCTCATTTCACCCTATTCTTTAATAGTCAGGACCCCGCAGGAGAGAGAGACCACCACAGAGCAGCTATTATTATAATTTGGGTGGTGGGTCATTTACAGTATTCTCAACACTGGACACTGTGACACTGGAATAGTGGTGGTGTATGAGGTGTTAGTGTGTGTTGTGCTAAGTGGTACAGTGAGTGGATCAGATACAGCAGCAGTGCTGCTGGAGTTTTTAAACACTTGGGCAGCGTCTTTTGACCACTGACGTAGGGCTTGAGGATGGCCAACACTGCAAACTGTTCAGCAACAGAATCAGAGCTTCTGTCTCTGACTTTACTTTATCTACAAGGTGGAGCAGCTGTAGGTAGGAGTGTCTAATACAGTTGACACAGTGTTTAAAAACTCCAGCAGCACTGCTGTGTCTAACACACACTATCTATCACAACAACACCACCATGTCAGAAAATGGCCCACTAAAAAGTGACCCATCCAAATTCAATGATTACGCGGTGTGTTTCAATACTATTGTCCGTATACTGTAATGTATAACATAATTCTCTTAATTAAGCATGAGTGTGTTTTGGGTGTAAAGTGCAATAAACCAATCAACATTTCACTTGCCATTCCCTTTATCGGATTGCTATTTTAATGGTGCAACGCTTCTGCACTTCTCAGCAGAGTTAACTGACCTGTGCTACACTTAAGGTGCGTTAGCAGGTCATTTACAGGAACAGCAAGGTTTATTTCATTGTGCATTCTGTTTATTGTTGATGTAAAAGTTTAAAAGTTGGGTTTGTGCGCTGCTGCGTGCGGAGTGTGAGTGTGCGTGGTGTTTCTGTGTTGCCAAAAAAAGCAATGAACATCTGTAGGTTGACTGTTGTCAGGGTTTTAATCAGTGAGTGGCGAACCTGTGTTTTCCATTGCCAACACAGAAGCAATACAGCACATGTTTACTTGCAAAGAAAACAAGTTCATATTAATATAGAAACAACAACACTCAAGTTTTATCTAATTGGTAGAATAACCCAGATTTTTAAGGTCACCCAAAAGCAGTGTGTAAGACTGGTGGAGGAGAACATGCCAAGATGCATGAAAACTGTGATTAAAAATCAGGGTTATTCCACCAAATATTGATTTCTGAACTTTTACTACATTTTTTTTTCTAAATGAATATGAACTTGTTTTCTTTGCATTATTTAAGGTTTAAAAGCATTGTACCTTTTTCATTATTTTAACTATTTCTCATTATATATTTTTTCTGTAAATAAATGCTCTATGGTATATGACAATATTTGTATTTGTTACTTGGGAGAAATGTGTTTAGTAGTTTATAGAATAAAACATCAATGTTCATTTTACTTAAATAAACACCTATAAACAGTAAAATCAGAGAAACTGATCATTTTGTAAGTGTTCTCTTATTTTTTTCCAGAGCTGTAGACTGTTTATAGGGTGTAACATAGCAATGAGCATCACAATGCTCATTTCTTTCGCAGGGATGAAAGAGTTTATAAAGAGGGCCCTCAAAGTTTATATACATGAAAACATACAACATACTACACTGCTGCTCTGAGTATTGTATGGTATAGGTGGGAGTGTTGGTAATATATCCAGTGTGAGTGGTCCTATAGTGATGATTCACAGCACTCTATTAAAAAAAGTGCCCCCTCTCGCCCCTGTGCCTGCTCTGAGTGTTCAGGGTGTGGAGCTCCACGGCTCGCGGGGTGAGCTTTCTGAGGCTGGAAGTCATACTAGATTAATTAAGAAGGAGCCTGCTGACTTTCAAGTGGCTGTGGCTAAAACATTCCCGCTCTGATTGCGACTCTCACCGCCGTGTCTCAAATGAGCCTTACATGCCTCCGCACAGCGGGACGCCGCCTATTCTTCAAATCAAAGCCGAGGAGGGCTTTTTCTGAGCTCCATCAGATTACAGAGGGTAATCATAACAAAATAAAGAACCCGTGATATCCGCGGTTGTTTGTGAAAGTGTTGATGGCGAGCAGGTGTAGTGCTTATAATAAACGGCTGATTTCTTATTTATTTTCATGCGGTTACAATTCAGAGCACTGCTGCACTAATAGCATACCAGTTTTAAACCTCTAAAAAGGGGTTAGAAATGCACAATTTCTCTCTACAATCAAGGATAGGATGTTGAAAATTAGCCAGTGCCTTGTGTTAATGTGTTTTCTCAGTGTTCAATATAAAGCTCTGGAAAAAATAAGAGACAATGATGAGAAAATGATGAGTTTCTTTGATTTTACCAAATTGAAAACATCTGGAATATAATCAAGAGGAAGATGGATAATCACAAGCCATCAAACCAAACTGAATAACTTGAATTCCTGACTAGGAGTGCAGGCATAAAGTTATTCAAAAGCAGTGTGAAAGATTGGTGGAGGAGAATGTACGAACATACCAAGATGCAAGAAAACTGTGATTAAAAGCCAGGGTTATTCCATATTGATTTCTGAACTTTTAAAACTTTATAAATAATAAATTGTTTTATTTGAGGTCTGAAAGCTCTGCATCTTTTTTTTTGTTATTTCAGCTTGTGTATGCATAAACAGTTCTGGAAAAAAATAAGAGACCATTTAAAAATGATTTCTCTGAAAACCTCTGGAATATAATGAAGAGGAAGATGGATGATCACAAGCCATCAAACCAAGCTGAACTGCTTGATTTTTTGCACCAGGAATGTAAAGCATAAAGTTATCCAAAAGCAGTGTGTAAGACTGGTGGAGGAGAACATGATGCCAAGATGCATGAAAACTGTGATTAAAAACCAGGGTTATTCCACCTAATATTGATTTCTGAACTTTTAAAACTTTATAAACAAAAACTTGTTTTCTTTGCATTATTTGAGGTCTGAAAGCTCTGCATCTTTTTGTTATCTCAGCCATTTCTCATTTTCTGCAAAGAAATGCTGTAAAAAATTTACAATATTTTTTATTTGGAATTTGGAAGAAATGTTGTCCGTAGTTTATGGAATAAAAGAAAAATGTTCATTTTATTTAAATATATACCTATAAATAACAAAATCAGAGAAATTGATCTCTTAATTCTTTCCAGAGCTGTATGTCTGTAGACACCCTTCTAATAAATGCATTCAGCTACGTTCAGTTGCACCCACTGCTGACACAGATGTTTAAATACACACAGCATTTCTATTCCATGTAAAGAAATAAATCCAATAGAATAGCACCCTTTTAAGCAGATAAATAAACATGAATCTTTTGGCACCATAGCTAATGCCAGATGTGAGCTACAGGGGTATAAAGCCCACCAACATTGAGCTGTGGAGCACAGAAATGCACAGCAATGCTTTAAAGCAAACTCTAGTGGAACACCTTCAATGTACAGCAGAGACAGTTACCCCAACAAATGTTTGACCATATAGTGTATGTTGCTGTTTTTTTATGTTTTCTGAATGTGCATTCAACAATAAAACACACAGAAAAAATGGAGCATTCAGCACATCCACTTCTCTGAGGGCTGCTTTTAATGAGCTAACCTTTTAAAGCAGACATGAAAAGTACTTATTTCAGCTGTTCAAGAGGCTGTTCTCCCCTAATAATATAATTTCACAGTGCTCTTTTACTCCACTTTATTAAATCTGCATGAGACCTCTCTCATACTAGTGTAAAATCCTGTCCACAGTCCACAAGATGCTGCTGCTTCTGTGCCTCTTAGCTTGTCCACAAATGCATGTGTACAGCTCTCCATGAGGGGACGCTCGCAACAGTATTTGTATTCACAGCAGTGGAGTGAAAGTGAATTACACGGCATTAGGCATTAGGAGGAGCTCCAAAGCAAATTTTGAATTTATCTCAATAATTCTACTAGTAGTCAAAATTTGGTCCAGCTAAAGTCTCTTCTTTTTACTAAGCAAACAAAACTGTAACTCTTAAAAAAAAAAAAAAAAAAGTCAAACGAGTGCTGGATGTTAATCTACACAGATTTCTCTCCTGAAAACCGTTTATTTCACAGTAATCTTAGATTTTCAGTATCTTAGCACGGTTAGCAGAAGCCCTAGCTGCGGTTAGCAGCACATAGCGCTAGCAAATGCCGCTACACTGAGGAACCCTGAGTGTTCCAGTAAGTCAGAACAGTGACCCTGACTTCCTTTCTTCTTGGGTTTACCTGCTTTGAGATCAACTGTTCTGCAATTGGGTTCAACAACCCTCTGGGCTGGAGAGCTACTAGTCTGTAGCACTCCATCCCATTACACTTTTTCATTTTCCAAAACAGATTTTTTTTTTTTTTTTTTTGTGGCAACATTAATGGCTTTGGAAATATCTGGCCCACAGCCAAACGTAATTGCCGACCCCTGATATAGATAATAATTTAAAATAAATCTGATTATTATCAGATTATTGAGAGCATGTAAATGCACTCACCAGGTAAGATAGGGTTACTGTGTACTGTCTCTGTAAATCTGAACCAGACTACACTACAGGACTCAGGGATTCGAGTGCATTCTTCTGGTTTGTCAGGCACTTTTTTTATTATTATTATTATTTTTTTTGCCTCCCCCGTGCTCTCAGCATTTAACTTCTATCTCCAGATGTCAGAGTGCATTATGCTAGCCGTCAGCATCTGTCCAACAGCGGTGGAGGAAGAAGAGGCGGCTGTAAACACGGACGTGCTCTCAGCCGTGCGGCTGCGGTCGCGAACGCCCCGCTCCAGACTGTCTAAAACTACAGGCTGGGCAGAAAGTGCTCTGGCTGGATGCAAATGTCACCGCTGAATAAGGTGTGTCAAATAAAAACTGCAGTGCCTGCTTTTCCCTTTTGACAAGGAGACTGAAGGGAAATGGTGCATGCCATTCAGAGCCCGGGCTTTCCAGATGGGTTTATCACAAGAAACATTCAGTGGCATTTTTTATTTTTTTTTACCATATTTCTGCTATATAATGTAGCTCATGATTTTTTTATATATATATAAAAAGTGCTTCTGGCTATAGTGCTAGCGCTAGCATGTCCTTGTCAGACCTTTGGTAAACAGACCTTTACCGCCCTGTTGTCATTGTGTATTACCACTGCCTAACATGTGCCCTCTTTGGCTGCATACACACATACATATTCGCTTAATGTTTTTTCAATTTTCTTCCTACATTGTAAATTGATACTGTAGTGATCCAGATGATAAAGGAACACATAAGGAATGTGTACTAACTTACATGTAGTAACTTAAAAGTGTTTAAAACAAACCAAAATACCCTGTGAAGAAGCATTTAGGTGCTCTTATCTGGGGAGCTGTTAACTTTAGGTTTCTGAGGCTGGAAACTCTGATGAACTGATGAACTCTGATGAGTGCCAGTTTCATCAGCTGGCACAGATGTGCATATGAACATATACAAACCACTTGTCTAGTTCTTGTGGAGGAGTATTGCCAATAAAATAGCACTCTCTGGAGTAGGGCTGCATGATATCAGAAAAATAAAAAAACTGACATTGTGATATTTTTTGGTCTTCTGCAATATATATTGCAATGTTAAAAAATACAGTAATTTTCACCAGATTTCACAAGCAGTTAACATCTTACTAGAAACTAAACTAATCATTTAACATCTTCACTGACCTCACTAACACTCCTTATGATCCAAAATCTAGAGGAAACTCATCTATTCTGGATAGCAGAGTAAAGAGTAGAATTACTCCAACAAAACAGGTTAAACTACTCTATTCAATACAGTTGGTTTTAGACAGCTCTGGAAAAAAATCTGAGACCTTTAGTTTCTGAATCAGTTTCTCTGATTTTGGTATTTATAGGTTTATGTTTGACTAAAATGAATATTGTTGTTTTGTTCTATAAACTACAGACAACATTTCTCCCAAATTACAAATAAAATATTTCCATTTAGAGCATTTATTTGCAGAAAATGAGAAATGGCTGAAATAACAAAAAAGGATGCAGAGCTTTCAAACCTCAAATAATGCAGAACGAAAACAAGTTCATATTCATAAAGTTTTAAGAGTTCAGAAAGCAATATTTAGAGAAATAACCCTGGTTTTTAATCACAGTTTTTATGCATCTTGGCATCATGTTCTCCTCCACCAGTCTTACACACTGCTTTTGGATAACTTTATGCCTGCACTCTTGGTGCAAAAATTTAGTTCAAGCAGTTCAGCTTGGTTTTTCCGGCTTGTGATTATACATCTTCCTCTTGATTATATTCCAAAGTTTTTTTTTTTTAATTTGGTAAAATCAAAGAAACTCATAATTTTTAATTTATAATTTTATATCCTCCAGGACTGAACAATACAGGTGCACAACAAACACACAGACAGGCACACACACACACACACACACACACACACCAGCTCCAGCTCCAGCTCATCAGACAGAAGAGCAATGTGTGGCAGACAGGTGCGCCTTTATCGCACACCTTGAACTGAGACACCTTTGTTGGTCTGTCGCGTCGACATGGCGACAGCATCTGATTTAATTCAGAGGCGCTCACAGGTACACAAAGAGAGCGGCCGTCTCGTCTCCGCAGGCTGCCCGCTGCAGGGAGGAGGCTGCAGGGCAACAGCACCCGCAGCACAGTGTCAATGTCAAAGCTTCGTTCTGCCTGTAATGGTCGTGATCACACGCTGCAGCGGTGACCCGGGACACAACCCTCCACAGAGCTGTCTCAGACAGCAAGCCAGCCTGACTAAAATGCATTAAGTAGGACACAGAACAGCCAAGAAAACACCAGAGGAAACAGTCAGGTTCGACCAATAGGAGAAGAGCTTCATTCCTAAGCACTGCTCATGTATTATTATACTATTGTTCTATTTTTTTTTTTTTTTTACTAACAATGCCATGAAAATCTTCAGCACTGATAAAAATGTTCAGTGTCAAAGGTTCAGACAAGTGAAAATGCTGATGACAACACTTTCAAAACAGAGGTGTTATTAATTAACACGTACAGTGTGAGGCCAGTTAAGAGAATTTAGCTACTGTTTCGCAAAATTAAACATAAATAAATATTTATTAATGTGTACAGAAACACATTTTTATTTGTCACGTTAACGGCGTTAGGTTTTCATCCTTTACAGTTATTAAATGATAATATAAGCACAAATTTATATATTAGTGCATCTCATATATCATATATTTCAATATCATTAAAATAAGGTACTTTTTTATTTCAGTAATTCAGTTCAAGATGTGAAATTTATTTTATATAGATTATATAGATGTTTTACACACAGAGTGATCTTTTTTAAGCGTTTTTTTTTTTCCCTTTTATTGTTGATGATTATGGATTACAGCCAATGAAAACTCAAAAATCAGTGTCTCAGAAAATGTTAATATTATACTGTATAAGGCCAATTGCTACTTTTGGCAGTGTGCTGGAAAATGAAATCAGCATTTCCATAAAGTCAAGTGAAGTGTTTTCCCGGAAAACCTAACAGCACTTCATGACTTTCATTTTCCAGCAGGACTTGGCACACTGCCCACACTGCGAAAAGTACCAATTAGTCTTGTATGAAGTTTCAATTTTGTGAGGCACTCATTTTTGGGGTTTTTATTGGCTGTAAGCCATAATCATCAAAAATAAAATAAATAAACGCGTAAAATAGATCACTCTGTGTGTAATAAATCAATCTCTGTAACATATGAATTTCACATTTTGAACTTAATTACTGAAATAAAGTATTTTTTTTAGATGTACTAGTATATGGTTATTCATTACAAGAGCTTGACTAGATAATCTGTATAATGGATATAATTCTAAAATATGAGACACTGAAGGAACCAAAGTCCTTTGTGTAGTGTAATGTCCTTTATTAAAATGATGCACACATACAGTACAGTGCAAAAGTTTTAGGCACCAAAGCAAATTACACTAATCCATTTATCTCAGCAATATGGGTGTTTTTACCTGAAAAAAACATCACATATGATTTAAACAGATGTGAATAAACATAAATACAGTAAAACATAACAAGGAATTCTCATTTTTAACTAAGTATGTTATATCCTTATTATTCTCCTGGATGCTCCTCAGCCAGCATGTATATATGTTCAGTTCCGTCAGCAGCTCACCTGATTTACCAAACTTACCAATGAATTTACCAAACCAGGTGTTGATATGAGATATGATGAGAACTAGAAATAACTCTATTAAACTCAGATTGGGAGGAGAGATTAGGAGATGTTTTAAGGAAAACAGGGCTGTAAAAGTTGCTCTGCTTTTTGTAAAATTGCTGTTTGTATTTATTGTAATGTTGTAAGTGTTTTACTGAGTAATAAAAAACACTTACTTTACAGATAAGAAGCTTTTTCTTTACTGAAATTCCCACAGGTGCCTAAAATATTTCACAATACTGTATATATTCATACATTTCAGGTCCTAAAGAAGAGAAACGCTAACCCACTGCCACTAAACTGACCCCCTGCCTACAGTGTGTTTCACCCCGGTCCGATTCTACTGTGTGCAGGTAGGTCTATACATCACAATAAGCACAGCTATCCAGCGATCTGATAATGCAAACAAGCTCCTCAAAATAACAAATTGCCTTTTTCATGTGGAGCTGCGTCGACGCTGTTTTTCAAATGGAGTGCCATGGGGTGCTTTAATCAGGTATCAGCGCTGTAACTCATATCATATTCAAGTCAACACGGCTACAGGAGATTATGTTCACTGAGTGCATCGTCAGTGAAATGAAGATAAATCTCTCCCTTCACCATTGTGTGTCCACGTGTTCTCGCGGCGAGCCTCACGAGGCACGGCTCCCTCGCGAAACCCCCGCCCCCAGCCACCCCGAAAAAAAAAAACAAAAAAAAAAAAGAACAACAAAGAAAAAACATGGAGGAGCACAAATGACGGTAATTTAGCTTTTTAGCTTGTTCCTGACCTAGAAATGTAATTCATTACAGGGCGCCAAAGGTATAAATCAGAACTCTGAAAAAAAAAAAAACGACTCCTTGAAGCCATCAAAAGCAGTGACACGAGCACTAAATCTCGGGCCGCACTCAGGTGTGACTGCATGTGTGAATCAGGTGCTAAAATTGGAATTAGCAGTGCGCTGGCTAACAACACATACATCACGCTAATGCAGTTCTGTCATCCTCGGCATCCTCTTAATCAGAGCACATCTGTGTTCAGATGGCTGGCCCTCCCGCCGATAAGGTAAACACGGAAGCCCCGGCTCGCTGAGGTTCGGGCTGCACCGGCATCACTCTTCCCTCCAGACTACAGGACTACAGGACCGAGACTTCCACCAAACTCAGCTACTGGAGCTGAGCTACGCACCATTAGCGAGGATTACCATACTATAGTCTTTAGTTTCTTTTAGTAAAGAGGACACAGGAGACACATGGGAGTCCATTGTGGTCTGTCTTCAAATGGGCCTAAGTTTTAGTTGGAACCGTACACTCTAAAAAAAACAGAGGTACGATATAAGGTACACTCTTCCTAATTGTCCCCTCAAAGGTACAATGTTGGTCTTTACAGGGTCAGATGTTCCCTCTGAAATACAAAGCAGGAAGTACAGATTTGTACCATTTAACCAGCCAAAAGGTACATTCAGTATTCTGTATCACTGCACTAATAAACAATATATATTTTAATTGCACATTTTTTTTATTTGAAAACCAGACAATTTTGGATCATCAAGTTTTTGACACACATTCAGTTACTGATAATCTTTATAATGTTTATAATCTTTACTTGTACAAAAAAACATGGGTACAAAAAAAGGACTTTCACTAAAAGGTACTTTTTTTGTACTTCAATATAAAAGTACAGCACCAGCGACAAGCTGTGTACTCTTTTGAGTACAAATCTGTACTTATTTATCTTAGTGTGTAGCAGTGTGTGTGTGTGTGTGTGTGTGAGAAAGAGTAGTAGGAACTTTAAAAAAATCTAATCACAGTATATTACTTATTTACTAACACTTATTTACTACTTAATAGCCTTCATAGCCTATATGATCACCTCACATTTTAATGCATTTCCATATTTGTTTTACCAAGTTTTTACCACCTTTTACTTTGTAATTATACCAAACAATTTAAAATGAACGACACTCAGTCTTTAATTTAGGAATGAAGTATTAGAACAGCTTCAAAGAATGGCAGAAAGGTCAACCCACAACATTAAAGTACATTATAAAAGTCCTCACTTTTTTATAGAAAAAAAAAAAATCTCCCCAGCAAACAACCACTATTTAATTTATAAGGAATGTTTCACAGAAAGAGCACAGATTTTCTTTAATGTGGCAAACAATCAGATGTGAGATCATATATATATATATATATATATATATATATATATATATATATATAGGGTTTTCAATGGGATGTGCAGCACAGATGTCTGCATAGTAAACAGAAAGAGTCGCACATACCGTGCTTTTAGTGTGTAAACAGCAACAGAGACAGCACTTATATATATATATACAGTAACAGTCAAAAATTTGGACATGTATTAAACAAAAATGTTAAACAAACCAAAATATTTGGGGAGATGTTAACATGAGGCTGGTAACTCTGACGCAACAGAAGTAAACCCTTGATATTCCTGATGAGGGCCAGTTTCATCATAATGTCTTTAATAGTCTTTGTTTCATTTTTTTTCTTAAAGGAACAGTAACATAAAATATCATCATTATAATCAAAACTTCAATAAAATATGTGAAATGTCTGTTCTCTAGGTTTAAGGTTTTAAGGGTTTTTAGACTTTGCTTAGGTGGCTGTGGAGGGAAGCAGGTGAACAAATGGCTTGTGGAGATGCAGGTATATGCAGACTGATAGTTGCATTGAAAAGGTGGGAAATGCTTAAAGCTCGTTTAAAACAGACGTGATTAAAGATGTAAAAATCCACACATAAAATATGTGGTGAATGTAGAAGCAACACTGACGTGAACTCCTGTCTGGATGCATTTTTCACGTCCTGAAAAGAGGACATGTCCAGTAAAAAGAGTAAAAAACGCACGGTCATTCTAAACAACAAAGAGGGGCTAGACTTCCACCAGGCTGAGGTACTGTAGCTAAGCTACGCACCATTAGCAATGCTCTGTTTTTCCTCTGTATTGTTTTGAAGCCTGGGGCTCTTTACAGACCTCTCAGACAGTGGATCATCTTCTGTATGATGATACTGAGTCAGTGCTTCAGATTCTGAATAAAGAGATGATGTTTGAACACAGTGATAGCTCTACAACTGCGTGCAAAAACAGAAGCAGTCAGTTCTCCGCAAATTAATGCGTCTAGTTTGCATGTGCTCTGACCCCTGTGTGCGAGTTTGATCACAAAACATTGTGAATTCATGAATTATTTCCCCGGGGGGACATTAAAACAGACTTCACAGTCCTTCTTAGTTCTGGGTCACATTATACGCAGACCATGTAGTGTAGCAAATTAGCATTTCATGTCTCGATTACGTTTTCGACAAATGTCCTGCTTTTGTTTTGACAGGATCACAGGATGTAGAGCTGTAGTGCACATTTAAAAGACATGCTAAGCGAAAAAAAGGCGGGCCAAAAAAGCCGGATACAGCTTTCTGTTAAGAGCTAATGCTAGCAGTTGTGCACGGCCGTGGCAGCGTCAGCCTCATAGCTCTCTCCAAGTGTCAGAAACATGATCACATGCTATTTCCATTTCCTCTCAATCTCCGGCCCTGTTCAGACCTGTCACGCACTCCGCTTTCATTCTGCTGCTCCGTTGAAAACACAGTCCAGCTCTGACTGAGGGATACTTAGCATTTACTTGATGGTAAGTGCTTCTAAAGAGGTCATTTCAGTGACTGCAGCCATGACAGAGCCACGATAACCCTCTCCTTGTATCTTTATCCACGTTAAAACCCTGTGATTGTACACAGAGACAGCTTGTGCTTTTCTGATTGTGTGTTCTCAAGATATTCAGAGGCTTATTTGTGAGGTTGTGATCCGTACATGTATATAGCTAAAGGATTTACACCGTACATTCTTTAAAAACGCTTCTATGAGTGATGAAACAGAAAAGAATATGTGATAAAATATAAGCACAGGTTTCTTTGAAGGGGTATACAACTGAGACACAAATGCAGAGGCAGAACCAATCAGGATCTCTGTTTTAGCTAGGAATGGGACAGTTAAGAGGTCAAATGCAGTGATAAACCCAATCAGAATCTCTGTTTTAGTTAGGGGAGAGACAATTGAGAGACAACCAATCAGAATCTCTGTTTTAGCTAGGAATGGGACAATTAAGAGACAAAAGCAGAGGGATAACCAATCAGAATCTTTGTTTTAGCTAAAACACAGATTCAGACTGGTTCTGCCACTAAATTTGACCCTCAACTAATCAACCTCAACCATCCAGAATCTCTGTTTAAGCTTGAGGTTGATTAGTTGAGGGTCAAATTTAGTGGCAGAACCAGTCTGAATCTGTGTTTTAGCTAGGGGTGGGACAATTTAGAGACAAACGCAGAGGAAGAACCAATCAGAATATCTGTTTTAGCTAGGGGAGGGACAATTGAGAGACAACCATCCAGAATCTCTGTTTTAGTTCGAGGCTGGTTTGTTGAGGGTCAAATTTAGTGGCAGAACCAGTCAGAATCAGTCTTTTAGCTAGGGGAGGGACAATTGAGAGACAACCAATCAGAATATCTGTTTTAGCTCGAGGTTGGTTAGTTGAGAGTCAAATTTAGTGGCAGAACCAGTCACAGAATCTGTGTTTAAGCTAGGGGTGGGACAATTTAGAGACAAACACAGAGGAAGAACCAATCAGAATATGTGTTTTAGCCAGTGGTTGGACAGGTAAGGGTCAAATTTAGTGGCAGAACCAATTAGAATCTGTTTTAGCTAGAGGTGGGACTGTTGAGGGTCAAATTCAGTGGCAGAACTAATCAGAAACTGTGTTTTAGCTACAGTTTGGACAGTTGAGGGTTAAATTTAGTGACAGAATCAATCAGAATCTCTGTTTTAGGTGGAAATGGAACCGCTAAGAGTCAAATGCAGATTTAGAACCAGTCAGAATGTTTAATTTAGCTGGGGGCAACAACACATTTAGTGATAGAACCAATCAGAATATCTGTTTTAGCTAGAGATTGGGCAGTTAAGGGTCAAATTTAGTGGCAAAACCAATTAGAATCTCTGTTTTAGCTAGGGGAGGGACAACTGAGAGACAATCCAATCAGAATATGTGTTTTAGCTAAAAGTTGGACAGAATGCAGAGATTGAACCAACCGTGATCTCTGTTTCAGCTAGAGGTCGGATAGTTGAGGGTCAAAAGTAGAGGTACAAGCAATCTTAATTCTGAGGAAGAGTGGGAATTCTCCTAATTCTTCCCTGTGAATGTTCTTCACTCTCACACATATTTGTATAACAAATATTGTTCATTTTATGGCTTCACTCAAAAAACCCTTTGCAGCACTGTCTTTTTTAAGAGGACTGGAAATTGTTGCTAAAGTTGCTAAATCCTCAAATGCAGTCAACAGTGTTTGTTGGTCGCAGTCACCAATGAAACGAACTAAAGTGTGAACACGGTGCTACATTTCCACTGATGTTACACACAGGGGTTGACTTGATTTTGTTGCACCTGCAGAAGAAACAATCAAACCAACAAACAAACAAAAAGCTCTTTGTAGTCCCAGACTCTGGTGCTGTCTGTCATGAAGGCAGAGACTTACAAGACGGGCGAATTGGAGGCTTGTGAAGTCCATGAAAAACAAGTACACAGGAAAGCGGTTAAGTCGCAAACTCCTGAGTGTGTGTTTGTGTGTGTAGTTGAAGAAACAGCAAGAAACAGAGGGAAAGTAAACTGTCACTGCTTGACAAAGCAAGGAACGACGACGGCGGTTCAAAGGCATGCTCCAGTAGAGGGATATTTTGCCGTTTTGATGGGGCGGTGTGTCAGCGCGGGCACTTTGAGGTCGCGGCGCCGGCGAGCGGAGCTGAGCTGACTGTCTGTAATGACTGCTTTATCCTCCTTTGCCAGGGAAGCAGCTTCTCCGGGGCTACCTGCGTTATTCGCGCTGCTGATAAAATAGAGGGAAACTGCTTGGCTGGTGTGAGATACCACTGCCAAGTCAGCACTCACAAAGGCAGGCCAGCAGGGGAATATTTACCCCCAAAATAAATGACTAAATAAATAAATAAACAAATAAATGAAACGCGGGGAAGAAAGCAGATATATTGCAGTGTGAAGTGTGTGGCAGCGTGCCTCACAGTCGAGGCGGCGTGGCTTTCCTGAAGACTCTCTCTTTTTTCCTTGAGAATTTCTGACAGCGGAAAAAAAAATAATAATAATAATCCCATGATGGTGCAGTTATTGTTCACGCTTAAAATAGGACAGAGCACAGTCTATTTAAAAACAACACAGAGGTCTGAGGTTTCCAGAACGTCATCGTACACGTTATAGAGACGTACCTGTGAAATTCCCAATATAATATGCTTATAATAAATGCTAGCTGGTCTATGTTATACCTGCCCATATATAGTCATGTGAAGAAAAAAAAGAAAGAAGAAAATCTCATTAAAACACTAAGATTGACCAGAGAACACTCAGGAAAAGACCAGGGTGTGTGTCCTGAATGTGTACTAATTAAACATTAAAACTAAACATTACTACTTTTTTTGCTTAAGACAATTGTAACTAAAAATGAATTGAACAGATGTTGTAATGAATAATAATGACTTATATCTAGTGTTTTTTTGTTTTTGTTTCTTTGTTTTTTTGCCATTTCTGACTAAATAATTTTGGTTGATGAATTTTCTTTGAATCCCTACTAACCAAAAAAAAATGTATTTAAACATAATGGGCCCTATCTTTATATCTGCTCTATTTTTAACCTTTTTTAGGGACATAGCTTGCAAATACATCTACGTTCATTGCTATCTTGGCAATGCAGTTACACAGTTTATACAATAAACAGAACACAGAATAAAATAACCTTGCTGTTCCCGTTAAAGATCAGCTTCCTCTCCTGAGAAGTGCAGAAGAACTGCGCCCCTAAAATACCAATCTGCCAGAGTCAGAGGGTACCTGGCTCTTAAAGTGAATGGGAAATGACATGCTTATTTGGTTATTTCATGTGCCGCTCAAATGACACCCATGAATAATGATTAATAGAATTAGTACATGTTTACTTAGAGAAGTACATGTGTACTTTTCCCGCCGTTACGATAGCAAATAGACAGATTATTTAGGATTAGACTTTAATTTTGGATATACAAAGATATTTGTAGTGCATTATTATTAGTATCATGACATTCTGGATCATCGGCTTCTGTTACAAACCTTATAAAATTCTTGTATTTTTTAATATCTCAATTAGAGATATTAAAACTAACCTTCATTATCTCTCATTATTGTTCACATGAAAATCAGTTGGCCCCATTTTTAAATATATTAAAAAACACATTTCTCTCTTTTCATGAGGCGTCCTTATTATGTCACATGATTGTATAGATATTAGAGCCACATACAACATGCCATATTCTCATGAATACAGTTTATTCATGCATGCACACCAACAAATGTTGCTTTCATTTAAACTCTGCATATGAGTGGATGTCCTACCACATGTGCGAAAGAGGAAAATGGGTCAAAGAGAATCTGGAACAAGCTCAAACAGCTGAATGATAAAGATGGCACACGTCCTGATGACTTATTTAATATATTTAGTTCTATAAATAACCCTAATCTATCTCTAATCTAAAAATAAGACACCCATATATTGTCCATTTCATTTCAGCAATATATGGTCAAAATCCCATCACCCCTCTGTAATTAGTGAGTTCAGCTAAGGTGCAGATGATTGCTGACAGAGGCTTTCAGTTCTGCACACACAGCTTCTATAATCTCCATACAAAAGCACAGCCAGGAGAACAGACACTGTGCAGCAGCTGCACACAAACCTACGACCACAATGCCTAATGCCAAGTGTCAGCTAGAGGGGTATAATATATTTTCTGGTCTATTTTTATACATAAGGCGCACTGAATCTGATTATAAGGCGCGTTTTATGCGATACTTGTAAGGAACAGGGGTGTAGCCATGTTTCCCTTCTAATTTAGCAGGTCTCGCTGCTGAGTGGCTAAGTTAAGATAAGTAAACAAAACTGTAAAAAAAAAATAAGTCAAAAGAGGGGCTGGATGTTAATGTACACCGATTTCTCTCCTGAAAAACTGTTTAATTGGGTGAGTAAAGCGCTTCAGTTTATTTACAGCAAGCTTAGATTTACAGATTTTCAGTAAGGCTGGGTGAGCAGCATTAGCATTAGCAGCTAACCACTAGCGCTAGTTGCGGTGTGTTCCGGTAAGCCAGGGTGATATTAGCTAGTGGTTTGTCTCACATAGTTTGTTTTAACAAGGTAAACACGCAGGCTACATTCCGATATACTCACCTCTAAATGGCAAAAAAACTAGCACTTGGCGCTGGTTATCGGTTAATGCTAATACTGCTCCAGCAGGGCTAGCCGGAGTTAGCAGCAGGCTACAGGCCAATATTCTAATTTTGTAAAGGCTGGGCTGCATTGAAAATGAGGGGTACCTTCAATGTACAACCGAGTGGAAATAAAGGTTGATTGATTAATTGATATACACACCTTTTAAAAGTGAAAGAGCTAGTGCTTAGCACGATAGTGGCTAATGCAGATGCTGCTCCAGCAGTGCTAGCCAGGGTTAGCAATAGGGTACAGGCTGATCATACTCACCTCTGAATGGGGAAAGAAAAAACTAGTGCTTAGCACAGTTGGCGGCTAATGCTAATACTGCTACAGAACTAAACTGAAAATGCTGTACAGCTCTTTACAATCTGACTGGTAAAATTAATACATATAGCGCACCGGTTATAAGGCGCACTGATGATTTTTGTGAAAATTAAAGGATTTTAAGGTCACCTAATATTGCAAAAAGTACGGTACATGCAGATAGATGGTGATTTTAAATGTGGGCATTTAACATTTCACGATAATCAGTGCCAAATGTATAGGGAATACATCACAGACGGCATTACAACCCACAGTGGACAGTGCAGTGGGTGGTAATAATCGTGATCTTTGGTATCTTACTAGAATTATACATAAGAACAGATAAATAACTCTGGCATAAATCACATTTACACTCAATACCAGAGACTCCACACACATATCCTGCAGGTCAGTGCAACCAGAGGTCTTATGATAGATTCCTAAAGAGTTTATTGGTCAAAGCAATGATTCTACATATAGAAACATGCCATCTCCAAAAGACAGTCATCTGCCAGGTTACAGCATTCTTTGGACTGCATCCATCTACAAAACCATGTTTATCTCTTACCATAATCTGAGTCTGCTACTCACAGTTCTACAGAGGTAACTTCTGGAGTGGTTAACTCAGTACTCAGTAAATCATCAGACCACTGAGCAGCTAATGAAGCACACGCAGTGCTAGCTACCCTGCATGACTAATGCACTAGATGCAGTATGTGCTAGCTGCCTGAGCCGCTAATGTACCACAGAAGTTCCTGAGCCCAGCCTTGCATACACATGCAGTAGCCCTGTTTCCTGCTTCACTTGCATTATGATATCATTATCTGCCAGTTCCATTTCATTCCAAATTTCACTCCAAATCGTTTATTTTGCATTGCATTGTGAGATAATAAAACTATTAAATATCATCCAAACAAGATACTACTTTAGTATCAAACTATTTAGTAATCAGTAAGCAGTTAATGGATTAAATACAAGTTGCTAATTGTCAAAAGATACTCCTGTTATTTATAGATGATTATTTATACAAACTTTCACTCCCATCAGCAAAGATTCCAAAATACAACATTGGTTTGCAAAATAATTTAAACAAATAAATATTAATGAAAAAAAAAAAAAAAAAAAACAGGCAAGACTTAGTAGTCTTAGTATCTTATCAGATAAACAGCAAATAAAAGCTTTTATATTTGATAGAGGGAAGAAAATCAAGCTCCAATCTATGGCATCACTTCAATCTCAAAAGTGCCAAAATACCGCAAAAACACCAGGTGAAAAAAATTAACCTGCGTGTTTTAACCTTTGTGTGTGTGTAAATGTACTTCTCGTGAGAGCAAATGTGAAACTAGCGAGAAAAAAAGGGAACCGTATGTAGGAGTGTGCCATATCGTATCGTACGTGATAATATTGCCAAAAAATTTGTATATCGTGAACGATATTATACCCTGAAATATCAAGCCATATTACCCACCCCTAATTATTGCATCAGAGTACTACTTCTTTGCCGTTCTTAGCAAAGGAAAAATCACACTGTTCTCAGTTCCCATTATATATCTACTAGAGACAGATTTTATCCGTCCAGTATCATTTATTTTACTTTAATCCTGAATATATGGAGATTTATGGAATGCATTACTAGTATCATGACATTCTGGATCATTGATACATTGATCATTGTTACAAATCAGATTTTTTATATACAGTTAGCCATAACTTATTGCATGCTACAATAAAATTCTAAATAATTTTTCTAATTCAGTGTTTTGTCATATCGTCAAAAGTATCGTTATCGTGAAAATTACCATGAAATATTGTGATATTATTTTAGAGCCATATCGCCCACCCCTAATCGTATGCACGCTAAACAAAATACCGCTACCGAGATTCATTTTTCTCCCTCTTGGGTGTTTTTTTTTTTATTTTCCACTCAAATTCACAGTTGTCATTGGCACCATGCAAATCAAATCATGGTCACTTCTCTTAGCGAATGCTATTGGCCAATGTCTCCAGCGTTTGTAACGGACCGCCTACTACCAACAGCCAGAGGAGGGCGAGAAAGAAGGACAGCAAGAGAGTTGGGAGAGTTTGGATTTTAGCATAGCTAGCTAACTGCTGTCTTTCTTTCTCACCCTCCTCCGGCTGCTGGAGTCCACAGTCCAGACCTCAACATCACTGAATGAGTTTGGGATGACATGAATTATAAGAAGCAAAAAAACTGATCTGACTTCTTGGGCTACGTTCAACAGCAGGTAAAAGTGGCCTAAATAAAAATCTTTTGTCATAAGTGACTCAAATGTGTTGTCTGTGTGGCACTGTGGATAACATAAACACACTGAATCTGACCGAACTGTCAAATCTGATTTGGAATAGCCACATCAGATTGTACATCGATTTAATTCGACCTACATAAAAAGGGAAAATGGACAACAGCAGTGAGAAAGGGTTTCAGTGAAGGGATATTGAGGTAAAAGACTAAAATAGAAGTAATCTGCAACAATTCAGTGTTTTAAACAAATGTCTGAATGCCACAGGCTGGCCTTGCAGCACTTAAGTTTAAAATAAAGTTTAAAGAAACCATGGATGCTAAATGGATGCATGGCTGAATAACATGTCCTTTCTACAGTTAACTTAGTAAACAGATTCTCAGTGATTCTTAGCCCAACTGTCAGCCACTGGAACTTCTTCACAGCTCTTGTTTTGTTGGAGTACAAAAAAACAAACAACAAACAATAGAAACAATAAAAAAAAACTGAAAAAAAGGATTTGGTGAGAAAATCAAATAGGAACCACTTTTACCTGCTGTGTGAACGCAGCCTATAATTTTGAATTTTTTTCATAAACTGAAAAGTCTGAAAATTAAGTCTCCTAAAAAAAAAAAAAAAAAAGAATGGAATGTAAATTAGGTAAAACACAAAAATGAGAAAATAAAATTTTAACAACTTATTTGCTGTTTTCATAAAAAATGAAATAAATAAAATCATTAAAAAGCTGTCTTACATTATTTAGACAAAAATAATTGCATTTGTTTTGATTACATGAACCACTTGACTTATCAAACCACCCACAGAATCACTCACACTAGAACTGTGATTGATTACAGAGCTCATTTGCATACAGGAGGCTTCTGTGATATGAATACTGCACAGGTCAATATCGTAATATTAACATTAACAGCAACATTATTATTTACAGGTTTGCACACATTCTATATAAATTCTATATAAATTCCTGGTGATCTTCATTTGAAGACAGTCTGCAGTAACATCCCGTCTGCAGCTCCAGTCATCACCATCATCCGCTATCAGCGAGGCCACAGACCCTCGCTCTGAAAGGCACCTCAGGTCCTCAGGTGAATAGAAGCTCTAATAGGAAGTGAGGGAAGCGGAGATTTGCGTATGGTGGGGGTGGGGGTGGTGGTGGTGGGGGTTTTGTTGGACGTGTGCCAGCGCTTGCCTGCAGTCTGCGTTTTTCCCCGACTCCAGCACGCCATTCACCGCATACAGGATGACAAATTACCCTCCCCACGACTTCACACCGCAGCCACCTCCCCATCGCAGCCTCCTCCAGATGGACCCAATTAAGCTATTAGCCAATGAGTGGAGCCTGATGACTCCATTAGGAACCATTCTGAGCTTAAATAAACTGAGCAAACCAACTGCTCCCCCCCCCCCCCCACCAAAACCTGCATTCAGCTCACTGCCCTGCTCAACAATAAAACACAGAGAGAGAGAGAGAGAGAGAGAGAGAGAGAGAGAGAGAGAATCAAGAGGACAGGAGAAGGAAAAATAGAGGGAAGGAAATAATAGAGAAAATAAAGAGAAAGAAAGAAAGAAAGAAAGAACACAGATAGCAGGAGGAGACCAGAAAAAGTGTACAAAAATAGACTTTTTGTGGAGGAGTGAGTGGAAGATGCAAAAAAGAAAGAAAGAAAGAAAGAAAGAAAGAAAGAAAGAAAGAAAGAAAGAAAGAAGAAAGACTCGGATAGCAAGAGGAGAACAGAAAAAAGGACAAAATGAGACTTTTTGACAAAATAAACAATAGGAAAAAGTGAGAAAAAGTGAGAGGGGAGACAGAGGGATAGAGAATACAAAAGAAATAGAGAGCAAAGAAAGAAAGAAAGATAGAAAGAAAGAAAGAAAGAAAGAAAGAAAGAAAGACAAAAAACAGCATGAGAAACTGTGAGAAACAAGTAAGAGAAATTAACAGAGAGAGAGAATAAAAATAAATAGAGAATAAATAAATAAGGAAAGAAAGAAAGAAAGAAAGAAAGAAAGAAAGAAAGCAGGAGGACACTAGGACGCAACTAGGAAATTAGAGAAATTGAGGAAATTAAATTAAAAAAGAGAAGAAGACAATAAGAAGAAGAGAGAGAGAGAACCAGACAAAACTAAGAAAGAGAGAACTGAGAGTGGAGGAGAAAGAACAGAAAGACAAAAGAGAAACAAAAAAAACAGAGAGAGAGAGAGAGAAAGAAAGAGAGAGAGAGATGGACAGAGGTCTGACAGAATAGACAAAACTGGGGAGGGGAGAGATCTGGAAGTTTGAGATGAAGAGAAAGAGAGGTAAGAGGCAGATAAAGAAGCAGAGAGATAAACAATAGATACTGAAGAACATATTGAAACAGAAAAATAAAGAGACCAGAGAGAGATGGAGCCTTTAGATGAATGAGAGAGAGACAGAGAGAACAAACAGAACAAAAAGAAAGAGAGAGAGGAGAGGCTCTCCACACGAGAGAGAGAGAGAGAGGACGATAATTTAGAGTGAAATACGTGGAGAAGAGATGTGGAGTGGCTTTATGCTCTCTCTCTCTTTCTCTCTCTCTCTCTCTCTCAGAGGCCCTGTTTATCTGCCATCACCTCAGCTGTCCCATATATTCAAGCACAGAGTCAATGCAATTCAGCGGCACCATCACTCACAGCCCTGCACCGCCCGGACCCTCCGCTCCTCTACCACACCGCACCGCTCGCTCCGGGACTCAGCCCACTAACACGCCTCTAATTTATACTAAACGCTCCAGCAGATAAACACCCAGTCCGAGCTGTAAACCCAGCTGATCTATGAACCCGATATACGGCCAGGAAGCATTTAAAACCAGCAGCTGGAAGGAATCGCTAAACAAAGGTCTTACAGGGTCAGATCCATTCAGATGCTTCAGTCAGAAATCATGTGCACACACACTTTCCTTTACCTCTAATGTAGTCAGTCCATAAGCCAAGTATATTGAGGACATCACCATTGCTGACACAGGTGTGCAAATACACACAAACAGCTCATCTAGTCCTTCTACAATAGAAACATAGTCTATGCTGTAGAGCAGTAGAACCACGTTTTCTGGAAAAATGGAGCGCCATCCAATACTTTTAGAATGAATTAGGGAAACTTTTATGTAACTTCAATACATATATAAACTTTCCACCAAAAAAGAAAGGTTAGATCGGGCCTAAAAAAACCCAACCTGAGTCAACCGTGCATGTGCTGTCTGAGCCCGACTCGACCAGGCCCATGAACCGTCTCTGGGCCCGAGCCCAATTTAAACCCGAGACTTTTAGTTAAAACATAGCTTTTTAAAATCATTTTCAGGCTGTTCAAATAAGCAAAATATGTTTAGAATGATGTTGTTAATTAACATTGCAACACTGAAGAAGTATAGACATGTTATTTAAGAAAAATGCAACAAGTATGTAAGGTGCTTCCTCACAAAATGTCTACAATGACTCTTGACGGCCTGATAATGAACTAAATAGAGGGAAAACTGTAGTTTAAGCTGTTCTTCACACTGACATTGCAAAAATCATGGGATGGGAACCATTGAATATCCCATGGAAGCTAAAGGAAGCTAAACTGACCTGCAGGTTATGTGTGTGTATTTATGGGGCCTCTTGCATTGAATGTGGTTTTGGATTTTTGTTGTTTGTCTGTTCTTAAGGACAATTATAACCAGATGCTGCCGGTCATGATCACAATAACGTGATCATGTATGCAGGTGTGGACATTTCCAAACCGCCCCCTGAAGTAACACTTCCCCTGATCAAGTTCCATCCAGCTTCTTCGAGCCAAATACTTTCTAAACTCTACTGTAAGAAGCTTCCTCGGCCACAGAAGATCTACAATGACTATTGAGGGCCTGATAATGAAGTAAACAGAGGGAAAACTCTAGTGTATGCAGTGTTTAAGCTGTACTTCACACTGATGGCAATCATAACCAGATGCTGCCAATTAAGATCGCTATAACCTCATGTATATACAGGTGTGGACATTTCCAAACCTAAGGTAAAATTTTCCCTGATCAAGTTGCATACTGCTGTCCTATAGAAATTTTCGCCCTGGTCAAGAACATTCTTTCCTCACCCAACAGTTGGAGACCATATTGTTTGCCCTAATTCCCAATAAAGTACTTATTGTTTTCAAGCCAAAAACAAGTCTCCCCCTCTAGTACTATCAGGCTCTGGCGGACATGCTGTAACAGGGGTCTCTTCTAGCACTTCTCGATTCTCCTTCTCTGACAATAAAATACAGTGGCACCAATCTGGGGTCCCCCGACGAGGCGCTGCAGCTGTGCAGCTGTCCCACTTTCAGCCAACCTTGGCAACCCCACTACCTCCTAATACAACCAGCGCTCCGCAAAGCTTACCCCAATGACATTTGTTCAGTTATTAATTCATTTATTTCAGCATGTACCTTCGTCACTCAACTTGCAGAAGGAACGTTTAAAAGTCGGCGGTAAGGGTTCACGCGGCATCTTCGAAAAACATCTGTTTCCCTGGCTTCAGATGCTCATCTCCTCCATCCGATTTCTGTTCTGCGGCCAGGGGAATTCCCCTTTCGAGCTGTGAGCTTATGACACGCTGAAGCGATTCCAAACTGTAGTGTTGAATTAATGATAAAGCAGATGCTTCAGAGAGCTCTTTTGTAATTGTGTTGGGGAATATTCACCTCGAGCGAGCGAGCGAGCGAGCGAGCAACCTCGCTCAGTCACAGTTTTCTGAAGCTGCGCCGTGGTGCCCTGCTGGGGTCGTTCCCTTTTTTTTTATCAGAGCAACAGAATAAGAGATGCGCTGGAGTTGAGAGGGAGGGGCGGTGGGGTTTTCTAGATGAAGATCCAGGAGTTTATTGGCTTGTTCATCCTGACACACTTTCACAGCAGCACACGAGGGGTTTGGAGCGAGTGTAACAGCGGAGGCTTAGCGAGGCACCCGCTACCAGCTGGCAAAGATTGCACTTGTCATCCTCAAGCTGAGAGAAGCCACGGCCACGCTGCAGCCCTTCACAGCAAGGTCCTGCCGGTCGCTCCAAACCCCCGTAATAATCACTGACATCCTCTGTACTCCATTTTCCCCCTTCTGGTCTCCGCCGGCCCTCCAAAACTGCCAATTTGCCTCAAACGAGCCAGACTTAATCCCATCGCGGCCGGCCCCCGGATCCAGTCCTGACGGCTGCCGGGGCCGAGCGCCAAAACAAAAGGAGTAAAAAGACAACAGGAAAAGGGTCTCATCTTCTAACTACCTTTGGCCCTGCCCGGCCTGTCAAAAGCCTGCCCTGTTGTCCTGATACCGCTGTCATCTCTTCGTAATTGTGCTCAATGGAGCTTGAGATATACTCCCTCGATGTCTGGCCTGCAAATCTCAGCCCGGTGTCTGAGGCTGCTGTCCTTTTCTAAAGCAGGTCAGACACAAACGCGTCGGATCTAACCGCTGCCGAACCTACCTGTCAGCCGTCCAATCGAATGGAAGCCGAGCTTCCCCCCTTTTATGCACCGTCACCTGTCTCCACGGCCCCTTCTCCTCGCCTTTTCTTTTACCTCTTTTGCCTCAGCGCTCCATCCATCATCCTGTCCTTCTCTAAACTGGGACGGCAAGGCAACCTCGCCGCTTAACCCCTCTTTCCTTCCTCCCCCTCTCCTCCTCCCTCCATCTCGGCATCCATCTTCTCTCTCGATGCACCTGCGGGGAGTCCTCCGCTCCCTCCGTTCCCTGCGAGTGGGACAAGGCCTGAGGGAATGAGCCCTAAGCAACCCGGCGCGATGACCCCGCTGTAACCCCTGCATGAAGGACGTCATGTCTGTCCCCCTTCTCTCAGCATGCTGCTCACCTCGCTGTAATAGACACTCCTCCTTCCCATCAATCACTCCCTCCGTCTCCCTCGCGTCATCGCCCTGCCTGGACACCGCTGCTCCAGTTTTTCCCTGTCCTCCACCTAAAGGGTCACTCTACACAATCCTTCACATACTGTACTGCGCAGAAAAAAACTGTATGAGTAATTCTGATTGCCAAAATCAAACATCATAATAGTGTTTATTTTAAAGAATTGATCAGTAGAAGAATCTCTTTTGGTCACCAACATATGACTTTTTAGTGGATAATTCTGCAAAATACAGGAAAACAAAAAGTGTTGTAGTCAAACGCATTAGAGCAGTGAGATCAGAATTCACTCAGAGAGTTGGGACAGAGAAAAGGAAGAATGCAAAGAGTCCCAGGAGACCAAGACTTTGTAGTAACCCTACCTCAACCATGAATTAAAACTAAAACCTAACCCTAAACCTGGTCTTAAAATAATAGGATTAGGGGTTGGGTTACAGTAAGGTGTAGGGTTAGATTTAATAGAGAATCGTTTACTGTTACCTTACAGTTTTGTAAAGTTGGATTTAAAAGATATCCAGTTGAATGTTAGTCAATGGAATTGATAATGAACTGTCCAAATAAAGTTATACCCTTTTTTTAAGTATGTAATATGTGATATAACTTAATATGTCAAGGATCAGTATACACAAATATCCTCAAAGCATACTAAGAACTGGTAAAATTTCCAGTGTTTTGTCGATAGACACTATATCATAGCCACATACAGTACACTGTAGCTTATGCTACAGCCTGGCACACACCTCCCCATAAATGCAGCAACTATGAATGGTCCACTGAGCATCGTATTCCTATCTTCACATTTTAACCTACAAACATACACACCAATTCACAGGTACACATGCTCACAATGGCATAGGCCACTTGTGCCACTATGCCCTAGACTCTGTAAAAAAAAAACTTTGTGTTTTACTATACAAATAGAAAATTTGTCATGTTTATGAGCATCACAGTTTGCAGAAATCTGATTAATTATTCCTATAGTCACAGTTTTTGCTACGTCTTTAAAATATACGCCTACTATTGTCAATTAAGATGATTTTACAGATATCAGATATTCTAAACAACGGTACAATTGTTCCCCTCCACCTGCTCTTCCTTCCTGTGCCAGTCACACGTTCAAGACAAGGTCCTTGAAACCTCTAACAGTCCAAGCTTGCTGCATGGCCCCAGATTCCCTCAGAGCTGGAGAAGGGGGCACGGTCGAGCACAGCGTGGCGCGGCCCATGTGCTCGGGCTGCAGAGACAATAAAAGCTGCACATAAGTGAGGGCTGCTGCGATGCAGACACTAAAACAAAAGGAGCGTTTTCAGGGGCTCAATTAAATCACTGGTGACAGCGTGCATGTGAAGCCAGATCCACCGCGCGCCACTTGACTCCTTTCATTAGTGTGCGACGGTACAGAGCAAGACTAGTCTTATATGTATATTTATAGTTTAACAACCAGCTGGAGAGTGGAATCCTGCGAAGCTGCTCGGGGCTTTGTGATCTTGTCAAATAGAATCAGAAACACAAAGAGATGACAAGCACTCGGGGACGTTGTGTTGTTTCGGGAGGAGACAAAAATAACCGCCGAACAGAACACCACTATAGGGTGTTCAGAACACGGAAACATGATCTAGTCTTCCATCAGTCTAGAGAGCGGCGGAGAATAAATACGGCCATTCCCAGAGTACGGGAGGTTAGCTCGAAGTGGCGATGTTTCATCCCCGCTAAGCATCAACCGCTCATGAGCCGGGTTTTAAGTAATGTGCCCAGACTGTAATGACCAGCAAATTAAGTCCAAGTGGACAACACTTCTGCTCAAATTGTTGCCGCTCGGGGCCAGTCAATAAAAAGCGTGTTGTTAAAAAAAGAAGAAGAGAAGATCTGTGCAAAGCGCAGACTCTAGACTCTAGACTCTGACTCGCGCTTTGAGACTCATAATTATTGGACAATCATTATGTTTAACATTTTTAGTGTATTAACATTGATTTTTAGTCTACTGTAAATTAACACATTCCTCTATCCTCTCACGCAAACACATTACCGCCAGACAATTAAAAGTTTACTCAGTCCTGTCGCTGTCATTCTGCCTGCTCTGGACTCTGAACTACACAACAAAGACTCCCATTCCCAGCATGCACTCACACCGGACTTCTCTGATGCTACCAGCTTCTGATTGTTTGCACCTGGTCTGTTCAGTATATATGCCCCTCTGTTTTATATGTCCCTCACAGAGTATTGAATCTAGTTATCTAGCCTTCTACAAAGTGTTTCCTTAGTTTTTGCCTTTGTTACCAACCTGTTTTTGTTTTTCTACTACCGATTCTTGCCTTGCCCTTTTTATTGTTTGTTTTCTGTTGCCAACCTATTTTTGTATTTTTTGACTCTTTTTTACTCTATTTCCTTGTCCTTTATCTCCTGTGTATAACCCTGGTTTTTCTGAATTTGCTCTGGTATGTTGATTACATTTGCTGCCCCTGCCTGTCCCTTACTACTTCTGTAAGCCTAGCCTCTTTGTTAATAAACTGTGTGTTTGGTATCCACGTGTGTCTGACGTGTGTCTGGCCCGCGTGACAATTGCAGAATGCAAACGTTTAACTTCACTGTACACTGGCTTCAAAGTAAAGCTTAGGTTGTTTTTTTTTCCCCATATTGCATCGCAATAGCCTGTTTGATCATATAAAAACTCAGTACAAATCAGTACAAATACAGTGTGCTAATAGATTATAGTAAATGCTTTGACTTTATAGTGGTGCAGTGTTCTTAGGAAACTGGATAGCAGCAGATAATGACAGAAGGCTCATTACAACCAGAAGAAAAATTACTTTTATTTTTTTAGAGATTTGAGACTTGACTTGAAACTCGTGACCAAAAACTTGAGATTTGACATTTTCACACAATTACAATAACACAGAGATGGAAACCTGTGCAGCAGGGATGATTTAAAAAAAACAGTCATAGGATAATATCTTGCTCAAAATAGCTTAAAATATATTGATATTGATGATAAATTACCCAGCCCTGTGTGTGAAGCCTTATTGTTTGAATGTGGATGTGATTTCTGCCAGAGTCACTTTGTCTGTTCACATGGACAGTTTTAGCCAGATGCTGCTGGTCACAATCACTACCACCCACTGTGCAGGGAGCAGCAGAAAATAAAAACAGTCATGGTTAGAATATGGTGATTTAGCAAGAACTGGCAACGCTTCATCCCTGCTAAAGCATTGAGCACTTATGAGCAGGATTTTTTAGTAATGTGCCCAGACTATAATGACCAGCAAATTAAGTCCAAGTGGACAACACTTCTGCTCAAATTGTTGGCGCTCGGCGCCAGTCAATAAAAAGCGAGGTGCAAAAAAAAAAAAAAAAAAAGAAGAAGAAAAAAGCTGTGTGTAAAGGGCGAAGGGATAAGCGACGAGAGGCCCTTGGCAGAGGGTGGAGGGCCGCATTGATTCAGCTGGAGCACCGCGCTGCCATTCGAGCTGACTCAATTCACTGGAGGTTAACGAAAGGAAAAACAGCCACAGCAGAGAGAAAAAGAGAAAGAGACATGTAAAATTAGAGGCTTAGCGAATGGCCTGCCAATTGTAGGACTAATTAAAAAATGGCTAATTATAATGCGCTTTACTTCGAATAATCACTGGGCTATAAAGTCCTGGCTGTCAGGTGTAAACAAGGCGTGTGACTACGCGAGGCGGAGGAGGAGGGAGGGGGGCGGGGGGGATCAATGGACATCTGTTCATTTATCTCAGGCAGGAAACCAAATTGAAAAATGGATTGCCCGGCGTGCCACAAATCTGCATTGTGATAAAGGAGCAATACATCGCAACACCTGCTTAGTAAACGATAATGACCGTTTCAGCAGCAGCCACCCCTCCACCCTCCACCCGCCCGCGCCCTCCTCGTACCGCCGGAGAAGAATCAAATTGCAATCTCTGGCTGGTCGTCAGACTGGGAGTGCAGAGAATGTGTTGGTATAGTGGAGGCAGGGCCAGACAGGATGTCTTCAATCACGCAGTGAAATTCTTCAGGTGCTGAACCGGGTTCTTCATTATGGAACTCTAATGAGTCAAAATGAGACAATAAATCCATTCTGCCGCCTCCCCGGCTCTGGAGTCTCTGACCTAATGATATTACATTTTACTCTTTTAGCAAAGGGCCAATCCGTGTGTCCCCTGACATGCTCCCGGAGATTGCTCTACATTCTCACCGCCAGGCGCCACAGCAGATGATGCTTAACTAGAATCAACAGAGAACGCTGTCAGCAATCTCCCAGTGATTCTCAGGTGGGGGGGAAAAAATCGCTGTCTGGGTTGGGTTTATTGACTACTGACAGCCCTGTGACAGGATCTGTCTACCTGTCTATATATCTGTCTTTCTATCTATTTATTAATCTATTAATAAATAAACAAGTCAAATAAAAAAATAAACAGAAAAAATAAATGGTAACGTTACAAAGAAAAAGGACAGAAAATATTTTTTTATAGCATAACTAACAGTCTCTATCAGTCTATCGTATATTTTCGCACTATAAAAGATAAGGTTTCATACATAAGGTGCACCGGATCATAAGGTGAATTTTAAGTGACACAATAAGGAACTTCTAATTGAGCAGATCCCGTCGCTTGGGGATGGTGGGGGGTTTAGCTAACTAACTAAGTTAAGTAAAGTTAAGCTAAGCAAACAAAGTTATAAAAAAATATTTTCTTTTAAAGTCAAACAAGTGCTGGATGTTAATCTACACAGATTTCTCTCCTAAAAATTGTATATTTGGGTGAGTAAAGCGCTTTTATCTAATTATGGTAAGTTTAGATATTTTAGTTTACGATTTTCTCCAGGACTAATGCATTAAGGCTAGGTGTTAGCGGCTAACCACTAGCAGTGCTAGCCAAGTTTAGAAGCAGGCTACATGCCGATAATACTCACCTCTGAACAGTAAAAGAGCAAGCACGTTGGCGGGTAATGCTAATGCTGCTCTAGCAGTGCTAGCGGGGCTTAGGAGCAGGGTAGAGGCCGACAATCCTCACCTCTGAACAGCTAAAGAGCTAGCGCGGTTAGCAGCTAATGCTACTCCAGCCGTGGTGCTGGAGAATTATGTTTGCATGTGGATCATCTTGTATTGAATGTGGATGTATTGATTTCTGCCAGAGTTGCTTGTCTGTCTGTTCACATGGACAATTATAGCCAGACACCGCCAGTCACAATAATTATTACCACTTATTGTTCTGTCTACTTTGGGTGGTAATTTAACCTTCTTTAGAAGAATGATATTTAAAATGTTCTAAACATCTGGTTTCCACTCTAAGGCCTCACTCTAGCTCCTATTATACACGCCACCTTGCCATGAGCACATTGGCCGATGTTCGGCCTCCTTCACAAGATAACACCTCAACTCTTATACAGGTGTGGGTGTCTCCTGAAGTAATACTTTATGATCATTCTGGATACTGCTGTCTCATAACTCTCGGCATGTTAGTGTGCATCATCCCAGCTGTCCTGTTCCCTGTCCTGTTTTTTTATTTAATTTCATAGCAGAAGTAAAAGTGTTAACATCTCTGAAAAAAATACATTAAGCAGAAATTGTAAAAGGCAGCTGACAATGATAAAAAAAAACTGAAATTACAATATTTTTCTATCGCAGAGATGATGGGTTGTTTGTTGATGAAAACGCATGATCCAGCTGGTATGGAAACAAGTCATAATTTGTTTCATTTGAAAAACGGCATGATGACTCAGAGAACAGTGCGATAGTGTTTTCATACTGCCTCCCTCTTTTACAAGTAAATTATCCTTGTCCTGACTGTAGGTGGAAAACACTGAAAAAAAAAATACATTTAAAAAAATCTAACAGATACAAAAAAACACATTGAGAGTCTGGCACTTAAGTGTTCGCTGCCAATTCAACCACTCAGCTCGGATAAAACGGCATCTTACAGAGGACCTCTTGTCTGGGCAGTCACGTCTATTCCTTCAGCTCCGACCAGAGACGAGAGAGAGAGAGAGAGAGAGAGAGAGAGAGAGAGAGAGAGAGAGAAAAAGAGAGATAGAGATAGAGAGAGAGAGAGAGAGAGAGAGAGAGAGAGAGAGAGAGAAAAAGAGAGGGGGGGGTCTAAAAATTCACAAAATACAGAAATAAAATAAACGTTCACAGAATCCAAGTTAAACTCACTAAATAAAACAAAAAAAAGGGTTTGTCTGATCCTGAAAGCTTTCAGTGAGCTTAAAAAACACTATGCATTTGTATAATTTTCCAGTTTACTGCCAATTTAATGCTGTTAGCCAACCTTTCTAAACATTACCAGAACACGTTCCTCACCTCATCTTTCTTATATAACATATAGAACTGTTTGGTGTCCCTGATAATATATGTGTACAGTTATGTATTATATGCATTGATGTATCTCGTGCAGTTGACATTTGTCATTTTCAAGTGAAATTGTATTTTTCTAACATATGGTCATTTCACCTGTTGCTTAAAGTGCCAGTCGTTTCCAATATCGCTGACAAAAGAACTATGAGTGTATGAGACCTTTAATGCATTTATTCAGAAGTTTGGCCAAAGTCTCGGTGCAAAAGCCCAACCTGACTGCCCCACTCGACTCCAACTTCTAACTAACTACCCACAGGCAGACAAAGACTTAAATAGGAACAGAATGTGTTTAAAGAAGCCAAATGTGGTAACAAATGGTGGTCTCACAGATCAGTAACAGAATACCTAAAATCAGATGTCCACCCCTGATAATATGATAAATTTTACCAGTAAAGCCACTCCGCTGAAGCTTTATACAGGAGTTTCAGTTTAGTTCCTCAGTGCCGAGACTGGAACAGTATTAGCATTAGCCACTAACCACACTAAGCACAACCTCTTTCGCCATTCAGAATGTGAGCATTATCAGCCTGCAGCCTGCTGCTAACTCCGGCTAGCACTGCTGGAGCAGCATTAGCATTAGCCACTAACCACACTAAGCACATCCTCTTTCGCCATTCAGAGGTAAGTATTATCAGCCTGTAGCCTGCTGCTAACCCTGGCTAGCACTGCTGGAGCAGCATTAGCATTAGCCACTAACCACACTAAGCACATCCTCTTTCGCCATTCAGAAGTGAGCATTATCAGCCTGCAGCCTGCTGCTAACTCCGGCTAGCACTGCTGGAGCAGCATTAGCATTAGCCACTAACCACACTAAGCACATCCTCTTTTGCCATTCAGAGGTAAGCATTATCAGCATGTAGCCTGCTGCTAACCCTGGCTAGCACTGCTGGAGCAGCATTAGCATTAGCCGCTAACCACACTAAGCACAACCTCTTTCGCCATTCAGAAGTGAGTATTATCAGCCTGTTGCCTGCTGCTAACCTCGGCTACCACTGCTGGAGCAGCATTAGCATTAGCCACTAACCACACTAAGCACATCCTCTTTCGCCATTCAGAAGTGAGCATTATCAGCCTGTTGCCTGCTGCTAACCCCGGCTAGCACTGCTGGAGCAGCATTAGCATTAGCCGCTAACCACACTAAGTGCAACCTCTTTCGTCATTCAGAAGTGAGTATTATCAGCCTGTAGCCTGCTGCTAACCCTGGCTAGCACTGCTCGAGCAGCATTAGCATTAGCTGCTAACCCCAGCTAGCGCTAGTTCTTTTGTGATTCAGAGACAATATAAGTATATAGGAGCCTGTGCATTTACCATGTTAAAACAAGCTATGTAGGACAAACAACTAGCTGATAGAACTCTGGCTTACCCAAACACTCAGGGTTCCTCCATGTAGCGCAGATCATTTATACTGTTAAACCTTAGATCCACCAGTCAGCATTAACATGTTCTGGTAATAACTTTATTAATTTAACTATAATTACATTAAACATTAAACGACTATTACTAAAATGACTCCTATTTTATTTTATTATATATGTTTAAATAAAAACAAAGTTATGTTTACTGCTGTTCTTTCTTTTAACGTGTTGTAAAAGTGCTTATTAATGCAAATTAATTTATAATCATCAATCATATAATCAATCATATAATAATCTCCTTTATAAACTATTATTAATCCTTTATAAAGGAGCCTTTCTTTCAAGTGGCACCAATGATAGGTACAGAATTGCAGTGTGTGATTATAGTATAACTACAACATGCCCCTATATACGGTGGCCGAGAAAGCCCAACGCAGTGCAAATTGAAAAGCGCTGCAAAAGCACAAAACACATCCATCAAAATTACAACACAGGTGCAGCAAATAGAAAAACGCGCTGCAACTAGAAAAACGCGCTGCAAATAGAACCACAACACAACGGAATTTTCCCGGGGGACCTTAAAAGATGCTGTACCAGCTGTATACAAAGGACAATAAGTGGCAAACAAGCTTCTGAAAAGTAAGTTATGTTTATTAAAAGTTCTGCTTCACAAAAAGCCTTGTTTGCCACTTATTGTCCTTTGTACACATAGTGAAGTCTGAGACGTTACTGAAGACGCAGCTTAGCTGGTACAGTATCTTTTAAGGTCCCCCGGGAAAATTCCGTTGTGTTGTGACTCACTTCCGTTGTGTTGTGGTTTTATTTGCAGCGCGTTTTTCTATTTGCAGCGCGTTTTTCTAGTTGCAGCACCTGTGTTGTAATTTTGATGGATGTGTTTTGTGCTTTTGCAGCGCTTTCCAATTTGCACTGCGTTGGGCTTTCTCGGCCACCGTACCTATATAGTCAGTGGAGCTAATATAATGCATTATTTATATTTATATAACATACACGTACATAACGTTGCCTGGTGACATTGAGCCATGAGCCATGAGCCACGTCCAGGCATGCCACCTACAGAAATACACACACTTCTACAGTAAAGCACAGTAAAGCATCACCACTACAGAAATAGCGATGTAGCGTCCGCACTCACTACATACGTCCGCTTACATCACAAACACCTGACATGAACGTGTGGTATTTTAAGCCATGCTTTTTTAAAAATTACTTTTTTAAATGACTTTGCATTTAGCAGATCTGACAAGCTCAGGATCATTGTGATCATTCACAGCCATGAAAAGGCGACGAGAGCCCGCGAGATCATAAGTGAAAGAAAATATGCAACAAAATTAAAGACATCATTCACGACGCGACAAGGATATTACAAAACTCGCACTGTTTCTCCTTCAGCGTCGGTGAATCACACAGATTTGCGGCGGTGTCGAGAGGCTGTGATACACGGTGCACACACAAACATCATCAGGGCCCAGCCAGGGGAGGGAATTGTGCTCCTGTCAGAAGCCCTTCTCCAAGACACTTAAACAACAAGCAGACATAGATTAGTCACATTAGGAGCTCCATCTGCCACTGAGCTCTCTCTCTATCTATCTCTCTCTCTCTCTCACTCTCTATCTCTCTCTCAGGCTCTCTCGGCCCGGGCTCTCCCGCGGAGGCCATTCACGGCTAGCTGAGCGCAGGTAGCTGTATAGATCCCGGCTTGCTGCCTTTTGTGTGGCCCAGCGCCTCAGCCCATAGAGGATGAATGGGGCAAAGCTCGATAAAAAGCCGCCTATCACAGGCGCCTCGCTTTTTACTTCCAGTATGGACAACACGCTAAGCTTTGCATTCAATACGGGGTAATGACGGCCACAAAAAAAAAAAAAAAAAAAAACGCTTTTCCTAGACCACCCACCCTCTAAAGTGCATGCACACACACACTCATACACTCACACACTCAGACACACTACACACTCATCTCATTTTCTTCTGTGTGAACTTGTGTGAACTCGTGTGCTCTCATGCTTTATGTCACTGTATCTGCGCATGCATTTATTATTTTTTTTAACAGCCGGCAGCGCTAAATAATAAATAATAAATAACAGAAAAATAAATGATATTGGGCATGATTGTCATAAAGCTGTTGTAATTTATTTATTTACTTTTTATACACTATATGGTCTTGATAATTTAAAGGAACACATAAGGAATCATGTAGTAACTGAATCCTTTCAGACCTTGCTTCCATCACAATGCACAACGTCTTTACTTTCTTACGTCACACGTACAGCCTCTAAAAGAGGATCCGGCTCAGTTTTACTGAACGCGAGCAGCTGGTGGAGCAGTGGAGACTTCAGAAGGGGAAACTCAGAGCTCAGTAGCTCATTCACTCATAGTTAAACCAAAGAAATGAAGGAGTGAAGTTTCTAACTGAGCGCTCTTTTATAAAGGGGTTTATTAATAGTTTATAAAGGAGTGTATTAATGATTATAAATTAAGTTAAATTAATAAGCACTTACAACACATACATAGAAAGAACAACAGTGAACATAACTTTTTTACATATCTAATAAAATAATATAGGAAGTCAGTTTATTCATTTAGTGTTTTCCTTATAGTTAAATGAATACATTAAGTTGTTAACAGAAGTTTTAATGCTGACTGATGGAAAAGACAAAGGGAGATAAGCATCTAGGTTTATCTAAGATCTGAGGTTTAACAGTATAAACGAATGTGAAATCACTATTTCATACACAGACAGGCCACTGTTGCCCTTCTTAGTTATAATTAATAAGCATAAATATATATATATATATATATATATATATATATATATATATATATATATATATATATATATATAAATGATTTATGAACCCGTTATAAAGGAGCCTTATTTTAAAGTGGTAGATTTTATTTTAAAATAAAAGATCAGGGTTTTTGACACCTATATTATTCTACCAGCACAGACGATACACATCGACCCCTGCTTCAGTCTTTCAGTCTGTTAAAAACGTATTACAGTGCACAGATATAAGTGCTAGCTTGCTGTACTCACTCTTCCACACATCTGCGCTTCCCCCTCCCAATCTCTCACCCACCCTCTCTCTCTCTCTCTCTCTCTCTCTCTCTCTTTCTCTCGTTTTTAACTTCCCAGCAGTTGGTAAGCTCAAGCTGAGAGTGACAGGTAGGGGGAACAGCAGGAAAAAGGTGACAACAAGATAATAGCTTCTGCTGCAGGGTTCATCATAGTGACCTGACCAGATTCTGCAATGCTGTGCGCACGTACAGATTGTGCGTGTGTGTGTGTGTGTGTGTGTGTGTGTGTGTGTGTGAGTGTGTGTGTGTATGAGAGAGGCAGGGAACAGAGTGTGTACTGTGGCTCTGTGTGTGTGTATCAGAACAATGGTATTTGTGTAACACATGCAGGATCCTGTTTGTTCAGACGCTGCTTTCAAATTAAAAGAACCTCCATCAAATTAATGAGAAAAAAGCCAAAGGGACAATGATCCTCTTTGTGCCGTGGGCCGAGAGAGAGAGGGGGGATTATCACCCACTCATGCAGCACTGTTAGTGTTTCCGCTTAGACTTAAAGCCACACTTTTACTGCAGTTTTATACAAATGTCAGAAAACGGGGTTATACATTTATAATACAGTTGCGTGCATCTAAAAAAATGCAATGTAATAAAAAGTAAAAAAACAAAACAAAAAAAATTGGCAACACTTTCTATGAATCAGGTATAAATAAAGCACTATAAATGCTTTCATAAAGCTTCATAAACCATTAATTATGCTTTATAACACATGACATAAGCATTTCTAACTATACGTATAACTATAAATGTTTATATATATCTCAAACATAAAACTATACTTATGTTTGAGATTATAAACATTTATGTATAGTTAGAAAGGTTATGTCACTTGCCATTTTCTTTAAGAGCCAGGTCCACTGGCTCTTTAACAGTGCAGCTCTTCTGCACTTCTCAGCAGAGGAAACTGAGGGAACATGTTAAAATGTTATTTTATGAGTTTTCTGCCTATTGTTGATGTAAAAGTTGGGTTTGCACTCCTATTGCACAGGTTTAAGCCTGGCACAGCTGCGATTGCCAAAATAGCAATAAGCAGCTGATGCTTGACTGTTGTCAGGGTTTTAATCAGTCAGTGGTGCACCTGTGTTTTTTTTCCGCCACCAAAATAGCAATTTACGAGAAATTTACCTGAACACTTCTTACTTCCAGATCACCATACCCATCAGAGTAGATATATCCATAAGCTGCATTGCCATTTAAACGACGCAGACAGAAGGAGTTAATATAGACTGTTGGTGAGGTGTAAGATAGCAATTAGCATCAGAACAACCCTTGAGCAAAGTATAAGAAAGGAGCGTTAGGCGTAATTTGAATCTGGCAGATTTTTGATACATTTTTTTAAAGAATATCATGATGAATGGACTAGTATAAATTTTTCAAAAAATGTAAAAAATAAAATAAATTCTTTTACAAATGTTTTTTCAGTCCTTTTGGAAATACAATGTCTGATAGAAACACATATATATATATATATATATATATATATATATATATATATATATATATATATATATATATATTATTTATTTTTTTTTTTTTTTAGTTTTTTTTTTTTTAGTTTTGTTGATGTTAATTTGCTGATCACACATGCACACACTCATGCATGAAGCATCTCATCAGCTCAAGCTCTCCATCATTCTCTCTGGATAATATTCTGCTGTATTTTCACTGTGTTTTTGCACCGTGGTCACGAGAGAGGGGCTGGGAGTTTCTGGAACACATCATTAGGTTTAGCTCATCTCCGTGAGACTGAGAGAGAGTGATGTGATGATGGAGAGGGGGAAACCTGTCCCGCCGTGAGGAGAGGGCAAGAGTGGGGTAATGGATGGATTCTGACGTCGGGGTGAGCTTTAGGAGTCAGCGCTGATGAGCTTCACTGCAGGAGAGATTAAAACCATGCCTGTAAAACTCACACGAACATGCACACGCCTCCATCAGGCCTTTTACCACTATAAATACATCCACACCTAAATCTTTAATGGGAAACAGCAGTAATGGCACACGATTACCCATTAGAGGAGTGTACTTACATGCAGCATATTTTCACTGTCATGCAAAAACATTTTTATTTTTGGCTCTCATTTATGTAACTAATGTAGCTTTTTTTTTTAATTGTGTTCAAATTTCCTAATGAATGGACCAATATAAAATATAAAATCTATTTTACTCTGACTTCCACTGAAGTTAGGAACCATTGAGGAGATGCAAGGTTTTGTATTGACTCTTAATTGTTTCTGAGGGAACCCTCCCACAGGGATCAATATAGATCTATCTATCTGATGATATACAGAGATTTACTATAGTCACAAAACCTGTATGAAAAATAGATATAAATAAATATCACATAAATATATTAACTTATATTGCAGTCTATTTTTTTATCATTTCGGTTGCCAAATATTCTGTGCATCCCTAGGATCGACCAAAATGTTATCGAAAAAAAGGTATTGCGATTTAAAGTATGGCTGTATTGTCCAGCTCTACATTGCATTACCATTTATAATGTTTTATTTTATTTTAATATATGTATTCATTTTAACTTGACAGCTAGCAAACGTTTCATCTTAAATTAATCAAATAAAATGGTCCAAAAATCTTCTGTTATTATTATTTTAGCACTTAACTTTAACCAGCTATTTCCCATCCTCTTGAATGAACTGTGAGGATTGAATAGAGTATACGTGGTTGCCAGGTACATGTTTTTTTTTCATGGAAATGTATAAAACTAAACACACACACACACACACTTACACAGAGTCTCTCTATATGTAGATGCATGGTGTCTCTGTCCTTTAAGCCTGGTGTTAGATGTGGTCTCAGGTCCCCCGTATCCTTCAGACTCCAGCGGCTCGCCAAAATTCATCTAACCCAGGGAGCAGGAGAGCAGTCTGCAGCGCAGTGAGAGAGGAGAGAGTATCGATGGCTGTAAAGCCCCGCTCTCTTTACCCCTACAAATGTAAGCAGAGCACAAACACGCCGGCCCAGTCAATCTGGGGAAAGTGTGCGCAGGCCGCTGGTCTGAAAGCCAAACACACGATCGGATATCACAGCGAACGCAAGAGCGACTGGAACCGGCTGTGTTTGAATACAAATACATCAGCCTGTGTCCTCTAAAGCGCCTGGATCAGAAACAACACACACAAAACTACAACACACCACGACCGGCAGAGCGGAAAACACACCCCGACACTTTTAAAGTACGAGAAAAAACAGAATTACACTCAGTTAAAGTGATTATTTCAGTATTTTATCATTTAATCTGAGAATTAAACTATATAATACAGTCAATTAGCATGTAAACTTTTTAATTTACATGTTTTTTTGTGTACTAAATAAAATATCAGAAGTGCATTTGACACAAAACACACTTATACTACAACAAATGAGCTAATGACCTAATTTGACCTAATGTGAATCATAATGATTGGACCAATAAAATACTCTAAAATTGGTATATTTTTTTTTTGTTATTATTATTATTTTTCTTTTCTATTATTATTATTTTTTTCTATTACATATATTTTTTGTTTGTTTGTCTTCTTCTCACAGTGCCCACAGTACCAAAAAACTTTGTATAAACACTAATAAACAATAAAGTTAAATTGGTCCTCCGAAGAGGGGGGGTGGTTCCGTCCCCTGAAAGTTCCCATTTTGTTCCCATTTTGACAATATATATATTTCATCACAGCCACAAATCCTGCATTAGAGATGTACAATAATGGAGACACATTCCAACAAAATTATATATAAAAAAAAACAGAATTCATTTTAAATTCAGTTTAAAAGTAATTTTTCCACTTAATATCTGCATTAGACTGCAGTCTACAATCAATTACCATGTATACTTCTCAATTTATATGTTTTCTCTCTACTGAATTAAAGAGCAGACATGCAGTTTTCATGAAACACACTAAAGTCCCTATCTTACACCACCCTGCATAAGGTGCACTGGAATGCTCATTGCTATCTCACACCCTGCCAACAGTCTATTTTCCTGCTTTGCACCTGCTTCATTTAAATATCAACGGTTCTTCTGAATATATTGTCAATATGTCTATGCTTGTGGTTGTCTAGAAATGATGTCACTTTTATCACTTAATCTTTAAATTATACTTGAAGGTACAGTTAACTATCATGCAAACTTTTTAATTTAGACTTTTTTTTCTGCACTGAATTAAAGAAAAGCTCTGGAAACAATTAAGAGACCACTTACAAATTACTTACTTTGATTTGACCAAACTGAAAACTTCTGGAATATATATTTAAGAGGAAGATGGATGATCACAAACCATCAAACCAAACTGAACTGCCTAAGGAGTGGCACATAAAGTTATTCAAAAGCAGTGTGTAAGACTGGTGGAGGAGAACATGCCAAGATGCACATGGTAACTTCACAAGAGAGGAATTTCAATGGAGGACAATGTAAAAATATTTTATTAAAAGTCATTTTGGTTCATTTTTCATGATGTTTCGAGAAAATGTTAAAAAAAAAAAGTAAAATACGTCAAACATTAAGATACAGTACAAGGGTTCTGCATCACAGTGACAGTAAGCAAGTCAACAGGTTTCTTCATTTAGTGTGAAAAGTGCTGCAGTATTCTTTTAATAGCAGAAAAAGAGAGAGAGAGGAAAAAATGAGAGAAAGAGAGAGAGAGAGAGAGAGAGAGAGAGGCACTGGATCAAACAAAGCTAATGCAGACGAAGATTTTTTAAACACCTTATAAAGGATTTGCTGGATAAGCTGGGTGTGCACGCGCAGGCCCTGCAGAAGCCCGGAATCGATGGATGAGAGGGGATTTAAAGAAGGGCACGAGCGGAGAAAACGCTGCTTTAATGCACACGCTGAAAAAGAGTGCTGAACCTAAACTACTGAAATAACCTAATCTACTCAAACAGGCATAATCACCTACAGACCACAATCTCCACCACTGCACCCTGCTAGCCCTGCCAGCCCCGCGATGAGCTAATGCTGCTCTTACCCCCTGCTCACGTTTAAATAACACCAGCAGCTCACACACGTGCCCACCGCATCACAACCACCGCTCACCATTGGACCAAAAATGACCATTCATATGCCTTTAATGGGTTTTAAAGGTAAACTTCATTTACTTTCACAGAGAAAGATTTTTAAAGTGGGCATGGCCAAAATAACATCATATTTACAATAAAACATGTTTTTCCAAGTGTACTACAGATATTTAGCAATAGAGGATTTTTTTAGACAGGACCTAAAGGAGGGCAAAATGGGATAGAGGAGGAAAAGAGGGGAAGAAGGTAAGGAGGTTAGAAGTTATTACTTTGATAAACCCTGTTATAAATTTATAGAGCTCAAATAAGAGTTCAAATAAGATTAAACAAACAAATTAAATAATTAATTAAAACATGTTAAAAAAAAAAACATATACAATAATGGACTATGGTACAAATAAACATACTAAAAAAAATCTAAATCAATTCCAAGCAATTTGGAAGCATTTCTGTTGGTCCATTTCTTGTGAAAGTGTGAGACAATGTAAAGAACAACTTGGGTTTTAAAGATTTAAAGTAGAGACACAGAGTAGCTGCAGACGTTTTACACGAATAGTGATGTAATGTAAAACACAAGAAATAAACAGACATCCAGTATAGTGCGTATGACCCATGTCTGAATGTATATAATAAAAAAGTCATTAGCACCTAGTAAAGTATTATAAAACACTCATAGTGCCTAAATAATGATTTTACTACTTTAGTGAGAGTGAGAGATATGTTGAATTCATGCAGAACACACATAATAATACAATCAATCGTACTTAATAAAAATAGAAAAATAGCTACTTAACACTAATAAACAAACACAGGTTATGCACACCTGCAGCTAAAACAGTAATGGGATTGTAAAAACTGTTAAATTACACTTGTCATTCCCCTCAGTACAGAAGCTGCTGTCATGCTAGTACCATTAGTCTTATTTGGTAGCGTGGTGCCAGTGCTAGCTCTTGGGCATTGTTAATTGATTTGTGGCCCACATCGCAGAGCAGCGCTGGCTCTGTACAGTCAGGATGTGTTTATGTAGTCTCGTGCTCACGCCGTCTTCACCAGGACTGACAGCTCCCATAGATGCTAACGCTCCTTTATTATGCTGCTTATCTGATAGCTGCTAGCGTCTGCAGCACGAGCGGCTCATCCACTCCTACACCGGCCCAGAGTTTCAGCTTCCAGAGAGACGGGAATCAAGTGCAGAATAAGTGAGATGTCAAGCGCATGAGTAAAGACAGTATGATAATTAGGGCTAGACAATACATCAGTGTATTTATTAATTTCAGTTGATGCAATTTGTAATTCCAACATCTGTATAAACAATATGAAAGCTACAGAAAAACTGCTTATAATGCTACGATGGATGCGTGTCTAAAAAATAAATTAAACAATTTTCTCAATAGAGTTGTTAGGCAGTATTAATATATCAAAGCATTGGAATATTATGTTTTTTTATATAATACTGTATTGATTTTAAAGCAAAAAAGTACTATTCCAGATTGAAGACATGGCAAAATATTGTAATAAATGGTGTCAGTATGTTTCTGCTACCATTCCTTGCATAGGCACATACAGCTCTGGAAACAAATAATGAAAAAAAAAAAAAACTATAATTTATTTGATTTTACCAAATTGAAAACCTCTAGAATATAATCAAGATGAAGATGGATGATCACAAGCCATCAAACCAAACTGAACTGCTTTAATTTTTGTAAAGGCATAAAGTTATCCATCCAAAAGCAGTGTGTAAGACTGGTGGAGGAGAACATGATGCCAAGATGCCTGAAAACTGTGATTTAAAAACAGGGTTATTCCACCAAATATTGATTCCTGAACTCCTAAAACTCCTTTATGAATATGAACTTGTTTTCTTTGCATTATTTGAGGTCTGAAAGCTCTGTGTCTTTTTTGTTATTTCAGACATTTAGCATTTTCTGCAAATAAATGCTCTAAATGACAATATTTTTATTTGGAATTTGGGAGAAATGTTGTCTGTAGTTTAAAGAATAAAACAACAATGTTCATTTTACTCAAACATATACCTATAAAAAGCAAAAATTTAATTAAAATTTAAGTAAAATTTAAAAAACATACAATTTACGTTTAAGTTATAATTGCATATTGCTTTAAAATACATTTTAAATGTATATTTAAACATTATGTGTATTTTCATTGAGTGTATTAAATAGAAAATGCACTTTTAGTATTTTTTCCTAATTTAAAACATACTTTTATTATGTATGTGATTTTTCATGTAGCAGGCTATCCCAACAACCACATTAACGAAAGCACCCTCCTGCTTTACACTGAGAATATAAGCAGTGTTTACCTGATGTGATTTCAGGCGTTTGCTTTAAAAGCACTAGAACTTCTTTCTCCTCTTTGTCTTCAGCCCCTCAGATTTATCTTGGACTGAAGCACCTCAGGCACACAATTAGCCCAGAACAGCTCGTCTGTGTTATTGAGACATTCAGCATGAAATTTGTTTTTCCTCACTGAACTTTAAGCAGAAATTCAACAGCCAAGTCTCAGAAGCCAACAGGGCCTATTAAGAGATAATTACTAATTATGCTAATTTGTAAAGTTGCGCTCTTTCTTTTCCGTGGTCACTTTATCGCCCGGCTCTCCTCGGGGAACAGTAACCATTCAATGCTAATACCCTTTTTTTTCCCCGCCGCCCGTCCCCGGCCCAGCGTCCGACAGAGGACGCCGCGTCCTAAACGGGGGAGAATTTCACACTTGATCAGGGAATTGTCTGCAAATTCAAATCTGCGGCCGGGCCGCTCCCAGCCTGCTGCCTGCGCTGACCTTCATTAACCTTTTAAATGCCAGCACTGCTCCGCTGCCTTTAACAAAAACCTCTTATCAACAACCAGCACAAATAGCCAGCCTGTACAACACCACCCAGACTGGAACCCTGCGCAAACCTGCAGAACGCTTAATAGCATTTTGTCTCTCTTTCAATATACTTATATATTTATATATTTGTCTCATACAGAGAGAACTGAATTATCTATGAACTGAAATTCAACTTCAGGCAGATCCATCGTAAACACACAATGTAGGAAAGAGCATTTTAATAAAAAAGATAAAGAGAGACAGATAGACTCATCTAAAAAAGAAGATTTTAACTCAATCACAGTGAATATCACTGTACATCTGATTGGAAGACGCTGCACGCTACACTTCAATACACACACATACACACACACACACACACGCTTTAATTCTGTGCCATGGTGTAGAATCATACGTACTGTACTGTATGTCCCATAAGTTCTACACAGTCAATCGCTGCTGAAACACATGTAAATCCAATACAAAAAAAAACCCTTAGTTTCTTCTTTTTTACACTGTATATTTTAAAAATGTAAAGTATATGACAAATGGACCAATAGAAATGATCCAAAATGACCTGGAATATTTTTTCAAAAGTCAATACTCCTCTTGAATCTCTTCCGTAATAACAAATACTTAAAATTAAAAAAATATTTTATAGGTATACTACACATATACTTTTGTTATTATTTTTAATGTTGTTGTGCTATATATTTTTTTTCTATTTACTTTTTTCTCTCCTTCCTGCCCCTTGTTTCCCCTTTCTCTTAACCAATAAATTACACAAAATTTAAAAAAGAGAAAAGAAACAAACAATAATAAGTAAATAAGTAACAAGTAAATATTTTGTAGATTGTATATAAATGTAAATTAGTCCTATATATAATATTATGGGACATAAAATATATGGGACACTTAAGTACCTAATACAGCACTTAATACATGTACACAGGAAATTTGGCAGTGTTAAATCAACACTGTTAGTGTTAATTCAACACTTATTAGTGTTAAACGTTACACTCTCACTGTTAATTTAACACTAACAGTGTTGATTTAACACTGCCAAATTTCCTGTGTACTGTAATATAAATACTTTGGATCACATAAAAACATTAAATGTCCAAAGAAAAAGCTTATCTTCCAATGGAAGTAAATGTAAAACTATTTTTTTATATTTAAGTAATTTTTACAGCATTTATATTCTAATATGAGACAACAGTAAGTCAGTTGATTCAAATAACATCAAAAATTAACAAAAAATGCACAAACATAGCTAATTAATATATTTCGACATATCTCACATAAATGTATTTATATAACAGAGCAACACTGTGCTTTTAGAAAAGAATGACTTCACAGATTGTATGTCTTGAGCACACACACACACACACACAGACACACACACACACACACACACTCTAAGCTATCATACCAGCAGAGCAAATCAAGCGATTCAGCCACAAGCCCCCCCCCCCCCCCCCCATCCTCCTGTGTTGTGGTCAGCTCAGACCACAGTGTGGTTCTGTGAGAGAGTATCAGTGTCTGACCTCTGGAGGAGCCAATCAGAGGAGACCGACCATAACAGAGCTTCAATACACGCACTAAATTTCTCCATGTTTAATATCTGATTCTTCTCAAGCTCTAAATATTATCTGTTAGCTGCTAGATTAAACAATTTAATATTTAAAACTTAATTTTGCTGTCTCTGGGTGAACATTTCATGCTAAATGGATCAAAACTTCAAAAAGATTATTATTTTTTTTTTTTATGTAAGCATCCAACAAAAATAAAGTATATATTTTATTTCAACTCATTTCGGAACATTAATCTATTTATTTTGAGCTTTTGAAAAAATTTACTGAAAAAATCTTAATTTAATTATATCACGAAGTGAAAAGAAACGCAAAACAGGAGACAGACGTTATAAAAGGTGACCGTTTTTTAAATTAATGTACACAAGTTGAGCAAATTAAGTCCAGTTCTTCCCCTTTACCATTCAGGAGGATCTGTTAGGACAGCGGCGATCCCGGACAGAAAACCGGAACGTATAAAGTAAACGCTCTGTTCCACTTGTCTCATTTCTCAGAGTACACAAAGTGCATTTCTACATTTCCTCCAGATTAGCCTTCACTGAGCTGAAATAATCCGTCACAGACAACATGCCGTCTCCCACTGAAAGAGAAATGACATTCCCCTCCTTTTTTTTTTTTTTTTTAACATCTCCTCTGGGACTGGTGGAGGTAAATCAGTATATATATATATATCTATATATATATATATATATATATATATATATATATATATATATATATATATATATATATATATATATATATAGCTATGAGACCACTTCAGTTTCTCTGATTTTGCTATTTATAGATATATGTTTGAGTAAAATAAAGATTGTTGTTTTAGTCTATAAACTACAGACAACATTTCTCCCAAATTCCAAAATATCTAAAAATATTGTCATATTGTCAAAATATTGTAACAAAAAAGCTGAAGCAGAGAACAATTTCATATTCATAAAGTTTTAAGAGTTCAGAAATCAATATTTGGTGGAATAACCCTGGTTTTTAATCACAGTTTTCATGCATCTTGGCATCATGTTCTCCTTTTGGATAACTTTATGCCTGCACTCCTGGTGCACAAATTCAAACAGTCAACTTGTTTAACAGTCTCTTGATTATATTCCAGATGTTTTCAATTTGGTCAAATCAAAGAAACTCGACATTTTTAATTGGTCTCTTATTTTTTTCCAGAGCTGTAGAAATATACATTACCTAGATAAAGTTAGATATAATTGTTTAAATATACATCATGCTGAGCTTTAGTTATAAATAAATACAGATATTCTAACATTATACTTTATGTGTAAGTTTTATCATATTATATTTATTGTATATTGCTGTGTATCAAAATATATGAGGTTTTTAGTCATATCGCCCAGCCCTAATACATGCAATATCCACACAGTTGCCTCCTGTTCGATGGCACAGCACTTTTAAATTGAAGATCTGATTTAAGACACACACACACACACACACACACACACACACACTATTCCCAAAGACTGATTCCAGTAATGTTCCAGTGAAGGTGCTGACTGGAAGTAAATGATGCCACGTCACGCCAATAAGAGCAACTGTCCCACTTTTGAGGATTAATTTCTATTGTTTGTGGTGCTGAAAGAGAGAGAGAGAGAGAGAGAGAAAGAGAGAGAGAGAGAGAGTGTGTGTGTGTGTGTGTGTCCTGGAGAGCCTCTGTCTGCCTCTCTGTTCTAACATTACCCCAGAAATAATTGTAATAAAGAAAATTATTATCACTTAAGACTATTTTACGCCTCTGATATACTGATAATTCAATAGAATAATAAAGCATTTTTAAATTACAAAGCATAAGCAATATCTGTTAATTATATGGTTTTGTTATGAAACCATAAGTGTAAAAGGCTGTAAACTCTAACAAGGTTAAAAACAGTTTCTGTAAATTGTAAAAAGTAAAATATTATATAAACTATATAGACCACATAGAAAAAAAAAACTTTTTTAAATCTTAAAAAAAAAAAACATCTTAAAAATAAAAAGCACATAATTTGAAAATGAAATAGTATTGCACAATTTTCATAATGGAAATAATACAATATTGTAATATTTATACATTATTTTATAAAGATCACAGACAGCACTGTAAATTGTACATCTGTTTTTTTCACAGTAATGTACTGTAAACTAAACACTACATTTAATACATTTGTGGTTGCCAAATAATACAGCAGAAGCATTTGCCTGCATTTCACTGTAATTTTTCTGATTTATTTATTTATTTAGTTATTTATTTTTCAGACACTGAAATTGGAATATTTTTTATTTATATTAATAAAACATAAACTAAAATAATCCCACTATTTTTTTTTTACTACAAATTTTACATACCAACTTATTCATAATAATGAGTCCTATAATAACACACTAAGAAAAAATTAATGAGCAATACTGAGGTCAGCAAAAAAAATTAATAAATAATTCAGGTTATTTCCATATATTGTATAATAATGTAATTATTAAGACAGGCCTATCAAAACTGACCCAGCAAACATCAAAAGAACAATACCCAGCACAGCATGTCCTAATGTAATCAGAAAAAAAAAAAAAAAAAAAGAGAGAGAGAGAGAGAGATCTGTTGCGTCTCTGTGAATACACGTAGGTTTTAGCGCGCTGTCCATCTTCTCCTAATCTGTAGCATTTGCTGAGGATTAGTCCATCAAATAACATGTCAGCGTAATCCTGAAACGCTGCCCTTTTGCCAAGAGGACTATAAACATAATTGTTTCAGCTCTCAGAAAGATGAAAGTACACTGGAATAACGGCGAGATTTATCCTTCCATCTCCATTATGAGAGATTAGAGGAGCGGGAGAAAGTTAAAACAATCTGTTGACGTAGTCCGGCTTTGTGTAATTAATTGTGTCTCTATTCTCCTGAGTGCAGGATATTGTCTCCGCGAGCGGACAGGGGAAAAAAAAAAAAACATACCCCAGTTCTAGTTCTAGCTAGAGTTATAATAATAGAAAAAAGAAAAGCTTCAATAAATACAATACAATACAATACAATATACAATATAACAGACTATAAAATACTATCAAATACTGCATATACCACAATGCAGTTCAAAACTACACGATATAATCTAATATATATAGAGACAAAGAGAGAGAAAGAGAGGCAATTAAACAAAAAAGATGTGCTGTTGATGAATGGATGGATAAACATTAGTATTTATAAGTATTTATATGTGCATAAAGCTGCAGGCTGCAAATCATTAGCACCTGCTCTCATCATTTATATCATTTAAATAATTTAAATAAGTAACAATTGTGTTAATCAGAAAAAAACGCAGAAACATTAAATATATTAAACACATCAAAGTAATTACAGCTCTTACCTTCTCACATTTGATAAGAATATATATATATATATATATATATATATATATATATATATATATATATATATATATATATATATATATATATATATATATATACGAATGGAGAAAAAAGAGGCACCACTGATCGAAATAAGCAAATCCCATATAAGAAAGATAGAATTAAAATTAGGGCTGCATATATGCATATATCATATATCATTTTAGAATCGTTATCGCAATGTGGGCATGCATAATATTCACAATAGTCATTTTAGGGTGTGCAATGTCATGTGATGACAATGATACTGAATTAAATAGAATAAGAACCCTTTCCCATTCTACACTTTTTTTGGTGCAACATATAAAAGGAAAATCTGTATCAATCTGTATTAAAATAAAATGATTTTTTTTTATTACATATCTGCCTGATTTATTGTTTTTTTTTTACTCAAATTGCACTTTTATAAAGTGCATTAGAGTTTATAGCTTAGGTGAAAATTACGGTATGTATAAATAAATAAATATATTGCACAGGCCTAATTGAAATATCATTAGACGAGATTACATTCAAATGTAGTGTCGTTGGCAATGTACAACATTACAAGTACCGGCATGCATCTAACCAGAGGTGCAAAGCGGAGAATATATAAATATAAAAGTGCAACTGACGTGCAAATAGAACAGAATGATGTAGAATGAATGTATGAGGTGCAGCTGTGGAAATAAGCGAATAAGGTGAGAACAGACATAATTAAATGGAGAAAATAAATGTCTAAAGCGATGTAAGCAATGTGGAATTGAGATGGGATCTAAATATAGAATATATTATATAACATTTCTATACTTCTGTTATAAAAATGTGTTATTGTTTTTTAATGGCATTACATAATATTACTTTTAGTAAGAGGACATATGGAATATTTCCATGTATGGCATTCCCTAAATAAATAAATCTATACATTTTTTGTTTTAATTATTATTTATTTTTTTAATTATACGTCCCTGCCCGTCCGTCAGCATTACAACACATCACACTATGATGGTAAATTAGCCACCGTCACACTGCAACACAGCAACCCACCCACAGTCCAGTGCTCTCTTGTGCACGCATTGTCCAACGTTCCTATGCGATGCTTAATGCTGTGTGACCAATTCTGTCATTTCCATTATGTAAATACATTTGGCTCAGCAATGCACTTTATCTATTGTCTTTCTTTTCTCAATTACTCGGGTTATTAATATCAGGGGTTAGAAGACAGGCCGCAGCGGTCCGAGGCGACGCTGCAAATGACGCTTTATTTATCTACACCAGCAGCCGGTGCACAGACTGGAGGTCCTGATGTCCTGTAGCTGTAGTCCTACAGAGCCTTATTCTTATTAACCCATGCATTAAATGTATTAGAAATGTGCACTTGGTTTAGAAACTAGGTGCTGGTTGGTTGGACATTTTTGCCGTAGTCCGGTTGAGGAAGGTTGCAGAAGATTCGGAGCAGCAGTGTGGAGTATTGACTGACCGCAGTCTGTAGCGGCTAAGGAGCGCAATCCGTCCAAACTGGGGGGACAAAATGTCTGTTATTTCTGTTATATTCAGCAAAAGAAAGAGAAAAATGACCACACCACTGTCTCTATATCTCCTGCTAGGACAATTGTACAATTGGGATTTTTTTTGTTTGTTTTTTTTTTTCTTTTATTCATTGGGTTTTTTAAGGAAATTTGACTGAGAACAATATTTCTGAAGAAATATGCTGGCACTTAAATTGCAGGTATTTCGTTTTTAAAACACAATAATTCACTAGGGGAATTTCCCAAGAAATCCAAGCTATTTTCCAAGTATCGGAGACGAGACATTTCCGAGAATGCAAAATGAATGAAGAATTGGAAGAAGAAGCATCTCCCGTCTATAATTGCTACAGCAATGCAGTCTGGGAAATTCATTAGGTCATTTTCTGACTTTTCCCAGCACTGAGCAAATAATCCCTGTCAGTTAAGGTGGAGGATAGGCGGGGGATAGGCGGAGGACGGACGGACGGAGGCAGGCAGGCAGGCTGGGGGCAGGAGGTTTGATCAATGCCGTGTGTTATCAGCACCGTCCCGCTCGTGGCCCCGGGAACCTGTCAGGCCCGGGCCGATAAGCAGCACCGGGCGACGACAAAAAAAAGAAAAGGAAAAAAAAAAAAAAGAAACACACACACACATAAAGACACACACATAAGGACACACACACACTCGTCACATTCAGCACGGAGGTGTCCCTGAACCATCGGCGGCCACCGGCACGTGCCCCAATTCATTACCCTGCCACTGCGGCGGGATGAAGGAGGACCGCGGCGGTGGCGGCCGCCGTCTCTCACCTCATGCCCCGCTACATTACCCCTCATTACTGCTGATGAAACTGCAGGGGTGAACGTGCAACGAGCAAACGAGGAAAGTGGCGGAATAATAGCGGAGCAGGAAAGGGCATTCGGCAACAGCCTGCAACAAGTTGTTGTTGCTGCTGTTGTTGTTTTTCTTGGCTCTGAATGCTTCAGCACATAAAGATGTGAGGAGAAACCATTCAGTAATGAGAACAGAACAATGATGACCACAAGTCCTTGGACCTCTAATCGTAGTGAGAATGGTGGTGATGTGAACAATAATGATAGGGATACTGTAGAAAATAACAATAATAATAATAATAATAACAATGCACTAAATATAAATAGAACTCATAGACTACTGTATACATTGCTTTCAATGGAACATTTCCATTTAAAATGTTGCGTAATCCAAGAAAAGGCTTAATTCCTGTCTGGTAAACTACTGTATAGTTTAACAGACATGCTTAACTGCTTCATACTACAAATACACACACACAAACACACATTGGGTCGCACACTTGTGTGTATACATAGAATTGGACTACAGTTCTAGAAGTCTCATTTAAAGTCATCCTTTGCTCTAAAGCTATCCCTAACAAAGTCAATAGTTTGCTTTAATGAACCATTGGCATTAACCATTGGCATGAACCATTGGCATGGCAGCGCACTGAGGACTGCAATGCATGAGCCATAACGTTTGACCATTAGACAATGTTAGATCACAGGTTTTTTTTTTATTTCAGAGCAGTAAGTAGTGTTTTAGGTGTCTAGGACTATGGATATCTCCTTTACAGCTCCCTTTTTCCAAATGCCTTTGCACTAAAGCTGTCCCTAACAAAGAATAACAAAAGCATGCTCTAATGAACCACTGGCATGAACTCACATGACAATGTAATGCATGAGCCACAATAGCGCACAATATTAGAATTTCTTTCTTTAGATGTTGGTAAACAGTGGTTTAGGGGTGTACGAATGAATCTAGGAGTCTCAATCTAAGCCCTATTTCTTAGATACGTTTGCTCTAAAGCTATCCCTAAAGACTAAATGCCTCTTTGCATGAACTCTTGGCACAACAGCGCAAAGAGGACTTATAAATATAAATATCCACAATATTAAACCACAGTTTTAGCCCAAAGTTATTTTGTTATTAGGGTGATAAGTAGAGCACTAGGGGACTAGAAGTTCAAGGAGTCTCTTTTCCTAGATGCCTCAAATGCTGAACTTAAAAATCTAAGGACATTTGGATGGTCCTTGGTTCCTTGGTATGAACCCCTGGCAGGACATTGCACCAGAGAGTGCAATGCATGAGTGGTCTAGGGGTCTACGAATGAACCTAGGGGTCTCATTCAAAGCCCTGTTTTCCAAGTACCTTTGCTCTAAAGACTAAATGCCCCTTTGCATGAACTCTTGGCACAACAGCGCAATGAGAACTTATAAATATAAATATCCAAAATATTAAACCACAATTTTAGCCCGAAGTTCTTTTGTTATTAGGGTGATAAGTAGCACACTACGGGGACTAGATGCCTCAAAAGCTGAACCTAAAATCTTAAAATCTAAGGACATTTGGATGTTCCTTGGTATGAATCCCTGGCAGGAAAACGTACCAGAGACTGGTTGAAGTTCTTTGGTAAATAGTGGTCTAGGGGTCTCATTTAAAGCCCTATTTCTCAAGTACCTTTGGTCTAAAGCTAACCCTAAAGACTAAATGCCGCTTTTCATGATTTCTTGGCACAACAGCACAATGAGTATTTATAAATATAAATATCCACTCTACTAAGCCGTAATTTTAGCCCAAAGTTCTTTTGTTTTGGGGTTATAAGTAGTGCATTATGGGTCTAGGAGGTCAAGGGTCTCTTTGCCAGCCCGTTTCCTAGATTCCTTTGCTTTCCTAAAGCTGAACCCTAAAAGCTAGGGACGCTTGGATGTTACAGGCTAGTAAGTACGGGTCCAGGTTTCTCCTCTACATCCCCATTTCTCAGACGCCCTTGCTCTAAACCTGTCCCTAGCAAGAGGTGTCAAAAGCACGCTCCGATGAACCATAGGTATGACAGCTCACCACGGATGAGAGTCTCAGAGGAACGTTTGCACGAGAACTTCCAGACCTAGGAGAAGAAGCGAGTGTGAACGCGCTCAGTGACACGTCAAAGCCACCCGGCTCGTTAAAGCTTGTGATAATGAGACACTAAAGAGGCTGCAACCTCGCTGCACACGCCAGCCAGGAGCTGGAGGTTAAACGCTCCGGATAAAGAAGCGACGAAGCGAAAGCGTTACACACGGAATAAACACACACACACAGGGAGATAGAGTGGAAACTGGGGGAGGATGAGCACATGTCTTGTCAGTCAGTGTGTGCACGAGAATGAGACAAAAGAACTATAAAACTCTTCTCTTCGCGTTTTATGAGAACTAAAAAACAATGTCAGCTAAAGGTTGCCTAAATGTTTTCAAGAGACAGTTAGATAGAAAAGTGCAAAACGAACAGCTGAGCTGTTTTTGTCACGCTTTACTTACTGACCATCATAAGATTATAATAATAGAAACGTTCTAAGGACATTTATGATGTTTATGAATCGACCTGGTGTGTTTTAATTTCACTTACTTGTAAAGATTGGTCAGTGTTATTGCTAGGTTTTTTTTAAATGTTTCCAATGTAAATTTAAGGTTCACTAAATGTTTATAATGTAAAGGTAATGAGAATGTCACTACAAGGTTTCTTAGGTAAAGGTTAGAATGAGGTTACTTCAAGGTTCACTTTAAGGTTTCAGTCACTACATGGTTACAGGAACGTTAGGGGAACGTCCTTGGGAACACAATGCAAACCAAAGATGAATGTTCTAGTTCCATAGAGAAAACTTTCCTGGGAAATCCGAAGGACATACAAAAAGAGAGCTATTCCAAGAATGTTCACACAACGTTTCAGGAACCAAATCTAACGTCGCCAAAACGTTTTAGGAACCAAAAGGTAGCGTTGCCAGAATGTTTCGGAAAACCAAAAATTCACCTTGCCAGAATGTTTTGAGAAACAAAAAACGAACATTCAAAGAATGTTTCGGTACCCAAAAACTAACGTTGCTGAAATGTTTTAAGAACCAATATTAAAATTCCTAAAATGTTTCAGGAACAAAAAACGAACCTTGCATAAATGTTTTGAGAACTAAATATTAACATTCCTAAAATGTTTCGTGATCCAAAAACTAACCTTGGCAGAATGTTTTGAGAGAGAAACATGAACATTCCTAGAATGTTTCAGAAACCAAAAACTGGCATTCCATGAACATCCTGAGAACCAAAAAGTAGTGTTCCTGGAATGTTTAAGGAACCGAAAACTAACGTAGCCAGAATGTTCAGAGACCCTTATTGCTTGGACCCCTAATAATAACAACACAGCGCACAGAACGAGCCCGTTTCCTCCGCGTGCCTTTCTCTCGCGCGCGCGGCGTAACGTCAGAGTGAATGTCGTGCTCCTGACCTCTGCCTCGCGCATCCTTCGCGCACAGACAGACAGAAAAACAGCGAGAAAACAGAGCGCGAGCAACTTTTCTTTGTTGTTCTCGTGCGTTACCTTTTCTCTTCATCCTCCTCCTCCTCCTCCTCTTGAACTTGCACCTCACCGCGCCGCCGGGGCTGCTGCTGGCCAGAACCGAGGCCATCGGGGCGCGCGGGGGGACGGAGCCGTAGGGCGCGCGGACGGACAGACGGATGGACAGATCTGCTGCTCAAACTTGTGTCTCCTCGTTCGCTCGCTCTCCACTCTCTCTCTCTCCACTCGGACAGTCCCGGCATGCCTTTCAGGCAGCGCCCCCTCCTCTCTCCTCTATCTCTCCTCCTCTCTCTCTCCTTCTCTTCTTTCTGCTGGATCGGTGATGCTGCGCGCGCTCCCTCGCTCTCTCTCTCTATCAGTAGCTCTTACTCTGAATCTCTCTCCCTCCCTCCCTGCCTCTCTCTCTCCCTCGTTCACTCCCTCTCTCTCACACTCTGCCTCCCTTTCTCTCTCTGCCACTCTAAACCTCTCTCCTTCTTTCTTTCTGCTGGATCGGTGATGCTGTGCGCTCTCTTTCTCTGTATCTCTCTCTCTCTGTATGTATCTGTCTCTCTCTGAATCTGTCTCTCTCTCTGAATCTCTTTCTGTAAGTATCAGTTTCTCTCTGAATCTCTCTCTCTCTCTCTCTCTGTATCTCTTTCTCTATGTATCTGCCTCTCTCTCTGAATCTCTTTCTGTAAGTATCTGTCTCTCTCTCTGAATCTGTCTCTCTCTGTATCTCTTTCTGTAAGTATCTGTCTCTCTCTGAATATGTCTCTCTCTGTATCTCTATCTGTATGTATCTGTCTCTCTTTCTCTGTATCTCTTTCTGTTTGTATCTGCCTCTCTCTCTGAATCTCTTTCTGTAAGTATCTGTCTCTCTCTCTAAATGTCTCTCTCTCTGTATCTCTCTCTGAATCTCTCTTTCTGTATGTATCTGTCTCTCTCTAAATCTCTTTCTGTATATGTCTCTCTCTGCATCTCTCTTTCTAAATCTTTCTGTATGTATCCGTCTCTCTTTCTGTATTTATCCGTATCTCTTTGAATCTCTTATTCTGTATCTGTCTCTCTCTCTAAATTTCTTTCTGTATGCATCTCTCTCTCTCTGAGTCTCTCTTTCTATGAATCTCTTTCTGTATCTGTGTATCTCTCTCTATCTAAATCTTTATTTCTGTATCTGTCCTTCTCTGAATCTCTTACTGTCTCTCTTCCGCTCACTGTTTCTCTCTCTTTCTGAATGTATCTGTATCTCTCTCTGAATCTCTTTCTGTATGTATCTGTCTTTCTCTCACTGACTCTTTCTGTATGTATCTGTCTCTCTCTCTAAATCTCTCTTTCTGTCTCTCTCTCACTGTTTCTCACTTACTTTAAATCTCTGACTCTCTACATTTTTTCTCTCCCTTTCTCTCTCACACGCACACTTTCTCTCACTTTTTTTAATCTCTCCTTCCCTCTCTGAATCTCTTTCTCTCTCACACACACACACACACACTTTGAATCTCTCTCTGTGTATCTCTCTCTCTCTCTGAATATTTGTGGTTCTCTCTCTTTCTCTCTCCCACACACACACGCGCGCTTCCCACTTAGCGTGTGTATATTCGGTGTGTGTGTGTGTATTCTGTGTTTATGTGTGCGCGCGCATGCTTTCACACTTTGGATCCAATCACACACACACGCCGTCCTCCGATTCGCCGCTGTCGAGTATAATTAGACCCAATCAGGAGCGTCTCCACGACGTCACAATCGTACAAAGCTCCACCCACTCCTGGAACAGGCCACGCCCCTTGTCTATACGAGTATGTAGTTAGAAACGGCAGCGTGGAAGGGAGGCTGGAGAGAGAGAGAGAGAGAGAGAGAGAGAGAGAGAGAGAGAGAAAGAGAGAGAGAGAGAGAGAGAGAGAGAGTGTGTTAATGTGTGTATGTTTCTGTATTTAATTTATAATTGAAACATTTTAAATCAATGTTTAATAGCTGATATGTGATGTATAATATGACAGCAATGAAACTTGTGTATTATTATTGTGTATAATTAAGAGATAATTGGGGAAAAATAGATAATGTTTTTTTCTGAGCTCAAATAAAAAAGAAAGAAAGGAAATATTCTCATATTTGGCCAGAATTAAAAATGTGATTTGTTACTGTTGTTGTATCTTTAATTGAATATTTCTTATTAATTTCACTTCACTACACTATGCAAAATCTGTTCTTTCAAGTTTATACAGCTCTGGAAAACAAGTTCATATTCATTTAAAAAAACACCAATAGAAGAGTGTTTCAGATTTCAGAAATCAAAATTTGGTTACATAACCCCGATTTTTAATCACAGCTTTCATAAATGACTGCCAGATCAAGACTATGTTATGGCCAGTCCAATCTCCAGACCTGGAATGATGGATGATCACAAGCCATCAAATCAAACAGAACTGCTTTAATTTTTGCACAAGGAGTGGCATAAGATCACCCAAAAGCAGTGTGTAAGACTGGTGGAGGAGAACATGCCAAGATGCATGAAAGCTGTGATTAAAACCAGGGTTATTCCACAAAATATTGATTTTGGAACTCTTAAAACATTACTATGTTTTACCATTATTGTTACTGTCTCTAAATGAATATGAACTTGTTTTCTTTTTTTCCGTTATTTTGACTATTTTTCATTTTCTGTAAATAAAAGCACTAATTGATAACATGTTTTTTTGGGATTGGGAAGAAATGTCAGTAGTTTATAGACTAAAACAACATTAATTCAACTCAAACATATACCTATAAATAGAAAAATCAGAGAAACTGATTATTGTGACAGGGTTCCTTTTTCTTCCCAGAGCTGTATGTGCATAAAATCTATCATATTACAATGAAACAATTGAGAAGCAACACACCAATCAGGGTACAGTGTACACTTAGTTTTGACCTTGAACTTGTTTTGACCTGTTAGACATGCTGTAGCTTCTCAGTCATCATGTGGGAGACTATGGTTCAATTCCAGGTCTGGGTGACTGGGTGCTGCGCGACACTAATAAGAGTCCTTGAGATAGACTCCTAACACTACATTGACCCACCTCTGTAATAGAAATAACCTTGGAAGTCACTTTAGATAATAGTAACAGCTAAATGCTATAATTGTAAATGTTGTGTATTTCATCCACCACTGCATTCTACACATTCATTAGTGAGTCATCTCAGCTTGTGTTGCATTTTATTTACCTGTGAAGTTGGATGTCAGAGCTGTAAACCACTGGAAGTCACGTTTGATTTGGTGGCGCTTTGATTTTACATTCCTCTAATTTTTCGTTCCTATAATTTTGAATATTACCTTGGAGTTTACCACAACATATTGGCAATAAATTACTGGTGTTTTATGGCAAACTTAACCAAAATTTCCAATTTTTACATTCCAGATTATCATAGTTAGCACTGTCCTGTAGGATTCCACTGTAAGTGATACCAGACAACAAATATATTATGCTGCATTCCACACATCCAAACAACATGAGAAAGGAGTTGGATTGATTTAATGACGGTGAGTGACCACATGGCACTTTGATAAAGGAGGCATTGTGATTATACAAAATTATTAGGTAAAAGTGAACTTCCAAATATTCCTCCACGTCTTTCTTTGTGCTTTCTTTGTGGCTGAATACAAAAAACAAAAGGTTTTGGTCTGAGATGTTGGTGCACTAGTGAGGCCACTAGTGGCAGAATGAATCATATATAGAACCTTAAAACGAATAAAGAACCTTAACTATTCAGCATTTTACGAGAATTAGTATTTTTTTGAGACACGCCCTAAAGGACACACTTTACACATGCATTTCTGGACAAGCTAAGAGATACAGAACAGTCACTGAAAAACCATTACAACACTAAACACATTACACGATTTTACACTAACATGATTCAGATTACACAGTGTTGTGTTAGTTTTGTATGCTTTATCCTGCCTGCTTCCATAGTTATTTATGGTTAGCATTGCATCCAGCCCAGCCCAGCTGCAGCCCCACACCGCCCTAATGTCCTTAATTTTTAACGCTATAACTGTTTAAATAATATAAAATAAAGCTGGCTGTGTTCCAACTGAAAGATACAAGCTGTACAGGGCTAGGATAGTAATGTTAACTAAGCTAATTTAGTATTTAGTAGTAGTATCCTTTTTTCTGTGCCTAAAATCTGTACACGGATTGGCTAACAGTGAAAAAAACAAGCCACTCCCACTTTTGTTCAGTATCCAAACAATGCACTTTTCATTTTGAAAAGTCAGATGTTAAGTTGAATATGCTCTTATTCACACCGGCTCGCAGGAGTTATACTCTTTGTTTATGTGAACCATTGTGACCTCAGGGACCACAATACATTTAAAAATACATTTTTCCTAGACATTAGCAATGATCTAGCTAAACTTAGCAATGAGCTAGCTAGCCTTAGCAATGAGCTAGCTAGCCTTAGCAATGATCTAGCTAACCTTAGCAATGAGCTAGCTAGCCTTAGCAATGATCTAGCTAACCTTAGCAATGAGCTAGCTAGCCTTAGCAATGATCTAGCTAACCTTAGCAATGATCTAGCTAACCTTAGTGATGAGCTAGCTAACCTTAGTAATGAGCTAGCTAGCCTTAGCAATGATATAGCTAACCTTAGCAACGAGCTAGCTAACCTTAGCAACGAGCTAGCTAACCTTAGCAATGAGCTAGCTAACCTTAGTGATGAGCTGATTGAGGGCAAATCGTGATTGTTTTTTTTACATTTTAGAATAAAAATAAATGGAATTTGAATTTATTTATTTATTTATTTATTTATTTATCTTAATCTGGTCTCGGCTTTGGTCCTGACTCGGACTCGACTACTAAAAGTCTCGTCTTAACTCGGTCTTGACAAGTCCGGGTCTTGGTCTTGACTACAACACTAGGCACTGGTGAGGTAAATTCATGATTAAAATATCACTACTGAAGTAAATGAGGTGTGCATTTTTGGTAGGTTTGATAGATAAAAAAAAACAGATTCATTAATTATGTGTGGACAAAAGTTTAATTTTGTTGAAAAAAACAAGCCACTCCCACTTTTGTTCAGTATCCAATCAATGCACTTTTCATTTTGAAAAGTCAGATGTTAAGTTGAATATGCTCTTATTCACACCGGCTCGCAGGAGTTATACTCTTTGTTTATGTGAATCATCATCATGTGGACCTCAGGGACCACAATACATTTAAAAATACATTTTTCCTAGACATTAGCAATGATCTAGCTAACCTTAGCAATGAGCTAGCTAGCCTTAGCAATGATCTAGCTAAACTTAGCAATGAGCTAGCTAGCCTTAGCAATGATCTAGCTAACCTTAGTGATGAGCTAGCTTACCTTAGAAAGTAGCTAGCTAGCCTTAGCAACGAGCTAGCTAGCCTTAGCAGTGAGCTAGCTAGCCTTTGCAATGATCTAGCTAACCTTAGTGATGAGCTAGCTAACCTTTGCAATGATCTAGCTAACCTTAGTGATGAGCTAGCTAACCTTAGCAATGATCTAGCTAACCTTAGCAATGATCTAGCCAACCTTAGCAATGAGCTAGCTTACCTTAGCAATGAGCTAGCTAGCCTTAGCGATGATCTAGCTAACCTTAGCGATGAGCTAGCTAACCTTAGCAAGGAGCTAGCTAGCCTTAGCAATGATCTAGTTAACCTTAGCAACGATCTAGCTAACCTTAGCAATGAGCTGTTTGAGGGCAAATCGTGATTGTTCTTTTACATTTTTGAATAAAAATAAATGGAATTTGAATTTATTATTATAATTTTTTTTTATCTTAATCTGGTCTCGGCCTTGGTCCCGACTTGGACTCGACTACTAAAAGTCTCGTCTTAACTCGGTCTTGACAAGTCCGGGTCTTGGTCTTGACTACAACACTAGGCACTGGTGAGGTAAATTCATGATTAAAATATCACTACTGAAGTAAATGAAGTGTGCATTTTTGGTAGGTTTGATAGATTAAAAAAACAGATTCATTAATTATGTTTGGACAAAAGTTTAATTTTGTTAGTTTTTGTTTGGAGCAGAAGAGCACTTCAGGAGCCACTGAATCGACATAATCCTGAACCCAAATCACTGTAAACATAAATTCATTGATGTTGACATTTTCCTAACAAAACAAAAAGCTATTTTTTCCTGTCAAATGTCATTAGGCTTGGTCTAAAATATGAGCAGTAGGACTACTCGGTGACATTTACAGAGAAAAAAGCAATGGAAAGGAATGTAGGCTGGAAAACATGGCATATTTGCTGATGTCAGACAGATAAGTCACTTTGAGGGTTTTTTTTTTTTTTGTGGTAGGAACCTTTTCTATCCGGGGAGAGGGAATGGGATAGGGAGGACTGCACTGTGTGTGTGTGTGTGTGTAGGTGGGTGGGTAGGTGGGCACGCATGCTGGACGGTCCTTGGGGACACTGCTTGCCCGGGGGGCCACCCACAAATATCCATGTAAATTGCAGTTTAAGAGAAATCAATAGCAGTGACAAGTTGCCAATGCCACTATCAGGGGACATAATGGTGTGGCGGGGGTGAACCGCATGCACCCAGATATTGCCACAGGCAGTGTGTGTGTGTGTGTGTGTTGGGGCAGGACATGGGCAAAGCAATTCTCCAAATAGGGACATTTGTGTGATTCCAACTGAACGGAACCGTGGGAGGGGAACAGATGAGCAATGGACAGAGGGAACCGAGGAAGAATATATGAAGGATAGAGAAATAGAAAGAGAAATAGAAGAATGGAGAGATGAAGGAGGGATAAGGAATGGAGGGATGGGTGAAGGATGGAGGACAAGAAGACAAGTTAGAAGAAAGGAGGGAAAACAAGACAAGATAAATGAAGAAAGAAGAAAGGGAACAATTAATAAAAAGTTGAGTAATGCTGAAGACATGAACAGAGGGAATCAAGGGGAAATGTATGAAGGATGGAGAGATAGAAGGAGAAATTAAATATGGACAAATAAGGAAGAGAATGAGAGATGGAGAATGGGATAAACATGGATGGCAGGAGAATCGGATAGAAGGATGGAGAGATGGACGAATTGATAAAGAAAGAGGGATGGAAGATGGAAGGGAACAGTGAAAGGAAGTAGGTCTTGAGGGAATGTCAGAGATGGAGAGACAGAAAAAGGACAGAATGGAAAAAAATTGATGGGTGGATGAAATTATGGCAGAGATGGAGGGAGAGATCAAGAAATGGATGGAGAAAAGACAGAACAGATAAATGGTAAAAGAGATGGAAAGAAGGATGCGAGAGATAAAGAAATGAAGGGCTGGAGGAAGAGAAAGATAGGTGGACAGATGAAAGGAGAGAATTGAGGGACAAAGGTTTGACAGCGAGGAGTTAGGGATGAAGAAAGAGTGGCAGAAAGGAGAATAGGCTCAATAAATGGAGAGTTGGAGGTAGTAATGGAGAGATGGTGAAATGGATGAATTGATGAAGAAAGAGGGATGGAAGACGGAAGGGAACAGTGAATGGAAGTAGGTCTTGTGGGAATGTCAGAGATGGACAGACAGAAAAAAGAACAGAATGGGAAAATGGATGGATGGATGAAATGATGGCAAGGAGGACAAATTGAGAGATGGAGAGAGGGATCAAGAAATGGATCGAAAAAAGACATAATAGATAAATTAAGACAGGAAAGAAGCGATAGAGTAGAATAGAAGTAGACTAAATAGAGAAATGTATGGTAAAAAGGAATGGAAAGACGGTCAAGAGATGAAGAAATGAAGAAATGGATGAAGGTAAAGAAAGGTGGACAGATGAAAGGAAAGAGTTGAGGGACAAAGGGTTGACAGCGAGGAGTTAGGGATGAAAAAAGAATGGCAAAAAGGAGAATAGCCTCGAGAAATGGAGAGATGAGGTAATAATGGAGAGATGGTGGAATGGGTTGATTTAAGGAGGGATGGAAAGAAGGATGAGAGATGGATAAATGAAGGAATGGATGAAGAGAAAGATAGGTGGACAGATGAAGGGAGAGAGTTGAGAGACAAAGGTTTGACAGTGAGGAGTTAGGGACGGCGTTAGAATGGTAAAAAGAAGAATAGGCTAGAGAAAAGGAGAGATGAAGGTAATAATGGAGAGATGTGGAATGGAGTGATTTAAGGAGGGATGGAAGGAGAAATTAAGTGAAAAATGGGGAGGAATGGATGACGGGAGATTATGAGAGAGACAAAGAATCAGACAGACAGAAGAAGTGAAAGAGGCAGGGATGGATGATAGAGAGATGGGGAGGGAGGGATGGAATATCAGAGAGAAACACAGAGGTGGAGGGTGAGAGATGGAGAAAAGCAGAGAATGAGAGTTGATTTGAGCAGAGAGAGAGAGAGAGAGAAAGGCGAGAGGTGGAATCAGGCAGACGGGTAGCGAGGCTCTGAGGCTTTGAGGTTAACTGCTGATTCTGGATCAGCTCTGAGGGGCTGCAGGTGCGGCGCTCTGTGCGTTGTGTCTAATTGAAAGTGACTGCGGAGTCAGACTGAACAGGTTAAGATAATACACCCACGCCCGTACCTTCTTCAGCAGACACGGCTCAGCCATGCCCTTTCAGCTACTTCATTTCATCTGCACTCGCTTACGAACTCCCTACCTGCTGTGTTCAGCTCCGCCTCCTGCTAAGCCCTGCTGTTTCAGTTACAATCAGACACCAGACTGACAACCACATCAGTATCAACAGTATCCAGACACTCATTCTAATGAGTGAATTCAGCTGCTAAAGAGCATTATTTAACATTTTATTTATTTTACTTTAAAATATCAGCTTTAAAAATCACCTACCTACCTTTAAATTATGCTGATGCTGCTCTGCCTATAAGAGGAAGAGCAGAAATTGTAAAAAAAAAAAAAAAGCTGAGATTCCATCCACTCCAGTTCTCTGAAAAAGCTTTAGATGATATAGTCTACCATAATTTGGAGCGCTATTAAAACAAGCAGAATGGAGAGATTTAACTCCTCACATACTTACTCTTTCAGGGCTGAAATCTCTGAGTCACACATCTGGGAGCACAAACACCCCAGACAGTTCTAAAAGAAGACACGGCAGAAACTTTTTTTCAGATGAGCTTTCGATTCGGCATGTTAGAATATATAAATCGAAGGGTTAGCAATTAAGTTTGGCTGGAAAATTAAATGTAATGGGATGGAGTGCTACAGACGAGTAGCTCTCCAGCCAAGAGGGTGGTTGAACCCAATTGCAGAACAGTTGATCTCGAAGCAGGTGAACCCAAAAAAGAAAGGAAAAATATATAAATATATAAATAGATAAACACACCGCTCCTCACGTGGGATCGAACCTGTGTCGTCAAAGTCGTGGCCCAATTCACTACCGCTGCCCCGCCTAGCGAATTGGGAGACAGCTGGGGAAAAATGCCCTTATAAGGAGACAGGGAGCCCAAGAACGGGCAGAAAAATGAGAACAGGTGGAAACTAAAGTCACGCAGAGGGCAACAGAGAGACAGGGGAGGATTATAAACAAAAGCTCACCAGAGAAGCATTTTATTTTTTTTTTTTCATTATTGTTCATCATAGTTGAAACAATCTCACTGGCAAGACATTTAGCAATTCATCCTGAATGTTTTGGACTTTTTCAATTTTTAGTATTTTTTATGTGCATTTTTACAATCCTTTGGTAAAATAAAATAACAGTTGCAAGAACTGTGTAACACAGCCCAACCCAAATCATATTAGTGTAAATTCCTGTGATATTTTGCTGAATTTTATACTTATTTCACTTCAGATTTCAATACTGCTTCTCTCAGCTTGTCAACAAATGCACATAAAAATAAGTAAATTAAAAAATAAATAAATAAAAAAGAATGAAAAGAAATATGAAAAGAAATGGCAACTCCTGCATAAGTATGCACCGATTAAACTGCACAAACACAATGGTATAAAAAGTATTACCAGTAGATTAAGCCTAAAATCACTCTATTCAATGACAGGCCTCAGCTTGAAGGGTATGTAGCCCCCCAGTGTTGAGCTGTGGAGCAGGAGAATTGCACTCTCTGAAGAAATGGAGCTCAGATCTAGTATGTTTAGAATTAATGACATTTGGGATCCAAAAATGATGACCTAACATCACTACCTTGACCACAGTGATGCTCTGATGACCGAAATATTCAGTATTCTACTGCCTAAGTTCAAACCTTGTCTTGGATTTTGTTCTTCTAGAAATGAATAGAAAGTTAATGTAACTTCTTGGCTACATAAGATTACACCTACCAGGACCAAGACCAGGACTGGACACTGTATTCAACACCCAGATTTAAAGACACCTGACTACTGAAAAAAACCTGTGAGAGCAAAGAAGGAACATTGTTCTTATTAATACCCTTAATTTAAAAATGCAGAGCGTATCCACAGGACAGGGGAAACAATTCCCTTTTCCTTTTCATTGGCAGTAAATTGGGATGCAGGTACACGATGTCTGGTTTCAACCTGGCAGTGTGTAACTAACTGAGCCTACAGCAAACCTGTGTAAATCCTTCCTGTTGTTGTTTTATTGACAAAGAAAACTTAGTGAGGAGCCCGAGGCTTTGGCAGAGAATCTGAACACAGAATTCTTCCTCCCTCACACCCAGTTTTCCTTCTTCTTCTATCAGCCCTCGGCAGACTGTTATTAGAGTTCTCTGCTGTTTTATTTCCTCCTTTGCAGACGCTGCTGATGACTGATGTGCTGACAGATGTTCTGGTCTGGCTGCTGTTGGCTGTAATGTACAGTGAGGTTAACTACTTTATAGAAAGACTAGTTTTGTGAAGGGCTTACAAATGAAAGAATTTACATTTTAGGTCATAAAAATCTTTAATGAGAACACTGCAACCTTTTCCTAATACTGTTTAAGTGTGTATGTACAGATGTCTGTATTACAAAAGAAACGGACAGATTAAAAGAACAGATCCTGATTGGGTTTATATAATAGAAAACTACTGACAAATACTGACTGAAGCTTAAAGATTTAATACTAATTATTGGGAAAGTTAAAAAAAAGAACATGTAGCAAGTACTAGTGGGCAAAAATTCTAAAAGCCTGCTAGTCTACCACTGGTCTAAGAACCAGCTTTCAGTATTGTGCCAGTTCACATTTAAAACTAACTAGTTTAAATTTCACTTCATACTAATGTACATTAACTGGTTTAAGTTCATAGTTCATTTAAAACATTGTTGAACTAAGTTCACATATCCAAAAATGAACCAGTTCAGGTTTATTTGTTTTTTTCCTCCCTTAAAAGACAGCCACGGTCTTTATGAGCCCAAGCCCGATTTAAACCTGACAATTGTTTAGTAAGTAGAGCATTAAAACTGAGCTTTTTAAATACATTTTCGGGCTGTTTGAATAAGAGGAATCTGTTCAGAACGATATTAATTAACATTGCAACACTGAAGAAGCACAGACCTATTTTTAGAAATTTTATTTGATAATTTTTTTTTTTAAGAACAACTACACACAAGTGGATGAGCTCACGTTTGGGCGCAAGCCAAAGCTATGTGATCATAACATTCTAACTTGTGCAACTTTTATTAAAAAACATTTTATTTGTTACTTAGCATATACTGTGATTATCACGCCATAGCTTTCTATAAATGAAATATAGCATTAAAAAACAGACGCCTATGTCACAGACTATTTTCTGTTCAGGCAGATCCATCCCACCCATCCATTACCAGCCCAAAATCACTGCTATTGCCGAAAGTAACATATATTATATACCACACTGATTTATCTATTGAAACTTATACTCATTTCCTCAACACAGAACAATATCAAATGTTTCAATACCACAGACAATTTTAAACCTTTTAAACTCACCAACCAGTCAGCTCACAGTAGCATAAATGCTAATGCATCTTTACCGCCTAAACCTGTTTACTGTAGAATATACTGTTAAATATACAGGAACATTTTCTTTGCTTTTTTACCAAAAATACATCATCCTACTTTCAAAAATTAAAGGAATATTCTGACCAAGTTTTGGTTACTATTTTTAATTTGTGTTTTAAGTAGTTTGCAGTCATTTTCTATGAAAGAAACTGGGTAGGCTTTCCATAAACTGGCTCTGCTTTGGCTGCCAATTTAGGTGTGTGTGAGTGAATAAAAAAATCGAAACGTGTTTAATGTATGCCGTTCGTAGGGATTTAGAATGGCTGTTGACAGTGGCCTGGGACACACCATGGGTGTGGACTCACTAGTAATCTCCATGACTCGTTCATAGATTTTTCTAGCACAGCTGGTCTACCAGTGGCCTAGGAACCATGGGCCTTGACTGTACTAAGTGTCCAAGGTTTGGCCATGGCCGAACTGGTCTACCAGTGGTCTGCTAGTCTAAAGACCAAAGGATTTGACTCACAAGCCACCCCAAGGTTTGCACATGGCTGTTGGCATGGTTTCGTCATACAAGAATCCATAATGCTTTAAAAGAATTTCTAAGGCTATGTCCACATGTGTTCAGACATTTATAAAAATAGAAATCTGCATTCATCTCCATTCTTATTTTCACCCACACAGAGACAAGAACACCTTCATAAGCATACTAGACCCGTATGGGGTTTATTATAGGTATTTATAGGTATATATTTGAGTAAAATGAACATTGATGTTTTACTCTATAAAATACAGACAACGTATAAAAATATTGTCAAATAATGCAAAAAAGAAAACAAGTTCATATTCATTAAGTGTTAAGATTTTAGAAATCAATATTTGTTAGAATAACCCTGCTTTTAATCATAGTTTTCATGCATCTTGGTATGTTCTCCTCCACCAGTCTTACACACTGCTTTTGGATAACTTTATTGCACTCCTGGTGCAAAAAATTAAGCAGTTCAGCTTGGTTTGATGGCTTGTGATCATCCATCGTCCTCTTGATTATATTCCAGAGGCTTTCAATCAAAGAAACTCATCATTTTAAGTGGTGTCTTATTTTTTTTCTAGAGCTGTATATTATTACCTTATAAATAGTTTAATCTCAAAGGAAAAACATGTGTACCTGTTTATCAGTGATTATAAGGTGTTTTTTAACAACATTAATTTAAAAAATGATTTTCTTATACCTTTTTTTTAAGGTAGTTTTATATTTAAAAGTGGTATCTGTAAAGGCTGCTAGGTCTATTCTGCCACGCCTCCGCTGTCCATGGTGCTGAACTGTGGCATTACAGGCAATGCATTGCTCTGGTGAGTTAAAGGTCATGTCACAGGCAAGCTTTACTGACACCGTGTAAGAGGCTGTGTGAAATTTAAGGAATGAGACAGAAACAGGATTCTTACAGCTTGAAATCAGCAAAACTCCGACAGACCCGTTCCATTTCACTCTTTATCAGCCAGCGGTTGTTTTCCCTCCACTTCCAGCAGCAACTCGGAACACATTTACTTCAACGCTGTGGGGTAGTCCTTCATCATTTTCTCGTTCTCCGCCTCTCAAAGCTCCATTCTGTCTCTGCTCATGCTCGGTCTTGCTGTCTAGCCTGTCATTACTGCTCCCTGTTGCACACTCAGCGACTTCCAGCCTTATTCACAGACAAGCCATGTTTCCAGAGAGAGGAAATCAAAACAGTGTGTTTAGATTTGATTCCCTTTGATGAGACGACTCCTGAGGTCTTAAACGTCAGTATAGACAGGCCTTTATATAGTTTCACTTTGTTATATAGTTTCTCTCTGCATACGCAAACCCATAAACACATACAGTACAGTACATACAGGCAGGGGTTGAAGGCTTCCTTTAAAAACGGATTCATACTGACTACCTGTTTAAAAATCAAATGCAATTGTAGCGTAATATAAAGGATAAATATAATTTGTTTTAAAGAAAAATCCAATGGGTGCCAAATGATCCAGCGGTCTAAAGCGCTGCCACTATGAGCGGGAGGTCGTGGGTTCGAACCCCCACTCATGCAGCTTTGCCATCAAGCTTTTGGCCCTGCTCCCTCCAGGTGGACAGATGGCGCTCTCTCCCCACATCACTCCTAGGGTGATGTCTGCAGCACAGGGCGTCTGTGAGCTGATGTATCAGAACCAAGCTGCTGCGCTTTCCTCCAAGCACGCTGTGATGCTACTCGGTAATGCTGCATCAGCAGCAGCTCGAAAAGAAGCGGTGGCTGACTTCACATGTATCGGAGGAAGCATGTGTTAGTTTCAGCCTCCTGGTGTGTTGGGGCATTACTAGTGATAGGGGGAGTCCTAATGAGTGCGTTGGGTAATTGGCTGTGTAAATTGGGGAGAAAATGGGAAAAAAATTAGAAATAAAATTATTAAAAAACAAAAAAAATTCAATAAAGACAAAAGAAAAACTCAACGTATGATTTCATATAAAACCATGCTGTGTTTGCTTTCTTATGAAACAACCTCCCATGTTTACTACATTATGTACACAATCGCTGCTCGAACAAAACCATATCTTTAAAATTTGTTTTTAATTGTATAAAAATAGTACAAAAGTCTTACTTTAATTGTGCTAAGTGTACTTAGCTGTATATACTTAAGTAACATTTAAACATTTAAACATACTACTTCATGTATGTAACCCCATATTTTAAATATGCTTACAGTAAAAATATTATACATTACAACTGTATCACTATTATACAGCGGGTATATTAGGAATGTACAAAAAAAATGGTCTTAAATATATTTGCAAATATGTTTTTTTCCAGTCTTTTGTAGGTAGCACACTTCTAGTATACTCTATTGGGTCTAAAAAAATATTTTAATATACTGTACTATAGTTTTTAGCGTCTTTTTAACACACTTTGCTAAAATGTACAAAAGTATAATTGGAAATAAGTATTTTAGAAGTATATTGAATTAAATTAAACTAAAAATGTAGTTCATAGTAGTCTATTTATTTAAAATACACTTTATTGTACTGTGTGACTTTATTGTACAGTATGATTAAAGTTTACTTTCAAACATTTGATGAAAGCATAATATTAATGTACTTTTAATATATTTTAAGTATGTACATAAATCTGTTAGTATATTTACATCATACTTAGACATTCCTCTATATGTTTTAAGGACAGCTAATGAAAACCCAAAAATCAGTGTCTCAGAAAATTTGAATATTATATAAGAGAAATTGGTACTTTTGGCAGTGTGGGCAGTGTGCCAAGTCCTGCTGGAAAATGAAACTATCTATTGCACAAGTGTTTTAGGGTCAGTTTAATTCACAATACATACAAATACTGGCTCATATATATATATATTTATACATTTGAATAAGAGATCTAAGCAAAACATATTTTTGAATTGAATATTGAGGCTTGTACTGTGAAAATGCATCAAATTTGATTTGAAAAGATCAGATTTGACATGTCCTCAGTCCTGAAACAATCAGATCTGTTCCACATTAAGCCCAAACATCAGATATGAGTCTCTTCGGTCTGATAATGTGAATATACAGTGCCCTCCATAATTATTGGCACCCCTGGTTAAGATGTGTTCTTTAGCTTCTCATAAATTGAGTTTTGTTCAAAATAATATAGGACCACGGTGGAAAAAAAGAGTAAAATACAACCTTTAACTCAAGTGAATTTATTCAGTAGGAAAAAAATCCCACATTAAGAAATAATTATTTAACATCAAATCATGTGTGCCACAATTATTAGCACCCCTGATGTTAATACTTTGTACAACCCCCTTTTGCCAACAAAACAGCACCTAATCTTCTCCTGTAATGTTTCACAAGATGGGAGAATACAGAAAGAGGGATCTTTGACCATTCCTCTTTGCACATTCTCTCTAAATCATCCAACGACCTGGGTCCTCTCCTCTGCACTCTCCTCTTCAGCTCACCCCACAGGTTTTCAATGGGGTTGAGGTCTGGGGACTGAGATGGCCATGGGAGGAGCTTGATTCTGTGTGCGGTGAACCATTTCTGTGTAGATTTGGCCACATGTTTAGGGTCATTATCTTGCTGAAAGACCCAGTGACGACCCATCTTCAGCTTTCGGGCAGAAGCCACCAGATTTTGTTTTAAAATGTCCTGGTATTTTAGAGCATTCATGATGCCATGCACCCTAACAAGGTTCCCAGGGCCTTTAGAAGAGAAACAGGCCCACAGCATCACTGATCCCCCACCGTATTTCACAGTGGGCATGAGGTGCTTTTCTGCATACTCAGCTCTTGTGTTACGCCAGACCCACTTAGAGCATTTGTTGCCAAAAAGCTCTATCTTTGTTTCATCTGACCAAAGCACACGGTCCCAGTTGAAGTCATAGTACCGCTTAGCAAACTCCAAACGTTTGCGTTTATGATTGTGAGTGAGAAATGGTTTCTTCCGTGCATGCCTCCCAAACAGCTTGTTGGCATGTAGATAGCGCCTGATGGTTGTTTTGGAGACTTTGTGACCCCAAGAAGCTACCATTTGTTGCAATTCTGTAACAGTGAGCTTTGGAGAACTTTTTATTTCTCTTATCATCCTCCTCACTGTGCGTGGTGGCAAAATAAACTTGCGTCCTCGTCCAGGCTTGTTTACCACTGTTCCAGTTGTTTTAAACTTCTTAATAATTCCTCTGACAGTAGATATGGACAGGTGTAGGCGAGTAGCGATTTTCTTGTAGCCATTGCCTGACTTGTGAAGGTCAACACACATCTGCCTCACTTGAATGGTATGTTCCTTTGTCTTTCCCATGTTGAAGATAAATGGCCTCTGTGTCACGTCATATTTATACCCCAGGGAAACAGGAAGTTGTGAATTACTAATTAAATGTTCCTACATACTCTGATCAACTTCGTAAACTACTGTAGAAGTGACAGAAATACTTTTATTAAATTTATTTCCTAAGAATTGTTAGGGGTGCCAATAATTGTGGAACAGGTGATTTTATGAAGAATAATTATTTCTTAGTCAGGGATTTTATTTCCCCCTTAAAATTTACTTGAGTTAAAGGTTGGACTTTACTTTTTTTTCCCATCGTGGTCCTATATTATTTTGAACAAAACTCAATTTATGAGAAGCTAAAGAACACATCTTAACCAGGGGTGCCAATAATTATGGAGGGCACTGTAGCTTAAATAAAACTAATTATATCAGTTTTTATTTCATTTTATTTTTAACACACACACACACACACACAAACACACACACACACACTCAGAGACAGCATGATTCCCTGAGGGCAGTTGAGTCTAATTGAATGACAGAGACACTCAGTGATACAGTGTGGTGTGAAACATAAAAGAGATATCACAGCCTCTGAGGTACACACATTTACTATGCTGTTAATGTGATGCATCATTTTGTACGGCTGGTAGTTGAATTTAACGCAACTCCTTTTGATGTGCAGTGAATTTAATGTCTTGTCTTTCATGACAGATCTATTATGTTTAATGATATGATCATTTCTGTTTCTTCCGAGTGGGCCTGGAGGGCTATTTATTTAACACAGTCCCCTGGAGGAATGGAACTCATTCCCTCTGTGTGTGTGTGTGTGTGTGTGTGGCGAGAGACAGAGAGAGAAGAGCAGGGGAGACATTCTCTCTAGTGCCCATTTCCTCATAAACATAATGCAATAAACTGCAATAAAATTTCAATCACCCTCTCCGTCCCACAGGTGAAAGGCATCAAATTACCAGTCAGACTTGTCTGCTGCCCGGCTGGAAATCATTAACAGAACAGCACATAATTAAACCTGGAACAATGATTGTTTTTCAGTATGTTGTATCTGCACTTATATTTGGATACACTGATAGCAGTAATGGGTTTTCGGTGAGCGGGATGCTCGTGGCAGGAGTTTAATTGTTTGGTAGTTGTACTGTAATTTAACCTTTAACTCATGTTACTCTACGTGCAAGCGTGTTACATAGACAGATAGACAGACGGATGATTGGGTGGTTTGATGTGTGGAAGGATTATGGGTTGGGTGGCTGGATGGGTGGGATTGAATTTATAGATGGATTGATGGGTGGATGGATTTATAGATGGACTGATGGGTTGGTAGGTGGATGAACGAATGTGTGGGTGGATAGAAAAATGGATGGATTAAGGCATGGGTGTTTGACAGATGGGATGATGGATGAATGGGTGAATTAAGGTATAGTTTTGGTCAATAGATTGACACATGGATTTAGGTGGGTGTATGGATGTGTGAATTAAGAAATGAATACATGGAAGGATGGATGTTTGAGTGGGTTGATGGATAAACAGATGAGTGGATTGAGGGATAGGTGATTGGGTGGGTGGATGGATGAATGGATAGGTTAAAGGATGAGTGATGGATGGATGGTTGGGTGGATAGTTGAATTGATGGATTGATGGACGGGTCTATGGGTGAATGGATGGATGGATGGATTAAAAAGTGGGTGGATGGGTGGGTGGGAGGTTTCGGGTGACTGATGGATTAAGGAATGATAGGAGGGTGGATGAGGAATAGGTGAATAAATTAATGAATAGATTGAGGGATAGATGTTTGGGTGACTGGATGGATGGATGGATGGATGGATTTAGGTATAGGTGTTTGGGTGGGTGTATGGATGAATAGGTTAAATGATGGGTGTTTTGGTGGGTGGATGGATGGATTAAATGATGGATAGGGGTGGAGATGGATGGATGGGTGGATAAATAAATTAATAGATTGAGGGATAGATGTTTGGGTGGATGGATGGATGGATGGATGGATGGATGGACAAATGGACGTATTCAGGGATGGGGTTTGGGTGGGTGGATGGATGAATAGGTTAAAGAATGGATGTTTTGGTGGGTGTATGGATGATTAAAGGATAGATGGGGGTTGGGATGGATGGGTGGATAAATAAATAAATAAATTGAGGGATAGATGTTTAGGTGGCTGGATGAATGGACATATTCAGGGATAGGTGTTTGGTTGGATGGGTGGATGGATGGATGGATTTAGGGATAGGTGTTTGGGTGGGTGTATAGATAAAAAGGTTAAAGGATGGGTGTTTTGATGGATTAAAGGATGGATAGGGGGTGGGAATGAGTGGATAAATGGTTGGAAGAGACCATACTGTAGACTAGTGAGAGCATTCAAATGTTACACTAATACATAGTAATTTACAGTACAAATCCAGTATATATAACCATCCATTAAATAATAATAATAATAATAATAATAATAATAATAATAATAATAATAATAATAATAATTTGGTGGGTTCAGTCAGTTTTGGAGGGTCCTTCAACTCAGGTAAGAGCATTGGGGACCCAAAAAGTGTGTGTGTGTGTGTGTGTGTGTGTGTATGTGAGAGCGTGTATGTGTGTGTGTGTGTGTATGTGTGTGTGTGTGTGTTTGGATATTGACTTTTAAGCTTTCTGGGAGGGATTAGGCTGATGTGGCCTTATCTGCTGCTCAGGCTCCTCACATGGGGCTTCCAAGAGACTTTAGATCTAGCCTTCATCTCTCCTCCACAGACATTTCACTCTACACACACACACACACACACCAGTCCTAATCTAGCTGTCTGTCCTTAACCACACACACACACACACACACACACACAGACTAAATACATACGCAGACTCCTTCTACAAACACATTTACTCACACCTCAACTCCCTCACAACACACAGCCAATCTATAAGCCCCAGCCCTGCAGGCCTGCTGCTGAGCCTTTATCACGCCGGACCCGGGCTGCTCTTGGCGTGAGGGCGGCCGGGGCTCAGATGCAGGTGAAGAGAGGATGTGTGGCCTCCTGCTCTTTGAGGAAATCTCTCCTATCTTCTCCCGCTCCACCACTGTGAGGAGGAGGGCTGTGGGAGGCCGTCTTAAAGCTCAACCTGAAAAAGTGCTCTTTTTGCACTGAAGACTGACGGCTGTTCTGATGCACAACCTGAAATCAGAGATGTGTGGATAGACAGAACTACAAACACATACAATTGATAAAAAAGAGCATTAAAATTTATTCATGTTTAGTGTACAGTGTAGCTCTATGGAGGCATTACATATTCACACTCATTGTCCAAAAAGGAATTAAACAACAGGCTTGAAACGTGGTGGGTAGTCGTGCCAGGCTGTCATGGAGTGACAAATATAGATACATACCATATTTTTTGCACTATAAAGCACACTTGAAATCCTTTAACTTTTGCAAAAATCGTCAGTGCGCTTTATTATCCGATGCGCCTTATGTATAAATTCTACCAGCCAGGAAGTATAGAGCAGTAAAGCCACTCCATTCAGTGAAGTTTCTCCTGCACAAAGGCTGGAGCAGCATTTGCATTAGCTGCTAACCATGCTAAGTGCTAACACTCTCACCTTTCTGAGGTGAGTATTATCGGCCTGTAGCCTGCTGCTAACATCGGCTAGCACTGCTGAAGCAGTATTAGCATTAGCTGCTAGCCAGGCTAAGCGCTAGCCTATTTGCTGTTCAGAGGCGAGTATTGATACTGTGTCTTATAGTGTGAAAAATATGGTGTACACACATATTTATACATATATACATGTACATATTAGCCTATATATAGCTAAACAGAAAACAGAATCATGAACATATGTGCAAATTTTACCTTATAATATTCACCTATTTATATACCTATTTTTTTTTTTCATTGTTTATCTTGTGTTTGATTATTAGATGTGTCTAACCTGAGTCTGAATCTGTGTTTCTGATTGGTTCTGGGAGTGTCTCTAGGGAAAGATAATCTGTTAATAGATTCTTACAGTGGTTGATGTTAAATGTTATCTCAAAACGTGCTGATAATAATGAATGTTTGACTATTGATGTCTGTCTAGGTTGTTTTTAGTCAGTGGAGCAATTGTGTTTTTTGTTGCCAAGATAGCGATACACCAGAAATTGACCTGAACACATCTCATTGGGTTCGGCCTGTCGAGGCTTTGGGATGTGATGCGATAAAAAGTTTAGGCCGAGGTGAACATTATGCAATTTAATTCGTCCAACGCGATGCATCTATCCAATGGAAAAGCATGGAAGAAAAGCTAATTATTGCAGTTTCAGGCTTCCCTGTCCTTTATGTTACATTTACAGGGACACTAATCAGCATCATACAGCATTAGAGAAAGACTGCTGAGATTGTTTGGGTTTTTGGTAAGTTTTAAAATTGTTAATATATTATTAAATTGGAAACGTTTGTTTTAGTTAGCCTATATGCTGCTGACTATCGAACATTAATATTTATTAGTTTATATGAAATAAAGCATGTATAAAAAAAACATTTCTGCATTTATTAAAATGATTTAATTGGACGACGCAGGGGTGGGGGGGTTGGGGGGCAGTGCGTTCATGTACGTTGATGCTATAGAGCAGTGTAAATGCAGCGTTAGAGCAGAGAGGTGTTTCCCAGAGTTCATCTCTCTGTGTCTTTAGCCCCTCCTGTGGAACATCTCTTTTCAAATGTTAAACACACATTGTGTTTCATGTCCGGTGCCCTGCGCTGCTGCCACTGCCATAATAACAGTCATTTTAAATTAACCTCCGTCCTCTCAATCTCCCCCACTGCCAGAGTGATTCAGCTGTGCCCCACATCCCGCTGACACACACACAGTCAACTGTTTTATATTTACGACCGCGCGCTGCATATACCTTCAGAACACAGGGCTAAATCTGAATGTGCTGTTCCTGCTGTCACACAGTGCCCAATAACAGCACAGTGTTCAAATCACACAGGACACGCGGTGTTTAAACGAGCACAAAGGAACAAAATGAGTCATTGTAATAAAAAGCTGCCTTCGTAGAAATAGAAATGGGTTTATTATGGAGCCATAACAACTATTACTACTACTGTTATAATGATTATTATTATTAACAAGACCATACTTACCATTTCATTCAACCATTAACTTGTTTATTTATGTTTTGCATATGTTTTGTTTGCTATATAACTTTTAATTATATGTATTTACCTATTTTACGTTAAATAGGAAAAAAGAAAGTTCAGAATAATTTATAATAATATAATTTTTTTGCACACACTAATAAGTTGCTAAAGATGGCATCCCTGCTTGGCCCATAAATGCTTGAATGGCAACAAATCTGGCAACCGTACAGGTCACAGAAGTGATGCAGAAAGAGGTTGATCCATAGCAAAGGCAGGATTAAAGGGCTACGCATGATGCCTCTATACTCAAACTCACTTAGATGGTAAGTAATTAATCAAAATTATCATTCTGCTGTTCTTTTCTTAATAATGCAAAGCCTTTTAAAGTCTGTCTTTATTTTTATTTATTTTTTTTTTTTTACAAATTATAGAGACATGTTTTGCAGTCAATGATCTCTCACCAAGAGGTGCACTACCCAAAAGTAGCTTCCAAAAGCCATTACTTTGTGCAGCAGATAAAGCACTTAAACTTTATTTTATTTTATTTTGTTCCCCATTTTCTCCCCAATTTACAAGGCCACTCATTAGAACTCCCCCTATCACTAGTAAAGCCCCAACACCAGGAGGGTGAAGCTAGTACATGCCTCCTCCGATACATGTGAAGTCAGACTCCGCCTCTTTTTGAGCTGCTGCTGATGTAGCATTGCCGAGTAGCATCACAGCGCACTCGGAGGAAAGTGCAGCGACTCGTTTCTGATACATCAGCTCACAGACGCAGTCTTGTGCTGATCAACATCACCCTAGAAGTGATGTGAGGAGAAAGTGCTCCATCTACTGTACCCACCCAGAGAGAGCAAGACCAATTGTGCTCTCTCGGGGCTCTGGCAGCTGATGGCAAGCTACATGAACAGGATTCAAACACTGGCAAGACCCAGTGTCTAATCAGATCACAATTATGATAATTTACATATCCATCTGATTCATAACCAATTTAATCTATTATTAATCAAACCTTTGTTTAATATAATCAGTTAAATTGCTGCTACTGGAATAATATATATATATATATATATATATATATATATATATATATATATATATATATATATATAATGAATGAACTCATAATATTGAACAATATAATACAAAACTCTCTTTGTTGGCTTACTGTGTCTGATCTGTAGATTGTTTTACTGTTATCTTTTACTATTATAATTAATCTTTGTCAGGCTTTGGTCAACTGTTACTAGCTTTAAAAAATAAGTAAAAACCAAATTTTATTAGCTTAGCTTTCTATTAGCTTCTTTCCTGTTCTTTGTTTATATAAATATTTATTTGATTGACTTTGTAGTTCTTATTTTTATTCTGTTTATTTTATTCTATATTTTATTTCAATATTTGCTTTTATTTATTTAATATTATTTCATTAGACCTGAACTTTTTTCATTTTTAACTGTTTTTATGTGTTTGATATAACTTATAGTTTTCCATTTTTACAGTTTTTAATCTTCGTCAGGCATGTGTCAGTGTTACTAGCTTCAAAAAACAACTAAAAGCCAATTTTTTTTAGCTTAGCTTTCTATTAGCTTATTTAATGTTTTGTTTATATTTTTTATTTGATTGACTTTGTTGTTCTTATTTTCATTCTGTTTATTTTATTCTATATTTTATTTCAATATTTGCTTTTATTTATTTAATATTATTTCATTAAACAGTTCCTTTTTCCTTTTTAACTGTTTTTATTTGTTTGATATTACTTATAGTTTTGCATTTTTACAGATTTTAATCTTGGTCAGGCATTAGGTGTTACTAGCTTCAAAAAAACTAAAAACCAATTTTTTTAGTTTAGCTTTCTATTAGCTTATTTTGTGTTCGTTTATATTTTTTTATTTGATTGACTTATTGTTCTTATTTTCATTCTGTTTTTTTTTATTTTATATATATATTTTTCTTTTGTTTATTTAATATTATTTCATTAGACCTTAACTTTTTTCCTTTTTAACTGTTTTTATTTGTTTGATATTACTTATAGTTTTCCATTTTTCTGTAATATTTAATTTTATTGTGAAACACTTTGAGCTGCAGTTTGAGCTGCTATATAAATAAAGTTTTTATTATTATTATTATTATTATTATTATTATTATTATTATTATTATTATTATTATTATTATTATTTTTCATAAAGGGAAAATTCTAAATTCTGTTAAATCAGCAGAAAAAAGGAACACAGGATCTTGTAAATCTCACTAAGAAAAGAAACAGGACTCTTTCCTGATGCTTTGCTTTCCTGGACTGCTGTTCTGATCTGCCCCAGGGAGCTGATCTACTCTGGTAAATTTCTCATTAATTTCTGTAAAGTGTCTGAACAGGGCGGCATCATTGTTCTTCTACAGACGCCTTAGTGGCTGAACTCAACGAGGTTGAGTCCCAGTTCTTTGGGGCTAATTTTAGCCTCTCTGTTGTTGCCATATTAATGCTGCTATACATCTTGTTAATGTTTAACCCCTTAAATTATTTGCTAATTAATCTTAAGATGTATTATACAGTAACTACTGGAAATTAGTGACCAAATAAAATGCAACCGTGTTGGTGTTAAAGAGACCTATCCATGATCTTCTTATAATGTGTTGTTTAATAGCAACTGTTGCTAGATTGCTAAGTTAGAAACTGTGTGAAAGCACATTAATTCAAATGAAATAGATAAATAGGTTTAAGGCCTATTAAATATATACAATATACAGCCCTGGAAAAAAACATAAAACACTTCAGTTTCTGAATCAGTTACAGACAACATTTCTCCTAAATTACAAATTAAAATATTGTCATTTAGAGCATTTATTTGCAGAAAATGCATCTTGGCATCATGTTCTCCTCCACCAGTCTTACACACTGCTTTGGATAACTTTATGCTACTCACTCCTGGTGCAAAAATTCAAGCAGTTCAGCTTGGTTTGATGGCTTGTGATCATCCATCTTCCTCTTGATTATATTCAAGAATTTTTTTTTTTGATAAAATCAAAGAAACTCATAATTTTTAAGTGGTGTCTTATTTTTTTTTCTTCCAGAGTTGTTTATTGAGCAATGAAACAATTTAACTATGTGTACATACTTAAATTACTACACTGACGTGCCAGATGTTAGTGGACATGATGATTTTGCTATGTTCCATTAATATCTAAGAATGCTGTACGCCACCACTCTTCATACCATCCACTGCACTGTCCACTGCAGGTGGGGCTTAGAAGAAGGTGTTCCCCATGAATCTTTTAAATCCCACCCACATGTGAAAACTGAGACAAAGCTCAGGCGCAAAATTAATTAATTAAGCAGAAGCAAACAAGAGATTCCAGAAGCAAAAGTCTTTAGCAGCAAAATCCAAAGAGCTACATCTTCCCACCCAGAGAGGGAGCAAGGCCAACTGTACTCCCTCAGGACTCCAGCAGCTGATGGCAAGCTGCATCAACAGGATTCGAACAGGTGATCTCCTGCCCCATGGAGGAAGCACTTTAATGCCTTCTGCTACTGGAACTTAAAAGATGTATGCAATGACTGAATAATACTTATAATATTGAACAATATTTCTCTATTTGTTAGCATATAGGTTTTAATCTGTAGGTTGGTTTACTGTTATCCTTATCCATTAAGGGGAAATTTTTAAATTCTGTTAAATCAGCACAAAAAAGGAGTACAGGATCTTGTAAATCTCACTCTGAGATTTTTTTTGCAGCAAAATCCACAAGAACACAAAAATCAGAGCAAAGATTTGCAAAATCCAAACTGAAATAATTTTAAAATAACTGCAAAAAATGATAAAGTACCCAACTATATTTAAATATATATATATATTTTTTTATTTTTTATTCTTTTTGAATTTGCAACATACAATCTTTCCTTTTGATTCTTAACATTTTTATTTCATTTTTGTTTTTTTTGTGTAAAATTTGGCAAAATCATTCACTGGTGTGTCTCAATATGTTTGTCTATATCGAGCTCACAGCTCTATCCTCCCAGCCCAGCTGACTCAGTCAGTAGTTCTTAGACTGTACCTGACAGAGATCACTACAGTTCTGAGACACAAATACACTCGTACAGTCCACCTGCAGCCCCAGAGGCTGCTCTGATTAAAGCTGGCACAGCCGAACCCGTTCCCTCCAGAGCTCCGGCTCCACAGCACGCTCTCCCTCCGACTGCCTCCAACGATATACGTTTCTCCCCGGCCGCTAACACCTAACAGCAGCTGAAGGGCGAAAGCCACTGTCCACAAACCTTAACGACTCGCCGAGGTACTGCGCGTAGTCACGACGCCGGCCACCTCTTCCCCTCTCTTGTAAACACAGGTCTAATTTACTTCCTCTCGCTTTTTTTTTTCCTTTTTTCAGCTGCAATTTCTCCGTCCCTTTCACCTTTCCTGCCTCCGCTCGATAAGCTACACAGACGGCAAAAGCACACAATAGGGCCATTGTTGAAGGCCAGCTAGCTGATAATGTTATATGACATTCAGGGCACTAACGTCTGTCCCTATTCAGATGCAAGTTCGGATTCAAATAAAGCACAGATAGTTCAACAAAGACCGGCCCAGAAATGATGAGCCTTAAATGCTGAACGTTATAATTGGGTGCACTTACTAACTCACCTTACTGTTCACTTATTAAGGGTTTTACAATGTGCAACGCTATTGTTAGCTACATCCTATTATTCTTTTTTTTTAGAATTAGTATTGTGTCTTAAAATATGTAGCTTAGCATTTGACCCACATAGGGTATGGTTTTTATTATTATTATTGTTTTTTTTAATGGCTTAGCTAAGCTAACAGGATGATTATGTTAGATAACCAGTTTAACCAACCAGTGTGCTGGCCTGGCATAACAGCAGAACAAAACTGAAAAAACTGAGTCAAACAGCTTATTTTTTATTTGGTTGGAGGATTGTCTGGAGTTTTCTTGAGTCCCTAAACGGATCATCTTCATACTAGACTACATACAGCTACACTGTACGCCCGGATAAGTTGAATTTACTTAAAAAAAAATGAGGAAACTGGTTGCCTTAAAAAAGTTAAGTAATGGATAATGAAAGTTAAGTTAGCATAAATTAGAACATCAAGTTATTACAACTAAAGGGGAAGTTGATTTAGATTTTTTTATTTTTGACATACTATAAGACTGGATAAGTTGAGTTTACTTAACTTTTTTTAAGGCAGCTGGTTTACTCAGTTTTTTTAAGCAATGGGGAATAAAAACTTGAGTTAGCATAAATTAAAACTTCAAGTTATTACAACTAAAGGGGAACTTGATTTATTATGATGATGTGATAATATATAAATCACTTACCAACTACACACTGAGAAAAGTAAGTACAGATTTGTACTTAAAAGGGTACAAAGCTTGTCGCTGGAGCTGTACCTTATATTGAGGTACAAAAAAGTACCTTTCAGTGAAAGTTCTTTTTTGTACCGATGGTTTTTGTGCCAGTAAAGATTATAAAGATTATAAACATCATCATCAACTAAATATTGCTCAAAAACTTGATGATTCAAAATTGTCTGGCTTTCAAATAAAAAAAAATTGCAATTAAAATATATATTGTTTATTAGTGCAGTGATCCAGGATACTGAATGTACCCTTTGGCTGCAGGTTAAATGGTACAAATCTGTACTTATTGCTGTTAGAAATGACTTTGTACTTCAGAGGGAACAAATCTGACCCTGTAAAGACCAATATTGTACCTTTGAGGGTACAATTATGAAGAGTGTACCTCTGAGTACAAAAAAGTACTCATATCGTACCTCTGTTTTTCAGAGTGTACATGAAACATTATATCAAACAACTAGTGAGATACTGTACTATCATCCACATATTAACTTCCTAGCAACTGCAAAAAAATAAATAAATAAATAAGTGACCACTTAAAAATGATGAGTTTCTTTGATTTTACCTAATTGAAAACCTCCAGAACTGCATCTTTTTTGTTATTCTCATTTTCTGCAAACAAATGCCATAAATGATATTATTTCTATTTGAATTTTGGGAGAAATATTATCTGTAGTTTAAAGAATAAAACAATTAAAAAAAATGATTCAGAAACTGACGTGTCTCTTATTTATTTCTTTTATTTTTTTTCCAGAGCTGTGTGCTTGTTGCATGGCAGTAACTGTATGCATCATACAGCAGTCTGTAAGCAGTTAACCCGGATTTTATTATGTTGAGTGAACAGGGTCCAGACCTGAGGATATATAGCGCTGATATATATAATCACTGCTGACAGTGTGATGGTATTTACAGCTGCAGCATGTGGCTTTACTGAAAGTTTAAGACGATTTCTGTTTTATTGAAGAGCGAGCTGTCAGACGGCGGCTGTGGAGGACAGTGTGTGTGAGAGCGACACAGGCCTGCAGCAGAAGCAGCTCTGATTTACACAGTTAAACATTATTAACTGCAGTGCTTATAACCTGACAGACCAGAGGTAAGGACAGGGTGAAGGACGAACAGCGCTAACACAGCTAACAGAGCTAACACGCCTGACTGAAGCTAACACGGCAGACCGGGAGAGACCACTGTTCTACTGCGGTCAGTGTGTCAACAGCATCGCACTGCAACAGAATATATTACATAGAATTTATACATTATGTACAGTATCAGTCAAAAGTATGAACACACCTTACATTCAGTGTTATTTTATTATTTTAAAATTGTCTGCACTGTAGATTAAAACACATCATCCAGACAAGACAAACATACTGATCTGTTTTTAGCTATCAAAAAAGTGATAAGCAAACCAGAATATGTTTTATAGGGTTTTTTCCCAATTCTTCAAAGTAGCACCTCTTTAGATGACTTTATGAAACAGCTGTGCTGAACTTGTCAAGAGTTAATTACTTGAATTTCTTGCCTCTTAACGTGTTTGAGAGCATCAGTTGTAAAGTTGTAAAGATGTCTCTTGGGCCAGACAAGACTTAGACATGCGCAGGTACTTAACATTAAGTTTATCAGCAAAGTGGTAAAACTTGCAAGATACAACATAACAGAGAAAACAGGCTAGAGGTCATACACGAGAGGACAAGGCAAAGAAATAGTAAATAAACAAAGCAGGGTCTAAACCGAGAGAAGCTATTAAACAAAGGGCTATGCTAAAGAGAGATCAAAACGGAAAAACAGGTCGGTAACAAAAGAAATGCTACGAAAATAGGTTCAATGCTCAACAGGAAACAGAAACAGGGGGTATTTATACAAAGGGAGACAGGAAATAACCATTGAAGCAGTCAGGTGAGCAGGAACGCCAAATCGTCACGTGATGCAGCATATCTGGGAGGTTAGAGACTGGTGCATTCTGGGAAATGCAGTCTTTAGAGCGAGGAGTGACAGAAGAGGTAGAGTTACAGGTATACAGTGAATAGCTCTATTTGAGTAATGTTCTAATCCTGATTATGAAAAGCAAGAACCACTAAATACATAAAAAAATACTTTAAGAAATGAAGATCAGCTATTCTAAAAATTTCAAGAACTTTTAAAGTATCCTCAACTGCAGTCACTGCAAAGACCATCAAAACGTTATGATGGAACTGGCTCTCATCAGGACCACCCCAGAAAAGAAAGAGTAAGAGTTTCCTCTGTTGCACAGGATTAGTTCATAAGAGTTAGAAGTATTTTGGTTTGTTTGACACTTTTAAGTTACTACATGATTCATTTTGTGTTCCTTCATAATCTGGATCATTTCAGTATTTATTTACAATGTAGAATGTTTGCACCAGGAGTGACAAAGTTATTCAAAAGCAGTGTGTAAGACTGGTGGAGGAGAACATGCCAAGATGCATAAAAACTGTGATTAAAAACCAGGGTTATTCCATCAAATATTGATTTCTGAACTCTTAAAACTTTTTTAATATGAACGTGTTTTCTTTGCATTATTTGAGGTCTGAAAGCTCTGCATCTTTTTTGTTATTTTAGCCATTTCTAATTTTCTGCAAATAAATGATCTAAATGACACTATTTCTACTTGGAATTTGGGACTCAGAAATATACCTATTAATAGCAAAATCAGAGAAACTGATTCAGAAACTGAAGTGCTCTCTTTTTTTTTTCCAGAGATGTTGTAGATGATTTGTTGCTGTCACGGGAGAAGTGGAATGTCTGTGAATGAAATTATAAACAAGGTTTTTGTGTAACAGTGATAATATACTTTAAAGATTTGATACTAATAAAGCACAGACTACACACACAATCATACACACCAGGATTTAGCTTTTCTAAAATGATGGAAATCGTAGACGTTTCTCTTTTCCTCTAAAGTGTTATATTTGGTTAATCTGGGACGTTTCTAAGGTCAGTGGCAATTGAAAAGCCTGATTTCTGATTTGATTTGTTAAAAGCGTTCCCGTTCTCTCAGAGCTGTTCCAACACTGACTCGTTTTTTTTCTCTGCATTGTTGCCAGCAGGCACTGAGTCTGGTTGGCTAATTGCGCTACATGAAATGAAATCAGTCCCTCGAGCCCAGACTGGCTCTACAGCTCTCCTTACCACAGTGTAGTGTGATAAACAATTACGGAGGTGACTGATTCTACCCATGCCAGACCAACATGAGCCATGTTAATTTATGAGCAGATCAATATGCACTCCAAACAACACCATCAGCCAGTGCTGATCCGAATGAAACAAAGCAGTTCTTTAATTCTGTCCTCACAGGTCAATGTTTAAAAGATGGCACATTGTAAATTGTGTGCAGCACTTTATTAAAACTAATGTAAATTAATACTGGTAACACTTTCTGATTGCCAAGTATTATGCTTTATAAAACAATGTTAAAAAAACTGTTTAAAAAAAGTGTTTTGTGATATAATAAAGAGTCAAATTACGGATAACACTTTTTCCCTTACATAAATAAATATTTTAATAAGTTTAATATGTCATATTATCACTGTCAATGCTGTCAATGTGTGCCATTCACTTTCATACAGTTCATACAGTCCTTATAATCTGATAAATTGTCCAATTTTAAATAAATGGTGTCTGTAAAGTAAGTAAGAACAGATCATTTAAATATAGCCATATATTCAGTCTGTTGTAGTTTCCTAGCTAACAGAGAACATTTTAAAAACATTGAGTAACTTTTTTTTTGTTAAAATAAATTAGGTTTCAGGAACATATGAATAATTTGAATAATGGTTATCTTAACTTTATTAAACCTTTTTTATAGACGATTCTGACAAAAAAAAAGTTATTATAATGTTTGAAGTGACTTTCTCAAAACTTTAAATTAAACAATACAATGATACAAATAAATGCACAATACAACTTTTGTTTTTGCTGGTATCTGGTTTTGGTTTGATTTGATTATCAAGGTGGTTGAAAAACTAGCCAGACTAACCAGCTCTTAACCACCACACTAGCAAGTTGTATTCTGTCATTCTTTTGCCATGCTGGTCATTTAGCTTGGTAATTCTGGTTATGATGGTCAAGCAGCATGGTGATGCTGGTAATGTTGGTTGTCAAACTTGGTAATTCTGGACAAGCTCTTTGTCAAACTTGTTAGTTCTGGTCATGCTGGTTGCCCAAATTGGTAATGTTGGTAACTTTGGTCACCCAACTTGTTTATTCTGGTCATGTTTGTTGCCCAACTTGGTAACGTTGGTAATTTTGGTCGCCCAACTTGGTAATTTTTGTCATGTTAATCTTCCAACTAGGTAATTCTGGTCATGTTGGTTTTCCAACTTGGAAATGTAGGTAATTTTGGTTGCCCAACTTGTTGATTCTGGTCATATCGATTTTCAAACTTGGTAATGCTGGTCATGTTTGACACCCAACTTGGTAATTCTAGTCATGTTGATTGTCCAACTTGGTAATTCTGGTCATGTTGGTTGTCCAGTTTGGTAATTCTTGCCATGTTGGTTGTCCAACTTGGTAATTCTTGTCATGTTGGTTGTCCAACTTGGTAGTTCTTGTCATGTTGGTTGTCCAACTTGGTAATCCTGGTCATGCTGGCCGTCCAATTTGATAATCCTGGTCATGCTGGTCGTCCAACTTGGTAATTCTTGTCATGTTGGTTGTCAAACTTGTTGATTCTGGTCATATCGATTTTCAAACTTGGTAATGCTGGTCATGTTTGACACCCAACTTGGTAATTCTAGTCATGTTGATTGTCCAACTTGGTAATTCTGGTCATGTTGGTTGTCCAACTTGGTAGTTCTTGTCATGTTGGTTGTCCAACTTGGTAATCCTGGTCATGATGGTCGTCCAACTTGGTCATTCTGGTTATGTTGATTGTCCAACTTGGTAGTTCTGATCATCCAGCATACGGCCTCAGCATACTTCTTGCACAGACGATGTTTTCTTGGCTTCAGTGAACAATGTGATATAATTGCGGAGAAAGCGTTCAGCTAGAGATGCTGTGTCGTGCAAATGGCAGCTGGGAGAACTCTGTGGTTGAATGCACTATGCAACAATGCTTGTGATTGGTCAAGAGCTGATGCGACAGGCATGTTAGGTTTTGTCAGATTGATCATGACTGAAGATGAGCTAAACCATCAGCCTCAAACAAAAACAAACCCTATGCTATTCAAGATCTAAGAAGGTCCACCAGGTTGTCTAGCTTCAGCTGATATATATATATATATATATATATATAAATATATATATATATATATATATATATATATATATATATTTTTTTTTTTTTGCATGGATCATAGTGAGACTAACAAATAATATTAATGCTGAAACATTTATAAACTAACAGTAACGAAACATTAAAGTTCTACTAACCTACATTTGTTGCCTTGGTAGCTCCACCGATTCACACTAAATAATTAAAAATTAAAAATTGTGAGGCTGCCAATCAGAACAGAGCTCATTAACATATATTGTTTAAAAGGCACAGTAAGAAGTAAGGAGTCTGATATAACCATAAGAAGTGAGGAGAGGTGTAAACTGGTTTCTAGTACATAAAAATACACAGTCATAAGAGGACCTCAGAGGAAAGAGTAAAACACAAGAATGTAGGCCATTTAACTGCAACTGCTATCTATAAAGTTCCAAGTTTCAGCCTCCAAAGCAATGACTTCTCACAGCAGCACATCCTCATCTGGGCCTCTGTCTCTCTGTACCACAGAGGACATAAAACAGCAGCTGGCTCTCAGTTTATGGGGAGAAAGTATCAAAAAGGCAGATTTGCTTGTTGTGTTGGGTTGCAAATTTTATATTAGTGATTTTTTTCTCATAGGTGCAATAGTGCTACAATACAAGACACGGTTACTGCTATTTGCATAAGTGTCAAGTAATATAGTACAAATACTAGGGGTGGGCGATATGGCTCTAAAATAATATCACGATATTTCATGGTATTTTCACGATAACGATACTTTTGGCGATATGACAAAACACCAAATTTGAAAAATTAATTAGAATTGTATTTTTGCATGCAATATGATATGGCTAAATGAGATATTAAACAAATAATAATTCTATCAGATTTTTTATCAGTAATGCACTCCAGTAGATATATCTCTAGTCTCTAGTAGATATATAATGGGAAATGACAACAGTGTGAATTTTTCTTTTGCTAAAAACGGCAAAAAAGTAGTACTTTGATGTGATAATTAGGGGTGGGTGATATGTCATGATATTTTAGTGTATAATATCGTACACGATATTCAAAATCTTTGGCGATATTATAACTAGAACAGCCTAGTGCATCCCAAATTATATTATTAACATTAACATTTTAATAATATAACATTATAGTCATTATGGCTTTTAGAAAAACGTGTTTTGTCCTTAATGACATTTTCCCCTTATATTACTTGTCCTATTGAAACCTGTAGTTTTACATAAGTAAAAAGCTTGAGTTGATACTTCAAAATTTTACAGAAGTATTTTAAAACCCTAGAATCTATACTTCTAAATAGAGAGTAATGAATGGGAATACTTTTAAATTCCATTGACTATTTTCACTAATGAAGCAACTAAATTACTTATTTATACTTTACTATGCTTTTCTATGTGGGTCTACTTTCCACTCATTAAGTGTTTTAAAGTAAAATATTTCTGGTGGACACAGGAGAGTTGAGGTGCACATTGAATTCTGCCGTGATTTGATCAGCCGTGGTTTTATGTTTTTGGATACAATCCGGGTTAGCACCCGAACATTCCTTTCAGACAGATTCCTCTTACAGCATCCACAGTTAATCCTGTTGGATGTGGTTTGTCCTTCTTGGTGGTATGCTGACATTACCCTGGATACCGTGGCTCTTGATGCATCACAAAGACTTGCTGTCTTGGTCACAGATGCTCCAGCAAGATGTGCACCAACAATTTGTCCTCTTTTGAACTCTGGTATTTCACCCATAATGTTGTGTGCATTGCAATATTTGGAGCAAAGCTGTGCTCTTACCCTGCTAATTGAACCTTCACACTCTGCTCTTACTGGTGCAATAATGTGCAATTAATGAAGATTGGCCACCAGGCTGCTCAAATTTAGCCATGAAACCTCCCACACTAAAATGACAGGTGGTTCAGTTTCAATGTCCAACCACTGTATAATAGATCATCAGAATGTTCTGGATTACAGTGAGTGTGTAGTTTGGATGAGTAAGAGGCGCTGAGCAGAACACATGCTACTTCCACACTGACGATCACACGGAGAAGCTTAACGTTAATAAGTCCCACTACATTTCAATTAGTCATATATCACAGAGTGGACACGTGGACACATAAAAGAAACGCTCTCCAGCTCTTATTCTCTTTTCCTTCATCCCTCCCTGCAGCTCATCTCCTCTTCCTGCTCCTGCTTACAGCAAATTAGTAAACACAGGATCATCTTCCTCACACGACTCTGCAGGCCTTGAAGCTCCAGTACAGAGCAGAGTATATTTAAGGCTGAGATTAATTGCCTCTTTTTACGGCCCAACAATAATCCTCGAGACTGGTGGCGTGAGTGCGGCAGCACAGCAAGCAGATTCAGAGCAAAGCGGATGCACGAGGAGACGCTAAGCTACATCACCAGTATCCCCCACATGACACCCCAACACTCAACACGTCAGCAACTCATCTACTCCCCATCCTAACTCCATTCCTTTATCTCACTGACTTCCTCTCTTTAGCCTACTCAATCCTGTACACGCGTCAATACGCCATGCCTTTTGCTTCCTCAGCAAAGACTGACTGAAAAAATTAATATTCGTACAAAAACTGTGTAAGATTTTTTCATAATTTACCCTGAATTAAGATATTATTACACATATAGTCAATCAATGTTAATTTTTCCTTTAAAGTACTGTTGGCACGTTATACAGTAAATGGGGGGAGTATATGGGGGATGATGATGATGATGATGATGTCTGCAGTGCTGTCTTGCTAAGTTGAATAAGTGGTAAAATTATGATTAAATATTTAAAACTATTATAAAATGAGTCTCCTTTATAAATGGTTAATAAATAGTTAATAAGGAAGGTATTAATAATAAATTGATTTTAAAATCATTAATAAGCATTCAAATAGACAAAACATCAAAAAGAAAGACAACAGTGAGCTGTCATTTGCACATTAATTTATACTGTAAAACCTCAGATCTCAGATCTGAATGATTTGTTTTTTCCATCAGTTATCTGTTAATAATTGATTTATTTAGATACCCAGATTAATTATTTATCCAGTAATCATATGGTGTTGTATACTAAAATAATAAACAACTAAACTTTCTATACTAATACATTTTATTAGATGCAGTGTGTTAATTATGACTGATAAAAGAAAAAAAAAAACAGTATGGTCAGCATCCAGAAAGTTCAGGCCACAAATCTAGTACTTTTTAGCACTTTTTATTGACTTAAGCTAATACTGCTGGAAAACTAAACTGAAACTCCTGTCTAATGCTGTACTTTAATGGAGTGACTTTACTACTTCTTACAACCTGACTGGTAAAATATATACAGTACAGGACACACCTTCTCTTTTTTTAATGTGTTTTCTTTATTTTCATGACTATTCACATTGTAGATTCTCACTGAAGGCATCAAAACTATGAATGAACACATGTGGAGTTTTATGTACTTAACAAAAAAAGGTGAAATAACTGAAAACATGTTTTATATTCTAGTTTCTTCAAAATAGCCACCCTTTGCTCTGATGACTGCTTTGCACACTCACTTTGGCATCATTCTCTCAATGAGCTTCAAGAGGTGGCCACCTGAAAAGTCTTGAAGGAAGGAGTTCCCAGAGGTGTTTTTTAGCACTTGTTGCCCCTTTGCCTTCTTCACTCTGTGCTCCAGCTCACCCCAAACCATCTGGATTGGGTTCAGGTCCGGTGACTGTGGAGGACAGCTCATTTTTTGTTAAGTACATAAAACTCCACATGTGTTCATTCATAGTTTTGATGCCTTCAGTGAGAATCTACAATGTAAATAGTGATGAAAATAAAGAAAACACATTGAATAAGAGAAGGTGTGTCCAAACTTTTGGCCTGTACTGTACATAAGGCACACCAGATCAATAAACACACTGACGAAAGTTATTTCCATGTACACTTACTTGGCTATTTATTGTAGGCATCAGTGTAACCATAAACTAATGTTCTATATTGTGCATTCTCACCTCAAAAGAGGGCACACACAGGGAGCTATCCAGATTGATCAGATTTAGTGTGTCTCTCTGTGGATTTGTGGGAATTATATCCACCGTCCCACTGAGTTCTTTTCTTTTTTAATTTAGTTGTTTATTTTTCATTTGGATGCCGTATGTTCTCCCGCTCTGTAAATCCTGCTGAATATGGACACAGTGTTTTAACGCAGTGTAACAGTGCCGTCTTTATTAAGCTGTCTGGAATTGGACGAGCTTTGCGGGCCATTCTGTGGCCTGGCATATGCCGGCCGTGACATCGTAGAAGGTCATCAGCCGCCTCACATTTGTCTGATTGTGGCAGCAGATGGCCTGCATTGTTGTTTCATTAGAGCACTTTGTGAAACTCTAAAACGAAATATTTCCCTGCATGTTCGCATGGAGAGTCGTCAAGAGCCTGATTTCCCCAGCCTTTAATACGGTATGTGAAAACTCTAGGAAGTCTCAGATATTACTGGCAGTAGCATCTGTCATGTTGTATTTTTAGATTAATTATTTCTCACTTACGGTTTCTTAAAAAAAAGTGCTAATTCAAATTAGTACCACAGTTAAGTTTTGTAAATTTAAGAGGAAACCTTTACAAAGATTCGGAAATGATAAAAAAAAAAGTTATTGTTATTGGCCAATATTCACTTATTATATTATATTATAGTTAGTCAAATCAAAAAATTATATTAATCAAATGTAATTTAAAAAAGTGCATACAAATTTCACAAGACGGTTATTTTAAGCTAATCAATTCAAGATGTATTGTTTAAAAATCCTGTGTAACTTTAAAAAACATTAAAATAACTGATTTGTAATTAGAGTAAAACATCAATCTAATTATCAATATAAGCAATATTACCAACGACAATTAAAAGTAGAAAATAACAAATGTGTGAAGCTCAGATCTACTGGAATTATTGGATTAACCTTTATTTATTCAGTTATAAGCCTCACTATTATTACTGGTATTAATGAACAGTAATGAGAAAACAAAACAGACAGTTAAATCATAAGATAACTACAAAAAACTACAGCAACGAAATTAAAAAATAAAAATAACTAATATAAGTGAAAGTTTTAAATTTATTTAAAGTAATAAATAAATACATGTACAGGTTGTTACTTTCCTTATAAAAACTTGTAGCTCACTTTTTTTGCTGTTTAATTACTGTTTGACATATTGTGATTCTGGCTGAAGTTCTTTAGATTTTTTTTTGTAATGAATGGACCAATAGAAATGCTCCAAAATAAAAAAAAATAATAAAATAATAACATAAATATCACACTACACTGACTTTTTCCTGAAAGCTGCCATTTTGGAGGTGAAGGATTTTTGCACAAAAGAGATATGGAAATTCTACACTGTCAGTAACAAATGTAATATATTATATTCATATTTTAGCAAAATAACAGTCATATATCTCTGTATGATTTTACTTTTTACTGCATTTTGTGGACTGATTTCAGATCTTTAATGTGGTTTAAATTTCTGACTGAGAGGTTGCATGTGTAACAATCTGTCGATTCTAAATGCTATATGAATGATCACCACCAGGAAGAATAACATTATATCTAATATAAATGACTGTGATAATTATATTAGTGATTCATTATGACAATAAAAAGCCTGGAATCATGAGCTTCTGAATAAATCACTTTCTCTCTCTTTCGTTCCCTTTCTCTTACTCTCTCCCCCTCTCTCTCGCGCGCGCTGCAGCAGACCAAATCACAATCAAAAGCTGAATGGTCATAATGACTGCATTTGAACACCCTCTGCTGCCCCAGATGAGGCTAATGATTGCTATTCTACTGCACCCACTGGGATGTCTCGTGCTGGGAGTGTGTGTGGTTCTGCATCTATTTAGATCTGCACTGGTTTTCCTGACGAAAGGGGAAAAAAGCAGGAGGTGGAAAAGTAAGCACAGGCCACCATAAGCCTCATTTCTTTGTCACTGATTACAAGACCCCATTGATTGCAACCACATTGACTGTAATCCAATCAGAAGGCAGGTTTGTGAGGAGAGAGGGAAAGGGAGATGCTCTGTGGGGTATTGATGAACTCCGGGTCTATACATGCTCATAAAGCCTGGGGTAACTAATATGACAGCATAGGGACGCTGTTACTGACTGCCTAACAGCCTGATCAATACAGATTAGCTCCTCCATATGCTTATCACCTTATCATTTACTGATCAACCGTGAAGTAGACTGTATATCATTTATTAATAAATATAAAATCTAACATATATACACTAAATATATCTAAAAAATAGATTATTATTATTATTATTACAGCCCTACTTTTTTTTTTTATACATTTTTTTCGCTGCCACAAACCCACAGCCTCTAACTCATTCATATCCAAGGTGTGTTTCTCAGGATTACCATCAGGTATGGCTTTACAGAGTTTGGTGGAGTAAGAGTGATGTTTATGGGTGATGGTGAAAAGGTGTGGTTTGTGGGTAGTAGCGTAACAGTGTGGTTTATTAGGGTGTGGGTGGTATAAGAGCCCTGTCTTACAGAGCGTGAGTGGTGTACGTATGTGGGTTGTAGGTTATAGATGGTGTAAGAGTGATGTTTGTGGGTGGTGGTGTAAAGGTGTGATTTATGGGTGGTGGTGTAAGGGTAAGTTTTGTAGGGTATGGTTGGTGTAAAAGTGATGTTTATGGGTGGTGGTGTAAGGGTGTGGACTGTGGGTGGTGTTGTCAGGGTGTGGTTTGTGGGTGGTGGTGTAAGGGTGTGGTTTGTGAGGGATGATATTAGGGGCTGGTTTTACAGGTTATGGCTGTATAAGTGTATGGTTTGTGGGTGGTGGAGTAAGGGTGTGGTTTGTTGAGGTGAGGTAAGGTTATGGTTTATGGGTGGTGTATGGGCGTGGTTTATGGGTGGTGGTGAAAGGGGTGGTGGGTAAGGGGGTGGTTTTATAGGGTGTGGGTGGTATAAGGGCTGGGTTTATAGGTGGTGGTGTAGGGGTGTGGTTTGTGGATAGTGGTGCAAGAATAGATGTGAGTGTTGGTGTAGGAATAGGTTTGGGTGGTGTATGGGTGGTGTAGGGATGTGGTTCGTTGTGGTGAGGTAAGGTTATGGCTTGTGAATGGTGGGTGGGGAATGGGCGTGGTTTATGAGTGGTGGTGTATAGGGGTGGTGGGTAAGGTTGGTGAGGTAGCAGTTAGAGTAAGTGTTTGGTAGTTAAATATGAGCGTACTGTAATGTATAATGTAATGTAAATGGTGTTATTGTTGTCAGAGGGTGTTTGGATTGGTGCTTTTTGTTTGTGTTTGCTGGTAAATTCAGATGTTCTCACTGAATTTAGCGTTCATGGCCTGAAGAACCTGAGATAACTGAGAACAGGGTACATCACCATTCTCAACCAGGTGGCTTCCTTTATAAAAGATAAATTACAAAGAATTCTTTAAACACACAAACACAAACCTGTGAACATACCAATACCCAATCTCTCACAACGTGATAAAACAATAAAATCAGTAGTAAAAAGCTATCAACACTCCTTCCACCCCTAACAGAAAATCTACAGAAACTGTGTGAGGATATTTAAGATTCAAGGATTCAAGGAGATTTTATTGTCATTCGCATCACATGTGGTACATGAGGTGGAACGAAATTGTGATCTCACGATCCAGTTTTACACCCAAAGAGCTGTTATTAATAGATATATAGATAAAAAAAGAATACAATAAAAGAAATAGAATATACAAAATAGATAGATAAATATCCCAAGAATAAAAAAAATAAATAGAGAGTAGAAGGTTCAGCAACATGAAGTCCAGAGTGCAAGTGTGCTATAGCAGCATGATAATGTGAATTAGAGCAGTGGAGATAAAGTGTCTCAGTGCAAGTAAAGTGACCATGTTGGTAAACAGTAAACAGTAATTTGTCCTTGGTGTCATTGCAGTGTGTTGTTAAGTGGAGTTTAAGAGTCTTACAGCTTCCGGAATGAAGCTGTTTCTGAGTCTTGTTGTTTTGCACTTAATGCTCCGCAGCCTCCGGCCTGAGGGGAGTGGGACAAAAAGTGCATGTGCTGGGTGGGTGGGATCCTTCCTGATGCAGGTGGCCCTTTTCCTGCAACATTTGCAACATTTAAGATTAGGAACCTCTACAGATCCATAACAAGACATCTGGCATGCTGCAACATTATACACACACACACACTACACACATTAACACTTGTTTATATTGCTATATATTGTTTAACTCTACATATACATAGATGTGCCTGACACTAGTAAAGCCCAATCTCATGTAAAATGACTCCACTAACAAAAAATCTGCATTAAAAGTCCTTTTTAATCAAAAGACTGCACTTCTAATCTATCTCTGCTGCAGCAGTCTGTACAGCTGCTGTCCATTTAAAGTAATAATCTCTGAAATGCGTGTAAACAACGGCTCAGAAGTGCATAAAACATTCTGCAAGGCTACGCTTTATAGCTCTGAATATAATATCGTTTGAATTAAGCACGGCCATTTTTCTGTTTGTGCACTTGTGAGATTTACAGCGCTCTCAGGCTTCAGAGGGGAGCGGAGGAGAGGGAAATCATATTTCTTCGTATGAACAGCAGATGGTGGTAGTAAACATTTAGAAAATGTTCTGGAGCTGTGAGACGCAGGGCTCAGAACGCTGCCCTGAGAAAGACCCTCTCTCTCACAGGCCTTTACTGCAGCACACAGGTTATTTTACTCAGTTTAACACAACCTCAATTCATTACTGCGTCAATTAGCAAAGCTGGAGACAAACGTTTCTGACCGAGCTCAGACTTTCTACACTACACCTCAAAAACACAGTGTTGTGAATTTACAGGATTGTAGGTTAAAATGTGTTAAAATTTAAACAACGTATGTAGAAAAAACAGCAGCTTAAATTTATTGTTATGTGCAGCCAATTAGCACATTTGAGTCACGTCACATTTTCACTCTAGGTCTTTCTAGATGTTCTCATGTTAATTATTTTGCATTTTTACATATACATCCATTACAAAATGTGGGTAAAATAAATTTAAACGAATCATTTGTTCAACTAAAACTGTTTAATTGTCTTTCGGTATTTTTTAAATGTGTTTAAAGGGGTGGGGGACCCACTGAGTGAGGGTGAATGTTCCTTAATCCAAAATTGGTTAGTATGGCTGTACTGAGTATTTACTTATGTACAAATAAAAGTACTAATGAAAGAAATTACTTGAGAATGAGTAAATACTAAGTAAACACTAAATACTTGTCTAATTCTAAATATAGTAATCAGATTTAGAACAGAAACAATGTAAATAGAAAATAAAACAGCAGATTAAATGTATTGTTGTATGCGTCCAATTCACATGTTTGAGTCACGAGTCACATGCCTGCTAAACACCTCCACGTTTTTACTGTAGGCATTTCTAGATGTTCTCATGTTAATTATTTCACATTTTCACATATACATCCATTACAATATTTGGGTAAAATAAATTTGCGCAACTAAAACTGTTTAATGCCAAAAAAAGTGCCAAAAAATGGCTAGTGCGCCCCCTAGAGGTTGAACATTCTATTCTGCTGTGTTCTACTGCACCTCAATTTAAAATAAAGCAGTGAGAATTGTATATATTCACTGTAACATAAACAAATTACAAAGCAGTGGGTGTATATATTTTAAATAATGATAAATTAATTTTAAATAATGATAAATAAATTTTAATTGGCCTTTCAGGTGCTAAGGAAGTAGAAGACCCTATGATTGAGGGGGACTGTTTTTTTAATCATAAACTAATTATTTTTGTTGAACTGAGCATTTACTTGAGTACCAATAAAAGTAATAATGAAATAAATGACTAAGAATGAGTAGATACTAATAGTGAATTAGGACATGTTATTAATAATGATTAATAATAAACAGTGTCAGTTAAAAATGAGTTAATAAGACATTCTGTACTGTTAATTAGTGTAACCTTGCCCACTGTAAAGTGCTACCAACAATATTAAATGAGCTGTAGTTTAAACGGCAACACTGTACAATACAAAATCCTTTAATTTTCCACAAAATTATCAGTGTGCTTTAAAATCCAGTGCGCCTTATGTATGAATTTTACCAGTCAGGTTGTAAGAGGCAGTAAAGCCACTCCGCTGAAATACAGCGTTATACAGGAGTTTCAGTTTTGTTCTCTAGAACCAAGACTCGAGACCGGAGCAGTATTAGCATTTTGCCATTCAGAGGTGAGTATTATCGGCCTGTAACCTGCTTCTTACCACAGCTAGCACTGCTGGAGCAGCATTAACATTACTTGCTAACCACGCTAAGCGCTAGCTCTTTTGCCAATCAGAGGTGAGTATTATCTGCCTGTACCCTGCTGCTAACCCAGGCTACTAGCATGGCTGGAGCATCATTGTCATTATATATTGGACTGTAATCTGCATGTTAACCGTGTTAAAACAAGCTACGTGGGATGAACCGCTAGTTAATATCTTCCTGACTTACCAGAACACTCAGTGCTCCTCAGTGTAGTGCTGTCAGGCAACATTAGCCGCTAACTGCGACTAGCCGTAGTGGAAATCTGTAAATGCAAGCTTACTGTAAATAAACGGAAGCGCTTTACTTACCCAAATAAACAGATTTCAGGAGAGAGATCTGTGTAGATTAACATCCAGCGCTCGTTTAACTTTAAAACTTTAAAAGTAAACTTTAACAGCACTATATTTTTGTTTACTCAACTAGGCTTGACCCAGTGGAGAGACCTGCTGAATGAATTAAAAGGAAAACATGGCGACACCCCTGTTCCTTACTAGTGTCGCATAATGTGCCTTATGTATAAAAATAGACCTGAAAATAGATGTTTATTGATAGTACGCCTAATAATCTGGCACGAAAAATACAATAAATGCAATAAGTTACTTTCTAGCTCTGCTTGCAGTGTGAAATTCCTAGTGGACAAACAGGACCAGCACAGAGGTCTGAGAACATGACAGCAGCTCACTCCTCATCTAGCTGTTAGCTACTTCTCATCAAAGTGGAGAGAAAGAGAGGAACAAAACGCAGTTTAACTGAGAAAGCAGGACAGATAAATCCCTGGAGTTAAGCTGGATGCCCTGTCTCAGGAGCCCCAGCTTTTATCCTGCAGGAACCGGCTCAGGAGCCTGTTGCTGTTTGAAGTTTGAGTCTCTAACCCTCCCTAAATTAAACAGGCAAGGTGGGCCGCAGAGCCCGCGTCTGCTAACACCCCCCGTTTCACCTCCCTCCCCGTAAAACACAGACAGAGCTGTCTCTGAGGAGAAACCATGTCAGATAAAAATTATATCAAACGATCTCAGCGGGGAGAAAAGGTCTGTCATGTTGATGCAGAGATAGTGTCGAGTTCAAACTGACAGCGGTTTGAAATAAAAGGCTAATAAAAGGGCAAATATCTTCCACTGGAAAATCCAGACCTGATGTCTGGAGTTCGCAGGGGCTGAAAATGGGTTTAATATCCAGAGGGGATTTCAGATGCTGTAGAGAATGCTACAAACAGAGCACTAAACACAGGCCACTTTATCAGAAACAGCTGTCCTGTAGATGTGCTAATAAGGTAAAGTGTAGTTACTGACTATAGTGCCTCAATAGTGAGTTTTAGTGTCATTGTTGGCTGTAGGCGTTGCGTTGTAGAAATATAATCCTGTATTAAACAGCTTAGAATATACTTAATACTTAAATAACCTTAAAAGGAAACACTTCCAATTTAAAGCACTGCATTAAAAAGCTGCAAAAATTAGTTTAACCCTAAAGAAAATAAAGCTGATATTCGTAAGTTTTTGGATTTAGGGCCCTCTCTGGTGAGAATGGGTAATTGCACCGAGAATGCAGAAAAATCATTTTAAACTGGGCGGGTGTGATGCGTTCTCCTTTTAGAGTGGATGAATACGATTCCAGGTTATGTTCAATCAGAAAGAGAGAGAGAGAGAGAGCGCTCACTTAGAAACTTCACTCTTTCGTTTCCTTGTTTTTACTATGAGTAAATAAGCTACTGAGCTCTGAGTTTCCCCTTCTGAAGTCTCCATTGCTCCACCAGCCGCTCGCGTTCAGTAAACTGAGCCGGATCCTCTTTTAGAGGCTGTATGTGTGACGTAAACATGTAACGACGTGTGACGTGGCCAGAAGGACTCCCGCAAAAAGCGACCCGACACCCCAGTTTTTAGAATTAATATACATATTAGGCTTAGCAGGGATGGTGGTTCCAGCACACTGGTACCATTAAACACTGTATTTTATCCCTTCTCCACTTAAAAATGCTTCTAGTTTCAGTTTAGAACCAAAATAATACGGACTGACTCTTTACGTAAAATAGGACATTTCCAAACATTACTGAACTATTTTGAGTTTGGTAACCATCTGCAGCCACATATAAATATAGTAAAACAGAGATCAAAATCAACTCATACTAACTTTAGTTTAGTCTTTTACTAAGTGTGTCCTAGTTTCTGACACTCATCATCATTGTGTAGAGATTTCCCCCACGTGACCTTATTTAAATTTAGATCACATGTTATGTTATTAACTGCCAGGCCTCTATGTTGTAGGCTGTAAGAGCAAGCACCATTTTCTGAGTTGCTAACTGTGGGGTATATTGTTCATTATATAGCACTATATAGTTTAAAATATATATTCTATTTCAATGAAATTAAAAAGAAGACTACGTACAAATCTATTTTATTACCTGACAATAAACTTCAAAGTAGAATTAGTGCGCAAAGAAAATTATATAACAAAACATTACTTTAAATAACTTACGATTTAGGCATAGTAACTACAGATATATATTTTAAGTCTAATTAACTCAAGTTTACAAATCTGCTGGTTAGGATAAAAGTGTGTCTATTTGTTCTCGGATACAAGTCAACTTTCCAAACTTTACACAAATTTGACAAAAAATGCACAACTTAATTTTTACATCAACAGTAAACAGAATACACAATACCATACAAAAATACCATACTGTTTCCATAATTGACCTGCTTGAGCACCTTCAAAGCATGAATGTGCAGGTCAGTTTTCTCTGCTGAGAAGTGCAGAAGCACTGCCCTGTTAAAATAGCAATCCACCAAAGTCAGAGCGCAGCTGGAATTTTAAAGAGAATGACAGGTGAACTGCTGATTGGTTTATTTCACGTCATGTCCAAAACATGACGTGAAATCCCCTCCATCACGGACATTTACACCACCCGCAGCATCCGCAAAGCAGCCAGCATTGTGAATGACCCCACTCATCCCTCACACGAACTGTTCTCCCTCCTGCCTTCGGGAAGAAGGTACCGCAGCATCCGGTCCAGCACGACCAGATCCTGCAACAGCTTCTACCCCCAAGCCATCAGACTCCTCAACTGCAGAGACTGAACTGATGTTTTTTCTGTACATGCACACACACTCTTACCCCACTTACCCCAGAAAATGGAAAGCATTTGCACAAAAAAAAAAAAACCTACTACCTCATTGGACTCTATTGCACGCTGCGTAATAGAGGTAATTACTACCTCACTGGTCTCAACATTTATTGCACACTGCATAATTTGCACACTGTTTTAATATTTATTATTCTTTGTCTGTATTGTGTTGTATTGTCTGTCTGCACTTTTGTACTGTTGCACTATTGTTCTGTCTACACTGTGTTTATGTGCACCATGGTCCCTGGAGGAACGTTGTTTCGTTTCACTGTGTACTCTGTATATAGCTGAAATGACAATAAAAACCACTTTGACTTTGACTATGAAAACACACCCATGATTAAGTGAAATTAAGTGAATTCGTACATGCCTGTGCATGGCATACTTTTCCCGCTGTTACGATAGCAAAGACACGCTGACACACCCTAAATCAAGCTACACAGTGTGCAGTTGACGGCTCGCATCTAGAACGCTAATATAAGGTCCACTACAGCTTTTTGACTGTACCATACCAGACCAAACAACAAACTCAACGTAAATATAACATGTTAGTTTTGAAGATTTTTTAAATAATATACGTCACATCTTAAATTATGTTGTTTAAATATCTATACCGATACTGTAAATACATATTTTTTTTACAATGGTAAAATAAAAAAAGCTGGTATTGATGACCTTGTGTTGTAATCTGTGTGTTTAGTAATGCCCCAACATTTACTTACTTACTTACTCTTATATTATAACTTACAGTATTATGCTTTAACTCAGCTGATGCCACCAGCTCCAGGATATAATTACGCTATAACCGCTAACAATAATTCAGATCAGTTTCATGATGGGTATCATTCATAATCTGATGTGTCATGAGCTACTGTGAGTTGTTCACACAAATCTCATCTCTCGCTACAGTTTCCTGGAGGCGGTGGCATATTGACCGCCCATTCAGCCACTTCTATCTACTGAGGAGCCCATAAATATCTTCAGTGAGATTACTCATCAGAGTTCAACTTTTCCACTGAAAAGATAAATCACCAGCAGTTCATCACCGACTCTCTCTCTCTCTCTCTCTGCATAGTTCCAACACGTAAATACATACTTCTACATAAACACATACAGTCATATGAAAAAGTTTGGGCACCCCTATTAATATTAATCATTTTTGGTTCTAAATATTTGGGTGTTGGCAACAGCCATTTCAGTTTGATATATCTAATAACTGATGGAAACAGTAATATTTCAGGATTGAATTGAGGTTTATTGTACAGAAAATGTGCAATATGCATTAAATCAAAATTTGACCGGTGCAAAAGTATGGGCACCCTTATCATTTTATTGGTTTGAATACTCCTAACTGCTTTTTACTGACTTACTGAAGCACAAAATTGCTTTGGTAACCTCATTGAGCTTTGAACTTCATAGCCAGGTGTATCCAATCATGAGAAAAGGTATTTAAGGTGGCCAATTGCAAGTTGTTCTCCTATTTTAATCTCCTCTGGAGAGTGGCATCATGGGCTCATCAAAACAACTCTCAAATGATCTAAAAACAAAGATTGTTCATCATAGTTGTTCAGGGGAAGGATACAAAAAGCTGTCTCAGAGATTTAACCTGTCAGTTTCCACTGTGAGGAACATAGTAAGGAAATGGAAGACCACAGGGACAGTTCTTGTTAAGCCCAGAAGTGGCAGGCCAAGAAAAATATCAGAAAGGCAGAGAAGAAGAATGGTGAGAACAGTCAAGGACAATCCACAGACCACCTCCAAAGAGCTGCAGCATCATCTTGCTGCAGATGGTGTCACTGTGCATCGGTCAACAACACAGCGCACTTTGCACAAGGAGAAGCTGTATGGGAGAGTGATGTGAAAGAAGCCATTTCTGCAAGCACGCCACAAACAGTATTCAAAAGCAAAAGTTATGCAAAAGCACACCTCAGGCGACTCTGTTTGTGGCGTGCTTGCAGAAATGGCTTCTTTCGCATCACTCTCCCAAATATTTAGAACTAAAAATGATTAAGATTAATAGGCCCAAACGTTTTCATATGACTGTATACAGCAATCAAGCATTACATTATAACCCCCCTGCAGTTTTTAAACACAGTGTCCACTCACTGTCCATTTTATTACCGTATTTTTTAGACCATAATGGGCACCAGATTATAAAACGAACTATTAGTAAACAGACTATATTCAGCAGTGGATTATAAAGCGCACCAGATTATAACACACTAAGTGAAATAAAAGTCAGATACGTTAAAGTATTACTCAGCGAGGCAAATAAAAATAAGGCCTACACGCCAAGACAAATGAGGCCTGCATAAAAGAATGAAAAAATAATAACAAAATGTAATAATATAAGAAAAATAAATATTAAATTGGAAAATAACCAACTAAACTAAACCCAAAATACTAAACCCAAAATCTAATCTAACGAATTTCAACAGATAAAAATAAAACGCAACAAAACAGTAGAAAAACAATAAAATAATTATACAAAAACAAAAAAACACAAATATTCCGGTAGAAGAAAAGGAGCAGCGGGCAGTGCGACGGTTCTAGTGAAATAAATATGTAAATGTAAATACACAAATGAGCGTGTGTACCACATAATATTGGTTCAATGTCAGTAAGCATAGCCAAAATTCATACATAGAATATATATAATCCGGTGCACTGTCAATTCTTGAGAAAATTTAAAGATTCTAAGTGTACCTTATAGTCCAAAAAGTATGGTAGATACTTCCACCCAGTCCTTAATCAGTAAACACATGACACCACCCACAAAACACTGCCGGTGGACGATTCTCAGTCAAGCAGTGACATTGAGGTGTTTAAAAACTCCAGCAGCACTACTGCATCTGATCCACTCCCTGTACCAGAACAACACACACTAACACCTCATACACCACCACCATGCTAATCAGTGCTGATCACTGCAGTGCTGAGAATCATAATGACCCACCTCCCAAATAATAATTTCTGCTTTGTTGTGGTCTCTCCTGTGGGGTCCTGACCATTAAAGAACAGGGTAAAAGGAGGATAATACAGTATGTAGCGAAACAGATTCAGGACTACAGTCTCTAATTATAGAACTACAAAATGCTTCAACATAATCAGTGGAGCTGACCACACTGGCATTGACTGTAGAAGGATAAGGTGGTTTTATACGACTGGTCAATATACACAGCTCTAGAAAAAAAAAAAAAAAGTAAGACTGGTGGAGGAGAACTTAAACACAGTGTTTAAAAACTCCAGCAGCACTGCTGCATCTGATCCACTCACTGTACAACCAGCACAACACACACTAACACCTCATACACCACCACCATGCCAGTGCTACAGTCACTGCAGTGCTGAGAATACTGTACATGACCCACCACCTAAATAATAATAGCTGCTCTGTGGTGGTCTCTCTCTCCTGTGGGGCCCTGAGTATTACAGAACAGGGGGAAGAACTACAGACTGTAATTATAGAACTACAAACTGCTTCAATATGCTGAATAGTTGTGGAGCTGATCAACTGGACAGTAAGTGTAGAAAAAAGAACATAATATTATGCTTGATTTGCATTCTTTAATGTTTGTTGGACTTCTATTGGGCTGTGTAGGGTCATTTTATCTTGGTTTTACTGTAATTAATAAAATAAATGAATGAATGTTTAAAAAAAAGACTACTGTACATCATGGAACGACATCCTTCAGCCATAATCCAGCGACTCCTGCATCCGAATCCACAGTTTACGCAGTTTCCTCCTAAGCTTTGAGAACCTGTCTGACTAAGAGACTTTACTCCGTGCAAAACTCGCCAAAAGAGCTTAACTTCAAAGTGAGTGGAGAGCGCACGTCAACAGCTGGATTATAGGTATGGAACATCACAAGTTAGTCCGGGGAGCCGCAGCGCTTCCCCTTCCTGGAACATGTACAACTTGGCTGCAGTTGTGCTTGAATATACACTTTCCGACTTGATGCAGTGGCCATATTAACTGTCTGCCAGAAAGATTTATAAAATCCTCAGGGAAGAATTATTATCAAAATTACCAAGCTAAATTCGACATTCGTCTTTCCTGAAAGGTAAAGTTACCTTCAGAACCGCGGCCCGTCAGAAGCGGGACGTTCTGCTGGGGGATTAATCTTGTGGCTTCTCATTAAATGAATCCCTTATCCAATCTTATACCACTGTCCCTGGGTCAGTATAATAAGCCATTTCATAATTCTACAAGAAAAATGAGTCGGGATTACAGCCTGTGCTCCGGTGGAGGGCCAGGTTAAGTGCTTCGTTTTACGGCACATGCAAAACACACAGCCTCTGCCAGAGCTCCATCAGCCTCACACAAACTAGTGTACAGTCTGGAGTAAACTAGAGAGAAAAACCAGGGAGGAAAAGCAGAAAATAGAAAAAGGTTTTAAAGTAAAACCAATTTAAGTGTAATTTAAACTAAACTGACAGTCAGAAACTTTATTACATATATTAACTTGAAAACATTAACTTTTTTATTTATTACTTCATCTATTTTACTGTACTTATTAATTTATTTAAATCACGGTTACAAAAGTAAATATAATTACATAAAACTTGAAGATTTTTCAACTTTTGACATAAAATTATAATAATCACAATTAATTGACCAATTGAAATAGAATAGGAATAAACTTAAAATTAGTAACCTTAAAAATATATTTTTACACTGACCTCCAATTAAAGTTAAGAAGGCTTTATTTTTCCTGTGAAATTGACTGTTTGGAGATACAAGGCACAGTACACACATATACACAATAGAGCTTATAAACCCGAGCCTGATTTATACCCCACATTTTTTAGTGTCATAATTTTCGGACCAAAAGGCACACTTAAAATTCTTTAATTTTCCCAAAAATCACCATTAGTGTGCCTTATAATCCAGTACATCTTATGTATCAATTTTACCACTCAGTAAAGCCACTCTGCTAAAATACAGCACTATACAGGAGTTTCAGTGAAGTTTCTCCAGCACTGAGACTGAAGCAGTATTAGCATTAGCTGCTAACTGCAGCGCTAGCTCTTTCATCGTCCAGAGGTGAGTACTATTGAACTGTAGTCTGCGTGTTTACTGTGTTAAAACAAGCTACATGTGAAGAACCTCTAGCTAGCTTATCGGAACACTTAAAGTTTCTCAGTGTAGCGCTGTTGGGCACCGTTTACTAGTGCTAAGCACTGCTAACCACGCTAAAATATTTGAAATCTCCTATCAAGTTCCCCAATGGTGGAACAAACTACCTTCCACTACCAGATCAGGAGAATCTCTCACTATCTTTAATAAACTCCTGAAGACAGAGCTCTTCAAAGAGCTCTTACTCTCCTAACACCTCTAACTAATTACCTTCTACTACCAGATCAGGAGAATCTCTCACTATCTTTAATAAACTCCTGAAGACAGAGCTCTTCAAACAGCACTTACTCTCCTAACACCTCTAACTAACTACCTTCTACTACCAGATCAGGAGAATCTCTCACTATCTTTAATAAACTCCTGAAGACAGAGCTCTTCAAACAGCACTTACTCTCCTAACACCTCTAACACACTAACTACTTCTAACCTCATTTCCTTCTTCCCCTCCTTTCCTCCTCTATCTCACTATTTCCCTTTGGCCTCCTTTAGGCCCTATCTAAAAATGATTTACCTTCAACTTCTTTGACCTCTATTGCTAAATGTACACCATAATCTGTAAGTTTTGAACATATTATTCCGGGTCCACAACTCCTGTACGATTGCACAGAGACAGACAGTGGGTTACAACAACATCTAAGTCTTGAGATTTCTCTCTGTGAAAGCTTGTTAATGCAGCACGGCACATCTTTTCAAACAGATTTGTCTGATATACACTGAGTAACATGAAACATGGTTTGTCTTGAAGTGAAAAAAGCTGAATATACATGAATTATTGAAATGCATACATTGCATAAGAACTGCATTCATAAATGATTCAGATTTGGACTAATGCTTCTCCAGAGGTCTTTGTAAGTCTCCATATTTTAAAGATAAAGGTGCTTTAAACTGTTCTTTGAAGAAATACATAGAAAACCCATGTCAGGTTCAACAGAGAAGTAATTGAGCGAGTGTGAAGATCTATAAAATCGTGTTTTGTACCAATTAAGTACAAAATGGGTTCTTTAGGGCATCACTGAAACAAACATTTAAAAGCACCTTCATTTTTAAAGTAATTATTCTTGGAACCCAATAGATCTTTTTTTTTTCAGAGGTGATGGTTGAAGAATGCTAACCATGTACTTTAGTTCATGTAGATGGTTACACTTTATTAGATTTTTTTGATTACTCAGGTAGAAGTACAAATACTAGGGTTTAAAAAACGTCTGTAGAAGCTAAAGTATCGACTCAAGTAAAAAAGCGAAAGTAATATAAAGAAAAAGATGCAAGTAAGGACAAAAGCTTAGACTGAGCCAAAGGGTCCTATAGTGCACCACCCCCCTCCCCAAAACTTTTCTAAAAGCCATAATGACTATAATGTTATATTAAAATGTTAATGTTGATAAATTTGGGATGCACTAGGCTCCCTTAGTACAATGCAAATACAGCTCTGGAAAAGATTAAGAGACCATTTCAGTTTCTGAATCAGTTTCTCTGATTTTGCTATTTATAGGTTTATGTTTGATTAAAATGAACATTGTTTTTTTTATTCTATAAACTACTGACAACATTTCTCCCAAATTCCAAATAAAAGTATCGTCATTTAGATCATTTATTTGCAGAAAATAACAAGAAAGATGCAGAGCTTTCAGACCTCAAGTAATTCAAAGAGAACAAGTTCATATTCATAAAGTTCTAAGAGTTCAGAAATCCATATTTTAAATCACAGTTTTCATCACGCATCTTGGCATGTTCTCCTCCACCAGTCTTACACACTGCTTTTGGATAACTTTATGCTGCTTTACTCCTGGTGCAAAAAATTTGAGCAGTTCAGCTTGCTTTGATGGCTTGTGATCATCCAGCAGAGGTTTTCAATTTGGTAAAATCAAAGAAACTCGTCCATTATAGGTGGTTTCTTACTTTTTCCTCAGATGCTTTACATTAAAAGCTTAGTTGGACATTTGACTCTCTGCACTACTGCTATTGCTCATGTGAAATGACAGCAGTGGAAACTTCAGCTCTGGACATGAAGTTAGGGTTGCGTATGTAGTTCCAGCAGGGTTAAAGTGCAGCTCCGCGGACGTGTTCTTCATGTCCGTGTGATTTAGAGGGGTGCGAGGCTTGACTGTGGGTGGAGGGGTGAAGAAACATGACTCTGCAATAACTGTTCACACTGTTAAATCCTGAAAATTAATCCCTGGATGCTGAGTGCTACACATTTTAATTAATCACGCCTGCCCGAGCGTTTGCTTAAGCTGTCGAGACTTTAGAATAATGTCACAATGTCAGGCTTATTTATTTCTCTGACCATTTTTAAGACTTCAATCAAGTGTCCCCTCAGCTGCTCTCCACAGGGGGAAGGAGAGGAGGCTTTACAGCTCCCAGCATGAGGCAGCCTGCCGTATCACACCGCCGAGAACAGAAAGCCCTGCTGTCCCTTCCCGAACCCGCCGAGACTCCAGCCTCCGCTTCCTGTAGAGCAAACACTCCGGGAGGAATTAAACACAGAGGTTTCCTGACACACACCAGCCTGAACTGTGAGCTAAGAAACAGGGCGGCCTCGGAAGACCTTTTTTATTTTTTTTATTTTGCGACAGTTACACAAAAAGCCTCGATCGGAACATTTTCTCCAAATTGTCTTTCAGGTTGTCTGCTATTTGTTCTCCATTTGCTAAATTGGTTTTAATTCTCCAGAAAGGCAAAAAGGATTAGAGGAGCGTGTCTATCATCTCACTCCAGGTAGTGTGGATTATTGTAAAACGTGAGCTTTTGCTGCATGCTAAGGGAGACTGCCGGTTCTCCACTCTCCACACTTTCAACAGCAAACAATGAGAAGAAATTCCAACTTTTCCCTCGCGGCTTCCCGGCCGTCAACGGAAACCAGGAGTAAATTGAAACATTCCCAGAAACAGAAAGTCAATGTGCATGGCAATAAATCACTGCACATGGCTGAAGCTGGTCTCGCTTAATTCCTGCAGGCCAGAGGAAAGGATTATGGCTGCCTCTCCAGGACCGTAATTATGGTATGATAGTATACGTGCTGAATCTCACAGGATGTTGCTGTCCATTAATACCTGATACATCAACCTCTGATAAAACAGCTTCTGCTGTTCTTAACAGAAGTTAATTGATTGAGTATAAAGAATCAGTCTCACTGGAATTTTTTGATGGTGTGATGCAGTCTGTAGGTGTGTCTAGTTCATTTGGTTGGTGGCCATTGATGTCAGTAACACATTACTCAGTAACACATTACTCTAACGTGTTACTATTTCCAATCCAGTAACCAGATTAAAGTTACTTATCCATTTTTTTTGGCTTTTTCCTTAGTAAAAAGATATTCTAGCATCTGGCTGGATGCATTAAAAGGATGTATGAGAAAGCCGTTTACAGTTGTCGCTTCATTGCCAGAAGTGTCGGCCACAACCACGCCAAAATAACAACAGGCTAGACAGCTAACAAGCTAACAGGCTAAAACTAGCACTCGGGCTAAACACACAATAATACACACACACTCAGATCCAGATCCAAACTTTAGATGTTTGAAATAAGAATACAATCAGATTTGTACAGGTGCTTCTCAGTCTGGATGCTTTGGATGCTTAAAGGAGAACTCCGGTGTTAAATAGACTTTTGTTGTAATAAAACATGATAAAAAGTACTTTATTTTGATGAATAGCACACCTCCGCTCTCCCACAGCGTTCAGAGATCCAGAAATTTTAACAGTTTGTCAAAACACCCTTCAGACTGGGTCACAGGGGGCATAATTTGCTCGATAAATCGCTTTTTACACCGTTATCCAGCTCAAAGTAGCTCCACACCTTCTTGCTAGAATCCAGAGAGCCCTGACATTTAAAACGAGACATTAATAACTTAAAAAAGTGCACAAGAACCTTATTAAAAACCTCTGTTTACATCCCGTAATGCTAGCTTCAGCTCCAAGTGCCGCCATCACTGAACTGATAACGTCATAGACATATATATATATATATATATATATATATATATATATATATATTCATTCATCAAAGGTAAGTACTTTTTATCATGTTTTACTTCACCAAAAATCCATTTTACTGGAGTTCACCTTTAACCTGCCTCATTGGAGTAACTTATCATTTGGAGGAGTAGTTAGTGGTGAAGCCATTTGAGAAATAAAAATAATGCAGTCCTTACATTTACATTTACGGCATTTAACTGATGCTCTTATCGAGAGCAACTTACAAGGTTATTTTTATTACAAAGGTAGGTCAATGTAGTGTTAGAAGTTCTGCTTAAGAACTCTTATTGGTGTAGCGAAGCATTCAGTCACCCAGACCTGGAATTGAACCCCAGTCTCCCACATGATGTGGTAGCTCACTAGCAGGTAGTGATATCCACTACGCAACACCAACCGTCATGCTATAGTGGCTACATCACTGTATTCCATGTATGTGTATTATAGGGGTTAGGAAATAATATTATATAGTTGAGTTTGACCCTCACTGTATGATCATTTCTGAAAGATAAGTGTGAATGAGTGAGAGAGAGAGAGAGAGAGAGAGAGAGAGAGATGGTGATGCAGTCAGCACCCCAGTGCAGCCTATTAAAGGACATGTTCCCTGTCTCAGATCATTAGACAAGCTTTAATCCATCAGAAGCGCACTAACAGCAGTACACTGGGGACCTTACCTCCATGACATCTCTCACACACACACACACCAAAGGTAGCACTCTGAGAGGTGTTACTATCGTCCTTTAATAAAGGAGAGATCTCTAGAGATCACCACCTACACAAATACATCAAAGGAAATGGGTTTAATTCATATTTTGTTTTTCTTAATAAACAAACAATAAATATTTGTACTGTAATGTGGGTGATGAGGAGGAGCTGCAATGCTCATTGCTATCTTACACCCCACCAACAGTCTGTTTTCAAAATTTACAACAGTGCTTCTAATTTATCTACACTGATGGGTGTGATGGTACTAAAATATCTCTTCACGTTGCTCTGTAATAATAACATATACCAGCCCTGATAAACTGAAATAAAAATAAAGAGATATTTTATTATAATTAATATACAGCTCTGCTTTCGCAATTAATAAATATATTTAAGTAAAATGAACATTGTTGTTGTATAAACTACGAACAACATTTCTGCCAAATTCCAAATAATAATAATAATAATATTGTCATAGTTCAGAAATCAATATTTGGTGGAATAACCCTGGTTTTTAATTATAGTTTTCATGCATCTTGGCATGTTCTCCTCCACCAGTCTTACACACTGCTTTTGGATAACTTTATGCCTTTACACTCCTGGTGCAAAAAGTTCAAGCAGTTCAGTTTGGTGGTTTGATGGCTTGTGATCATCCATCTTCCTCTTGATTATATTCCAGAGGTTTTCAATTTGGTAAAATCAAAGAAACTCATAATTTTTAAGTGGTTTATTATTTTTCCCCATAGCTGTATATATATATATATATATATATATATATATATATATATATATATATATATATATATATATATATATATATATATATATATATATATTTTTTATAAAGTCCAAATAATATAAAATGGTCCAGATTAAATAAAAAAAAAGATTAAATGTTCTTTATTGTTCTTGGTATACAATTTGATGTATACTAGCTGAACTGATGACGTTCATTATGAAGCCCACAATAGAAGATTAGCCACAATGGCTAATGGATAAGTGGTGATGCTAATGCTATTTTTGAGCTCAATTAATTTTTTTTATATTAACAGATTGATGTCATTGTGCTGATTAGAGTGGGTAGGTTCTGTGGTTTGATATGAAATGTGGATTATGGATTTAAATTACTCGGGTCCTTAGTTACTACTCTCAACAACTGCAGTTGTCAGCCCAATGCTAGGATAACAGACTGGTGTTGTCAATGGGAAGGCTAGCTGGCTACACAGAGAAAGGTTCAGCTGTTTGACCTGATATGGGTATTTTACCTGTATGTCAGAACATGGGCGAATTCTAATTGATATTGAAATGTATAACAAAATCACATCACTGTTACTTAAATATTCTCTAGACTGCTAGATCTCTATGATGCATCAAAGTGAATAATATTTTTTACATATTAAAATTCATTGTCACGTATACAGACTACAGGTGTAGGTGATATAAAACCATTTTTCTGCAGTAAAATAACTTAATCACATTCTGAAAATTTGAGGGTTTGAAATCTCCTACAGGACACCTGGAGAAGCTGTCTGTTTTCTCTCTACTCCACTTAATAATTCCAGATCAGTAACCCAAATCAATCAACCCAAATTCTGCATGTTTGAAAATAGATGTAAAAACTAGACAAACATAATGAAACTAAAGGTTTGGAGGACGTTTGGTTTGATTTGTATTCAGGAAAAAAAAAAAAACATCAGTTCAGGAAAGAGACAATTTTATGATTTTATTCATTATATTTTGATATTAGCAGATTTAATTAATAAAAAAAAATACAATTACAATTTCGCTTTTCACAACATTCCTTTTCAAACATGAAAGCTTTTTATGTAATGCTAAAATAGAAAGATTTAGCAGTGCTATGTCATGCAGACAATTGACAAAAATCTTGGTCTGTTAAGAGGTCCACACAATATAACACGATTTTTGAAAACTCTTGTTGTCAGTCCTGCATATTTCTGACTGAATCTCAAATTCTTCTACAAGATCTGAGATGATACAACATCTTGCAAATTTCTCGTTTGGATTTCAGAAGCCATTAAAGCCGTGTAACACCATTCTTCAGTAGGTCTTTTTCACATGAAAGCACTTCTCCACATGCTAAAGAGGTTCCCCTGCAGGCACGAGTAAAACAACCTCAACAGGGTTTTTAACTCTGGCTTTCTTCTTTGAAGAAGGGAAGCGTTTAAGTAAGCAGATTATTTTTGCGTGTGAAACCACGCAGACCTTCTTATCTAATGCTGTAAACATTTCCCCTTACAAAACAAGACAGTAGAGTTTTATTATTATATGGGTTTGCTTCAAACTGATTGATTATGCAACATCTTGCACTTTTATTGAAAGTCTGATATGGCTTGTTTTTCCTCTCTGAAATGTCTAAACCAGAGTTTAGTGTATTAGGATAATATTCTGAGAAAATGACACGCCTTATGCATTAATTTTACCAGTCAGGTTGTAAGGAGCAAGTAGAGCCGCTCTGCTGAAGTACAGCGTTATACAGGAGTTTTAGTCAAGCTTCTCCAGCACTAAGTCTGGAGCAGTATTAGCATTGGCCGCTATCCGCAGCGCTAGCTCTTTCTTCATTCAGAGGCGAGTATATATTGGACTGTAGTCTGCGTGTTTACTGTGTTAAAAGAAGCTACATGGGATGAACCATGTACATGGCGGACCCAAACCAATAAACTACTGAGAAGGATTTAATTCTGACTGTATTTATTTAAAGCGGTGGAACTTTTATTCTCTTTATGGTTTACATGCTTTGCGGCACAGTAAACTCACAGACCAATCACGTGTGTTGTAAGATCACCAAATGCTCTCCTCTGCCAATCAGATCTGTGCAGACCGCTGCTCTGGCTAGTGAATTGGAACGTGTCTGGGGGAAAAAAATGCCTTTATAAAGAGATAGGGAGCCTGAGAACTGGTGGAAAAATGAGAACGGGCGGAAAATAAAGACATGCCGAGCGCGAGAGAGACAGGGAGGAATGTACACAAAATCAGAGAGGTATTTTATTATTATTATTATTATTATTATTATTATTTATATTTAATCATAGTTCAAACAACCTCACGGGTCAAATGTTTCATTTATATATAGCACTGAAGCATAAGTTAAAAATGGCGACGGTCTGGACTTTGGACTGACAAAATTTTCTCTAACTGGACCGTATACTGAATTCTAATTAAATACCCCTGCCCTAGAGGCAAGATCTGCTGAATTAGAGGGAAAACATGGCGACACTCCTGTTCCTTTCTATTGTCGCTTAAAATGTGACTTATAATCCGGTGCCAGTATATAATATATAATAATATATAATTATTATTATATATTTTTAATCATAGTTCAAACAACCTCACGGGTCAGATGTTTCATACATAATATCAATTCCCCTTAAAGGTTCAATAAGTGCAGGATATGCATGTGAGGCCTCTTGCCCTGAATGTGGATGTTATATGATTTCTGACAGTTCTATCCAAACACCACAGGTCACAATGATGACCACCCACTGATGTGCTGTCCACTGTAGATGGTAATGCCTTCTAATAATTTGAATAAAGGTGTATTTCTGGTAGACATGTGGCACCCACTATCAGGCCTTGCTCCAACTCCAATACATCACATCACATGAGCACACTGGCTCATCATTCAGTATATTCAGGTAGTCAGCTGACCTCATTCTTTCAGCACATACTGTTGCTGAACCTAAACCTGCAGACCAACTGCAGCATCAACCAACCCCACATCATTTACTTACTTAAATCCAGTTAAATTCAGGTGGTAACTTGATTATTTAGCCAGGCAGTGCATTAATGAGGTCCTGCCACACTTGGTGCACTATTCCAACAGGACAATGCTCCTCCACATACTGTGCCATACTATACCATGTCCAGCTGCATCCACAGATCTATCTCTGATTAAAGAGTGCATGATGCTATTGGACGCACTACTCCATCCCTAAAGCAAAATCTGCAGGAACTGTGTGACAGTGTTCAAACTGCATGGGATGGATTATCATTGATTACAGATATCATTAGGAACCTCTACAACTCTACACACAGACTTCTGGCATGTTACATGCATTATACAGTACTGTGCAAAAGTTTTAGGCACCTGTGGGAATTTCAGTAAAGAAAAAGCTTCTTATCTGTAAAGTAAGTGTTTATTAGCTCAGTAAAACTCTAACAGCATTACAATAAATACAAACAGCATTTTTACAAAAAGCAGAGCAACTTTTACAGCCCTGTTTTCCTTAAAACATCTCCTAATCTCTCCTCCTACTCTGAGTTTAATAGAGTTATTATTTCTAGTTCTCATTATATTAATCAACACCTGATTTGGTAAATTGATTGGTAAATGTGGTAAATCAGGTGAGCTGCTGACGGAACTGAACATAATATACACATGCTGGCTGAGGAGCATCCAGGAGAAATCTGGAGAAACTACAGTTTGTTCTTCAGCTTGGATAACAGGATATAACATACTTAGTTAAAAATAAGAATTTCTTGTTACGTTTTCCTGTATGTATGTTTATTTGTATCTGTTTAAATTGTATGTGGTGCTTTTTCAGGTAAAAACGCTCATATTGCTGAGATAAATGGGTAAGTTTTTGGATAATTTGCTTTGGTGCCTAAAACTTTTGCATGGTACTGTATATATGATACTAACTACTTTTGCATGTGTAGCTTTATAAATAAGATCAAGAGTTGCCCATATCTGTCTAAATGATCAGGAGAATCAGGTGAATATCTTGCTGTCTTTAATAAACTCCCGAAGACAAAGCTCTTCAAAGAGCACTTACTCTCCTAACACCTCTAACTAACTACCTTCTACTACCAGATCAGGAGAATCTCTCACTATCTTTAATAAACTCCTGAAGACAGAGCTCTTCAAAGAGCACTTACTCTCCTAATGCCTCTAACACACTAACTACTTCTAACCTCATTTCCTTCTTCCCCTCCTTCACTATCCTGTTATTTCCCTTTGACCTCTTTTATTTTTTTACCTTTAACTTCTATTACTTTTTGCTTTGGACAAAAGCGTCTGCCAAATGTAATGTAATGTAATGTAAATGTAAAAAATAGTTTATTATTATGTTCCTGGTAACCTGCAACCATTTTTGCAACTGATTTTTCTTCGTTGATCAGTGTATTTTATACCAATCAAGTATTTCTAACATCATTTTCTCCTCGGGATATAAAAGTTGCTCTAAATGAAGCTCCCCTCATTAACAGCACTGAGCTACACTGTTACAGTGTGTGTGTGTGTGTGTGTGCTAATTAATTTACTATTGTTTGCTTTTGTGTGTATCTTGTTAAGGCAGTAATCAGGACTCTTCAGGAATCGTTGCTGTCTGTGTGTTTAGTTCTCCGTCAGGCTGGAGTTTCCACTTCTTTCTCAGATGCTCGGTGGCTGAAGGGCACACCAGTGCACAGCTCTTAATCAGGGAGCGGTGGTCAAACAGAGGCTACAGGAGAACAGGTTCATTATCTCCAGCCCACTGGGGGCCCGATCAGTCTGCTGCAGCTCCCAGGAGTGCGGTGGGAAGAGAAGGCCTAATCCCCGAGCTGCGCCGCTGCTGGGGCCAGGCCGAGCGGGCCAGCTAATGAGGTTCTGCAAAGCAAGATCCCCGTTCACAGCAATAACCGGCCCAACATCAAAGCACAGGTGGACAGCATTTTTCTAAATTACCTGCTTCCAATTGGTCTCAACGTGCCAGTCTTTAGGTCAGCTGCTAAACCAACGCAAGGCCTTTAATGGATTGAGAAGTTGGCCAAAGAGTTTGCACCCATTCTCAACGACAGCAAACTTTTGTCAGTGGGAACAGATTCATGTCAGATAAGATGACGGAATATGCCAAACAGTGGCAGCAGAAAAAGCAGCGGGAAAAAGGAACTGATACAGTATCAAAAATAAAGCATCTCGACAGGCACAGATAGATACGTGGTGCACAGACACAAAACAATGGGAGAAAATATCTCTAACAAACAATCCACCTTCAATCCACACTGCATTATCACCAGGTCTTTCCTAAAAAAAAAGATTAAACTGTACACTGACATACCACTGGGACCAAAAGTAGTGTTTCCCATGACTTATGCCCATGAAAGCTAAAAAAATGTTTAACTGACCTGCAGGATTTGTACAGGTGCATCTAAAAAAAAATAGAATATCATTAAAAAGTCACTTTATTTCAGTAATTCAGTTCAAAATGTTAAACCCATATATCATATACATGTATACCACACACTGTGATCTATTTTAAGCATTTATTTATTTTATTGTTGATGATTATGGCTTAAAAGCAACGAAAACCCAAAAATCAGTGTCTCAGAAAATTAGGATATTATATAACAGCAAATGGTACTTTTATCAGTGTGGGCAGTGTGCCAAGTCCTGCTGGAAAATGAAATCTGCATCTCCATTAAAGTTGTGAGCAGAGGGAAGCATGAAGTGCTGTAAGATTTTGTGTGAAAACAAAACTGCACTGACATGATAATAAAACACAGTGGATCAACACCAGCAGACATTTTGAGTTTCACATTTTGAGATGAATTACTGAAATAAAGTAACTTTTCAATGATATTCTATTTTTTGAGATGTACCTGAATGTGGGATAAGGATGTGCCATATCGTATTGTCTGCAATAATATTGTCAAAATATTTGTATATCGTTAACTCAACAATACCAAGAACTATCACATACAAAAAAAAAAAAAAATATATATATATATATATATATATATATATATATATATATATATATATATATATATATATACACATACATTTAATACAATACATAAAATATGTTTTTTTTGTGCAGTAGTGTATTTTTGAGAGTTGAGTTGAGTTTTTTTTTATATTTTGGCAAAGAAAAAAAATAATATAAAAATACCCTGAAATATTGAGATATTGTTTTAGGGTCACATTGCCCACCCTTAGTGGGGTCCCCTTTACTGAATTTGAATGTCAGGTGGTGTAAGGTGGTAAGGTGGAATGGATTTGGGTGGGGTGGGGAATTTAAAAGGGATTCTAAAACACCCTCTGTTTACTGTACTGTATTGTTATTGTTATAAATGTATATATTTTTTCTACTAAACATTTGAATCTGTTATAGACAATAAAACTTTTATTGTGTTGCTGTATAATACTCTTGACATAAATACAATTCTTTTTTTTTTTTGTCTTAGCGGCAAGATATCATAATATAATTTATTATATTACATTACAATATCATAATATAATATAATATAATATAATATAATATATCACCCATAACTAGTGGCCACTTACTACTCAACTTAAATGTTGAGACTAAACGTATGCCCTTGGTGAAGAGATTTAATGGCAGAATTGGGCACTTTTTTTTTTTGCATTGCCCTCAGAAGGTTAAATAAAGCAGTTGTTTAATGTCGTCAGTCTTTAATGGGATTTTAGCTGAAAGTTAAAGAGTTAACCTCTTATGAATTAAAATATTTTAAGATGAATCGTCACTTGACGTATCTTCAGCTCTGCGATTGTGAGCTAAGACTCTTTAAAGAGTGAATGCACAGTGTCAGCACGCCTGAAATCTTTTAGCCTCTTAGCCTCTCCTCCGCAGTACTGCTTACACAGGAGAACGGCTGACTGGCCTCGCTCGCTGCCACCTTGAAATATTTCGCGTTCGAGACGATTTGTCTCTAAAGACTTGGGCACCGGTGACCCTCGGGGGCAGGCCTTTTCTGACTGACTCCCAGAAGCATTTTTTTTTTCCTTTATATATTTATTTTTGCCACCAGCATCAATCTCCACTACATCCAGCCTGTCTGCTAGATACCTTGGTAATGGAAAAATTCACCATGCCGTTATCCACTGTCCTGTGTTTCGCTGGATGACAGAGAGACTTCAGAGGAACATTTTTCAAGAGAAGCCATTTCTTTGTTCTTTTATAAACAGCGCTGCTCAGATACTGTTCCTCTCACTTGTCAGTGTCCATGTGTTCCCCAAGCTAATGCTTCAGCCATTACTCGTCTGGGAACGTGTCAAAAACATATGGTCCCTATGCCTCCTTCAGAAGGCAGCTAATGTCATAAATAGACTCGACGAAGTGAGAAAGGAAAGCCTGTCTTTATATGAATTAAACCCCCATCTGGACACCAACACCTTCACACCAGTTTATAACCAGCAGGGATTTTGATACAGAGCCATAAATGAATTGAGCAAATGTCTGATACATATCAAAAGATCTTTAGAAGTGTGACTGAATCCTTTTAGTAAGCTTTTTAATTAGTTATTTAATATATAAACAGTAAATACAAGAGCTTGGTGTGAAAAATGCTTGGGTGCGATATTGCAATCCTATTTACATCCCTGTTATTTTGCCTCATAATGTAAAACATGGGGAACTTGTTAAAACAAGCAAAAAAAAAAGTGCCCCCCCTCCTACAGATGGCTCACAGCACATATGGAAACCTAATATATGTTAAATGCATTTAAAAAATAAATTGTATATGACTAAATGTATGAACTTGGCCAAAAAAAAACCTTAATGTTGAATTTTAATGAATGTTTGAAATAAATGTTGAAATGAACTTCATCAACTTTTTTATAATTGTTTGCTTTATGAAACAACATATTGATTGCTTTCTTTTTTAGAGCATCAGTCTTTAAGATTTTTTTCTCTTTTAGGTTAAAGGAGCGCTATTTCTGATTCCTGGGTATAGGGAACAATACAATAGTAAATTGCATCATAAGCCACATACTGTATATTCATTCTAAAAACAGGACTTTAACATAACATATTCTGGTTATAACAGCTTTTGCTGGTTACCCGAGCAAGCATGACGCTGATAATGGTGCTGAAACTAGAGCTACTGCAAACATGGAGATATGAGAACATTAAACTCAGTCTTAATCTGCCGGTTCACTCACACATTATTAAAACAAAGAGGCAAAGAATTAGAACTAAAGAGAACTGGTGAGATAAAAGAGAGTACAATAGATTCCTCACTAAAATCAACAGATTCATTCACACTAAAAAATGAGACTGCACCACAATGTATGATTTAAAGGTACCTTTTAGCGTGTTCAGTGCAATTACACATTCTCAACACTCAAAACTTACGGACTGTCACTTTAAAAGTAAAGAATTACATGCATACAGACTGATCAATACTACTATAACAAGGAACGTCTTTGTTAAACCTGCATTCAGCCAAATAAATAAAGTGACTGCCTTCAAATCAACGGTCTTGTCTCATTTACTGTACGGAATAGTGTACTGAACCATTGTTGCACATGTAAATGTAAAAAAAAAAAGCCTCCAGTGTCTTATAATCTAGTGTTAGACCCAAACTTGTAGCTGATTGAACTTGAAACAGAGCACATGGTCTTCTAAAGCGCTATAAGCGATGTGTTTGTTTTCCTAATTATCCACCCTGGAGCTGTCAGAAAGGATTTTTCATGTTTTCAGAAGGCCAACCCCACCCACATGCAGGAGAGACTCAAGCCCCTTCCCAGCTCTCGAGCACTCCCAGCATATCTGTCCAGAGTGTCAGCCCAGCGATCAGCACTGCACAAGCTGGAGAAAATCCAGTTCACAAACAAACCATCACATCCCGAAGAGCCTCATTTGTGTGCAGGAAGGATTAACATTAAAGGTTGTTTTTGCATAAAATATGCGAGATTAATGTGTCTGTTTCAGATGAAAAAAGAAAAGAATTAAAAAGAAGAAGAGGGGAGAAGAAATGGAGGAAGATGATGTGCGTATTAAAGAATCGTCCCCAAAAGCTGGCAGCTGGAGTAGGAGATGTGAAGAAAAAGGGAAGAAAAAGAAATATATCAAAGTTTTGAAGTCAAAGTTATTCAAGGGTATGCTTTAAGTTTGATATCAGTTTCTAATGAGCTTTGAGGGACTACAAAAACAGAGTTTTATGAACCCTATAATATGGTCATTATAGCATTTATGGCTCTGGGTGTTGTTCAGTGGAACATCACAGAGATGAGATCCACTTTGTGTTTCATGTCATCTGATTCCGGACAATTTTCCACCTCTTTCATGACACTCGGCTTTGATGAGGAGTCAAAAGTCTTTGTCTTCAAAGATCCTGCGAATGACGGCTAGACGGGTAGCGTAGATAAAGAGGAGTCGGCTCCGCTCCCAGTGTGTTTTTCCCCATGTTGAGATTTTTGAACAGCAAATGATGAGTGATGATGATGATTACCTTTCAAGTTTCATGAAACTACTAGGCCTATAAAACTTGAGTAAACAACAATATGCCCAAAAAAAAACTAAACAAAAAAGTCTCAACTGTGCTGAGCCGAGTTCTGACTGTGACAATCACGATAATGATCAATTGTTATCTTTGATTTAATTAATCTTACCACTTGAAAGGAACTCGCAGAGGCAACCATTTTGTTTTATTAGCAGGGGAGATAGTGATCTAAATGTAATCACGCTCACTGCCAGCACGTCCTTCATTATTCCCGCCGCAATCATCATTACCTCATCAGCACCCACCGAACGGCTCGTCATCTGTCACTCTGGGACAACAACCTGTTTCAGCCAAGGAAAACAAAGCCCTTGTACTGCAGACACCTTTCAATCACGCTCCCCGCTGCCTCCTCCTCAGTCCTGTCACGCAGAGGACGGAGCACTCTGTCATAGCGGCTCCCAAAGGGGTCTTCAGAGGGGCCAACGAGAGGTCGAACAGGCACTGGAGTGACCCAATACAGATAAAAGATCATACATGTGGAAGTGAGCTAACGTGTGCTTAGAAACCTGTAGTCTCAGAATGAGTTCTAGAACATCTGGAGACTGGACTCGACTTTTTAGACTCGAAGTTTAGTCTTCCTGATCACGTAATGATGATGTTACTACCATACCACTATCAACGAACGTTTTTTATTTTTATTTTATGGTCTATTTTCATACATAAGAAGCTTAAGGTGCAGCATAAGGTGCATTAAGCGACACTAGTAAGGATGCTACATTGAAGTGAAAAAGAGTGTCGCCATGTTTTCCTTCTAATAGGGAAGCTGGGGAAAGCACCTAAGTAAACAAAACTATATTTCTTAAAAAATAAATAAATAAATTAATAAATTAATTAATTAATAATAAAAAAAATATATATATATATGAATGAATGAAGTTCAACTTATATAGCGCCTTTCTAGAAACCCAAGGACGCTTTACAATTTACACGTTTTTTTTACACATCTACACACCGGTGAGAAGCGGCAGCCAATAGCGCACAGCGTACTCTCAACCGGAAACGACCGTCCACCTGGAGGACTGCATCGGGCACTACAGCATTTACCCAGGACAGAGTGCCAATCCATATCTGGGCACAGTCATGCATACATTTACACACTTTTACACACACACACACACACAAACTTACATATATAGCACACACTTACACACACCAGATCAATTTAGAGTATTCAATTTTTCTGGGCAATATACATATATATCCTCCTGAGACCCAGCACTTTATCTGTGGAGCTTCTGCTGCTGTTCCGCACTGTATGAGCGTTTTTATCCAAGTAAATTAGAAAAACAACAGCAAACAGGTGGGGAGGGATGGATGTGGGTAAGGTGAACTGGAAGTGGTGGGTGGGATTTAAAAGAGGTAGGACCGTTTTTGTAATGCACTATATTGTTACATCTATAATTTATAAAACTTTCAATAAAAACTTGATGACAGGAAAACAACAGCAAACATAAATTATTTACTAAAAAAAATGAGAGTAATGGAATTGCTCAATCGATCCACAGGGAAAAGTTCTGAGTACTGAATCATTTCTTTCATTTATTCATAAAAATGTTACTTTGTCTTTGTACAGGAAGTCGTTTCTGCAAAAACGTCCTCAATATGTCCTCAAATGGGGACATATATTTTTGTTTAGTTAATTTTCATTTATTAATTGAGTGTAATGTGGTCAATTGACCATTAGATGGTACGGGAAGTGTCTGAAGCAGTAATGTCCCCATATGAGGACGCAGGGTCTCAAGAGTATATATATTTGAACGCTGGATGTTAATATGTTCAAGTGAACACGTTCCAAGTGAACCATGTAAGGACTGGGACGTGATGGGTAAACCATGCAGAATACTGGCTGGAAAGAGAGAATCGGCATACACTTAGATTTTCTGAAATTTACAAGCTAAACTAGCTAAAACTAAGCTTTGTTTTAATTTGTATAGACCAAATACATTTCGTGGGGGAGCTGTGGTAGTGGAAAAAGCACTGAGTACCAGGTACTAAAAAGCTGAGAAGAGTTAAATAGTTTTGGTACAGTATGGAAAAGTGCTGCAGTAAACTGCGCACAGTGCAGACACATGTGGATGTTGTAAAAATAGACTGTTAAAAAAGCAATGAGCATCACGACACGCCTTGCGCAGAGTGTAAGACTCTTGGACTCCCAGGTGAGGACGGCTGTAGCATTGTGGGGGATTGAACCCCTAATGATAAAGCTTGCACCATCTGAGAGAACAAGTGAGAGTTTTTTTGTAGTATTTTTATCTTTGGAAAAACAAAAGCTAAACAAAAATGCTTTGCTTGCAATAAATAATAACAGTCCAAATGAAGCAGAAACCAGTTTTAAAGTTAAAGTTATATGGATTGAATCGACTGATGTGATAAAATATATGCATATTTGCTTACTTGCATATTTACATACAGCTTTGGAAAACATAAAAAGAGAGCACTCGAGTTTCTGAACTAGTTTGTCTGATTTTGCTATTTATACGTTTATGTTTGAGTAAAAGGAACATTGTTGTTTTATTCTATAAACTACAGACAACATTTCTCCCAAATTCCAAATAAAAATATTGTCATTTAGAGCATTTATTTGCAAAAAAATGAGAAATGGCTGAAATAATGCAGAGATTTCAGACCATAAATAATGCAAAAAAAAGAAGTTCATATTCATTAAGATTTAAAAGTTTAGAAATCAATATTTGCATGTTCTCCTCCACCAGTCTTACACACTGCTTTTGGATAACTTTACACCGCTCCTGGTGCAAAAGTTCAAGCAGTTCTTGATTATATTCCAGAGGTTTTTAATTGGGTAAAATCAAAGAAGCTTGCCATTTATAAGTGGTCTCTTATTTTTCAAAAAAAAAAAAAAAGACTGAGCATCGGGTAAGAAGAAGTGTCTATTCCACAATGGTGGCCATTACTGTATGATTTGGAATTTGGGGCTGTGGAAGATACTATGAACAGTGCATTTACACAACGCATTTTGCAAACCAAGATAAAATATTTTTATCTACTGCCACAGTTGTCATGCATTCTCTGAAAAATCTAACAGTTTCCATAAATTACCAAAAGTGGCGGTTTGTGTTGCACAAAATGCCTCGTCTCCACACATCCAGACGGGTATTCCCCATCATCAGTAATAACTGTGTCATTCTCGTCACTCTTTGGTGGGCCTTATTTCTGCAGCTATTACTAAGCATTCATTATTTATGTGAAGAGCTATCAGTGAAAAGGCAAGCAATTTACTTGTCAAAATGCATTACAATGGAGTCACATGAAATATGACTAAGGAGCTCCGGGGCCGGCTCGTGCGGTGGAGTGCTGTGGCCAGCGGCTAAATTATGAATGAAAAGACCAATCATTTCAGATAGAGAACGTTCGAGTAAAACTGCATTTTTCTACCTAGATTTGCAGCAGAGAAGAAACTAGAAACGTCAAACACAAGAACACATCCATGCATTTAAAAACAGGTGCCTTCAGTTCAGTTTAACTCAGTTTAACTCAACTCAATTCAGCTCAGCTCAGTCCAACTCAAATCAAGACGTGTAGGACGTGATGTCATTGCATTCCAATTTGGATCAATTCATATCTACTGTAAATCTTGAGCATGCAGTGTTATGATATTCTGCATAGGGGCAATTTTACCATATGATTTTTGCCGTGCACCATGGAGGCTAAAGTATATGAGCTGGTCCTCCTGCAGGGGCTGTTGGACAACTCTAGCCAGAAGCCAACGGTCACGATCCTAACCGCCCACAACTCTATTCAAATGTGGGAGGTAATTTATGCCGTATTCTATGCCGTATTCTATGATGTCACACTTGTAGTAATGTCTCATCCACCTGCACCCTATCAGACCTCACTCCAACTCCCATAATTCATTCTGCCTAGCTATTAGCCAGTGGCCAATCTCACAAGATTATTATATGGGGTAACATTAAATGATCAATTTACACACTGCTTTTATCTCTTTTATCACTTTTTTAATGTCCTGGTATAGGCTAGTTTAGTTCAACTAAAATAGGATTGGTTGAGCACATATTCTATGTAAAAATCATTGACTATTGTTTGTTGTTTTTCCTGATTTCATGTTTTCTTTTTTATATATATTATTTGCTGGGGCTAACAAGGGGAGCTAGCACAAATTAGCTTATTAGCTAAGTTTAGACATTTTTGACATTGGTCATTACTATGTTAACTTGACTACCTTCTGTTAATATAAACTTGATTTCATGTAGTAACTTAAAAGTGTTAAACAAACCAAAATACTCTGTGAAGCATTTAGGTGCTCTGTGATTTCTGAGGCTGGCCACTCTGAAAAACATATCCTGTGCAACTCTCATAGAAGGAGGCCTATTCTAAAGCTGATGCACAAGAAAGCCTGCTAATTGTATACCAACTCTAACTATTTACAACTTTCCAACTGATGCTCTCAAACACAATAGAAGGCAAGAAATCCAAATAATTAACTCTTGATGAGTTCAGCACAGCTGTTAACTAAAAGCCTGAATACCAGGTGTCTCTACCTCATAAAGCTGACTGAGAACATCCAGCCAAAATATGCAAAACTGTCATTTAAGCAAAATATGCTTACTTAGAAGAATGTAAAATCTAAAACATATTTTGATTTGTTTAACACTTTTTTGTTTACTAAATAATTCCATATGTTTTTTTTTTCTTTATAGCTCTTTATAGTATTAATCCATTAATCTACAATGCAGAACATTTTACAATAATGATAAACAACTGAATTTGATGTGCATCCAACCATTTGACTTGTACTGTATCTCTGACTCATTTCCTAAATTAAACTGCACGATTTCTTAATCTGTCAACTTTTATATGGTTTCCTGTTTTTTTTTTTTCTGTGTTGAGAGAGATCAATGTTTACTGGATGAGTCCTGACTTACGGTGTTGTGTGATCTGCAGAGAGGAAGCTGGCACTGCTGCACCAGAGACACAGCTTATCCACCTGATCTGATGCACACCTCAGTAGATTAGTGCTTAGTCAGGATTAGAACTGAGAGAGTGAGCAAGGATCCGCCCCCCTCCACTGCAGATTTTACCCATCCCTCCCTGGGAGCGGCCATGTGCCAGCCAGCGGTGTGTAATGATAGGTAGAAGCCTCTTCTTGGTGTCTAAACCTGCACATAAGCCTTATCCCTGTCTGTCTCTGACTTGTTAAACCCTTCACTCCGTCTCTTACTTCTTTCTGTCTTGCTGTTTCTTCAGTCGACTTAATAAAAACACTTTCATGGCTCATGAGCTAATGATATGTGTCCTTTTGCACTTTACTTTAACTTCTTTCATCTGGCCAGAACTCAGAACTCAATACATGACAATTTACCACCAAACAACCACACAGTCTGGAAGTAGGCAGTCATATTTTTATATTTTACATTTTTTATAATTCAATCTTATTCTATTAAAGCCCATAAGGGACATTTTTCCAGATATAAGTTACACAAAATGTAAAATACTACTAGAAAAAGAAACACTGTTCTCTGGGTCATGTAGTATCTGGTGCTGACCACATATTATCTGGTGCTCACCACAAACAAAAAAATCTCACAAAAGTGATTAGTCTCACATTTTTGTAAATTATTTATTTCTATATAATATATATATATATATATATATATATATATATATATATATATATATATATATATAAACCCATTAATATCTAAATCACTAGCAACAAAATTGAGTCGCTCTTCAGTAAAAAAAATAGCCACATTGTGCCCAATAAGCCATTTTCCATATTGGTAAATCTGGTATTTTGGGTGAAATTCTCTCAAACTGGCCACTGGAAATTCAACATGGCACCTCATAGCAAAGAACTCCCTGGGGATGTGAGAAACAGAACTGTTACTCTATATAAAGATGGCCCAGACTATAAGAAGATTGCTAACACCCTAGAACTGAGATAAAACATGATGGTCAAGGTCATACAGCAGTTTTCCAGGATGGGTTCATGGCTCCATTCAGAACAGACCTTCCCATGGAAGTCCACGTGTTTAGCATAATATCCAGAGGTTGGCTTAAAAAAAAAAATACTGCACATTAGTTCTGCCAGCATCGCTGCAGAGGTCAAAGAAGTGTGAGGTCAGGCTGCAGTGCAGAGACTATACACCACACACTGCATCAACACTATCTGAATGGCACTCTCATAGAAGGAAGCCTCTTCTAAAGCTGATGCACAAGAAAGCCTGCAAATTGTTTGCTGAAGACCAGCAATCCAAGAGCTTGGATTGGTTCAGATGGTGTTCAGCATGTGTGGAGACGTCATGATGAGAGATACGAAGGCAACCGTCCCTTGTTTACAGTCAAGCATGGTGGTGGAAGCATGATGAATTAAGGCTGTATTTGTGCTTGAGGCACTGGTGAGCTGAATTACAACATCTACTGTGACATTCTGTACACTGACTACTTTAGACTGTATTAAAGTGTAATATCGTAAGTGTTGTCTCATTCAAAGATAAAATTATATAAATACAGCTCTGGAAAAAAATGAAGAGACCACTTCAGTTTCTGAATCAGTTTCTCTGATTTTGCTATTTATAGGTTTATGTTTGAGTAAAATGAACATTGTTGTTTTATTCTATAAACTACAGACAACATTTCTCCCAAATTCCAAATAAAAATATTCTCATTTAGAGCATTTATTTACAGAAAATGAGAAATGGCTGAGATATAAAATGATGCAAAGATTTCAGACCTCAAATGATGCAAAGAAAACAAGTTTATATTCATAAAGTTTTAAGAGTTCAGAAATCAATATTTGGTGGAATAACCCTGTTTTTTTAAATCGCAGTTTTCATGCATCTTGGCATCATGTTCTCCTCCACCAGTCTTACACACTGCTTTTGGATAACTTTAGAGTTTTTTTATATTAATTGGTAAAATCAAAGAAACTTCATGAAAAAATAATTTTACAGAGCTGTATATAAAAATAGATAGTGAAAATGTAGTATCTGTTGCCCACTGTAAAATATGTGGTGCTCACCACATAGTATCTAGTGCTCACCTGTTTTTTTTATTGGTAGTCATTGTTGTGTATCACTGTTAATTTGATAAATCTTTTGAAAATTTGAAAATGAATGACTTTTAGTTACTGTATTGCTTTCGATGTTTTTCATTATGTGCACGCACGGTAAGCGTGAGCTAATAAACGAGGATATTCAGAAGGCTCAGCAGTGCGTATTCGCACACGCAGTTCACATAAATCACGTGTGTTTGTTCCATTTATTTTGTAACTGTTCTGGCCGACGCTGCCAAACCCGGCACTGTCATGTCATCCCTGGTGGCTATCTCATGTCTTTACCCACACATTTCAACCAGGCGCTGAGTGCTGGGCCCACTTGGGAAAAAGAGCTAGATGATCTGCTACTGTGGTAGCTCGCAGCGAATTTAGCACATACCAAAGAACCTTTCAAAGTTAAACAAATCACCCGCAGGCTGTGTGTCTCCTCTCATAAAGCTCCCCTACTCTCTCTCTCTCTCTCTCTCTCTCTCTCTCTCTCTCTCTACACTCCTTAGAGAACAGTCAGGTTTTTTATTATCTCTCTGGTTGCTTGGCAATGCAAGCTACGCTCAACCCCGTTACGACAAAACATGGTCTCTTTTACGCTCTTCACACAGAAAAAAAGTGTCACAGATCTGCACTGACAAAAAAAATAAAATAAAAAAGAAATCCAACAGTCGCCAAACATCTTTACCCAACATCCTCCTCTACCTACAGTATCGAACAGCGTCTGCCAAACACTCCCCTCACTGCCAAACGGTAATCCTAGTAGATCTCTCCTTGTTAATTAAGATGTAAAGGAGTGCAGATGATGCATCATCCTGAAATCATGTTCATCCACGCTGCCCATCTGTCCCCTAATTACCTCCAAGTCCTCTCTTAGGCCAGAAGACTTGGGTGGACCTTTTATTTAGCTGTATTTTTTCAACAAACTGAGAAAAGCAATAAAAAGAGAGAGAGAGAAAGAGAGACCAGCATTTAAACTTTCATTGCTTGCCCGAACTACAGGATATTTAAGACAATTTTGAGTCAGATTTGTTCTTTCCAACAGTTACAAAAAGTCTGCAGATTTAATGTATCATCATGTATGGAGTCTAACAGTACATGTCCACTGGCACTTAAGCCCAGACGCATCCCATTCATTTCAATGGAGAGAACCGCCACATGCCGTGGTACATGCTGGGTTGCGTTGCGTTGAGCTCAGCCCCGCCCTCCGGAGAAAAAGTTGAGCAGATCTCAACTTTATTCAAATTAATCCGGCTGCCGTGCTGTGTCCAGCCAATCAGGGAACAGCAGTCTGCCACGCCACACACATATAAGCCTCACACACACACAGAACAGGTGCCTTTCAACCACAGAAGAAAGACTAAAAATGGCAGAATGTGGATTTATACAACTATAGATCACAGTTAGGTTTACTAAAAATGTAAAATCTGAAACTTATGATTGACTACTTCTGTTGCTTCATTTGAATTCAAAAACCTCACAGATGCACCCACACGTGGCGAGCAGAGAGATCCAGCACGGCCGCATGCGTTGAAGAAAAGTTCCAGTGGACGAGCACCGTAAAATTTAATCTTTAGTCCTCCAATCTTCTCCCAGAGAAGTAAACTGTAAAATATCATGGCGTACGAGAGAAAGAATCCACAAGAGGAAGCTTTTCTGTTGTCAGGGTTTTAATCAATCAGTGGAGCACCTGCATTTTACACCTCTCCTGTACTTTGGGGAGTTTGATGACTAAAAAAATGATTAAAGACAAAATAAAAAAAAATCATTTGGGAAGAAAACCAACAAACAAAGCAATCAAACGCAAAGTTTTACAGTGCAAAATGAGAATCCAATGACTTTTACCAATAAAAATATTTTTTTTACAAATGTGTATGTAAGTTTCTAGTGTGAGTGTGATAAAGACAGAACTCCCAAAGCTTGACCCACCAAAAGACATGATCCAAAAAGCACAGAGAGGAATATATTTACTGAGCGTTTAGATCTGACACAAGAAGCAGACTGGGCAATTACTGAAAGCTTTTTGTAGGGGGGCTGACAAAAAAAATGTCCAGTTTTGAAAGACCTGAAAAAAAGGAAAAAAGGAAAAGCAGGAGAGAAAGAACTATTGAACTAGAGCTGGATTTGGGCCACACTTAGGCCATGGATAAAAGAGAATAAAAATCAATACGTAGTGGTATTATTGAGTCAATAGTCATTTTTGAGAAGCTCTTTTGTATATCTTGTACAGGAGCCTATTTTATCCACTGAAATGGTCAATGCTGTTATTAATTGCTTCTTCTGTGCTTCTCTTATTACACAGATGTGGTGAGCAGCTTGAAATAATATATGGCTATCTGAGATTCAGCTCTGATGAGGAGTTTGGATCTGATGACTGTTATTATAGAAGAGTATGGGTGATCATATTATGAGCGATCTTAAATATCATTAACTCTGCTGTTCTTTTTGCTGACTAGTTCTGGTAAAAAACACAATGTTACACTAATATCCTTAATGTTCAGTCTCAATATATGTAGACATTAAAAAAGGGAATTGTTTTTATAAATTTCCATTGTTTACGCAATTAATTCTTTAAAAAATCTTGACATTGGTCTACCTATGGTTGTAAATATTCATAGTGTTTGCCTAATTATTAAAAATAATATTGGATGCACTATCAACCGAAATTTTTGAATGCACACTCACACATGCTTTTCCAACAGGCAGTGATGTCAGTAACGCGTTACTTAGTAAGGCGTTACTCTAATCTGACCCTTTTTTCAGTAACGAGTAATCTAACGCGTTACTATTTCCAATCCAGTGATCAGATTAAAGTTACGTTTTGTAGTAGAGGTTTGAGAAGCTTCTGTTAATGAGGTTCAACCATTAGTTTACCCACCCCACTCCACTGTTTCACTCTTAACATGTGATTACAAAATAAAACAAAAAATCAACATATGATGTCAGCCTAGACCACACGGACTTTCTTTATTTTATATTTTTTATAAAAACAAGAATTTATGTTTAGTGAAATCAAGAAAGACCATATTTTATTTTGTATAAAAGAAATTATTTATGTTAAGTTAATTCAAGAGAAATGGTCTTTTTTTCATAAAAAAAAACTTTTTTTCAGGAAAAAGTTAATCTTTAAATGTCTAGAGATACATTGTTGCTGTTAAAACGCATGTTCCAATAAAGGGAGTATTGGCAAAACTGGTTATAATGTTTATGTTAAGGCGGCGGGAGGTGGTGTCTGCAGCTGCTGAAAGTAACTAATAAAGTAACTAGTAAAGTAACTTAGTTACTTTTGAAATCAAGTAATCCATAAAGTAACTAAGTTACTTTTTAAAGGAGTAATCAGTAATCAGTAATCGGATTACTTTTTCAAAGTAACAATACCATCACTGCCAACAGGACAATGCTCGTCCACATACTGTTGCTTTTGTCTCAAGAACTTGCATTTAATACAAATATGCAAAGCAGTGACCAGCTGTATCACCAGATCGGTAACTTTCATTAATATACTATTAACTAATGATTAATAACTATTATTTTTCACATTTTGAGGAACTGAAAAGTTGCTAACATCTCTGTAAAAACTAATGAACACATTGGGAACATGATCTGCAATTGATAAACATTTGTCAGGTTTAAAAATCTTATTAACTAGCAATTTATTAATGTTTAAATTCTGATGAGCTCTTGCTTCAACAACTCTTAATATGAAGATTCATGCTGATAACTGTCATGTGTAAACATTTGATTATATTCAAATTCTGATTAACTAATGCTTTGTTTACAGCTACTGGTCATTAGTTAAAAATATATTAATGAAAGTTATTATAAAGTGTTACCACCAGATCTTTTCCCTCTATTCCACCTATTCCAGACACTCCACTCCTACCGCAAAATTTGCAGAAAATGCACAAAGATTTTTTAAGCTGCATGGGATGGATTATCACAGGACACCATTAGGAACCTCTACAACTCTGTACTGAGATGTCTGGCATGTTGCATCACACATACGGTACCAGTCTGGAAACATCCAGTTTTTATAGTTTTTTAAAAGTGTTAAAACTCTTGGGACTCTGGGGAACTCTTGCTCTTTTTTTCCCGGGATGGTCCTGATGAGAGCCAGTTTCATCATAACGATTTTAATGGACTTTGCTGTGACTGCACTTTAGCATGCTTTGATTTTTTTTTGAGTAGTTCTTGCGATAACGTATTAGAACATTACTCAAATAGAGTTATTCACTGTATACCTGTAACTCTACCTCTTCACTACTTTATAACTGATGCTCTCAAACTAACATTAAGACACAATAAATTAATGCTGTCATCTAAGCAAGAGGTGCTACTTTAAAGAATCTAAAACATAAAATATATTCAAGAAAAATGGATGATTGTGTTCCAGTGCGTGTATCTATGCAGAGTGAAGCTGCTTTAACACAGAACTATGAAAATGTGAGCAGTGAACGCAGCACACAGTGCGTGTGTAAACAGCATGAGGCAGCAGTACATTATCTGGCTAATATAGCAGATTAAACAGTGACTAAGCAGCAGTTTAGCTCCATTAAAAAGAAGTATATTTGATAGCTGGATCAGAAGTTATTGGTCAAACTTGCCGTAATTAATTGCTTTATTAAAATAATAATATTGTGTTTCTGATTTTAAACTAAATGTGTGCGTTAATGCTTTAACATTGAAAGCCCTAATTAAATCACATTCTTTCAATTTTTTTATTCTTTACACTCTTTTAGTATATTTAGATGTTATTACATCCCAACCGAAAATAACTGAAATCATACACTTCTATTTTTATTTTATTATCTCAGTTTTCAATGTAAAGTGATTTTTTTTGTCCAGAAATTGTCCCTTTTTAAATACTAACCCTAATACAAATGATAACCCAAGTACAGAGTGATAATAAACAAAAAGGTTATTTACTTGATAAATGAACAGTGTTTACATATTTAATTCATAAATAAAATCTTGGCATCAATCTTACATTGCCTGGAAATATCTATTTGAAGTAGGGCAGATCTATCCAGGTCAGAAGAGAGGATTTTATCTTGTCTTCTACTGGTGGTCTGTGGAAGACGGGTCGGGCAGAGAGACAGAATTCAGTCACAGGGGGCAGATGAGGGCCTGTGAGATGAGATGTCAGTCATACTGAAGTGAACTGAGACAGGATCTGCCAAATATTATTATATTACATCTCTTCTGCAGACTAATTCACTACACTTCCCTTCCAGTCTTATAAACTGAGCAGTGTTATTTGCTAGTACTGTAAAGTTTACAATAGTCTGAGATAATGGTAATAATTTGACAGAGGTGTCACGCAGCAAAGTACAAATACTTTGTTACGTTAATTAAGTAGAAGTGTTGGTTATATCTACTTTACTAAAGTAATTATTTTTCAAAAGAACTTTTACTTCTACTCCTTCGATTTTTACTCAATTATCTGAACTTTCTACTCCTTACATTTTAAAAATAGCCTCGTAACTCACATTTAATTTCAGCTTGTTTTCATTACGGCTTCTCGTCGTACAATAAAACCCCTATCCAGATAAATCTATCCATCCAGATAATCAAGAGTGAATCAAGAGTAAAAAGTAAAAACAAGGCTTAAAAGTGATCAGTTGGCCTTGCTCTCTCTGGATGGGTAGATGGTGCTCTTTCCCCACATCACTCCTAGGGTGATGTGGATTAGAACAGGGCGTCTGTGAGCTGATGTATTGGAACTAAGTCGCTGAGCTTTCCTCCGAGTGCTCTGTGATGCTACTCAGCAATGCTGCAACTTCAGCAGTTCAAAAAGAGGCGGAGTCTGACTTCACATGTATCAGAAGAGGCGTGTGTTAGTCTTCACCCTCCTGGTGTGTTGGGGCATCACTAGTGATGGAGGGAGTCCTAATGAGTGGGTTGGATAACTGGCATTGTAATTTGGGGAGAAAATGGGAACAATATTAGAAATAGAAAGTTTGATTTGAATTTATTTGTGGCAATGCATATATTAACTCCATTCTATTAAAATATAAAAGGATTTGCATATATTTTATCTCAATTTTGTGATTTCTAATACAGAACAAGGTTTTTGCCTAAAGCTCCTAGAGAGGGCATACAAATGATGGTTCTATACATATTTTCTATGTCATATATGAATATAAATCAGACATTGCATAAATAATTTAATTTCAAGGTTTTTTCTGATGACAGTAATGAGAACCATGTAATATAAAGTAAGTAACATGTTTAGTTTGTAATCTCACCTTTAAATATATTAATCTATTAATAATAAACATAAATACAGCACATTTAGCATGTTTATTTATTTGCTGTTGTTCTAAGTCACTATGAATACAGGGATTTACTGCTTTAGCTACAGTGGAATCAGCTCATAGCTAATATTTTAGAGGATAGGATGGGTTTTGGTTCATAGGAGCCCCCTAAACCCCTAAATGTCAGACCTGCTCCTTTGCCCTTGCCCTTAATCATAAAACTTTGACACAACTGACAGATTCATATTATGTCAAAAAGTCCAAAATGGCAAAAATGGAAATACAAAGTTTTAGGCATTACTTGTTAACTTAAAAAAATCCTCACATCTTGTCTAAATTAACCTCGACTCGCTTTGCCAAACATTCATCAAACTCCCATCTGTGGTCAAACAATCCTCCTCTCTTTCCTTGTTCAAATCTACACTCAAGACTCACCTCTTTTCTCTTGCCTACGGCCTTCCCTCTGTTTAATGTACTATACCACTTATCCCTGCTGTCTGTTCTCGTACTATGTTGATTGTCTGTCACCACTTGTTGTGTAATGTTTCTATTTGTTTTCACAAATGATGACTGTAAGCGTCTTTGGGTTTTAGAAAAGCGCTATATAAAAAAAAAAAAAAATAAAGTATTATTCACACAAAGCAATCCAGACTGTTCTCATACAGAGTTCCCCAATGGTGGAACAAACTACCTTCCACTACCAGATCAGGAGAATCTCTCACTATCTTTAATAAACTCCTGAAGACAGAGCTCTTCAAAGAGCACTTACTCTCCTAACACCTCTAACTAACTACCTTCTACTACCGGATCAGGAGAATCTCTCACTATCTTTAATAAACTCCTGAAGACAGAGCTCTTCAAAGAGCACTTACTCTCCTAACACCTCTAACACACTAACTACTTCTAACCTCATTTCCTTCTTCCCCTCCTTCACTCCTCTATCCCATTATTTCCCTTCGACCTCCTTTAGGCCCTATCTAAACAATGTTTTACCTTTAACTTCTATTACTTTTGTACTTCACTATTGTAAGTCGCTTTGGACAAAAGCGTCTGCCAAATGTAATGTAATGTAATGTAATGTTATGTAATGTAATGTAAAAATGACTACATTTGACTCTGGCATGATCTCTTCTCTCAGTAATGGTGATAATATGTGCAGTATACTGTAGGTTGTCAGTTCATAGAAAAAGAAACTGAACAACCCCCTTCTAAACAATGGCTTCTACATTAGCAGTTCTTACAGCCCTATTCAGATAACTTCCCCGCTGCCTGCGCCGCTGAAGAGCCAGCGAGGTCAGGTAACAGGATACAGAGAGATTAAGTAATAGTATGTAAAGCAGCTTATTCAGTATCAAAGAGAAAGCACCGTCTATTGTGGGAGGAAAATATGCATATTTCAACCATGATTATGATCAGTATCTGACAGGCTGCATATTATATATGTACACTGTAAATAAACTGAACACAGAATTATATAATGTGTTTATTTACAGAGTTGGTTAGCCTGTCTGGGCTTGGGATTTAATAGCTGTGTATCATCAGCACAGTTAAAACAAGTTACACTTTAAACCATATAAGAGTCTTTGAAACATTTATAAAGTTATACACATTCAGACATCACACACACTTCCTTATATAAAATGGTTCTTCAAAGGTCAAAAGCAAGTTTAGAAACAGAAAAATCCAGTAAATTAATAAACAATATACTGTATATCTCAAATAATAAAATATACCCTACTTTTCTCACTATAAGGTGCACTTAAAATCCTTTAATTGTCCCACAAACTATCAGTGTGCCTTATAATCGGATGCACCTTTTTCACCTGTCTGTGAAACTGTCCATATGAATCATAACTGTATATAAATTCTTAAGAATTCTAAAAGGTATTAGGTAAAAAAATATATATATATGGATAGATAATGACTAGATTAATGACTAGTGTCAATTAATAATTTGTTGAGACATTCTGGTGTAAGTACTGTTAAGTACTGTTATGATTAAGTGTTACTAATAACGGACACAAATAAGCACAATAATACATGCAAATCCAATCATTCAAACTAGGAATGTACTGATATGGAAATTCTAAAAAAGGAGCAATTATCAGCCAATACCATTATAATTACAATTTCATAGAGCATTCTTTAGGCGGTGGTCTGAAATGCATTTGAGCACAACAAAACTCCTTTCAGTACAAAAACAGTAATAGTTGCTTTTTTTTTTTACTTTATTGTCATTAGCAATACATTTTTGTACCCACTAAACAATTGAGGGAGGATTTGACTTAATCCAGTTAATAGCGGTGTCCATGTGCTCAGGCACTTTTTCCAATATGAACAATAATGGATCCAGTGTCGTGTCAATTTTCAGAATTTTCTCCACTTCTTCTTTAACATTTTCCCAAAATATCTGTATTTTTTGTCAGTCCCACAATATGTGTGTGTGATCTCCAACTATACCACAGTTTCTCCAGCATTTATTGCTAGAATTGTTTCTAATATTGCATCCCATCCCAAACATCGATCAGATTTCAGTCTGATTAACTGGTGTAAATGTATGTAAATAAAATCTACTCAGACTACAATCCAGATACTAGTCACATGAAATGAGAAATTCAGTTGGAAATGGGGTTATAGAACTTCAGAACGAGGGAAGTATACAGAACACAAACACTACAGAACCAAAAGCTGTTCTTTATGGCATTATGGAGAGCACTTTTCCACGAAATAAATTGTAGTTCTTGAACCATTCTGATGGGGCTCATAAGAACCATGGTGCTTTTTATCGAACCAGCCCGTGTTTCCAGACGTTTTAGTTGAACCTTCAAAATGTCACACCATGCGTCATTAACAAAGGATGTGATTGTACAGCTGCGGTCACGGGTTGCGCTAAAGAACCTAGTAGAAAAAAAAAAACGTTCCTGGTTCCAGAACCTACTTTTGTTGGTGGATATGTGGCGAACGGTTCAAAATTAGACTTACGAAACAGAACGTTGCTGGTTCTACATCAGTGGAAAAGCGCTATTTAAAAGAACATTTATAGCAGCTATTTTTCAGTATACATAAAGACCACTTGAACCATGTGGATCTCCACAATGAATGGTAATTTTTGAAGAACGATTTTCCAATAAAATCAAAAACTCTTTTCCACAGTGCCTGAGAGGTCTACCCAGCTCTGAAGAAAAATTCAGAGCATTGCTTCTCTCAGGGTAAATGTTCCACGAGAAAATAACTCAAATCAAACTTCCGCAGTATTACTAACCCGAGCAGCACTCATATTTCCACACACTCGAGACAAGTCATGACGTCCGGACTGAGCCGCGCTCGCCTCATCGCTGCTGCATGCCAGCGTAAGCTCCTCTCTGTAATTTTTCTAGCTGACGACATCCGGCGAATAATCCCAGGCACAGTGAGAGCGATGGAACTCGTGGGTGGAGATAAGACCCTCAGTTCCATCACCAGCGCTCCCTGCCCCACTTCCACCGCTGCTGGAGCGGCCTGGGTGAGCAGGGGGCAGATAACCACACACCTGCCACACTCAGGTGAATCAATCTCCACCGCCGCGGCGGCCGAGACAGAGGCTAAAGCATGGGGAGCGTGAAAATGAAGGAGTTCTGTTCACCCTAATATTTTATCTCTGCCAACATTTCCTGGACCCTTCAAGGGTTTGAATGTGGGTCCACATTTCAGATTCCTGGCTCACATCGCTGTAGAAGCTTTATGCAGCTTTATGAAGCTTCAAATACCTGCAATTAGACTGGAGAACCTGCTAACACCAGAACTATATCACTTAATGCGTACAAAAACAAGCTGATCTACTTTATCAAGCCAGTCTCAAATATAATCAGTTCAAATCAGTAAGTTAAAACATTAGGAATGAGCAGATATCCCAATACTTTTGTCCATTTACGTCATTTTTCAGCATAATAAACGGCACAAAGTTAAAACAAAAAAGTAATACAATATAAAAGCTTCTGTAATTTGGAGATTTTGGTGAAAATTAAAATTAATTTTTTTTTTTTTTTTTTTTTTTTGTGACAAATCTCAATAAAAGCGGATACAATCAGCCATGCCTAGACATTCTCTACTCATTTGAGTCATATTCAATGAAAAAACAGAGTTTGATGAATGGTCCTAAATTACACAAAAAGGTAAAAGTATAGCACTATGTAGTTTGCCAATTTTGGTAAAAAAAAAAAAAAAAAAAAAAGCATATTTTTTGGCAAATCTGAATGAATCTCAAAAGTATGCTTTAAACATTCATCTAACACTTTAGTCACATTTTAGTCAATTAGTTATTAGATTTAGTCTAGTAGTAGCCTTTCATTACCTAAAAAACTATATCTTTCAAACACATCCAGTCAAGTAACAGCAGAGTTAAGCTGGTGTGTAAAATCAGTGATTAGATGCAGGTGTACTTTACAAAGACCAGGAATCTCTGAGTGCAGCTACACAGCTTACATTCTTCATACATTCTTCTTTACGTATTAAAATAACCAGCTCAACAAACCCTCTAAACTTAAAAAAAAAACAAATAATCACTGTATTAATAGAGACCACGGATAATTCTGACTTTAGGTCTTTATGCCAGAAACAGTAAGATTTAAGGGAAAGACAAAAAATGTACTGTCGCTTTGAGTTCTGATGTGTGCTAGCTAATTCAATACTTTTTCACACTGAAGTTTAGTTTAACTCTTAAAGTAAATGAACTATTAGTTTTGCTAAATGAATAGTATGTAAAACGCAGTTAAGGCTGTAGGAATTATCTCACGACTCGCATTCAACAGGCCTTTGTGGCCAATATAACCAGTATAACACTTTAGATAATGTCCACAGATTGCACATACTCCATTTAGATATTAAGCAATGCTAAAACTAAATGTAAGACTTATTCAATTAGTAATTGCTAGCTAACAACACTAAATTACGTGCACAACCTGCCACATATCTAAGCGTATCATTACCTTACCCTTTTCTAATTGTGTTGGTGATGAGACTTCAGACACATTTCTTCTACAGAGCGGTTCTTTAAGCCCTTATGTTGTCTAAAGGGACAAAAATTACCCGCCACCATGCTTGACAGCAGCTTAAAATATCAAAAACGATCCTACCTATGTTGTGAAAGGCCATCCAACATTAGAAAATCTTTACTCAGAGGAATGGATCAGTTATCCTTTAGTGAACCAAATGCATTATGCTTTAAAAAAAATTGCATTGGTTGCCTTGGATGTAAAATAATGGTGTGGTGGCCCCGGGTTTTTTTTTTTGGCGGGGGTTATGCTATTTGGGATGCTATTTAGTTATGGCAGTTCAACTGATGGGACATCATTCACTCTCCTGGTGTTAGTGTGAATGGTTAATAAGGGTCTCCACCAGTCCTTCTGTCTTTGTTTAAAAAAAAATGGTAGCTGAACAGGATCATGGCTTGGCCTCATTATTCCACCATCAGTGACGCTTTATTTTACTGACTTATATGAAGAGACTGAGATCAGGTTCAAGGCCAACAACAGCCCTGAGAACAGGTCAGTAATGTGGTAATGGTGACCTTCATAAAGGAACGACAGAAACAACAGAGATGTGTCTATCAGTTCTCCTTAAGGCATGCACACCTCTCTCTCTCTCTCTCTCTCTCTCTTTGTAGATAACAGTTCTGCCAGTGCAGGCGGCATCTTTGCTCTTTATCAGATAATGTATCAGCGTAAGCTGCCATGCCTTCAGCTATTTTTGGATGACTTCTTTTCCGTCATGGATTTTTTTTTTATGTATCTCTGGTCTATCTTCTATTGTCTTTTTTTCTGGTTCTGAAACGAACTTTAATTAGTTCAGGTTAAATAGTTACGCAAGTCACTGATAACCTCTCATTTGTGTGAAGGAATAAAAAAAATATGTCTAGTTAGTTACAATGAACCCATTTTACACCAGTCCAGTTTATAAACAGATCATTTTTGAATTAATATGCCAGATCTGATTGTGCTTAAAAAGTGTATTTTTTACACTTGGTACTAACTTATTAGAAGGTCTACAGGGTTTCACAATTTTGTGCAATTTACGGGCCATTTATTCCACCATAAACATTTAAGTGATCATTAAAAAACAAAACAGCACAAGAAAATCAAGATGCTACACTGTAAAAGGCCCTGTTTTAAACATTTATCCATGATGGGTAACACTCACACTTCATACAAATTTTAACATAAGTGTGCTAATCCATACAGTATAGTCAAAAGTTTGGACACACCTTAAATTCAGTGGATTATAAAATGCTTCGTAGATTCATACTAAAGTCATCGAAACTATGAAAAAAAAACATATGGACTTTATTTAGTCATTATTTAGTTAAACAAATCAGAATATGTTTATATCTTACACTCTTCAAAAGTAGCACATCTTCCTTCCTCTACCTCATCTTGATTGGATGAGGTAGAGTCACCAGGAATTCAGGCTTTTAGTTAGCAGCTATGCTGAACTCTTCAAGAGTTAATTACTTGAGTTTCTTGTCTCTTAATGTGTTTGAGAGCATCAGTTGTAAAGTAGTGAAGAGGTAGAGTTACAGGTATACAGTGAATAGTGAATATTTGAGTAATGTTCTAATCCATATTATGGCAAAAACTACTCAACTAAGTAATTAAAAAAATACTTTAGGAGTGAAGGTCAATCCAATCCAAATATTCTCAAGTGCAGTCACCGCAAAGACCATCATAAACAGTATGATGAAACTGGCACTCATCAGAACTGCCCCAGGAAAGGAAGTACAAGAGTTTCCTTTGTTACACAGGATAAGTTCATCAGAGTTACTAGCCTCAGAAACCACAAGTTAACAGCTCCCCAGATAAGAGCAATTGTATTTATTGTATTGTTCATATTTATTGTATTATTCATTTAAAATGTATACTGAATTATTTCTAAACAAATCAATATCAAATTGGGACCATGTGAATCAGAATTGAATCGATTCTGTAAATCAGTGACGAAACCCAGCACTAACTAACGAGTTCTAGAAATGTTTGAACTATGTTAAAAAGACATATTTCCCCATTTATATTGTCCTACAAGGTAATTTTCATGCACTATGTTCAAGAATGTTAATCTCCTTTTATACAGGTTCATTTGGTTGTTAGTTATTCTGTCTTCTGGGCCAATATATACCGCCAACCTGTCAACATGTCTGATCTTTAGATTAATATTTAATGTTCATCAGTGCATATGTTTAAAATTTTTGCTTGACTGCAGCAGTGCATGTTTGAGCTATCAAGTGAGAAAACTTTAAAGCTGTTTGTCCCATAGACACTCAGAGGAGAGAGGGAAACAGACGAGGCAGTGATGACATTAATGGGGTGTTATACGGGGTGTATGAGGGTATGTGGGCTCACAGCAGTGTGTGCAATTTGGGAGCATTGCAGTCAGACTGAGACAAGGGGCTGTTTGGTAATTAGAGCCTGTCTTAGTGGTTGATTACAGCCTTGTTCCTCATAATGACAGCACAAGAGCTCCCCAAGAATTCAAATTACCGCCTTCAAAGCAGAACATGTGTCTATGCGTGCATAAAAAAAATAAAATATCAAGATATTTCTCATCTATGGTGCTAATTAATCTATGTTATAGTTTAAACAGATATTTAAGTGTTTTTCTAGGATTAGGCAGAATTAAATCTTTTATTAATGGGAGCTGATCTTTTCTTCTGCAGGTCTATGATAGATGCATTACTACTAGTGTTTTGGAGATAACTCTTATTTTATCACATACTGTTTTTTTTTTTACTATAAGGTGCGTTTAAAATCCTTTAATTTTTCCCAAAATCGTCAGTGTACCTTATATTCTAATGTGCCTTATGTATGAGCTTTACCAGTCAGGTTGTAAAGAGCAGTAAAGCCACTCCGCTAAAGTGCAGCCTCCCAACGCTAGCTCTTTCACCGTACAGAGGAGAGTATATTGGACTGTAGCCTGCTGCTAACCCAGGCTAGCAATGCTGGCTAGCTTATGCAGTTTAGAGGTGAGTATATCGGACTGTAGTCTGCGTGTTTACCATGTTAAAACAAGCTTTGTTGGACAAACCGCTAGCTGATATCACTGTGGCTTACCGGAACACTACCGCTAGCAGTTAGCTGCTAATGCTAATGCTGCTGCACCCAAACTTAGTGGAATTCTGGAGATCTAAGCTTACTGTAAATAAACGGAAGTGTTCTTCTCACACAAATAAACGGTTTTCAGGAGAGAAATCTGTGTAGATTAACATTCAGCGCTCATCTGACTTTAAAAGAAATAGTTTTTTTAAGAATTACTTAACTTAGCTTAGCTTTACAGGTTTTTCCAACCAGCAACGAGACCTGCTGAATTTGAAGCTGTGCATTTGAGGTAAAAACACACCAAAGGGTTGAATTTCTTGCCTCTTGTAGGATTAAGACTGATAGACACTACCAGTCAAAGGTTTTAGAACACTCAGATTTTTTCTCCTTGATTTTGCCAAGCTCTTCATGTCCAGTGAGTTCAGGTCAGTTTTATTCAGCAGTTAAGAGAAGAATTAGAGGTCTGACAGGTAAAGTGCAGTAATAAAGTCATTGCATACAGCACAGCAGGGTTGCCAGAAATATCTAGCCTAAAGTCAGTCTAAAACCCGCCCTTCAGAAGCTTAAACAAGCCCAAAATATGTATATCACTTGTTTAAAGCAAATGGCAAAACAGCTATAAGTGTACGACTTTTATTTTGTTCACAAGGGATTTATTTATATAAATATTGCTATTTATCTTAGTCATAAATAATATTGTAACATTAGTATTTTATTAGTTCTTTTTATAACAGTTTTATATCCCTGTCAAAAATATTTAATAAGAACATAATAAGCAAAAAAACTGACTCTTTTCTGTTCTCCTGAATTCTGTTTTTAACATTTTTTTTATCTTCTGGTTGTTTCTGGTTACATTGTGATTTTTTGTTTGTTTGTTTTTTGTGACTTTTTTAGTTTTTTTCGTGGCTGTGGTAATTTTTTAAAGTAGCCCAAAAAACGCACCCCGCCACAAGCCAAACAAGCCCAATTTGGCGGAAAAAACGTTAACCTGGCAACTCTGGTTACTGGACAACTACACAATATGAGCGCTCTAAAAGTATTGACCGGTAAAGTACCTTAGTGTAAATTTTAGAAAATCATCCATATAGGTATTAAATGATGTTATTTAAGTCTATAAAATTTGTCAGGACCTTAAAGGACATGTTTTGCAGAAAACCCAACAAATCACTGCTACGAGATTGATGAGATTAATCCAAGTGAACCCTTCAGGAAGAAAGTGTAGTCCCAGCACTTTTCAATGTCATTCTGATGCCATGCCACTTAAATAGGGGATGAAAAAATCAATATTTGATTATAAAATGTATATTTCTTATCTCTCTTCTAGCTATCCAGACAAAATCTTGTTATCTGTAAATGTCTAACCTTGGCAAGGTTACGGAGGATTAACAACTGGTCAGCACAAGCATTATTTTCCGTATGATTCATCGCTCGCATATCATGGGCTTCGGGAGAGGTGCGGGGAGGTTCATCAGCAGATACGAGCGGGAGAACGGAAAGCAATTTTAAAAAACGTTATTCTTTAAAAAAGCGAGGGCGCGAAGAGGACGCGTGCAGACGTTCTTTATGAAGACTGACAAATGGGTTCTAAAATAGGTCTAACCATTCTTAATAGTCCACTTAACACCTTTCTTTTGGTAAAGTGATATGTATTACAATTGTCTTTGCAATCTTATGCATGATTTATCTCATTTTCAGACCTGTCGGACAAAGAAGCGAAGTCAAGAGGGCCTGTGGAGGCAGCATCTGTCAAATACTGTAACCGCGAGCCCACGGTGCCATCCGTCATGTCAGCCAGCTAAACTCGGCTGTCTGGGCCGGCGTGTTTTTAAGGTTTGGTGGAGTAATTTCTTCCTCAGGTTCCTCTCCTCCGCCTCAACCCACCCAGGCTTTTCTCCTCGCGCACTATCGCTACGCTTAACCTCTGAAATTAAGAATGCAATTACGATTACACAAAAGAGGAGACGGCTCCTCATTCTCCTCAGGCTGGCATTATGGACATTATGGTAATTAGCTGACAGAAGGTCAAAGGCAATATGTGTAAAAGTAATCAGCACCTCACACTTCCTGCATTCCAAATGGCGGGATGAAAGGCCGAGGTTTGGCGAGTTTATTAGCGACAGTGAGGGAAAAAGTCAGCTTTTCTTACATTACAGAGGGAATCTGGCGGAGGGATTTCAGACGTCTGCTATTTTAAGGGCCGTCTGCGGGGCCGAGATAGGGAGAGGTTCACGGCTGGGTCGGGTTTTCTGCGCCGCGGCATTCATGTTGAAAGCCTCTCGCCTATTCTGTCCTTCCGTGACAATTGTTGGGGAAATTTTGATGAGTTTTTCTCTCACGGGAATTTATGCGGCGGGCTTTGTCTCAGGCACACGTCAAATGCAATTCGATTTAGTGCTCTGAATTAAAAAAAAAAAAAAAACACTCATTTTTAGAATACAACCTAGCACTGCCTTACAGCAAATATTTAGCTAAAGCTATTTACATGTTTTTTTTTTTTTTATCTATTTAAGTAAGTTTAATTTGAGTAAATTTAAAGATATCGATTTCAGCACTATTTCTGGACAGGGTTTTGTGGAGTATAATTATCAGCATTTACCTAAAATATAGTCTGTGAGAGTGAAGATAGTGGCTTATATTCTAATATTCTAAACTAAATTCTATGGACGAACCTGCATATTGATTGCAGCATATCTGATTGGATTAAATTCATTTTTTAGATCAGTTGTACATATATGTGTCGCACGTTTAATGAAGGAACAGGAGAGTGGCTAGTGTATACTTTAAAATCAGTTTTAAATAAAGTCAATTATAAATCCTAGCATTTTCTGGTGTCACTTTACAATAAGTAAACTTTACATTTTGTAAAGTTTAATAAGGTCTTAACATAAGACACACTGTCTTAATTACAGTTAATGAACACACAAAGACCATGTAATTGAAAAACAGCAATGTAGCCATTATATTTAATAAGGCATTATTTCTCAGAAACACATTCTTATGTATCTTTATATATGAAAACTTTAATTCCAAACCTCACTATTTAATAGATATTACACATTTATAAGTTATAGTTTTTGAGAAAAGCAGAAAAGCCCTTTTATGAACTGCATAACTGTTCACAGCTCTGCTCTGATAGTGTTGAATCCCTAAACTAAAAACTTAATCCCTAAATCCCAAATAAGTAAACATTATTTAAAGTCAGAATCACTGTGGAAACCGTGTATCAGAAATTATTTGAAATAATGGTTGTTTGCACCTTTAATAAATATACCAGGTTCTAGCAAATTGATCACACATACTACTAAAAAGTTTCAAACCTGTTAATATTATTTTGTGACTTTTTTGTGAAAAATATATATGTATTATTCTGCTGTGTGGGCTTAATTTGGTCTTGTTTTCTTTCTTACTCTTTTCGGTTAACACTTTATAAACAGCAGTACGGGTTCACTGAGGTGACAGAATTGATTATTAGGCACTGTGCCTCACAGAAGCAGTATTGGTTTGAAAGCTCTGCCAATACGCATTAAAGCTTCTCACTCAGAGCTTTAGCAACATTCCACACCACCATCTTTCTGCTTCTAAAATGATAAAACAACAAGGTAAATATTACAATACTTCTAGTATTGGTTTCTACTGTGAATCACAAATGCATAGAAATGGACAACGGACAATAATTATTCATCTGTGTTCACTTGTGTTTGTCAAAAAGTTCATTCTGTCTTTGTGTACCATGTGATACTGTATGTATGATTAATTGGAGTTGAATGCACAGTACTGACAGATAGTTGCAATAGAATATTCCATGAAGAATATAATCCACAGGGTTCATACACTTCTTAACCAATACATTTCCATGACTTTTTTCATGACTTCTCCAAGCCTTCCCTGCAAATTCTCATGATCATACGATCTTTATACAACAGTTAGTTCCAACCTCACAATCTGATTGGTTGAGAAGTGTTCTAGCCATGCTAATATATGTGATAACATCACGGCCTTCTCACACTAAACTTGTATCAGTAAGGGCGTATATACACAGGACACCCGTAGCAGCGTTAGCTTAGCAAAGGCTAGCGCTCAGCCGCGGCACGCTCGCCCGCAGCGCTGGCTCGTCTTTTGTGGAAAAAAGGGAAAGAAAATCGCTCGGCTAATGCCGTCTGACAGCCAGAATGCTAACCAGCCAGGCTAGGCTAAGCTAAGTTAATGCTGAGCTAAAGCAAGCTACGCTAACCTAACCACAGTCCAGCCGGCTAGCTAAAACCAACACCACCCAGGAAAAACAAGCAGAAATGCTCAAAATATTGAGAATACTCGCCTTCGGCTCATGCCGAATCACAGCCGTGATGTCATTCGTGATAACACACTCCCTCTCGTGTGTACAGACATGGACAATAAAGCTAAAAATTCATTTAAAAACTGATTATTGTAGGCCTTTATCTTACCTAAAATAAATGGAAAAAAACTTGAAATATCACACATTTTACTTGCTGATTAACATTTACAGTTATAGTGAAGCTAAAACTCCAGTCAGAGTAGGACCAGCTAGCTAATTTTAAGTATTTTTTATTTTATTTTTTTAGAACCAAAACAGCTTTTCTCAGTCGATAAACAAAAAAAAGCATTAATATTTCCATGATTTTTCCTAAACTTTATGGGTGTTTTTATTTTTCCAAAATTTATCCAGGACTGCAAATTGCAGTACCACTTTAAAATAAGACTACCTTTATAAAGGGTTTATAAATTGTTTACAATTAGTTTATTAATGATTACTAATTGGGTTGTAATTGCCTTAAAAATCATTAATAATCAGTTATAACACATATGTAGAAAGGGCAACAATGACCTGTTGTTTGTCAAATAGTGAACCCACAGCCATTTATTTTGCTGCCCTTTCTACGTATGTGTTATAACTCATTATTAACTATTTTACGGCCTTTACAACCTAATTAGTTACAATTAACAAACTAAGTGTAAACCATTTATAAACCCTTTATAAAGGTAGTCTTATTTTAAAGTGGTACCCAAATTGTTATATTCAAATTTCATGATTTTTCCAGATTTGTTCATGATCATACAAACCCAGAATCAAACAACAGAGTTTTTCTAGAAGCTAATCTATAGATTATTTTATCCTCCATCATCCTCTATGCTGCATTATATCCTATATTTGACCGTATTTTTATTTTGGTCAATAATAAACATTTCACTGATTTTATTAAACTCAAATAAAAAGAAATACATCAAATAATTCTGTATAGTTGCTCTATTGCAATTATAATCACAGGTGTACCAATTTGTAAAGCAAAATATAAAAGGTATTGTGTTTCTTCTGCAATGTTAACACTGCTTATTATACAATACAAATAATATTATAATATACATCCCTATGTTGGTTAAAACATCTCCAGAGCTCTCCTCGTGGAGTCCAGCACTGATTATATAGTCCTCATCATATCTATAACACCTGGTTTGGTAAATCAGGTAAGCTGGTGATGGATTGCTATTTTCCCCTCATATAAAGGTAGAGGCACTGACACTGACATATTACTGACACTGGTTCACACTACAGGCATGTGCCTAGCAGGCTCTGCTCAGAGACGGTGGAGCCAAAACCCACATCTGTCTCTCTGAAACAAACAGAACAAGGTGGGGGGTCAACATATTTGCATAATGCTGTAATCAAGACAGAGAGGTTTATTCAGAGATTAAAGCCCAGAAGCCTACCTTGACATTTATTTCTATAATTGTGAACTGTGTGACTCCAGTGAGTCGAACACAAGAATTTTGAGAGAGCTCACAAACATGTTTACACGCAGGGCGTTAGATACAGGATTTTACCTTAAATAACATGGGACTTTAATACAGCAGGTAGCATTTTAATTAGTTACATAAAAGTTTAAATTCTCAATAAATAGACACCTGCGGTCACCAGATACGTATTTATTGTAAAATCTGAATTTGGGTTGGGTTATCATATTGCTGAAAAAAGTTAAATATTAGAATTTACTGTGCAGATACTGCATCATAATACATAATGAAATCTCATAATGCAACTCATTACACACCTTCTGTTGCAATCATAAAGTCTCACTCAAAAAAAAAAAAAAAAAAAAAAAATATATATATATATATATATATATATATATATATATATATATATATATATATATATATATATATATATATATATATATATAAAACGTACAGCACCAATGATTAAAAGATAGGACACTTCTTCTCATTCAATGTCTTTATTCAAAATTATTTTTTATTTTTTTTCTCATTTTATACAAATTAACACTTAAGCGATTTAGACTATAAAGGAACACATAAGGAATCATGTAGTAACTTAAAAGTGCCAAACAAACCAAAATACTCTATAAAGAAGAATTTAGGTGCTCTTATCTGGGGAGCTGTTACCTTGCGGTTTCTGAGGCTGGTAACTCTGACAAATTTATCCTGTACAACAAAAGAAGCTCCTGCTCTTTCTTTCCTAAGGCGGTCCTGATGAGAGCCAGTTTCATCATACTGTTTTTGATGGTCTTTGGAAAGCACTTGAGGGTACTTTTAATGTTCTTGCCCTAATATGTATTAGAACATTACTTAAATAGAGCTATTTATTCACTGTATACCTGTAACTCTACCTCTTCACAACTTTACAACTGATGCTTTCTACCTCATACAAATACCAAGATATTCAAAACTGTCATCTAAGCAAGAGGTGCTACTTTAAATAATCTAAAAAATAAAACATTCTGGTTTGTTTAACACTTTTTTGTTAATAAATAATTCTATATGTTTTTATTCCTTTTCTTTGTGACTTTTGTATTAATCTACAATGTAGATTTTTTTTTTTAATAATTAATAATTACTTCTATGTCCTATAAGAGGCCAGACCCACAAACTGTACATAAAGACGTGTGACGTGGCCAGAAGAAGTCCTGCGAAAAGTAACCCAACATCCCAGTTTTTAGAATGAATATATTTGGTTTAGCAGGGACGATCGTTCCAGCACACTGGTACCATTAAACACTATAATTTGTCCCTCTTCAAATCAGAAATGCTTCTGCTTCCAGTTTAGAAACAAAATAATACAGACTGCCACTTTAAATGAATAAAGTTGTTATATAGTGCTGTGCAAAAGTTTTAGGCACCAAAGCAAATGACACTAATCCATTTATCTCAGCAATATGAGTGTTTTTACCTGAAAAAAGCACCATATATGATTTGAACAGATGCAAACAAACACAAATACAGTAAAAAGTAACAATTCTCATTTTTAACTAAGTATGTTATATCCTACAAAGTGTAGTTCCATTTCTCCTGGATGCTCCTCAGCCAGCATGTGTATATATATATATATATATATATATATATATATATATATATATATATATATATATATATATATATATATATGTGTGTTCAGTTCCGTCAGCAGCTCACCTGATTTACCAAATTTACCAATGAATTTACCAAACCAGGTGTTAATTAATATGATGAGAACTAGAAATAACTCTATTAAACTCAGATTAGGAGGAGAGATTAGGAGATTTTACAACATCTTTTAAGGAAAACAGGGCTGTAAAAATTTTTTGTAAAATTGCTGTTTGTATTTATTGTAATGCTGTTAGAGTTTTACTGAGCTAATAAACACTTACTACACAGATAAGAAGCTTTTTTTTTTTGCTAAAAGTTCCCACAGGTGCCTAAAACATTTGCACAATACTGTATGTTAATGCTGACTGATGGAAAAGACAAAGATTAACAGTATAAATGCATGTGGAATCAATATATGGCAAACGACAGGCCGCTGTTTTAGTTTTTTATTCATTTATTTGTTGGAACTGTTTATGAGTGGTTTTAACCTATTTACAACATAATTAATAATTACGCATAAACTCTTTTATAAAGGAGCCTTATTTTAAAGTGTTACCATGGTCTAATGTTTAATGCTCATAAGCTCTGAATTCTGCCTGAAGAGTGTGTTTGTGTGTGTGTGTGTGTGTGTGTGTGTGTGTGTATAGTGATGTTAAGTGGTCTGAACCTTAACCTGAAACTGTCCAGCTGAAAGAATGAGAGTGTGAAGTGTTTTCCATATGTCTCATTACCATTACAGATCCGGCGAGTCTGAGCAATGCATCATCACTGCAGTAGAGTGAATATGAATATGAGCTTCAGCTCAGTGTAATAGAACTTAATCAGCCAGATTACAACTCCAGTAAGTAGGGCATCGTTTGTGAACAACAATATTTCTAGGCATCGCCGCAGAGGATTCGCTGCGTCCATTCATCTCCGTGGAGGAGAGAGAAGGCCAGTTCCTCTGCTGTAGCTACAGGACGCAGAGCGGGGTATATGCACTGTATTATATACTGTATTAATGTATTTTATGTGCAGAGCAGTGACGGGGATGTTTTAGTGCGGCGGTGAGCAGGTGAGTGAAGTGAGGGGAAATGTTTGCCCTGAGCTGCTGTCTCCTACATCTCTCTCTTAATTGCTGTTATTTGGCATTGCGGAATATTGATGGGGCCGGCGGGAGAGATTGGCAGCTGCATGAATCGTTATTAGCCGGCCTGTTGGCGGAGGGGCAGGGTTCGATAGACGAAGCCCGGGCAGCGGCGGCAGCAGCAGCAGCAGGCCCCCGGGGAGCATGGGCTCTCTCAGACAAGAGATAATTACCCATCTGAGGACCACCGCGCTCAGGGCGGCACGCGGCAAGAGCACAGAGACACCATACACCAAACACTATACACCAAACACCTATACAGCTAAAGTATACACCAAACACCTATATAACTACAGTGTACACCAAACATCAAACACTATACACCTATACACTATGTACACTGTGCGTTTTTAATATTTAGCTGGAATTACAATTCTTCATTTTATTTGTTCATCATTATTACTGTCATTATTTATTACATTTTATGAGCTGCATTACCTTTTAAATTGTATTATTATTATTATTATTATTATTATTATTATTATTATTATTAAGTTTAAAACCTTGGTGAAGAGTTCTGTGATGGAAACATGCAATTGCTACTCTTAAATGTATTCTCTGTCTGTTTTGTTTTTTTTTTATATTAATTTATGTTTATTTTAATTGTTTTTGTATAAACACGCTGTTGTGAATTTCTCACTCGAAAAAGAGATATTGATCTCAAAGGACTTCCTGTTTAAATAAAGGTTAAATAAAAAAATTAAATGTCATTTATTATTATTATTATTATTATTATTATTATTATTATTATTATTATTATTATTACTGTATGTTGGAATTGTATTTACATTGTTGCCCTGATTAAATCGTTAATTTTATTCCTAAATAAATATAGAATTATTAACATTGCATACATATGAGCTGGAATATAATTCTTTACTATATTTATTATCCTCACAATTACTTATTTTATTTATTTTCTATTTCACAAAAAGAAACATTAATTGCATTTTAAGTACGTCTTTAAGGTTTCTTTTTCGGTTTTTATGTATTTGCTGAACTATATATATTTGTTTCATTGGCAAAATATCAAATGTATTAAAAGTATTCACATTCTTTTTTAGGTAGAATAGGTAGAAGGACAGATAGTATTGTTTAAAATACTTCCATAGAAGTTGCAGTATCAACTCAAACTTTTAATTTTTTTAAGTAAAAGTACTGGTTTTAAAACTACTTAAAGTATAAAAGTAAATGTAATGTAAGGAAAATAGTAGTAGCTATTTATAAGTAGCTATATAGGAGCGAGGCAATTTTTTAAATGTAAGGAGTAAAAGTAAAGTCGTCTGAAAAAGAATTACTTCAGTATAGCCAACATTTCTACTTAAATAAGGTAAAGATGTATTTGTACTTTATTACTTGACCTCTGCAAAATATGGTTCATTATTATTAAAGGTTTGCAGTGAGTGCATTTACAGTGGGCAGTGAGAGATTAAACACAGTGTTTAAAAACTCCAGCAGCACTGCTGTATCTGATCCACTCATATCATGCTAACTGCAGTGTTAAGAATAAATGACCCACCACCCAAATAATAATATCTGCTCTGTGGTGCTCTCTCTCTCTCTTCTGTGGGATCCTAACCATTGCAGAAAAGACAGAAAAGAGGAAAATAAGTGCTTCTGTGGTGGAGTTAAACAAATGGACAGTGTACAGAAAGATTTGAAAATATAACCTATTTCTTAATAGCTAAATAAAATAAATAACTAATAAATAACTAATAAACTATTTTCCTTTAGGCCCTTTATGGCTCAAAACACTTCAGTGCATTACGTGTATACCCTTGTATCATCCACACAAACAGCCCTTAATCAGCATTTTAACAGGATGCACATGCCATGACTGTCCTGTTAAACATGACGTGATGTCCTCAGGCTAAACAGACAACAGGCCATCAACAGAATCTGCTGTGCCAGCAGTTTTCCATCGCTTCTGTACAGCAGTAGCCAAGTGTGCGTGAAAAAGCTTTATATTAGCTGCCTCTCTGAAGCACTGCACCACTGAAGTCCTATGAACACACAACCCTGCACACAAGATTTTTCACACAAGATTAAAGGTACTAATTTCCAGATATTATAGTAAATTATTTTTCTACACTGATGGGTGGTGTGGTGGTCTGGAAGTGTGGTGTGTTCAGGTAAATTTCTGGCCTGTTGCTTTTTTGGCGGCGGAAAAACGCAGGAGCGCCACTGACTGATTAAAACCCTGACAACAGTCGGAGTCAGAGTTCATTTCTATATACGCGCACTGTATATACTCGAATTCTGAGTGATGTTAAAATATAATTATATTTTATATAAACGGCTGGAATAATAAAAATAATAAAGGTCGCCGTATTGAGAAATTAGGTCGCACATGTGACCCTGTATATATAGATACAGCTCTGGAAAAACATAAAAGACCACTTAAAAAATTATGAGTTACTTTGATTTTACCAAATTGAAAACCTCCAAAATATCTGTGCCACCCAAGATGGCGGCGCGTTAACACGCAGCGGCTGCTCCGGGTCCGTTAAATGGTGCTTTTTGTGTTACTATTTGTCGTTTTTTCCGTTTATTTCCTGCAAATATGTGCATTGGAACACCCGTGCACATGTTCTACCACCGCCAGACCCTGCTACAGTGGAGAAATCAGCCAGAAAACACGCTACCGGACGAGGTTCTGCAGACGCTACTTGAGCTTAGCCTGCTAAGAGACCCAGGCCGCCAGCCCGCGGTGTTTCCTGACTCCGGAGCCCAGCGGAAGTGCCATCGCAAGCAGTGCGAGCGTAAGCGGTGCGAGCGTAAGCGGAAGCGCGGAAAGAGAGCCGGAATCCGCGCGAGGCTAAAGGCTAGTCCTAGCCGGCCGGCTATACCATCGCTCTTTCTGGCAAACGTCTGTTCCCTTGACAATAAACTGGACTACATCCGACTCCAGCGAACAACCCAGCGTGAGTTCAGAGACTGCTGTGCTTTGTTTTTTGTGGAATCGTGGCTGAATGACAACATTCCGGACAGCGCCATTCAGCAAGCCGGGCTAACCGCGTTCAGAGCGGATAGGAGCGCGGCTCTATCCGGGAAGACCCGCGGTGGAGGCGTGTGTGTTTACATCAACACGGAATGGTGTAACAACGCTGTGACTGTCGCCAAACACTGCTCTCCGCTGGTGGAGTTCCTGATAGTCAAGTGCAGACCTTTTTATTTAGTACGGGAGTTCTCTGCCGTGCTAATAGCTGCTGTCTACATACCACCCAGCGCTAGCATTGGTGCTAATGCTAAAGAGGCTCTGTGTGAACTCTATCAGACTATCAGCGATCTGCAGAACAAACACCCAGACGGACTGTTTATTATCGCCGGAGATTTCAACCACGCAAATCTCAAGTCAGTGCTCCCTAAATTCTATCAACATGTGGACTTTACAACGAGAGGAGCGAGCGCGCTGGATCTTGTTTACACAAACATCCCCAGCACGTACCGGGCGGAGCCCCGCCCCCACCTCGCTTTCTCGGACCACATGTGTGTTTGGCTGACTCCAACATACACACCACTCATCAGACGCTCCAGACCAGTTCAGAAGCAGGTGAAAACCTGGCCGGCAGGCTCCATCTCTGCCCTTCAGGACTGTTTTGAGTGCACTGCATGGGACATGTTTAGGGAGGCTGCTACTGAAGGCGATTCTGTTGATTTGGAGGAGTATGCAGCATCAGTCACTGGCTACATCAGCAAGTGTATTGATGATGTCACTGTCTCCAAGACCATCACTAAACGCCCAAACCAGAAGCCTTGGATGACTGCTGAGGTACGTGCGCTGCTGAGGACCCGCGACTCCGCCTTCAGAGTGGGTGACAAGGTGGCCCTGAGGAAAGCGAAAGCCGACCTGTCAAGAGCCATCAGAGAGGCAAAGCGCGCACACGCCCAGATAATCCACAGCCACTTCAAGGACACGGGTGACGCGCGGCGCATGTGGCAGGGCATCCAGGCAATCACCGACTACAGGACAATGCCCTGTGAACGTGATGCCTCCCTCCCTGATGCCCTGAACAACTTTTATGCACGGTTTGAGGCACAAAACAACACGATGGCGAGAAAGACCATGCCCAAGCCGGACGAGCAGGTGTTGTGCCTGACTGCAGTGGATGTGAGGAACACTCTGCGCAGAGTCAACGCACAAAAAGCTGCAGGACCAGACAACATCCCCGGCAGAGTGCTCAGGGAGTGCGCAGACCAGCTGACAGATGTTCTCACGGACATCTTCAACATCTCCCTGTGCAGCGCCACTGTCCCAACGTGCCTCAAGTCCACCACCATCGTTCCCGTACCGAAGAAGTCCACAGTGTCCTGCCTCAATGACTACCGTCCCGTTGCACTTACACCCATCATCATGAAGTGCTTCGAGAGGCTAGTCATGAGGAACATCAAGACACAACTGGCCTCTTCACTGGACCCCCTGCAGTTTGCGTATCGTCCCAATCGCTCCACGGACGATGCCATCACCACCACCCTTCATCTCTCCCTCACCCACCTGGAGAAGAAGGACACTTACGTCAGAATGCTGTTTATAGACTTCAGTTCAGCATTCAACAGCATCATCCCACAGAACCTCATCAGGAAGCTAAGCTCGCTCGGCCTCAACACCCCCCTCTGCAACTGGATCCTGGACTTTCTGACGGGGAGACCCCAGTCAGTCCGGTTCGGGGGCAGCACCTCCAGCACCATCACACTGAACATTGGGGCCCCCCAGGGCAGTGTCCTGAGTCCTCTGCTGTTCAACCTGCTGACTCATGACTGTGCTGCAAAACACAGTTCTAACAGCTTTATCAAGTTCGCCGATGATACAACCGTGCTGGGTCTCATCACCAAAGGCGACGAGTCAGCATACAGAGAGGAGGTGCAGCGGCTGACAGACTGGTGTACAGTCAACAACCTTCACCTGAATGTGGACAAGACAAAGGAAATGGTTGTTGACTTCAGGAGAGCACAACACACCCACTCTCCACTCAACATCGACGGGTCCTCTGTGGAGATTGTTAAGAGCACCAAGTTCCTTGGTGTCCACTTAGCAGATAACCTCACCTGGACCCTGAACACCAGCTCTACAGCCAAGAAAGCCCAGCAGCGTCTCTACTTCCTCCGGAAGCTGAGAAAGGCCCGTCTCCCTCCTCCCATCCTCACACTCTTCTATAGAGGGACCATTGAGAGCATCCTGAGCAGCTGCATCACTGCCTGGTTTGGGGCCTGCACCGTCTCTGACTGCAAGACCCTCCAGCGTATTGTGAGGACAGCTGAGAGGATCATCGGCGTCTCTCTCACCTCCATCACGGACATTTACACCACCCGCAGCATCCGCAAAGCAACCAGCATCGTGAATGACCCCACCCATCCCTCACACGAACTGTTCTCCCTCCTGCCTTCGGGAAGAAGGTACCGCAGCATCCGGTCCAGCACGACCAGATTCTGCAACAGCTTCTACCCCCAAGCCATCAGACTCCTCAACTGCAGAGACTGAACTGATGTTTTTTCTGTACATGCACACACACACTCTTACCCCACTTACCCCAGAAAATGGAAAGCACTAAAAACCCTACTACCTCACTGGACTCTATTGCACACTTTGTAATAGAGTAATTACTACCTCACCTGGTCCTTTTTGCACACTGCAAAATTTGCACACTGTCTTGTTATTTATTATTCTTTGTCTGTATGGTGTTGTATTGTCTGTCTGCACTTTTGTACTGTTGCACTATTGTTCTGTCTACACTGTGTTTATGTGCACCATGGTCCTTGGAGGAACGTTGTTTCGTTTCACTGTGTACTCTGTATATAGCTGAAATGACAATAAAAACCACTTTGACTTTGACTTTGATAATAAAGACGAAGCTGGATGATCTTAAGTAATCAAACCAAACTGAACTGCTTGAATTTGTGCACCAGTAAGACAGGCATAAACTTATCCAAAAGCAGTGTGTAAGACTGGTGGAGGAGAACATGCCACGATGGATGAAAACTGTGATTAAAAACCAAGGTTATTCCACCAAATATTGATTTCTGAACTTTTAAAACTTTATGAATATGAACTTGTTTTCAAACATCGGAGAAACTGATTTAGAAACTGAAGTGGTCTCTTATTTATTTTCCAGAAAGTTGCTCTGTTATTTTACATTGACCGAGAGAGTTGCTGTCGTCTCAGTATTACATCTTTCACTGATTTTTTTATTTATTTTAGATTTAAATATCCATTATTAAAAGGTTTCTGTTACAAAACATGTAATTTAATGATATGACTGTGTCTGTTACTGGTAGGAAAAATCTCTGGGGAGTCTTACATTACTTAAAACTTAAGACTTGAAAGTAAAGATTGCAAAAAGATTGCATGTGTACTTGTAACACATGCATAAATTCATCAACAGTATCTACAGTATTACCAAGAACACAGATCCTAACACACATCTGCTAAACTGAGCTCTACACTGCTTCCCCTGAGGCAGGCTCTGATTTGTCTTGGGTAATTCCCCCCATGTTTCCACTCTGTGTAAAGGCTCGAGTTAGGGATGTTAGATTAACGGTATGTACCAACACTAAGCCTCATATATTCACTCTCATATTCATCTTTCTGCCGGCATGCCTGTCTAGTCCCTCTCTCAAATCAGGCTTCCAGGCTTCCAGCAGCCTCAGCTCTGAATAATAGCTCTTAATAATCACATTTGTCAGGCATACGTGCCCTCCACACACCTTCCCTAAATCAGGCCCATTTGAGGCAGATTTTCAGCCTTGCCTATCAAACAGCTTCTGCAATTCCAACTTCCACCCATTTAAGTAGCTAGAAAAGCAGTTTAGATGATCTGTCTGCCTTTCCCCCTCTCTCTCTGTTATTAACACATGAGAAACATCCACATGTTCTCTTTTTTCAGTCCGGTACAGTACAGTAAACAAGGTCATGAGTTAATGTCCCTCTTTCACCCTCTGATGCTAATGGGAAGTAACATAAAAAGATGGATTATTAGCAATCAAGCCACATTTTTACTCATAGCAAAAATATACAATCTACACACTGATTTGAATTTTTAAATATATATTTTATAGTGCTGGAGAAAGTGGTCCTAAGCGGGCTGAGCACTGTTACCATAATCAGAAGATCACTGGTTTGAGTCCCGGTCATACAGCTTGCCATCAGCGGCCAAAGCCCTGAGAGAGCACAATTGGCCTTGCTCTCTCTGGGTGGGTGCAGTAGATAGCCCTCTTTCCCCTCATCACTCCAAAGGGTGATGTCGATCAGCACAAGGCTGCGTCTGTGAGCTGATGTATCAGAACCGAGTCACTGCGCTTTTCTCCTAGCGTTACCGCTGTGATACTATTTAGCAAAGCTGCATCAGCAGCATTTGGAAAAGAGACAGAGGAGGCATGTGCTAGTCTTCACCCTCCTTATGTCACGGCATCACTAGAAATGGGGTATATACAGCTGACTAGCTGCTAAATGGTTGGGACAATCGGCCCAACTTAACTGGGAGAAAAAAATGGGAAAAAATTAAAAATAAGAAAAGAAAAAGAGGAGGAGGAAAAGAGGGGGAGCAGGAAATGAGGTCAGAGGTAGTTTGTTAGAGGTGTTAGGTGAGTAAGTGTACTTTGAAGAGCTCTGTTTTTAGGTAGAAGAGCTTGTTTCTTAAAATTAGCAAAAGGTAGGAAGGATTACATGTTAAAACAAAAAACACACACACACACACATGTTGCTGCTTCCTTAAGATACTTTAAACAAATTGAGTTACTGAATACTTACAAAAGCTTTGTTTGGCAATAGTGACTATATAGCAGTGACTCCTGAGTTAATACTATGTAGAACCATCTCTAAAAGGTTATCCTTCACTATTAAGTCCCTTTATTGCTTTTTCTAAAGAACCATTGATTCTTGTACATAAGATGTACATAAGTTTCTTCTTCGTTGTGTCCATATGACAGTAATGTTTAGCTTGAGCTATTGTATACACAGCCCCCATGATTTCCGGTGGTATTACTCACTTTCCTTTGTTCCTGTAAGCTTTCAAGGAATATGATTCAAGCCTCAGAAGCCACAATAAAGATTAGTGATAAAACATTTATGTAATTTGGTGTGAAATTTTTAAAGATATAACACATTTCTGTAGATCATAATGTATAATTATTAGAGCTGCAACTAATGACTATTTTAGTAGTTGACTAATCTTCTGATTATTTGTTCGATTAGTCACGATTATTTTTTGTCATATACTCCATTTCTACTTCCTACTGGTGAGGACGGCTAAACATTTAGGCCCCCAGTTTTGCAGTACATTTTAAACTTAAAATTATAAAGTATTTTATAGGAAACATTTACACAGTCTGGATGTTATTTTCAGGAGATTCTAGGAAACTTGTATGCATTTTTACTTGTACTTTTTTCCAAGTTTTTTATTAGTAATAAAGTCTGTTGTTATTATAACATACACTACCGTTCAAAAGTTTGGGGTCACTCAAACAATTTTGTGTTTTCCATGAAAAGTACACACTTATTCACCACCATACATTGTGAAATGAATAGAAAATAGAGTCAAGACATTGACAAGGTTAGAAATAATGATTTGTATTTGAAATAACATTGTTTTTACATCAAACTTTGCTTTCATCAAAGAATCCTCCATTTGCAGCAATTACAGCATTGCACACCTTTGGCATTCTAGCTGTTAATTTGTTGAGGTAAGCTGGAGAAATTGCACCCCACGCTTCTAGAAGCAGCTCCCACAAGTTGGATTGGTTGGATGGGCACTTCTGGCGTACCATAAGGTCAAGCTGCTCCCACAACAGCTCAATGGGGTTCAGATCTGGTGACTGCGCTGGCCACTCCATTACCAATAGAATACCAGCTGCCTGCTTCTGCTGTAAATAGTTCTTGCACAATTTGGAGGTGTGTTTAGGGTCATTGTCCTGTTGTAGGACGAAATTGGCTCCGATCAGGCACTGTCCACTGGGTATGGCATGGCGTTGCAAAATAGATAGATAGATAGATAGATAGATACTTTATTGATCCCCGAGGGGAAATTCTTGACATCCAGCAGCAGGTGTGTATAGTACACAAAGTTACAAAAAGATACAAAAATATAAATGATACATATAAATACAACAAAATAAAAAATAAAATGAAATTATAAAAGTACAGTCTTTAGTGTGTGTGTGTGATGTAAAATGGAGGTAGTGCAGTTGAACACAATAGACAGTGAACACCAGTTGATGTGCATAAAGTAAGGATAAGGATAACTGATGTCCGCCATACAGAAAGTGCAAACACAGTTATATAATAATTTAAATTTAGCAGTGCAAATGATACGTAAACAGTAGATGAATGAACTAGTGAATGAACTACTAGTGCAAAATAGGGTAGAACTATAAAAATAGTGTTATGGGCATCAGCAAGATAGTGTGACCATAGATAGATGGGGGTATGTCCATGGTGTGGCCAGAATTGCTGGAAAGAAAAGGTGTCACAGAGTCTTCAGTTTGCTGTGCTGAGATGAGTTGAAAAGTCTTATGGCCTGAGGGACAAAAGACTTTCGAAGTCTGTCTGTGTAGCAGGACTGGGACAGCAGTCTGCTGCTGAATGAGCTCCTCTGCCTGGTGATGGTGCTGTGCAGAGGGTGGTGAACATTGTCCATGATGTTCAGCAGCTTGCTGAGGGCTCTCCTCTCTGCCAGTGGTGTTAAGGACTCCAGCTCTAGTCCCAACACAGAACCAGCTTTCCTCACCAGCCTGTTCAGTCGTCCAGCGTCCCTCTTGCTGATGCTGCCTCCCCAGCACACTACAGCGTAAAAGAGGACGCTGGCTACCACAGACTGGTAGAACATCAGCAGGAGTTTCTGGCAGATGTTGAAAGCCCTGAGCCTTCTGAGGAAGTACAGTCTGCTCTGGGCCTTCCTGTAGAGGGAGTCAGTGTTCACTGACCAGTCCAGCCTATCGTCCAGGTGCACACCAAGGTATCTGTAGGACTTGACCACTTCCACATTGACCCCCTCGATGGAGATTGGCTGCTGAGCAGAGGGCCTGGACCTTCTGAAGTCTATGCACATCTCCTTGGTTTTGGAGATGTTCAGCTGTAGATGGTTCGTTTTGCACCACACCACAAAATCCTCAACCAGGGTTCTGTACTCCCTCTCATCACCATTACGCACACACCCCACGATTGCAGTGTCGTCAGAACTTCTGCATGTGGCATGACTCCGAGTGGTATTTGAAGTCGGATGTGTACAGTGTGAACAGGACTGGAGAGAGAACAGTCCCCTGTGGTGCTCCTGTGCTGCTGATCACTGTGTCAGAGGAGCAGTCCCTGATCCTGACATGTTGTGGTCTCCCAGTAAGGTAGTCAGTGATCCAGGTGACCAGGTGCATGTCCACCTCCATCTTCATCAGCTTGTCTCTCAGCAGTAGGGGCTGTATGGTGTTGAAGGCACTGGAGAAGTCGAAGAACATGACCCTCACAGCACCTCCCCCCTTGTCCAGATGAGAGTGAGCTCTGTGCAGAAGATAGAGGATGGCATCTTCCACTCCCACCTTTTCACGGTACGCAAACTGCAGTGGGTCCTCAGCATGGTGGACCTGAGGTCTGAAGTGGTCCAGCAGCAGTCGCTCCATGGTCTTCATCACGTGAGATGTCAAAGCAACCGGCCTGTAGTCATTCAGCTCCTTCGGATGTGCCTTCTTAGGAACTGGAACGAGGCAGGTTGTCTTCCACGTGGCAGGAACTCTCCCTAGACGCAGACTCAGGTTAAACACATGTTGGAGGGGCTCACCCAGTTGAACAGCACAAGCCTTGAGCATTCTGGGGCACACTCTGTCCGGGCCAGCTGCCTTCCTGGGGTGAAGTCTCCTCAGCTGTCTCCTGACTTGGTCTGCAGTAAAGGTTGGTGGACTGGAGGAGCTGATTTGTCTGCTAGCTGATAGTGTTGATGGTGGTGACGATGATGATGAAGAAGATGGTGGGGGTGAGGGTGATGGTGGTGATGATGATGATGAAGAAGATGGTTGGGGTGAGGGTGATGGTGGTGATGAAGATGGTGGAGGTGAGGGTGATGAAGATGATGATGGAGGTGATGAGGGTGGTGGTGGTGGTGAAGATGGAGGTGAGGGTAATGGTGGTGATGATGATGATGAAGATGGTGGAGATGGAGATGATGATGGTGGTGGCGGTGGAGATGGAGATGATGGTAAAGCTGCAGGGGGGTAGAAGGAGGGGGCAGCAGGAGCAGGACAGTCAAACCTGTTGTAAAAGTTGTTAAACTGGTTTGCTCTGTCCACACCCCCATCTGCTGGGTTGCCGCTGTTGTTCTTGCACCCAGTGATGGTTTTCATCGCACCCCAGACTTCCTTCGTTTTGTTATCTTGCAGCTTTCTTTCCACCTTTTTCCTGTAAGACTCCTTGGCCTCTTTAAGACATACCTTGAGTTCCCCCTGTACGCGCTTCAGCTCTACCAGGTTTCCATCTTTGAACGCCCTCTTCTTTTGGTTGAGGAGGTCCTTGACGGTGCTGGTAATCCAAGGTTTGTTGTTTGGAAAGCAGCGTACAGTCTTTGTGGGAACAGCAACATCCATACAGAAATTCAAGTAGTCTGTAACACAGTGAGTCACCCCCTCAATGTCCTCGCCATGTGGGTGCAGCAGCACGCTCCAGTCAGTGGTGTCATAGCAGTCCCTTAGGGCTTCCTCTGCTTCAGGAGACCAGACTCTGAATGAGCGTGTGGTAGTGGGCTGCCTCAGTACCAGTGGTTTGTACTGAGGCTGTAGGAGGACCAGGTTGTGATCTGATCTCCCCAGCGGTGGTAGTGGAATAGCCCTGTATGCATCCCTCACATTAGCATACAGCAAGTCTATGGTTCTGTTCTTCCTGGTGGGACAGACCACAAACTGGAAAAAGGCAGGCAGTGTAGAGTCCAGCGTTACGTGATTAAATGGAGTGATAGCCTTCCTTATTCAGAATCCCTTTTACCCTGTACAAATCTCCCACCTTACCAGCACCAAAGCAACCCCAGACCATCACATTACCTCCACCATGCTTAACAGATGGCGTCAGGCATTCTTCCAGCATCTTTCCATTTGTTCTGCGTCTCACAAACGTTCTTCTTTGTGATCCAAACACCTCAAACTTGGATTCATCTGTCCACAACACTTTTTTCCAGTCTTCCTCTGTCCAATGTCTGTGTTCTTTTGCCCATCTTAATCTTTTTCTTTTATTAGCCAGTCTCAGATATGGCTTTTTCTTTGCCACTCTGCCCTGAAGCCCAAAATCCCGCAGCCGCCTCTTCACTGTAGATGTTGACACTGGTGTTTTGCGGGTACTATTTAATGAAGATGCCAGTTGGGGACCTGTGAGGCGTCTGTTTCTCAAACTAGAGACTCTAATGTACTTATCTTCTTGCTTAGTTGTGCAACGCGGCCTCCCACTTCTTTTTCTACTCTGGTTAGAGCCTGTTTGTGCTGTCCTCTGAAGGGAGTAGTACACACCGTTGTAGGAAATCTTCAATTTCTTAGCAATTTCTCGCATGGAATAGCCTTCATTTCTAAGAACAAGAATAGACTGTCGAGTTTCAGATGAAAGTTCTCTTTTTCTGGCCATTTTGAGCGTTTAATTGACCCCACAAATGTGATGCTCCAGAAACTCAATCTGCTCAAAGGAAGGTCAGTTTTGTAGCTTCTGTAATGAGCTAGACTGTTTTCAGGTGTGTGAACATGATTGCACAAGGGTTTTCTAATCATCAATTAGCCTTCTGAGCCAATGAGCAAACACATTGTACCATTAGAACACTGGAGTGATAGTTGCTGGAAATGGGCCTCTATACACCTATGTAGATATTGCACCAAAACCAGACATTTGCAGCTAGAATAGTCATTTACCACATTAGCAATGTACAGAGTGTATTTGTTTAAAGTTAGGACTAGTTTAAAGTTATCTTCATTGAAAAGTACAGTGCTTTTCCTTCAAAAATAAGGACGTTTCAATGTGACCCCAAACTTTTGAACGGTAGTGTATAACTTTTTTAAGTCAACATTGTAGATTATGTTGAGTAATCATTGATTCAAAACTGATAAATTACAGTCTTGTACAAAATAAAATGTACAATATAATTCCAAAAGTCATCTTGTCCCATGACTTCTGGCATGTCCCATATAAGCTAAAAAACTTATGGATGGCTGAACTGAGCTGTGGGATGTTTGTGTGGGGTCTTCTGTATAGAATGTGGAGACATCCCAAGCTGTCCCTTGAGGTAACATTTCATAATCAATAAACATAGTGCTGTCCCATGACTTTTGGCATGGCTGTGTAATTAATTGCATAACTATGAAATTAAATACAGTATGTATTTAAATTTTGAATAGCCTGCAAAATGAATGTAATACCTCGTCTTAAAAGAGTTAAAGCTGCAGAACACATTGAAAGACAGGATAAGTTGAGTTGAGTTGAGTTGGGTTGCCGTTTCCTGCTGTTTTATTTCAGACTCATTAAACGATTCATGCAGATTGTTCACATCAGATTTGTTCTCAGTGTCTGTCCTGATTGAACTCGCTACATTTAATTACTGACATTTAATCAATAGATGCAAATGAGGAAGGACAGCTATTATTCTTGGATGCATCAGTGTTGTAGGACAGAGAGCGAGCGTGTGAGATAATTGTGAGGCACGGGGTCTCGAGTAAAGGTCAAAAAGTAGTTTGTTCATGGGATCAGTATCAGGATTTGTGGCTTGGGTTGGCAGACAGCCAAAGTACACTTCATCTCGTCAGCCCACAGAGTGTAAGTGAAGGTGTACGCATGCATAAGCACACACACACACACACACCCCTCCCACCACACACACATACACACACACATTCACGGTGACAATTTTAAGCTATATGTTCCCTTTTTTTAAACATTATTTCAGTAACACTTTACAATAAGGGTCGCAATTAACACTACTTTTGACAGTAATAAATATTGTTAAATGTTATAACTGTTAATTATTAATGAATTAATGCCTAAGGTTGTAAATAATAATGAATGGAGACATTATTTAATAAATGTGTAATGATTATAAATGTATTAGTGTAAAAAAAAATTATGTACCCGTACTGTAAAGTGTTTGCAAAAAAAAACTTTGTATGTCCATAATGTTAAAAACAAATATTAACTTTGAATTATGGATAATTTCTATTTGTCCATTAATCGAGACATTTGGACATGTTAAAGGTCTCATTCCCTCGATTTTAAATTAATTTGAAACAGTCTAGTTGTGGTCTCTAGTATGAATGAATGCCATGTGAGCCGTTTCCGTATAGCCCTGCTTTAGATCACTGAATTAGTGGTCTCTGAAGAAAGACAGGATTTCAGCTCTTGAATATTCATGAATATTCATACATGCAAATATATCGCCTCTAATTGGCTAACAGCACTGCAGCAGAGAACGCCTATCTGCCTTCCCCCCCACAGTCAAATTCACAGCTCTAAAACTCAAAGGGCAAAATGTTTTCAGAGGTACAGCCTTAGTTGTAAAGACATAGCAACGAGTGCTAGATAAAGTTATCCCTGGAAAATAGCAATAAATCAAGGTTACAAGGTTTGGTCTCACTTTATATTACAGTTATATTCCAACTTTTTTAGTTTTGGCTCCTGTTATTACACAAGTTTTCTCTTTTTCGATTATACATAAAAATGGACCTTAAAGAAAATGTAAAACAGAGGAAAATGAAGGAAAAGCGAGCAATACAGTCAGAGCCAGGTAACTCTGTGACATTTATTTAAGCTAACCAGGATTATTATTATTGTTATTATTATTATTTGCAGAACACACAGAATATGAATTATATGCATTTTAATCACAACAAATAAGGTAAGACAGGTACAGAACATGTTCATTTGTTTCATAACTTTTGTTTGACGACGGGAAATTAGATGTTTAAATGTTTTTACTACCAGTTAAGCAATGTAAGCACCTTAGCACCTACATGTTTTTTTGTTTGTTTCTGTTATTCTAAGGCTTATGAGCATATAGATGTGTTTACTTACCATATTTTACATATTATAAGGTGCACTCAGTGATCTAGCAATTTTAGAAAGAGCTAGTGCTTAGCACAGTTAGGGGCAAATGCTAATGCTGCTCCAGCCTTGGTGCTGGAGAAACTTCACTGAAACTCCTTTATAACGCTGCACTGCTTCTTATAACCTGACTAGTAAAATTCATACATAAGGCACATATGGTACATAACAATATTACATTACATTACATTACATTTGGCAGACGCTTTTGTCCAAAGCGACTTACAATATTGAAGTACAAAATACAATTGTATAGTTAAATAAACTGACTTTCTTAATCTCAAAACGTTTGGGCATACCTTTCTTATTGAATGTGTTTTTGTTTTTATGTTGTTTTTTTTATTGTAAATTTAAATTGAAGACATTAAAGCTATACAGGAACACTTTTTTGAAAATTCGATATGTCCCTTAATTGTTCTCTTGTGTTTAATATTAATCTACAATGTAGAAAATAAATTAAATAAAAATGTATAATGATTTTTCCTCATTCATTTACATGTAGTCAGACCGGAGGAGGACGGGCCCCTCCTTATATATGAAGTCTTTGTTTTTCTCAAGGTCCAGTGGTCACTCAGAGAAACCTCTTCAGAAATTACCTAAATCTGCTTTAGATTTGTGGTTTGTAATTTTTTTTTTTTTTAAGAAATTCTCAATGCATGCTTGAAGCAGTTCATAATTTACTGACGGTCTGACTATTTCCTTTTTCAACAATAAATAAATAAAGATGAAAAATATCATACAGTCTGTTCTTTAGCTTTTGGTGTTGTTGTTATAAAGAAGCCTGAGCTGCAGAGAGCAGAGCTTCAAGCTGCAGTGAGCACCACCTGCTGCCTGGCCTTTAGAGTCCAGGCCAGCGGGACTTTATTAATCATCATATGACAGATCCTCCACCAAGATACCAGCTTTAATTATCAAAGTGATAAATAATCTTTTCTAGAACTGTATAGATCATCTGCTCTGAAGCACACACAACAGGTGATAATCTCTCTCTCTCTCTCTCTCTGAGGTCCATCATATCATAATGTCACGGTGATGTATCACAAAGCTCTGCCTTTCACTGGTGAAATACTCTCTCCTCAAGCCCACAAGATGAAACTCCCACATCACTTACTGCCCACTGTCACTCAGGAGAAATGCAAATTAAGCAGGAATTTAGCAAATCACGCATAAATCTTCATCCAGCATGTGGACGCTTCTAATTTAGCAAGTTTTTGCATTGCATGAGAGTTAAAAAAGTGCTGTTTGTACAGTATAATGTTACATTTTCTTATAAAAGTAGATGTAAGAATAGTAAGAGGAGCATGGTACTTTTAACATACATAACATACAGTACCAGTCAAAAGTTTGGACACACCCAGTCATTCAATGTTTTTCTTCATTTCTATAATTAATTTATTTTCTACAATGTCGATTAAAATTGAAGACATGGAAAAAATAAGGCTCACATATGGAATTATGTAGTAAACAGTAAAAAAAGAAAAAAAAAAACTGTCCATTACAATACCCTGACCTAAACCTGATCAACTGAGATGGTGATTTGGGATGAGCTAGATTAGATCTTAGATCGGGCCCAAAAACATCCAGCCCTACTCGGCTCGAGCCCGTGCACGTTCTGTGCATTATGAGCCAGAGCTCGATTTAAACCCAACATTTTTTTAGTAAGTACAGCATTAAAACTGAGCTTTTAAAAACACTTTCTGGCTTTTTGTTGTTCAGAATGATGTTCATTAACATTGCAACACTGAAGAAGCATAGACCTGTTCAGCATGTGTTTCTGTATAGTTTTAATATAGTCTTAAATATTAAATTTAAAACGAAAAAAAAAAGCATAAAAAGAAGGAAAACACACTGAATGAGAAGAGGTGTGTCCAAACATTTGAGTTGTGCTGTATTTTAGATGCTTCATGACGCTTTATGTTAATATTTTAAGATCAGTGTGCTATACTCAATTGGGTCAAAACCCAGACCAGAGTGTGCCTACTGATTATTTCTAGTTTGGCGATTGACTTAGTGTATGAAAGAATTAATAAATGGATGAATGAATGAATAAATGAATGAATAATTGAAGTTCAACTTATATACCGCCTTTTTAGAAACCCAAGGGCGCTTTACAATTTACACGTTTTACACACAACCATTCATACTCAGCACTCCACACACCGGCGAGAAGCGGCAGCCAATAGCGCACAGCGTACTCTCAACCAGAAACAACCCCAAAGTCCAACTGGAGGACTGCACAACAGTATTTACCCAGGATACAATGCCGATCCATATCTGGGCACAGTCATACATACATTTAAACACACACAAACTTACATACAAACCACACACTTACACATACACACCAGATCAATTTTAGAGTATTCAATAAAAAAAATTTCTGGGCAATTTAGAATATCCAATTTACCTGATCTTCATGTTTTTGGACAGTGGGAGGAAACAGGAGTCCTCAGGGGAAACCCACACAGACACAGGGAGCACATGGAAACTCCACCCAGATAGGGACTTGAACCCAAGACCTCAGCACTGGGAGGCGAATGTGCTAAACACTAAGCCACAGTGTTGCCCAGTTCTAGTTTATTTCTAATAACTACAGTAATATACAGTATGGTACAGATGTCTACCACAGTAGAAAAAACATGCTCATCCCTTCCCCACACTGAAAAAAACAGGTCCTTCTATTCAAAGCACTTCATAAAATAAGCCTTTGTCAAGATTTCTGTGCTCACAAATAGCCTCAGACACCCGTAAGGCCGCGAACAACAATCCTGACGCGAGAATCTTGCACAAATACCGGGCGTGCCAAGATATGTTAGAGATATCCGCGGGACGGGCTGTGAGGGAGAGGGCTGTAATAAATTCAGTGGCAGACTCAGACATTATGTCCATTCATCATCTGCCTCTGCTCACTGAATAAAAACTTTCATGAATGTGCTCTATTATCAGGGGGGCACAAAAGCGTGTGCCGCTGCTGATTTCTCCCAGCGCTCAATAAATTGAGCAAGGCCACAGCGGTGCTGTGTGCGGGTCTTTGAGCTGAGTGTGTGGGTTTGAGTGTCACGTTTGCTGTTAGCACTCCTGTGGATTGTCATGACTCCTCTTCTTAGCATTGATCCTTTTAGAGCGGTCACTGGAGACTCAACGGTGCTCCGGATGAATCTTACAATCCGGTTTCAAACGGCATGGAAATGTTCTTTTGTGCTGCAAATCAATGCACAGCGATTTACCCAGTGGACTAGAAAACCATACAGTAGTTATTTTTTCTTTTTTAAAATCTGATTAAAAGCTGATTAAAATAAAACAGTGTCATATTAGAGTAGACAAGGACAACCTTTTCATACCCTACTTGTGTTGGACACAAAAGAAATGTGGCCTCCGTCTTTAATCAACAGAGATGTATAGTAACAAAATACTGTACTTAAGTACTAAAATGCTGTATCTGTATCTACTGGAGTATTATTTTTACTTCACTACTGTACTTAAGTACTAAAAAACACTGTATCTGTCTCTACTGGAACATTATTTTTACTTCACTTTTGTACTTAAGTACTAAAATACTGTATCTGTATCTACTTAAGTCTTATTTTTACTTCAGTACTTTCTTCAGTTTGAGACATAATATGTTGCTTTTTGAGATCTTTTATCTGCTTCATGTTGTCAGACAGGTTCTATTTAAGTGATTTCTTGATTCTACAGGTCTGACAGTAATCAGGCCTTGTTGTGGTTTGTAGTGAAATTGAACTCAGCTTTCCAAAAAGTGTGATTAATCACAGTTAATTTATTGGGGGGTAAACACTTTTTAACAAAGGGCTAGATAGGTTTGGCTTGTTTTTTTTTTCCTTAATAAATAAAATTATCATTGAAAAGTGCTTTTTATATTTACTCAGGTTATACTTGTCTGATTAAAGTTTGTTTGATAATCTGAAAAATGTAAGTATGATGCAAAAATGCAAAAACTAAAAAAAAAATACTTTTTTACGCCACTGCGTGAAAAGCGAACATAAAAACATGAAAAATGTCGGACACACAAATAGAACCGGGGCAACATAACTGTTTTCAGTTAAATAACTGTCACACATAACACTTACGATAGTGTTAGGCAGGTAAATTAGGTCTTAAATTAATTGACACTATTTAAGACATTATTAAACATTGTCTAATTAATGTTTAAGATCATGTTAGATTTTTTTTTTCAAAGAATGATTCGTAACTTAACTATTGTCAAAAAATCATTAAATGAGACATTATGTTGCTGTAATTACTGTTAATGAATGTACCCTTACTGTAAAGTGTTATAAAAGCTCTATATTCATTACCCTATATTAGACATTAGATTAATGTATGCTTATAATTATGTTTGATGAGTTAGGTATGCAAATATACTTCTATTTCCAAATCTTTTTAAAAATATCTCCTAAATATTATTCCAGCTCCAGAAGGAGGGCAGTATCTGTATCTACTGCAGTATTATTTTTACTTCACTACTGTACTTAAGTACTAAAATACTGTATCTGTATCTACAGGAGTATTAGTTTTACTTCACTACTGTACTTAAGTACTAAAATGCTGTATCTGTATCTACTGGAGTATTATTTTTACTTCACTAACTACTGTACTTAAGTACTAAAATACTGTATCTGTATCTACTGGAGTATTACTTTTACTTCACTTCTGTACTTAAGTACTAAAATACTGTATCTGTATCTACTGGAGTATTATTTTTACTTCACTTCTGTACTTAAGTACTAAAATACTGTATCTGTATCTACTGGAGTATTACTTTTACTTCACTTCTGTACTTAAGTACTAAAATACTGTATCTGTATCTACTTAAGTATAATTTTTACTTCAGTAATTTCTTCAGATTGAGACATATGTTGCTTTTTGAGATCTTTTTAAATTTTTAATTAATGTACCCTTACTGTAAAGTGTTATAGAAGCTCTTATCCTATGTTAGACATTAGATAAATGTATGCTTATAATTATGTTTGATGGGTTAGGTATGCAAATATATTTCTATTTTCAAATCTTTAAAAAATCTCCCCTGAATATTATTCCAGCTCCAGAAGGAGGGCAGTGCTTATAAATGTAGAACAGATCGCACCATCTGCAGTATTCAGCAACACACTGCCATCTTGCACAAAGTCATTGATTAGATTTATGACTCAATTAGGTTGTGAATAAGCCTCTCTCTAATTATGGAGCCTTTTACACATAGAGAAATGCAAAGCATAAATTCTCCGTTATTTTTGTGATGAGATAAATCAACAGTGGCCTGGTTGAGTCATAATGGTTCTGCTTATTAATGCAGGTGTTGTGCAGTTGCAGGTGTAGCGAGGACGGAGTGCGCGTTACCTGGCCTTTCTCATTTTTCGCACGCTGAGAAGTGTGTCGCGAAGAGCGCTGGCATTTTTCCTGCGAGCCGCGGTGCATCGTTTGTATTGTCTTAATCAACCCGACTTTTTCAGCTCCTCCACAAATGCCTCCAGCTAATTACTCACCACATCATATGATGCCTCTGTCCTCCACACTTAATTACTTCTTGGTAGAAGAAGATAAATTAATTTTCTGATTAACCTGCACACACTTGTGGAGGATTCCTGGCTCTTCTCAGCCCTCGTGACAAGTTCAGACTGGATTTCAAAAGCTTCCTGTCAAAATGCCATCACTGTGATCATCACTGTGTTACCGTGGATGTTCATTAATTTTATAGAACTGCTGCAGATCAACTCATGACTTAAAGAGTGATGGGAGAGTGGGAGAGTGAAGCAAAAGAAGTCATTTCTGCAAGCACGCCACAAACAGAGTCGCCTGAGGTGTGCTTTTGCATAACTTTTGCTTTTGAATACTGTTTGTGGCGTGCTTGCAGAAATGGCTTCTTTCGCACTCTCCCATAAAGCTTCTCCTTGTGTAAAGTGCGCTGTGTTGTTGACCGATGCACAGTGACACCATCTGCAGCAAGATGATGCTGCAGCTCTTTGGAGGTGGTCTGTGGATTGTCCTTGACTGTTTTCACCATTTTTCTTCTCTGCCTTTCTGATATTTTTCTTGGCCTGCCACTTCTGGGCTTAACAAGAACTGTGCCTGTGGTCTTCCATTTCCTTACTATGTTCCTCACAGTGGAAACTGACAGGTTAAATCTCTGAGACAACTTTTTGTATCCTTCCCCTGAACAACTATGTTGAACAATCTTTGTTTTTAGATCATTTGAGAGTTGTTTTGATGAGCCCATGATGCCACTCTCCAGAGGAGATTCAAATAGGAGAACAACTTGCAATTGGCCACCTTAAATACCTTTTCTCATGATTGGATACACCTGGCTATGAAGTTCAAAGCTCAATGAGGTTACCAAACCAATTTTGTGCTTCAGTAAGTCAGTAAAAAGTAGTTAGGAGTATTCAAATCAATAAAATGATAAGGGTGCCCATACTTTGCACCGGTGAAATTTTGGTTTAATGCATGTTGCACATTTTCTGTTAGTACAATAAACCTCATTTCAATCCTGAAATATTACTGCGTCCATCAGTTATTAGATATATCAAACTGAAATGGCTGTTGCAAACACCCAAATATTTAGAACTAAAATGATTTAGATTAATAGGGGTGCTTAAACTTTTTCATATGACTGTAAGGAAAAAAAATCTATACACTCTAGACACTTATGTATAATTTTGGATTGTTTGGTTTCAGCTTACAACAAAGAATTAAATAAGTGTTATGAATATAGATAGATAGATAGATAGATAGATAGATAGATAGATAGATAGATAGATAGATAGATAGATAGATAGATAGATAGATAGAGATAGATAGATAGATAGATAGATAGATAGATAGATAGATAGATAGATAGATAGATAGAGATAGATAGATAGATAGATAGATAGATAGATAGATAGATAGATAGATAGATAGATAGAACTTTATTGATCCCTTGGGAGGTTCCCTCAGGGAAATTAGGGTTCCAGTAGCAGCATCAATACAGTACACACAGATAGAAACAAAGAGTAGGTGTATATAAAGTGTATATAAACAATATAAAGTGCAAAGCAAGTAGACAAAAGTATAAAACAGCAAATATAATTAGTATAACTATAAATATAAATATGCAGTGAATGTATTTGAATAGAATTTTTATTGCACTTATTCCGTATGTATTATTTTATTGCGCTTAGTCCATTTGAGTTGCTACTGCTACTGCTCCTCCTCATCCTCTGTACTCCTGTTACTCCTCCTTCACCCAGGGGAGGAATTGGACAAAGGAGTTTCGGAGTCTGTTGGTCCTGCATTTGGGGAGGAGCAGTCTGTCACTGAACAGGCTCTTCTGGTTGCTGATGACGGTGTGCAGAGGGTGACTGGCATCGTCCATGACGTTCAGCAGTTTGTCCATAGTCCTCTTCTCTGCCACCGTCACCAAGGAGTCCAGCTTCATGCCGACCACAGAACCAGCACGCCTGATCAGTTTGTCCAGCCTGGATGAGTCCTTCTTTGATATGCTGCATCCCCAGCACACCACGGTGTAGAACAGGACACTGGCCACCACAGACTGATAGAACATCCACATGAGTTTCTTGCAGATGTTGAAGGACCGCAGTCTCCTCAGGAAGTACAGCCTGCTCTGACTCTTCCTGTACAGGTGGTCAGAATTACAGGTCCAGTCCAGCTTGCTGTCCAGCCACAGCCCAAGGTACTTGTAGGAGTCCACAGCCTCCACCTCAACCCCCTCAATCAGAACTGGTCGTGACCTTGGTCGTGAATCTATAGGTGATTATATATCTTCAGGGTTTTGATGACATCATGATATCTTCAGGTATTCATGTACTAATTCATGTGCTCTCAATTTTGTACTCCATACAGAATTTCACTTCAACACATGTTCACGCCAGTGGATGAATACTCCACAAATAAGACAAAGCCAAGCAGCAGGTAATTTTTAATTAGCATGAGGGAGAGCGTTGGGCTGTTTACCATTTTTCTCCTGCCGATGTGGCGTCTCCCTCTGATTAGGTGCATTATGGCTAATTTGAAGCTGGTAATCAGGCTCGGTTCCATGCTAAATTTCTCATTAAGCTGTAGGAGTTGTCACTCCAAGAGCGGAGTTAGCGTTAGCGAGGCCTCATACCAAAGTTGTGTGTGCTGAGTAAAAAGGACTGTCACACATCCCAAACGTCACGCGTAATCTTTTAAGCAGATTTTTCCCAGCGCTCGTTTAATAATTGCCCATCATACTTCATCGTTTAAGGTTTGAAAAGCATAATTAAGCTCCATTAGGAGAGAGTTTTGCCATCATATGCTAAACTCTGACATAATAAATGGAATGCAGTCTGACAAAAACTTCATGTGTTCTCCATTTCACGCATTTGATTAAGCACAAATCTTTACACCCCTCTAATGAGTCATTGTTTTAGAGAATGTGAAACCCAGATTTTGTATTTCTTTTATAAAATGACTTTTTTTATCGCATTGACATTTTATTCCTGTATAAATATATATATTTTTTAACATAAAGGCAAAAGAATGTTATTATTAGGGGTGTGACGAGATCTCGAGAGATGCAAAAAAACGTGACGATATTTCTCGTCAAGCTTAAACCTGTCTCGAGGAAGAAAAAAAACAGTTAAGTGTGGACTTTTTAAGAGGGATCTGGCAACACAGTAGCGATAGCAGCGAGTGTGGTGGCTGAGCAGTGAGAGCAGCTCTCAGCAGAAGAGGAAAATTCAGCATTTTCATAGAAGATGCTTCTGCTACTTTTAAGTTTTTTGTTTGGCTGCATATTGGCTCCAGTGGAAATAATAAACGGTAACTGAGTGACCAACAAGACACAAACCATATATAAATACTGTAAGTAAATCGTAAATCATTTCATAGGCAGCTGTACTAATCCCTTAACTCTGTACTGTATTTAAAAAAATGTTCTGTCTCTGTTTCACTTCAAGCATAGGCTTAATATGACTGGTTATGGTTATGCATAGTTAAATTACAAGAGATTTAGGAGAGAAAAACACAAACCATAGGCTTAATATGACTGGTTATGTTTTGCACTATATAAGACCTAGAAAAGTTTTATTTTTAATTTTTATTCTTATTTCTATTTCTTATCAATGTGTGTCTGTTAAGTTTGTTATATGATTTCGTCAAATAAAACTCTAGTTTTCACGCCATTTTTCATTTTTGACATTTTCTTTAAAATTTTATTTTTAAATCTCGTCTCGTTCTCATGAACCCAATATTGTGTCTCATGATTTTAGTGTCTAGTCACACCCCTAGTTATTATCAGAGGTGGAAAGTAATGAATTACATTTACTCAAGTTACTGTAATTGAGTAGATTTTATGAGCAATTTGTAATTTTCAAAGTAGCTCTTAAAATTTTGACATTTTGACACAAGTAATTTACTTTGCTACATTGGAAAACTACATTTTTTTACTTACTGAGTAAAAAAAATGCTGTTGTCTGACCTGTATGACCATAACTTTTTAACAGTTAAGAAAAAAAATGGATCATAGAAACCTATGGCACTTGTTCTATGGTGTGGTCTGAACAAATACTGCCTGAAAGGTCCAAATTATTATATGGAATAATTGTTCATTAAAAACCACTTAATTTATGATTTGTTGTACTTTTTACATCAAATAAAGTAACTATGTAACTTTTACTCAAAGTACATTTTAAATTGAGTACTTTTTTACTTTTACTCGAGTAGATTTTTAGATGGGTACTTTTACTTGAGTAGAATTTTTCAGTACTTTTTCCACCTCTGGTTATTATACCTGACTACTATATCTACTGATCTATCAAAAACTTTAAGCGAAGATGTTTTATTGTACTATAATGCTGCGTCATGTAATTTTCCAACCAATCAACAGCTTCCACCTGTCTTTTACATAATGTGAATAAAATGGTACCTTTGCTGTCTGCAGGCGCTGAGGACGTTTTGGTTTTTCATTCTCTCCATCCTCCCCACCGTCTCCAGCATGATCCTACCCAGTTGTTCAGGAGGTTGGCTCCTCCCTGTCCTCCATATACAGCAGGATCTGCAGGGGTCGAGGCGTGATGAGACCTGGGCAGAGAACAGGGCCAAATTCTGTTCTGTATCAAACTGTTAACTTATTTCATTCTTTAGTCATCTTGCATTTTTTTAGAACTGTATTTACCTAGGTATATATGATTAAAGGGAGTTTGGTACAGGGAAGCATCTTCTGTTAAACCTCGAACAATGTTGTGTCCTTTAAAAACAAAACAAAAAAAATTAAGATCATTACCATTGATTTTTGCCATTTAAGCTTCAGGTCCAGTTAATAACTGGAAATGGTACAGAAAAAATCCAGTGTACAAAACTTTGCAGAAAATGAATAAACTAAAAACTTAAAAAAAAAAAAGGTTTAGTATTGCAAAAAAAAAAAAAGAAAAAAAATATATATAATAGTATTAGTATATTGTAAAAAAAAAAAAGAAGCATACATTGTTTAAAAAGAGGACGATTTTTGGCAAACAATTAATGGGTAACAGCTTAAAGCTAGTAAGTAGTAATGGAAATAAAATTAGAGATTTTTTTTATTCTCTTTGGGCTAAATAGCATCTGATTAGTTTAAAAACAAATAATAATCCTTTTACATGATCTAGTTTCTGAAAAAAAAAAAAAAGATGACCACATATGAGGACTTTAGTTTTATATGTTGATAATTAGTAACGATGTGGAAAACACTTATTATGTGCTTAAACACAGCAGCATTTCTTTTCTTTTTTTTGAGTGCAAAACAAAAGCATAAACAACAATTGTGCCCCTTTGAGCAATATGGTTGATTTAAAGTGCTGATTCAACAGAAAGACATAACGTAAAATACATAAACATTTACTGTATTTAGTGTTCAATGATTGAAATTTCTGAACAAAAGTGTGTCAAAATCCTCTGCACCAGTAAGGCTCTTAGGAAGTTAAAAATGTCAAATTATAAAGCCTTTGTCTGTAGTAAAGCAGTGCTGGAATAGACTGTGTTACTGCACTCTCTACTGCAGCATTTACACACTTACACACAGCACAGTCACACTTTCATAATCATAATAGTTATTTTTTATATATATTTTAGATTTTAGATTCTTCAAAGTAGTGCCTCCTGCTTAGATGACAGCTTTTATGTTTTTTAGTCAACTTTATGAGAGTAGAGTCACCTGGAATGGCTTTCAGTTAACAGCTGTGCTGAACTCGTTAATTACTTGTTTGAGAGCATCAGTTGTAAAGATGTGAAGAGGTAGAGTTGGTCAACCCTTGTGTGGTGTTCGGGTCTGTGGGACCCGTTTTCATTTTTCATCAAATGATACAAAAAAATATATTTTTTTCTAACTCAAACTCATTGGCATTGGCTCATTTTTTGTGAAAAACATATATCAAAACACATTTTCGATAAACACACACTGTACACCCCCCCCCCCACACACAGACAAACACATTTATATTACATACAGTATGTTTGGCCAAGAGCTAATAAACATTGCTTTGTTTGTAAATTTGAAACTAAACAAATTTTCTACTCATATCTTGAGTTTAATTCATTTTCTTTTACATTTTATTAAAAAACTAATAAAAAAAGAGTAGCACTTTTTAAAAGAAATGTAACATAAGAAAGGTAAAGGGCAAATATTAACCATGTAAGCTGTTTATATTGCTTGCAATTTAGGTGAAGCAAGCATGTGTAAAGCATTTTAATGTAAAATTGCTTAATTTTGCTGAATTAAATACAAGTAACAAAGTAAACGAGTAACAAAAATATGAACACCACACAAGGGTTAAACAGTGAATAGCTCTATTTGATTAATCATATTATAGTAAGAACTACTACAGTAAGTTTGTGTATGATTGCAGCGAGCTGTAAGCAGTTAATAAAGAGCTGATTTAAATTAACTCTGCTGCCTCGTGTGGATCTTTCCTCTCGCACGCCACAATAATATAAGGTTTCAAAGTAGCTCTTTCCCTAAAGGCCACAAACACATTACACTGCATCGCTCGTGTTTACTGTTCAATTTGCTAATTTGCTGTGACAAAGACCTCGGTTTCTTTTGCATTGTTGAATTGGGCTGTTTAAAAAGGGAGACAATCAAAAAGATGCTTTATCAGGCTCCGAGACATTTGATGTGTGATTTCCACTAGTTTCCCATTAATGATAACATTCATTCTGGTCTTTAATTAGAGGCTTTTGTGTCTGAGACAGATTAAAAAAACAAAGGAATTGAGTTCTATCAGACGATAATGAGAAAACAAGAGAGAGAAACATTTTAATTACTGATAATTATGCAAATAAAGGTAACAATTTTGCACAAATGGGACTAAAAGGTCATTTTTTGTTGGGAAACATTCTGCTCCTCGCCGCACGGCTCTGAGACACGGCAGCCAATGAAAAGTCATCCTTTTCAGAGCAGGATCTTTCTGAACCTGGTCTTCATATAAAGAAAACACAGTTTCTTTTATTAGATATAAATACAGAAATATAGATGTAATAAGATAACATTTGAAAGGGACCAATGAAAATATATTACATATTCCTTACTTTTTAAGGCTGACATAAAATGATATACCTTAAGAAAGTATGAAAATATGTAATAAAAAAGTTTAAGCTTAAAAAAAATGGAATAAATACAATAGATCTGCATGTTCATTTTAAAGTAGGCTATTATTTATTATTAAATCTGTTTCTCTGATTTTGCTATTATATGTGAATATCTTTGAATAAAATGAACATTGTTGTTTTATTCTATAAATTATGGAAAACATTTCTCACAAATTCCAAATAAAATTATTGTCATTTAGAGCATTTATTTTTAATAAAAGTTTTTATGCACCTTGACATGTTCTCCTCCACCCGTCTTACACACTGCTTTTGGATAACTTTTTTTATTATTATATTTTCAGTTTTCAATTTGGAAAAATAAAAGAAACACATCATTTTTAAGTGGTCTCTTATTGGTTTCCAGAGCTGTATATTGCAGAATTAACTCAAAAGGCAAAATACAATGCATGGGCACATGATGCAGATAAGAGCTATAAAGTAATAGTGCTTACCAGAGATGGAAATTTTTCTTAAACAAAGAAAAAGCAAATACAAACCAACATCTAAACCAAAACTAAAATGAAACAGGCATCTGAGGGAGGGAGCTGATGATGCTAATCCAAAAATCTGCACTTTCTGTGACTGAACAAAAAAGGAATAATGAAATAATAATAATAATAATAATAATAAGAAGAAGAAGAAGAAGAAGAAGAAGAAGAAATAATAAGAAATATTATTATGTTATGCTTTTTGTGTTTGACAAGTGGGCCATGAAGTGGAAAAGTAAAAAAAATGATATAGTATATATAGCCTTTATTTTTATTTTATTTTGTATGCATGGAGATGATCTCAGTCTTATATAATGCAAATCGGTCACACATATGTGTCTAATAGTAAAGTTACAATACCTCTCCTCCCTATATAGAAATACTTCTATGTGAATAGCACTCAAACATGTACGTAAACAGTGAGTTGTTTGTGTACAACAGTGTATGATCATCAGTGTACAGCAGTAAATGATCAGGATCTACTGTATAATTTCACTGTAATCCAGCCACAGATTCCCAAACACATCTTATGATCTGATGATGGGCAATTTCCCCCATTTAACAGTGAGAAATGGAGGTGCTAATGAGTTAAACAGCAGTGGATAAAAACAAACAGAAGGTCAGTGAGTTTATGAGAGAGAGAGAGAGAGAGAGAGAGAGAGAGAGAGAGAGAGAGAGCGTGTGTGTAAAACTGAATGAATTGTGTCAGAGCGAGAAGACTGTGACTAACGTGCTCTGTCGCCTGTGTCTCCTCTAACATACCAACTGATCTGGTCAGAGACGCTGGACGCTGCCAGCCATTAGTGACATGATTGAAAATGACAACAGGATTTCTTGTCCCCACCTATACCATCAGAGCTGGTGGGACACGCACAGACGGCTAAAAGTAAAACTCCAATATCACCTTCATACCAGAGGAGGAAGAACAAAAAAAAAAAAAAACGCAGAACAAACAAACAGACGGTCCGAAGCTCGGCTACCCTCCAGGAAATGTCAGATCAAAGAGCGTTAGCGCACAGGAGTGGACACAGACTAAATCACTCTGACATGCTGTACTGCTCAAATATGTCCCAGACTGACCAAAGTCATAAAATAAACCAAAGTCCTGAGGTCATCAATCGCTTTTTCCCTTTTATATAAGCAGCTTTCAGCAAGACAGTTTATCTTCAGTTCTGTTATCGTCTCTTAATTCACCTCAGTTACTATTTTGATAAAAAAAAAAAAAACAGACTAAACAAAATTACCTTATCAAATCAAAAAAGTCATTTGCAGGATCCTTCCGTCCATCTACTCGTCTTGTTCAGTCACTTCTTCCTGGTTAAATCAAATCAAATCAAATTTATTTGTATAGCGCTTTTTACAACAGGTGTTGGCACAAAGCAGCTTTACAGAAACATGATTACAGGACAAAGAATCAGGCAAAACATTAAACATAGAAAATACAGAATACAGAACCCCCAGTGAGTGCGGAGGCAAGGAAAAACTCCCTCAGAGCTGCAGGAGGAGGAAGAAACCTTGGGAGGACCAAGACTCACATTTAAGGGGGGACCATCCTACCACTGGTCAAACAGCTTTTAAATTCAAATTTAAAAAGTCTTTTATACATCCATATAGGTTTTATATATTCAGGACTATAATAGCGCGCCACTAATGGCTTGGATGTAAACTGTAGTGGAGAATAAGATGGACGATGAGCAGCTGATCTGTGGTGGTGGTGGAGAAGAGCTGACTTCAGAAACTTCCATCAGTCTGGCCGGACAGGAGACGCGAGAGCCTGAGGGTCCAACATCGGTATCGGGTCAGACAGGTGGGCAGTCAGTAACTCGGAGGAAGGCAGAGAGATGGAATTAGTTTTGACTGGATTTATGCAAAACTGAGAATATTAAAACATTATCAGAGTGTGGCAAATGACTCCGGCAGAACTGAATAAAACAGCCTAACTAAAGGCAGAGAGCCAGAAGGAACAGTAGCATCTGTAAACACTGGCATCCACCCACTCCACCGTCCACAAACCTGAGTGACCGTGTGCAGTGGGAGAACAACAGCACCAGCATCTCAGTTTACCCACAATTCCCTCTGTCCATGAACCCCTGAATCTGTAGCCTTATCTAAAGGAAAAAAATATTAATTACCAAAAGCTAAACTAAACAAGTAAGTTTTCAGTCTAGACTTAAAGATTGAGACTGTGTCTGAGTCCCGAACATATTCGGGGAGATTATTCCAGAGTTGAGGCGCTTTATAAGAGAAAGCTCTTCCTCCTGCAGAGCTCCTCTGAATTTTAGGAACTACTAAGAAACCAGCACCCTGAGATCTAAGTAATCGTGGTGGTTCATAATAGGAGATTAGGTCTCGCAAATACTCAGGAGCGAGACAGTGTAGGGCTTTATACGTTAACAGGAGAATTTTATAGTCTATGTGGAATTTGACTGGAAGCCAGTGCAGTGCTGATAGTACTGGACTAATATGGTCAAATTTTCTAGTTTTAGTAAGGACCCTGGCTGCAGCATTTTGAACTAGCTGAAGTTTATTTAAGTTACTGCAGTAACATCCAGACAGTAGCGCATTACAATAATCTAGCCTTGAGGTACTGAAGGCATGGACTAGTTTTTCTGCGTCATGCAGTGATAGGGCATTTCTTAGCTTGGCAATGTTACGTAGGTGTAGAAAAGCTGTTCTAGTAACATTAGATATGTGTTTATCGAATGCTAGATCTGAATCTATAATAACTCCAAGGTTTTTAGCTGCTGAACCAGGTGTGACTGAGAAGTCGGCCAGATTTAGCATTAAGTCTGATAATTTATTTCTAGCAGCTTTGGGGCCTAATAGGAGAACTTCTGTTTTTTCACTATTTAATAGGAGGAAGTTGTGCGACATCCACAATTTCACATCTTTTACACAATCCTCAATTTTCTCACTCTGTCGTCAGGTTTGGCTGATATGAAGAGCTGCGTGTCATCCGCATAACAATGAATATTTACGTCATGTTTTCTAATAACTTTGCCCAGTGGGAGCATATATAATGTAAATAATGATGGTCCTAATATAGAGCCTTGTGGAATTCCATATCTTACCTTGGTATAACTGGAAGACATATCATTTATCCTCACAAACTGATAGCGATCGGTTAAGTATGATTTAAACCATGCTAAGGCAGTTCCACATCAGTTCAACATCGACGGGTCCTCTGTGGAGATTGTTAAGAGCACCAAGTTCCTTGGTGTCCACTTAGCAGATAACCTCACCTGGACCCTGAACACCAGCTCTACAGCCAAGAAAGCCCAGCAGCGTCTCTACTTCCTCCGGAAGCTGAGAAAGGCCCGTCTCCCGTCCACCCATCCTCACACTCTTCTATAGAGGGACCATTGAGAGCATCCTGAGCAGCTGCATCACTGCCTGGTTTGGGACCTGCACCGTCTCTGACCGCAAGACCCTCCAGCGTATTGTGAGGACAGCTGAGAGGATCATCGGCGTCTCTCTCCCCTCCACCACGGACATTTACACCACCCGCAGCATCCGCAAAGCAACCAGCATTGTGAATGACCCCACTCATCCCTCACACGAACTATTCTCCCTCCTGCCTTCGGGAAGAAGGTACAGCAGCATCCTGTCCAGCACGACCAGATTCTGCAACAGCTTCTACCCCCAAGCCATCAGACTCCTTAACTGCAGAGACTGAACTGATGGTTTTTCTGTACATGCACACACACTCTTACCCCACTTACCCCAGAAAATGGAAAGCACTAAAAACCCTACTACCTCACTGGACTCTATTGCACACTGTGTAATAGAGTAATTACTACCTCACCTGGTCCTTTTTGCACACTGCAAAATTTGCACACTGTCTTGTTATTTATTATTCTTTGTCTGTATGGTGTTGTATTGTCTGTCTGCACTTTTGTACTGTTGCACTATTGTTCTGTCTACACTGTGTTTATGTGCACCATGGTCCTTGGAGGAACGTTGTTTCGTTTCACTGTGTACTCTGTATATAGCTGAAATGACAATAAAAACCACTTTGACTTTGACTTTTGACTTTGACTTCCAGTTACACCAACCATGTTCTCTAGTCTTTCTAAAAGGATAGTATGATCTATTGTATCAAAGGCTGCGCTCAGATCGAGAAGTACCAGTAGGGAAACACAGCCTTGGTCGGCAGCTATAAGTAGATCGTTTGTTATTTTAACTAAAGCTGTCTCAGTGCTATGATAAGGCCTAAATCCAGATTGAAATTTTTCATAGATCTGGTTTCTTTGCAGGTAAGAGCAAAGTTGTTGGGCTACAGCTTTTTCTAAAATCTTAGAAATAAACGGTAAGTTTGAAATAGGTCTATAGTTAGACAGTACAGTAGGATCAAGATTTGGTTTCTTGATCAGAGGTTTAATTACAGCTGTTTTAAAGGCTTTGGGTACATGGCCTAGGGTGAGTGATGAGTTTACTATCATTAACAGAGTTTTAATTATATCTGGTAATACCTGCTTTAATAATTTTGTGGGAACTGCATCAAGTGTGCAGGTTGTGCTGTTTGAAGAGGAGATAATTTTCTCTAGTTCTAGCTGTGGAAGTGGGTAAAAGACTTCCAACCTAACTTCCGTGACAGGGTTTTGTTCTAGATCAGCCAGACCAGATGACAGAGAGGATGTAATATTTATCTGTTTAATTTTATCCCGAATGTTTTCAATTTTACTATTGAAGAAGTCCATAAAATCGTTGCTGGTGTGAATGGCTGGAATCTGAGGTTCAGTACCTGCCTGGCTTTTAGTTAATTTGGAAATAACACTAAAGAGAACTCTAGGATTATTTTTATTTATCTCGATCTGTGAGGCCAGATACGCTGAGTGGGCTTTATTAAGTTCTTTTCTATATTTTACAAAACTGTCTTTCCACGCAGAGTGAAACACTTCCAGTTTAGTTGACCGATATTTGCGCTCTAACTGCTTTAAGGTACGAGTTTGATCATTGTACCACGGTGCGAGCTTTTTCTGTCTCTCTATTTTGTGTTTAAAGGGTGCTACAACATCTAAGGTAGAGCGAAAGGTATTTTCTAAACCTTCGGTTAGTTTGTCTAGTTCTACTGAGTCTACAGGAGAATACATTAGAGTTGATAAATCGGGAAGCTTATCTGTAAATTGTTGGGCTGTAAAAGGCGTAATTGAACGTTTTACAGAGTAGCTAGGGGATGTACGTATATTATGACTGAGATGTAATTTAAATGAAATAAGGTAATGATCTGAAATTGCGGAGGTTTGAGAACGAATATTCGGGTTATCTATGCTCACACCCAGGGTCAAAACTAAATCCAGAGTATGATTACAGTAATGAGTAGGTCCTGTTATATTTTGAATAATACCAACTGAGTCTAAAATCGATGTGAATGCCTTTTTTAATGGATCATCCAATTTTTCGAAATGAATGTTGAAGTCTCCTACTATAATTACTTTATCACTACTTACTGCTAAGTCTGTGACAAAATCACTAAATTCTTTTAAAAAATATGCAGACCCCACCTCCTCTACCGGACAATCTCGGATTGTGTATATAATTATAGCCTGCAGGGGTGGCTTCATTTAATGCTACATATTCATTTGGCCTAATCCAGGTTTCTGTCAGACACAGAATATCGAATTTCTGATCAGTTATCATTTCATTCACTAGAACTGCTTTTGAATTTAGAGATCTAATATTAAGTAAACCAATCTTTAGGCTTGAAGTGTTAGTACTTAAGTAGTTAAGGTTGCGGTGGGTCCAGAGCTCCTCTAGAATCATTGGCCTTCATTCACCATTCACTCTGATATCTGCAGAAAAAATAAATGATTTTGTTAGTAATCCAGTCATTTACACATTTATACACAAACTTAGGTAAACTGAGAATTAAAACACATGAGGTTTATATGATTCACTGATGATTTTTACCATTTTTACTTTGTTGACAGCTATTTGTATTACAGACACACTGTAATTTCTTTCCACATGTTTTCCACCACACTTTATTTTCCATTTTCATATTCTATTAATTCTCCTGTTATGTTTATTTATCAGGAACAACAGTGGTGTTCCCGGGTCAATTTGACCCAGTGCATGTTTAATTATCCAAAAATCATCTAAAAACCAAGAAATAAACCTAAAAAACCTTACAATGAATATTTCATCACTAACTCCATTGCTAATTATTCTATCAATATTTAGAACATTACTTTTCCTTACCTCCAACAGGAAATGTTTCCATTAGGATAACTTAGTTTTAGTTTTTGCAGGGGGTGTTTGCAAATATGTAAGATGAACCATTATTATTTCAAATGTTGATTACACTAATTAAGGAAAGCAGAAGAAGTTTTAAAAGCTCAAAACAAATTTTCTTACTTCAAACTTTAAAACAGGTCAATTTGACCTGTTACATAACAGGAGGGTTACATTAATTCATCTTATTACAATGACAAGACCATGCTTCTTATGAAGTACAAGGGATAACACAGCTGGTGGTTTGTTCTCCAGAAGTCAGGTCAGGTCAGTTTTTTTTTTAAATGTCCCTGCTTCAGAACAACAGATGAAAATGAGCCATTTGGCTAAATCTTTATTAATGTGTATTGTGCCTGTTATTTAAACAAATAAATCAAATCAAACTTGAATATGCTGTGAATGAGGCTAAAATCTTTACAGGTTTTCTATAAAAGTTTTTTTTTTCTGTAATTTTCCCTAAATTGCTTTTGTTACACACAGTTAAATAAAGGTTGTAACTGCAAAGAAAATATAAAAGAAATGAAATGTAATGTAAATTTATTCTTACCTAAATGTAGCCATGGTACAATGCAGTTACAATTTTTTACAATTTCTCCAGGAGTCTACTTTTGGTAACTAATTTTTCAAATCTTCATAAGAGAAAAAGCTGTGTAATGTTTTTTCTAAATTCTTTCTCCAGTTAAAGGCACAGAGCTCTTTTTAAAACCTTGTTTGTGATATCTTACCTATTGTGACTACTCAGAAAGGCATTAATAGGAGATTGTAGCTAATTAAGTCTCTCAATTAGTCTCTGTACCTTCTCAGGTAAACTCACTTTTCTGTTCTTAAAAGACAACTAAAACTCACTTTAACCTAACTCTTATTTTAACCACAGCACACAGTGAATCTCTTACAGCTCATGTATGAGTTTCTGTACGTTCAGTGTTTCTGCTAGAAGCTTAATTAACTTATAACAGCAGGATAAATGCAGCTGGAGCTACACTGTTTCTCTATTCTTCTTCATGCTCATGGTAGACAAGCTGTGTGTATTAGGTAAAACAGCGCCACCGGTGGACAGGTGCTGCAGTGTCCTTCACAAAAATGGAGATGGAGAAGGCTGCAGACCAGAGACCTAAATAGGCGGGGACTCGGGAAATGAACCCGTCAATCATCTTTTGCATCGACCAATTGCAGAGAAGAATGCCTTATCCATCTTTTTTTTTTGCATGAGCCAATCTGATATCCGATGCCAGTATTTAGTGGTTATCAGTATTGAATTTTTGCACCAGGAGTGGCATAAAGTTATCCAAAAGCAGTGTGTAAGACTGGTGGAGGAGAACATGCCAAGATGCATGAAAACTATGATTAAAAAACAGGGTTATTCCACCAAATATTGATTTCTGAACTCTTAAAACTTTATGAATATGAACTTGTTTTCTTTGCATTATTTGAGGTCTGAAAGCTCTGCATCTTTTATTGTTATTTCAGCCATTTCTCATTTTCTGCAAATAAATGCTCTAAATGACTATATTTTTATTTGGAATTTGGGAGAAATGTTGTTTGTAGTTTATAGAATAAAACAAAACTGTTCATTTTACTCAAACATAAAGCTATAAATAGCAAAATCTGAGAAACTGATTCAGAAACTGAAGTGGTCTATTAATATGTTCCAGAGATGTATATACATATCAAATTCCCAAATGGGCTCAATTTGTACAAAATCAGGTGTGGAATAAGTTACAGAGGCTGATGCTTCTAACTAAATATGCCTTCAATCACTTATAATTACATATAACAAAACTCTTCTTAATCGTTCAACATAATTAGAGCAGAAAATGTACATTTTGATGTGTCAAGAAATATGGGCCCCGCGGGACATGAACCTGTCAATCATGTTTTGCCTCTTTGCTCTTACCACATTTTGCATTGACTAATTGCAGAGTAGAACGACACATCCATCATGTTTTGCATGAGCCAATCTAGATGTTGTTAGGTTATTTATTGCACAAATGTGCACCCAGGAGCAAAGTTATAATTGGTTGTTAAAAGATCCGGAGAGAACCTAAACTAATCTAACAACATTTTCAATACACATGAAGTATATTGTGCATGTACTACTTATTGTATTGTATTGCGTATTGATGCACATATTTTGTATACCTTAATGAAACTTGAAAAAACTACACTAAAGTGCACTAAGCAGTATTTAATGCGACTATATATATTTTCTATTAATACAGCATATAATTTAAAGCATATTGCTTAAAAGTACATTTTTAAGAAAATACAGAGAAAGTATATTTAATGTGTATTTTCATTGAGTAAAGCATTTCACAAGGAAAGCAGCAGTCTCTCTGCTGAGGGGTGAAACAATTATAATTATCACTGCTCAGGTTAAACTTAAAGACTACAGGTTTATACTCAGTTTTACAGACTTGGTCTTTGCAGATTAAGGGAGTTTTCACAATTTCTTTTCTTTACTTTTTAGTTCGGGTTTAAACCAAAGGACCAGAGTTTGGTCCGACCAATAGAGGTGGTCTCAGTCCGGATCTACTGAACAATATAAACGTCCAAACTATAAATGCAGACACACTACTTATACATTTGTAGAGCTCTTGAAATCTGCTCTTTTGATGACAGTAAAAATAGTAATGCCTCACCTCACAGAACGCCATGCTGAAGTCAGACGTGTGAAAAGTCTCAGATGGTGTTAACCACATTGTCTCTAAAGACCTGCTCACTGAACTTAATGATAACAGATCTTTCAGAGGTGTGCTGATCTGGAGTGCAGCGACCCGAACAGAAGCAGTGGAGGCTAAGCTAAGGTCTTAAAGTATGGAGTGTTAATGAACGTGACACTGGTGGCTGTGATGTCAGCACAATAACAGTGTCTTTCCAATAACAGGCCACAGATGGAGGACCCTTTTTGTTGGAAAAGAAGAAAAAGTCACATTTGTCACTAAGTAATAAGTCCCTAAGGCTGAATTATACGCTACGCAGCAGAGCATGTTTATACTTATACTTACACTTATACTGCGTCGCTCTGCAGTTTAACCCTTTAAAATGCCTTGTCCTGTATACAGGCTACAGGTGTAGGTGATACAAAACCCTTTTTTTCTGCAGTAAAATAAGTTATTTACACTCTGAAAATTTGAGGGCTTTGAAATCCCCTACAGAACACTTTTGCTCCAATAATTCCATATCAATAACAGGAATGAACCTTAATTCTGCATGTTTGAAAACAGACGTAAAAACTAGACAAACATGACAAAACTATAGGTTTAAAGGACATAAACTGTTTGATTTGTATTAAAAAATATATTGATTTTAAACTGTTTAAAAAGTTCAGGAAAGAGCCAATTTTATGATTTTATTCATTATATTTTGACATTAGCAGATTTACTTAATTTATTTTTTGTATATATTTTCTATTACAATTATGCTTTTCAGTAATGTTCCTTGTCAAACATGAAAGCTTTTTATGTAATGTTTGAGTAAATATATTTTGTATTTTGTGGTGTAATGTCAGGCAGACAATTGACAAAAATCCTGGTCTTTTAAGTGGTTAAACCGCGAAGGTGGGAATGTGTGGGCAGAAACGTGAGGCCCTGCAGACCAATCACAGCTGCAGCTGTCTGTGTCGCGTGACCCATAGTTACATTTCCAGGCAGGTGCGTGTCGAACTACGTCATAGGCTATGGCGTAGGTTTGACGCAGGAGTATAAATTGGGCTTCAGTGTTAATAGGAGCTTGTTCATCTGCATTTTTGTCTTTTCAGAACAATTCACAATTCTGTTGTTGGTTATTATCTGGATTATTTTTATTATTATGCCTGAGTTTTTGGAGCCACTGTTAGTTTACGTTTTAAACTACAGATGAATGAGGGGACTAAAGAACTTTACCACATTCTGTCGCCATCAGCTATGTGGGCGGAGTCTCTCTCTACTTCATATTAATTGGTTTGTAGAGTGTTAGTTCCACCAGGAAGAATACTGCTTTAATTTCGATAGTATTAACAATGTATTAGATCATTTATGTAAAGTTAGTCTTTGGCGTAGGTGACGAGCACAGGAGTTTGCTGCTAGAACTAGTGCTGAAGCTTATAGTTATGTTAGAGTTTGGTGAGTTGCTTTGTCAGGTGTTGAGACAAATTCTAGGTTACTTTCAGAATTGGATTCCCTTTCACATACAGGCATTCGCCCGCAGTGGAATGAGTGTAAGGGTTATCCTTAGATTCCTTTAATTTCTGTTTATAAATCGGGATTAATGTACTGTTACAGTAAATAAATCAATTCCTAGCCTAAGCGTTTGTGTTCATACTGCTGCACACCTGCTATTTTGTTCGGACCCAAGAGTTTGGATCAACCAAAAGTTTGGATTAGCCAAAAGTTGAGATGGCCATTGCTGCAGAACCACAAGTGCAGGGATTTGGCCTGGATTTGATTCAACTCTAACCCCTGGACTAATGGGAGGAGTAGGATCAGATCCAGCCCCACCCCCTGGACTTGTGGTTCTTTGCAAAAGTTTGGTATTTGCAAAAGTTTGTGGACAGAGCTTTATTAGCCAAACACATTTGCACACAAATATTTACATTTAGCATTAGCAACTATTAGTATAAAACACAGCAACACCTTAACAACCACTATAGCAAAACCATAAACGCCGCTATAGCAACACCATAGTGACCAACAGCAAAAATAGAGCAATACCACAGTGACCATCATTAAATACTTTAGCAACAACCTATTAGCATAGTAACCACCTTAAATAACGCAAAGAAAACAAGTTCATACTCATAAAGTTTTAAGAGTTCAGAAATCAATATTTGGTGGAATAACCCTGGTTTTAATCACAGTTTTCATGTATCTTGGCATGTTCTCCTCCACCAGTCTTACACACTGCTTTTGGATCACTTTATGCTTATTTTCCTCTTTGTGCAAAAATTTAAGCAGTTCAGCTTGGTTTAACGGCTTGTGATCATCCATCTTCCTCTTAATTATATTCCAGAGTTTTTTAATTTGGTAAAATCAAAGAAACTCATCATTTTAAGTGGTCTCTTATTTAGTATATATATATTACATATGATTACAAAATATATTTCATACAGATTTTACTGTATGAAGCACAAATTAATCTCTACTTACTGTAACATAATCCAATCCTATCCAATAAAGCAAATATTCTAATATCAATCTACGTAACTTTTGTTTTTAAAGTAGTTACTTGCCTGATGCTGCTGAAGACCAGCATGTGAATAAACAAATCAACAAATAAATGACTTAAAGCATGTTGAAGCTTTATTATAGACAGGATGGCTTAAGCTGAAGGAATGAGAGTCAAATTTAGCTGAAGATTGTGGAATAAGTCAGGATAAAGCTTAGGCTGAAAGTGCGTGCGGCTGCAGTTCTGGTCAGCGCTCTGAAGCAGCAGCAAAAGTGCTGACAGTCAGTCTGGAAATGGAGGACGCTTACAGAACAAGACATTACAAACCCTCAAACACCAGCCTAAAGCTTCTGACTCGTGTTCTCTAAATGTTATTGTAGAAAACAATGTTTACAGCCTTGACAACACACACACACATACATATACATTTAAAACATAATAAAGTGTATTAATAAAGTGTGTGTGTGATGCATATTGTATGTACTTTTTATTGGTGTTGAACAAAATCTTCCATCCAGTACTTTTGGGACAAATATGATTCATATATATCATCTAAGATTGTGATCATTGTTTTCACACTGAGTGCAATCAAATCCTCACAGCAAGAGTGGTTGAGAGCTATCAGGAAGTAAAAAAAAATCATTTGAAGTGACAACTACAGTATTTGGTCCTCATCAAATGCTTTTTCTTACTGTATTTTTTGCACTATAAGGTGCACTGGATTATGAGGCACACTATCAATAAACGTTTATTTTCTGGTCTATTTTCACACATAAGGTGCACCGGATTATAAGGCGCACTAGTAAGGAATAGGGGTGTCGCCATGTTTTTCTTTTAAATCAGCAGGTCTCACTGCTAGGTGGTGGTGGAGGGGGGGGGGGGGTGGTGTTAAATTAAACTTAAGTTAAGTAAACAAAACTATAATTCTTAAAAAAAATATATATATTTTATTTAAATGAGCATTGGATGTTAATCTACACAGATTTCTCTCCTGTTGGATGAGTAAAGCGCTTCCGTTAATTTATAGTACACTTAGATTTCCAGATTTCCATCAAGGCTGGGTGCAGCAGCATTAGCATAAGCAGCTAACCGCTAGCGCTAGTACAGGGGTGTCTAAACTACGGCCCGCGGGCCATTTGCGGCCCGTTGCCTTTTTTGGAGCGGCCCGCGAGGTATTTTAGAAATAGAATGAAAGTTGGCCCGCTGTTAAGCAGGTTTTTATAATGTGAGATTCAAACGCTAGGTGTCAGAAAAAGCGAAGAGAGTGCGCATTTCTAGCGCAAAAAAACGGGGCAAAAGAGTCTAAAAGCGGAGAGGGTGCGCATTTCTAGTGCAGAAAAACGGGGCAAAGAGTCTAAAAGCGGAGAGAGTGCGCATTTCTAGCGCAGAAAAACGGGGCAAAAGAGTCTAAAAGCGGAGAGGGTGCGCATTTCTAGCGCAGAAAAACGGGGCAAAGAGTCTAAAAGCGGAGAGAGTGCGCATTTCTAGCGCAGAAAAACGGGCCAAAGAGTCTAAAAGCGGAGAGGGTGCGCATTTCTAGTGCAGAAAAACGGCCAAAGAGTCTAAAAGCGGAGAGGGTGCGCATTTCTAGCGCAGAAAAACGGGGCAAAGAGTCTAAAAGCGGAGAGAGTGCGCATTTCTAGCGCAGAAAAACGGGGCAAAAGAGTCTAAAAGCGGAGAGAGTGCGCATTTCTAGCGCAGAAAAACGGGGCAAAGAGTCTAAAAGCGGAGAGAGTGCGCATTTCTAGCGCAGAAAAACGGGGCAAAAGAGTCTAAAAGCAGAGAGAGTGCGCATTTCTAGTGCAGAAAAACGGGGCAAAGAGTCTAAAAGCGGAGAGGGTGCGCATTTCTAGCGCAGAAAAACGGGCAAAGAGTCTAAAAGTTGCCGTAATTAAGGAGTTTAATATTAAGAGACATCATGAAATTAAACAATTTGAAAAATCTTAGTTTACACAACACTGTTGAAGATAAAGATAGTAAGTCAAGTAAAATGGTGTGTAAATGAAATAATCAGGAAAAAAGTATTATTTAAAGTGGTATATTTCATTATTTTTTTTATTACAGAGTGTGGCCCGTGACTTCAAATATATTTCTCCTTTTTGCCCCCAACAAAAAAAGTTTGGACACTCCTGCGCTAGTAAATGCCCCCCCCCAACAGCGCTACACTAAGGAACTCTGAGTCTTCTGATAAGCCAGGGCGATATTAGCTAGCGGTTCGTTCAACGTAGCTTGTATTAACATGGTTAATGCGCAGACTACAGTCTGATATACTCGCCTCTGAACAACGAAAGAGCTAGCGTGGTTAGTGCGGTTAGTGGCTAATGCTGACACTGATCCAGCCTTGGTGCTGGAGAAACTTCACTGAAACTCCTATTTAACGCTGTACTTCAGCATGTGAGTGGCTTTACTGCTCCTTACAATCAGACTAATAAAATTTCATACATAAGGTGCATTGATAATTCAGAATTATAAGGCGCACTGATCTGGGAACTGGGAACATTTTAAGGATTTTAAGCGTGCCTTATAGAAGCCTATGAAAATGATGGTACATTAATCTTCACGAATATTCAGATTGAAGATGAGCTCTGCACAGTTAAGGTGTTCACAATATAATATTAATCAGGTGAGCTGAAATCTGTTTTGCAGAAAGTAGCAGAGGCATGCATTCCCACGAGACTCTAAAATACACATCATATCACACACACACACACACACACACAGATGTAAAGCAGGTGTGCTGATGCTACCTTTCCCCATCCCCTTTTATTTACCAATCACCTGCGCAATCCCTTTATTAAACAGAAGAATAACGAGCAATAAACAATAAACCACCAGGCCAGATTAGGGATATTACAGCGAGCAGTCGGTAATATGTCAAGCGCGCGTCACGTTCTTTACGAGCGTGCTGCCGTAACGTATGGCAGATGGCGGCATGACAAGCGCAGTCTGTGAGTGGATGAGTTTGATGTGTTTTCAGAACGCGGTTTCTCTTAGGTCCCCTGCGATACACTCGCACAGGCGCACACACACACACTCACACAGCTGTTACACTAATTTCCCCACTCCCTGTGGACTCGTTCCTCCCTCAAAGCTCCTCCCCACCCTCTCCAAATCTCCCTCCGCAGCACGTTTATTCCCTCTTTTCCTCTTTTCATCTGGAAACGATAGAGCCCGTGCTGCTCTTAGACCCATTACGGATGTGCTCCGGCCATGTGTGAACCCCCTGTCTGCTCACTATCTGCAGCCAGCTCCCCCAGCCAGTCCAAAACACACACACACACCCGAACACACACACACACTTTTGTCGCATGAGCAATTTCCTTAACTTTCCCAGCAAATAGAGAGAAAAAAATAAAGATTCCTTCTACTAACTCGAGAGACTTTGTGGCTTTGTGGTCATATTTAGGCCTGAAGCATATCGTCACTGTCATTCCAAAACCTTATATCTTTTCCATATTTTCTATAATCATTCTATTTTTATGGATATTTTTTTTTTGCTGAAACAAAAATCAACCTGTTAACCAAACAGTTAAACTGTGAAACAGCTGTTCTTTACATTGTTTTAGAATTTCATGATAAATAGATCCGCATAAATATTACACCTTTTCCAATACTAAACCAGGCAACCAGGATTGTACAAATTCAGAATTGAATTGAAAATGACCCCTAGATGCCAATTAAATTCTTGAATTTGAATTTAAATTGAGAGTGCAAACAGGAAGCAAAATTGCAAGAGACCACTTCAGTTTCTGAATCATTTTCTCTGATTTTGCTATTTATAGGTTTATGTTTGAGTAAAATAAACATTGTTCTTTTATTCTATAAACTACAGACAACATTTCTCCCAAATTCCAAATAAAAATAGTCATTTAGAGCATTTATTTGCAGAAAATGAGAAATACATGAAATATCAAAAAAGATGCAGAACTTTCAGACCTCAAATAATGCAAAGAAAACAAGTTCATATTCATAAAGTTTTAAGAGTTCAGAAATCAATATTTAGTAGAATAACCCTGATTTTAATCACAGTTTTCATGTATCTTGGCATGTTCTCCTCCACCAGTCTTACACACTGCTTTTGGATCACTTTATGCTTATGATCCTCTTGGTGCAAAAATTTAAGCAGTTCAGCTTGGTTTAACAGCTTGTGATCATCCATCTTCCTCTTAATTATATTCCAGAGTTTTTTAATTCGGTAAAATCAAAGAAACTCATCATTTTAAGTGGTCTCTTATTTAGTATATATATATATTACATATGATTACAAAATATATTTCATACAGATTTTACTGTATGAAGCACAAATTAATCTCTACTTCCTGTAACACAATCTATACATTTCAAATTGTGAAAAATGATAGGACAGCACTTCATTTTCCAGAATATCTTGTTAAATATAATTTAGGACATATTGTTTGGAGTAAGCTAATTGAGGGCCAGAGCTGGGTTATACTTAAGATTTTTGTAATTAAAGCAAAGTGCAAAACGGTAACACGTAAAAATAATCTGTGCTTGTTCATTAAGTGGAATGCATGTTTCATGTTAAGTATCTTTTAAGTATGTTTTAAGTATCTGTATTTCCATTTGGAAGAAAAATGTGTGTTAAAAGTATCACATTTCCACTGATATGTGTTAAGAATGGGCAGAGCTAGATACTGAAAACGCCTTGATACAATAGGGAGAAGGTGGGATACAGGAGGGAGGTCCCTCCTCATCTTCTACTACTCAGAGGGAGACCTAATCAGGACACCAATTCCAACAAGGCTAATTTATACACACAGAGACATGTTAGGGATTTGATTGACATAATGAACAAATTCACTGATTCAGGATGTGTGCTGCCCCACACTCTAAGAAAAGTAAGTACAGATTTGTTCTTAAAGTGTATAAAGCTTGTCGCTGGGGCTGTACCTTATATTGAGGTACAAAAAAGTACCTTTCAGTGAAAGTCCTTTTTTGTACCCATGGTTTTTGTGCCAGTAAAGATTCTAAAAATTATGAACATTATCATCAACTAAATTTGGCTCAAAAACTTGATGATCGAAAATTGTCTGGCTTTCAAATAAAAAAAGTGCAATTAAAATATATATTGTTTATTAGTATCGTGATACAGAATACTGAATGTACCCTTTGGCTGGTTAAATGGTACACATTTGTACTTATTTCTGTTAGAAATGACTTTGTACTTCAGAGGGAACAAATCTGACCCCGTAAAGACCAGTATTGTACCTTTGAGGGTACAATTATGAAGAGTGTACCTTTGAGTACAAAAAAGTACTCATATCGTACCTCTATTTTTTAGAGTGCACGCAGGAGCCCACACTGGACCCGTTCCCACACTGGACCCGTTCCCCTACTGGAAACTCTCTAAAACAGCTTGGTATTAAATTGCCATTTACTGAAAATTAGTTTTTTTTTTCTTCCACTGTAAAGTTGCCGTTTTTTGCTGCACAAATATGATCATCATTATGACTTGTAATTATCTCGCTTTTAAAGCTAACAAGTTGGGAAACAAGGCAGAAAAAAGACAAAAGGCGTAAAAAGGGAAAAAAAACGTATCAGACAGCTCTAAGCCGAATCATGTGAGCTTAATTAAACTGTAGGAACATTTACATAGGGCATGAATAAAATATCAGGCCTTCGCAAAAACAGGTTTTCTTTGAGAAAGACAAGTTATGGAGATTTATTAACACTTTAGGAACTCGCCGAAATTTCATTATTTTACATCTCTATTAAGATCTTTACAGGCATACATAATGAAAGGCCTAATAAAAGATTTAATAAATGGACTTCTGTTTAAAGTAAAATGGATTTGGCAGAGGAGGAGGGGCGAGAGGGAGAAAAGAGCCCAAAGTCTATTATTTGTGCAGAATGTGGAGGGCTGTCAAAAATGGATTAAGTACTCGACGTAAAAATGAATTCAGTTTCAATTAAAAGAGGGAGACGTCGGCCTATTTCAAGTCCCTCGACTGAAAAAAAAAAAGAGCAGAAAGAGAAAACGAAGAGCTGCACTGAGGGAGAACAGTGTCAGGTGATATGTAAATTATGTTCATTACAAGCTAGTTTTCTCTGCAGTTACAGAACTCTACACAGATTTACTATGAGGAAATTTAAACACCAGGCTCTAAACAAGCCCAGCTGAAACATGGCTGAACTTCAGCATTAGAAGTTGATTAAAACAACGTCAGTTCTATTTTCCCATTATGAGGCGCCCCAGATCACACTATCAATAAACATCTATTTTCTGGTCTATTTTCATACATAAGCATGAAAACACAGGATTATAAGGTGCATTTTAAGAAACACTAGTAAGGAACAGAGGTGCCACCATGTTTTTCTTCTAATTCAGCTAACTAAAGCTAAGCTAAGTTAATTGACACAGAGGGCCCTATCGTACACTCTACCTAAATAAGGCAGTATCAAGTGTAATAAAATGCATGGTATCAAATTCACTATTAAAGCCACATATTTACTGATATTTAATCAAGAGAAATCAGGCAAAATTATTTTATTGATCAAATTGAATATATATATATATATATATATTCCATGTTTCCCATGTTATTAGTTGATATAAATTAATTTCCTATCATTCTTTTCATTTCACTTTAATTTCACTACTATTATTATATAAAGATATACAATCTTTATTTTTTTATGTAGCAATTTTTATGATCTTTTTTAAAGTTTCCTATTTTTCCTGTTTTACGTATATATTTTATTTGTCTATTGTAAATGTTTTTATTTCTAATTTTCGAAAAATATTTTTAAATCCCTTTTAAACTGTAAATGCTCAGCGGCACTGTAAATGAGGGTCCCCCTCCAGTGTAAATAATGGTTGATTGCTTGATTAATATTCAGTGTTATAAACCCAGTTTTTACATAAACAGTAAACAGAATAAAGAATAAAATAACTTTACTCTTTCCTTATTAGTGCTGCTGGTGTATCTTCACAGCGGAATGAACAGAAGTCAGCACGCAGCTGTGTCTTAAAGGTAATGACTACAGACACTGTGATTGGTTTATTTCACGTTATGCCCAAAACACACCCATGAATAATTAGAAGAATTAAAACACGCCCTTTGTTCCATTGGAGCTGCGCAAGGCGTATATTTTGTGCCCTCAAGATACCAAAGACACAGGACAATTAACTAGTGCGCTATAGATCGTTAAAATAGGGCCCAGAGTTATTTATGTGTAAGTTTCTTAGTTTTAGAAGTCACCAGCCTTTTTTTTTAGTTTAAATATTAATGGAGTATAAACATTTGTAGGACTCAGAAATGACAGGTATTAAATCAGTCTAAACAATGATTAAATAATGATTAAAACTAGCATGTAGTTCTGGACAGTAACCCCTAAAACCAGCTTTAAAATCCCCCATTTTCACCCATTAGACCACCAACATGTGCCACCCTCTGGGCAATGTGGGGAGGGGAGCTAAATTTGGAATGAAGTAATCTATTTAATCACAACATATCATTATTGATCCAGCTTTAAAAAAGCTATTTACGGGGCAAAGGGGCCCTCGGGGGCTGCAGAGGGATGAGCCTCCTTGTGCTATGTCATTTATTTCCCATTCTCAGGCCTGGCCTGCAGACCTGGCTCTCTGGGAGATAACAAATAATATATGTGCGGGATCCTGCTGAGGGATGGAGTGAGCTGGGTGACAGTCACCACAGAGCGGGGGTCTTCTGCATGCTGCATTCTCTCTCTCTCTCTCTCTCTCTCTCTCTCTCTCTCTCTCTCTCTCTCTCTCTCTCTCTCTATCCTCAGTAATTAAAGCCCAAATCATGATATGTCAGGCCACATCCTCAGCCATGCTTTATCTCCAGGAAGACGTCTGGGCTTATCACCGATGTATTGATCTATGCTGAGGGGAGGGGGGTGTTGGGAGGTGTTGGTGGGTGTTGAGGGGGGTGTTGGGGGGGTATTAAGGGGAGGGGTCGAGGCTTGTTTTCATATCTGAAGTGAAAAGAAGGCCATCACAAGGACAGGGGCAGGTCTTCATCTTATATTAGCTAGACTTCTTTTTTTAAATTAACAGCAACCACTTTAGTTTTTGAATCAGTTTCTCTGATTTTGCTATTTATAGATATATGTTTAAGTAAAATTAACCTCATTGTTTTATTCTACAAATTACGAACAACAAGTCTCCCAAATTCCAAAAAACAAATTAAAAGATTGTCATTCAGAGCTTTTTTTTTTTTTTGCAGAAAATGAGAAATGGCTAAAATAACAAAAAAGATGCAGAGCTTTCAGATCTCAAAGAAAACAAGTTCATATTCATAAAGTTTTAAGAGTTCAGAAATCAATATTTGGTGGAATAACCCTGTTTTTTTAATCACAGTTTTCATGCATCTTGGCATCATGTTCTCCTCCACCAGTCTTACACACTGCTTTTGGATAACTTTATACCTTTACTCCTGTTACAAAAATTCAAGCAGTTCAGTTTGGTTTGATGGCTTGCGATCATCCATCTTCCTCTTGATTATATTTTAGAGGTTTTTAATTTGTTAAAATCAAAGAAACTCATCATTTTTTTCCAGAGCTGTATATGGGATACAGAGTAATTTTTATTATAGTTTTGTAGCTGAAGGTGAGTGGAAAATGCATACATTCATACAATTTTCCCCAATTAAATCAATTTATCAGATAATAATCCCACTACTGTAGAAATTCACAGTAGTACAATTTGCTGTGTCTCTGCAGTTTTTGTTGAACAATAAAAATGTCATGCAGTTCATGGCATTAAATAAATGCTTATGTTTAACAGTGATTTAATACTGACTGCAAAATAAAGCAGTAAGGTATCAATCTGTTGTGAAAACACTAATGTAACTAAAAACACAATACATATAATTATTTTTATAAAGTCTTATTAATACAACTATACACAAAATTACAGTATGTATAGACCATTTTTACAGACTAATAACTATTCAGCTGCTGCCAGTTTATTTTACCATGATTTTAGTTGTTACAGTAACTTACTGTTAAGTTTCTACCAGTTAGTTACTGTGATTTGCTTTTGGTTCACAATACATTACTGTTTAACTACTGCCAGTTAGTTACTGTGATTTTATTTCACAGTAAGTTACTTGTCAATTACTGCCAGTTACTTACTGTAAATGTCACAGCACATTTTTTACAGTGTAGATACTAAAACCAACTTCAAGGACATACACTTAACTTTAACAGTGTGCCCCCATACAGTTATCTCTGAACTACAGATACCCAGAGTCAAAGGAAAAAAAAATATATATTTTTTTTGTAGCAAAGACAAAAAAGAGACAAAAAGAGTCAAATAAACAAAATTATGGTCAATGAAGTCAGACATATTGCCTATTAAATATTAAAGCAGAAAATGATGTTTTTCATTTCTTCTGCAATGAAATGGCTGCTCCGCTTTAGCCAACATGGATGTTGCATGATTAAATGCATTCACACTCAAATGTGTAATGCTGAATTTTCATCACGTTCATATTACTCAATCAGCATGGGTAATTAAAATGATCTGAAGAGTGTCTTAATCAGCACTGTGAAGTACCTGTTATACCTGCCCCTTATGTGTGAAGCACAAATTAACCTTGCCGTCTTTAAATCTTTAGCATGAATTAAGTCACTGACCCCCTGACATAACTTCTGTATAATATTTATTTTAACTGTCTGTGCTAGGAAGTCAGTGTGTTACCTAAGTAAGATCTCTTCAGAACTGTGGTTTCTGATGGTTTCTCATTTATTCTTCACCTCAAAGACGACATAAAGGGCTTTGGGTACCCTCTAATTTACCATCCTTCCCAACTCAAACTAAAAGTACTGCTTTGTAACATAAAACAATGTTAATTTACTCACTGAATGTGAGGGAAGCACACAGATAGACCATGTGTGGTATTTAGTAGGGTTCAAAAACTGTTACAGATCATCTTCTACCATTAACATTACCTAGCACTCAGTGCTATATCTTTATAACTAAGGCTGTATCTCTGAAAACATTTTGTCCTTTGAGTTTTAGAGCTGTAAAATTGACTGATGGGAAGGCAGGTAGGCATCCTCTGCTGTTAGCCAATCAGAGGCGATATATTTGCATGTAGGAATATTCATTAGCAACAGACAAATCCTGTCTTTCTTTACAGACCAGTAATTCAGTAATCTAAGCTCACATGGCATTCATTCATACTAGAGAACACAACTAGACATTTTAAAATGAAAGAAAAATAACTCTGTATCTGATTTTCTAAACATTTGGAAAGAAAATGCCTGTAATTAGCATCACTCTCACAATCCGCCCTCAGTGAAATTGTCATGATTCTCTATTGGCCACGACCCCTAGATTAAGAAAAAAAAAACTTTTAATTGATATTTTATTAGAAAAAATAAATATTGCATTTTTATTTGTCTGCGAATATGTCTTTTGTTATTTTCATTATGACTACATTTAATCATAAATGGACAAACAAAAATGCTTCTAAATGACTGGGAATAAAACTTTTTACACTGACAAAACCATTTAAAAATCACTTTACTTGGATGGCCCAGACATTCAACTAACACTAAACTGAATATCTACAGCTCTGGAAAAAAAGAAAAGTTATGAGTTTCTTTGATTTTACAAAATTGAAAACCTCTGGAATATAATCAAGAGGAAGATGGATGATCACAAGCCATCAAACCAAACTGAACTGCTTGAATTTTTGAACCAGGAGTGGCATAAAGTTATCCAAAAGCAGTGTGTAAGACTGGTGGAGGAGAACATGCAAAGATGCATGAAAACTGTGATTAAAAACCAGGATTATTCCAACAAATATTGATTTCTGAACTCTTAAACCTTTATGAATATAAACTTGTGAAATCTGAAAGCTCTACTTTTTTTTTGTTTATTATTTTCTGCAAATAAATGCTCTAAAGGACAATATTTTTATTTGGAATTTGGGAGAAATGTCTGTTGTTTTATTCTAAAAACTACAATGTTCATTTTACTCAAATATATACCTATAAATAGCAAAATCAGAGAAACTGATTCAGAAACTGAAGTGCTGCATTTAATGTAGACACTATGGATCAAATGAGGAGTGTTAAATACCCGCAAAACCTCAGAAATAGAATGTCCCATCCATCTTAACCCACTACCAGACCTCACTTTACCTCCCATAATTTATGTTATCTTGTCATGAGCACACTGGCCAGTGTTCAGCCTTATTTATAAGATTACACCTCACAATGTGTGTGCTTTCAAGCCATTACTTGAAGTATCTCTTTATGATAAATATAAATACTATTATTCAATGTCTTTGGCAATTCTTAAGGGGAAAAAGTGGTACATCTATAGCATCACTCAAAGCATCATCTGGAGCTCCTTTACTTTAAGTGTGTACCTTTAAGCCAAGAACCATTCAATATGCTATATTTTAACAGTATTTTATGTAGCCTCTTAAATGTTGTGACTTTTATGTCCTAATGTTTAGGCAAGCCTGGAACTATTAGTGGGCCTGTGGAGTAAAAAAAAAACTTTAAAACAAACATGAAGATTAAGATATATAATCTCAGTTTTTGAATCATTTCCTTTGATTTTGCTATTTATAGGTTTATGTTTGAGTAAAATGAATATTTTACAGTTTTATTCTATAAACTACAGACAACATTCCTCCCAAATTCCAAAATAAAAATATTGTCATTTAGAGCATTTATTTGCAGAAATGGCTGAAATAACAAAAAAGATGCAAAACTTTCAGCTCCAAATAATGCAAAAACAAAGTTCAGAATTCAATATTTGGTAGAATAAAAACCTGTTTTTAATCACATTTTGGCATGTTCTCCTCCACCAGTCTTACACACTGCTTTTGGATAACTTTATGCAAAAATTTAAGCAGTTCAGTTTGGTTTGATGGCTTGTGATCATCCATCTTCCTCTTGATTATATTCTAGAGGTTTCCAATTTGGTTAAATTAAATAAACTCATCATTTTTATGTTGTTGTTTTTTTTTCCACAGCTGTATTTGTAGATTTAATAAAAGCATCTTAACAAAGCATTCCACTTAAAAGCATAAACTCAGATTTAGTTACAATATAAGCTATAATAAATAGCCTATCCTGTATTTTCAACACTTTACACTCTCAACAAATGGCCTCAGTCTGCAGCCAATCTAAAGTATTTTATAAGCATCATATTAAATAAGTATCTGTTCATGCTGGTCTACAGGATTTCAGTAGCTGAACGCGATTAGTACTCTGCAGTCTCTCTGGCAGGTCATCTTAAATCTGCCACCAAGAAAAGCAGGAGACACCATTAGCAGCCAGTAACCACCTCACTATTTTACACCAAGGGTTTTATGGGCTTTCCAATGTCACTGTATCAAAGGAGGCTTGTCTGTACATGAATCTCCTCATGCCAGAAGCCCTCTAACCCATTATCTGTGTGATGTGCCCTTCCTCAGCTATTTGTATCGCTGCCTGTCCTGCACCATTACCTCCACTCCATAATGGCTTTTTATGCTCTTTTCCTGCCAAGAGACGTTTTTTTCCCCCTTTTTTCTCTCGTCTTTAAAACTTTGCATCTTTAAACTTTCAGCTAAAGCAAGTTAGTGTCCTGTCTCTCTTACTCTGAGCTTAGTTTGATTCCTTTTCACACAGGCTTAGGCTTATTCATTAGCAGTGTTTACAAACACACTAATATGTACTTTTGTTAATTGAACTAAATGTTAATAATATGTATAACATCATTTTAATTAAAGTATAGATAGATAGATACACGATTCTAAAGAAATGCCCCGTGTAACTGTATCACACCATTTTTATAGTTATTCAGTGCATACAATATATGACCAAATTTACTACACCCACCCTACAAGCTTAATCAAGTGTTCTTCAATGGTTCTTCGGGCACTAGTTCAGAGGTGGAAAGCAATGAATTACATTTACTCAAGTTACTGTAATTGAGTACATTTTATGAGTAATTTGTAATTTTTTTAAGTAGTTTTTAAAATAGGTAGTTTTACTTTTACTCAAGTACATTTTGACACAAGTAATTTACTTTGCTACTTTGAAAAAACTCCCAATTACTGAGTAAAAACTAATCTGCTTGAATGTAAAAAAAAAAAAAAACATGTAAATAGCAGTTAAAGCATAGCAATGGCAAGTTATATAATAATGAATTGTAAAACTATACAAAAACAGTTTATAGTCACATATATTACCATAACTTTTTAACAGTAAAGAAAAAAAAATGGATCATAGAAACCTATACCACTTCTTCTTTAAAATGTTTTATGCGCTTGTCTGAACAAATACTGCCTGAAAGGTCCACATTTTTATGTGGAATAATAGTTCATTAAAAATGATTTAATTTATGTTTAATTTTTACTTTTTTACATCAAATAATTAAAAGTAACTATGTAACTTTTACTCAAAGTAAATTTTAAATTGAGTACTATTTACTTTTACTTGAGTAGATTTTTAGATGGGTACTTTTACTTTTACTTGAGTAGAATTTTAGCAAAGTAAAGGTACTTTTACTTAATTACAATTTTTAGTACTTTTTCATCCTCTGCACTAGTTCTAGTTGTATATAGAATCATGACAACTCAATAACAATAGAACACTCAGTGAAATGGGTAAAACCTTATGTAGGTGGCTTATAGAGTTCCTTTTTTTGGTAGCTTTACCAAAATAAATTCCCTATTGTATCCAGATCTATGACTTGTACTATATTAGTGTACCTATGAAAGTATTATGAGATTAATGTAGTAATTAATAAGAGATATATTGATATAAATGAGTATAATTTGTAGATGATTTCCTTTTTTCCTACCTAATTTGTGACAAATGTCTTAAAGCGATGTGTGAGAGCTATTGCTACTATTGTTACTATCGTCCTACCATTGTATAATGTAGTTCTTATTTCAGTATGTTATTTAACTATATATATATAGGAGTAAGGTGGAGGAAGATGGATGATCACAAGCCATCAAACCAAGCTGAACTGCTATCCAAGTTATCCAAAAGCATTGTGTAAGACTGTTGGAGGAGAAGATGCCAAGATGCATGAAAACTGTGATTAAAAACGATTTTATTCCACCAAATATTGATTTCTGAACTCTTAAAACTTTATGAATATGAACTTGTTGTCTTTGCATTAATTGAGGCAATTTTTTGTTATTTCCGCCATTTCTCATTTTCTGCAAATAAATGCTTTAAATGGCAACCTAGACCTGACCAACTGCAGCAACCCCAGATCATAGCACAGCCCTCATAAGCTTGTACAGTAGGCACTAGGCATGATGGGTGCATCCCTTCACTTGCCTCTCTTAATACCCTGATATGCTTAGTGTCAATCTGGACTCAAAGACCACATGGCCTTCTTTAATTGCTCAGTTATTGAAACACATTCTATGAAGCTCTCTAAGTGTTAAAAAGACATTTTTTTTTGTTCGTTGCATTTTACAAATCATGTTTAAAAGTAATTTTGTTTGTTCTATTTGTTTAGTTATGTGAGCTTCTTCTCTCAATACTGTGCAAATAAAGATAACATGTCTCTAGTAGATATGAGTAGTAATGTTTAAAAAGACAAACGTTTTAATGGGGTTACATATTTTTTTCATATGCTTGTATTTAGTACAGTACATACAACCCCAGAGTTGTACAGTTGGTGTATAAGCATAGTAACTTTTTTTAGCAAAAGCATTTTTTATTATTTTTATTGTCTGGATTTAGTATTAGAAAATATTTTCTTATATTAAATTTAATTAATACAGAATTATCACACATACAGGGTATTCTTTAAGTAATGAATCCCTTGAAGAATGTGTTTGTGATTCTGCACAAAATGACAGTCGGCTTTAGAGTCACCTTATAAATGTCTGAATAATAAAACATAAAACATCATTTCTTTTTCCCACCAAACAGACAGAAGCGAGGGATTTGTGCTGTTTCAGAAGAAGACACATGCGTTATTGGTAAGTGTGTATGACATGGTTTGCCAGCCTGGCTGTGTGTAAGGTGCGACAGTGCGACAGGCAGCGGCAGGCGGGAGGCTGACAGGCCTGTGGATCTGCAAGCTGGTGCCAGGACTCCACGTTTTCTGGCTCTTCTGCAGAAAGGCCCCGGCAGCGCCACAGTCTGACTGCTGCCGCGGGGAACCGCTGACACTTGTTTGCAAAGTTAACACACCTGCAGCCATCCTGTCCTGACAGAGCGGGGCCTGTTTCAGAAAGATGCCATATACAATAAGCCTCAAAATATTAGTAACAGGAGAACAGAGCTGCTAGGGTCAGTCTAAAGGCACACTGAATGCGTCCATGACACCTTTGGAGCAATGCTATGAGGCAGGGCTGAAACAGAACATGTTATCTTTACAAACCATCATGGTATGGGGGGGGGTACAGTTGTGTAAACATATATTTAATCATTTTCACAACATAATGAATGAAGCAGAACTCTGAAGCAGAGAAGTGAACACATACTGATAGTTTTATAATGTCTAGTAATTGTTTAAACAGGTAGTTATCTCACTGGTTACACCTTAAATGCTGCCGCTATATTCACTCTTTGTCTGGACTATAACTGAAAAAAAAGGAGGAGCAGTGAGTTTTTTGGCTTTCTCGGTCACATGACATCGGGTTCAGTAGCTCCTCCATTTCCACTCGCTGTTGTGTTTACGTGAATCTCCAAGGAAACACGTGCCCAAATTACGGTGTGTGGCAGTAGACAATTAGCTATTTTATTAAACGTGAGGTGACAAAACTCAGAGATGTGAGTCCAGACAGGACTAAAATTACCGGACGACCACGAAGTTCAGTAAAAACAGTAGGTAATTCAGCCTGTAATCTAAGTCTGAGTAAAAAAACACATACATGGTGGTTCCAGACAGGAATAAAATCACGGAGGACCCTCCATAAAAGAGAAAATTACCCCAGGACCCCCTGAGAAAATAATCCTGTCTGGATAGGGCTAAACACTGTTTTGTTTTTTGTTTTGTTTTTTCTATTTTCAATCCACCTTTAACCATAAAGCAGTAAGAGGCGCCTAAACTAAACAGCTGCACAAAGATGATAATCAATCCATAAATGTAAAGTATAGGGAGAAACAGGGTATGTACAGGGTTGGACAATGAGACTGAAAAATTGTTTAGACCACAATTTATTGTCCCAAAGGACAGTTCTGGTGGAGACAGGAGAGTTGCCGTGGTTTTATGTTTTTTTGGATGCAATCCGGATTAGCACCCGAACATCCCTTTCAGACAGCTTCCTCTTACAGCGTCCACAGTTAGTCCTGTTGGATGTGGATGGTCCTTCTTGGTGGTATGCTGACATTACCCTGAATACCGTGGCTCTCGATACATCACAAAGACTTGCTGTCTTGGTCACAAATGCGCCAGTAAGACGTGCACCAACAATTTGTCCTCTTTTGAACTCTGGTATGTCACCCATAATGTTGTGTTCATTGCAATATTTTGAGCAAAACTGTGCTCTTACCCTGCTAATTGAACCTTCACACTCTGCTCTTACTGGTGCAATGTGCAATTGGTCCAATTTAGCCATGAAACCTCCCACACTAAAATGACAGGTGTTTCAGTTTTATTGTCTAACCCTTGTAGGTGATAATGACAGGATGTGGCAAAGTTCTTTAGCATGCTCACTAACCTGCTGTGTGAAGCCAAAATTAACCAGAGCAAATTCGAATCATTATGTACCAAAAAGATGAACCCTGGTTTGGACTTTGGTTCAGACATTTTAGGCATAAAACCCCCTTATTCTCAAATCTTCCACAAACTACAGGATAATCTGGGAGGATCATCAAAAATAAGCCCAATTATTCTGTATATACTGTAACTATTGTATATACTTACACACTTGTGGTCCACGCCAGCAACATAACGATCATGGAGCATTCCGTCAACAACATAATCATCCGTACTTTCTTTACATTAATACAGAATTGGATTGTTGTAAGCCAGTCACAAGGGTGTTTATATTGAATATATTTCTGCCTTTGAAGGCAGAGTTTATAACCGGAGCCATCAGTTCTGTAGCCCGCTCCATATAACAAAGATGAAGTGCAAAAGCACAGCCAGGACGGAGAGAAAAAGGAATGAAAAGAGAAAAAATGAGGGCCAGGGGACTGGGCAGGAGGGCCATCTCTTCTCTAATCTAGTCTTTTTTTCTTTCAGATAGAGATCTAGAGGTCATTGGGAGCGAGAGTTTTTTTCTCCTCCTCCTCCTCCTCCTCCTCTTCCTCCTCCTCCCACTGCAGCGAGGTCTGAATCAGAAGCGAAGCGGCCACTGATGAAAATGAACAGCACATTTGTCCGTGGCTAATGGCGAGCGTGGGCACGCTGTAATGTAAGTGGAGCTCACGTTAGTTCAACAGTGATTACGCAAAGGTTAAGAGTGAGTAAGACCCCCTCCCTCCACTTTTAGCACTCCTGACTAGTGGCAAGCCGCAGTCAACTACAGGCCTTTTTCTTTTAATATTCTACTGTTATTAACAATTATCTTAATCCCTGGATCAGTTGCACACGCATTTAGCGGATAGGCAAAGGCAGGGCCTAAGGTGAGTTTACATGCTAATGGGAAAAACAGCTATTCCAATAGGGCTAAAAGAGAATGCTGCACAGAGGAAGAGCATATCTCTTTGAAAACATGTGGCCGACTTGAAATTACTCAAACTTAAAAAACACTATTTTTTTCTGATAACTGGAAAAATAAATGTTTCTGTAGCTGAATTAAAAAAGAAAACCTGTGAAGTTTCTGACAGTGACATTTTAAAAAAAGCTTCAACTTTACACTAAAAAAAAAAAGCATACAGCAGCAACATGCACAGAAACGTGGAGAAAGATAAAGGTTAGACATTTACAGCACTGAGTGAGTAAATCAGCTGAAATTAGAGAAATTAGAGCCATACACATACAACACATTCTGAAAAGCTTCTCAGATTACCAACAGTGGTATTTCAGTCTCGATTAAAATAAATGCATATGAGATTAATTTACTCTTCTTTATATGCAAATCTATTTGTTGACAATGCATATAAAAATATATATTTTTTTTATTTAAGGATGCTGTGTTAAATGTCAGCACACTCCAAAAACACCATCACCTTCTCTAGACCAAAACCAGATTAAAGTTTTACGTTTTTACTAATCTGACCACATAACAGTCTTCCATCTTGCATCAATTCATTTTAAATGGGTTTTGACCCAGAGAAGACAGCAGCATTCATGGATCTTTTCTGGATCTTTGCTTCATCTCTCATATTCAATGATTTCTGGAAGAAGCAGTGCTGCCTGAGGTCCCGAAGATCACCAGCATTCAATACTGACTGTAGGCCTTGTTCCTAAGGAGCAGGAATTTCTTTCTTTAGTTTTGTCATCTGAATATTTTGATGATATTTTATTGCAAATTCTTCTGAAGGAGTTTATGTTTATTATAACATGGTCAAATTAATCACAACAATTGACATCTGATGCGGTTTCTATATTATATTACGAATAAACTAATTGCATATTTATATTTAAAATTTAGTGGTGTCAATTGTTAAAAAAAAAAATTATCCTGATAATCATGGCAATATTCTGTGATTAACTATGATTAATTGCACTTGTTTTTCTTAAGATGCAAGTTTTTTTTTATAGTGTATATTTAAATGTAAATAAAAAAAATAGTGGTGTTTATTAAAATACTAGTTTATACTTGTATGTTTGAGGGGAGATAAAATCAACATTCACTGTTGTGAACTATTGGAGACAGGCCAGTGAAACTGATGTTAATAGTAATAAACCTGTAGTTCTGAGAGTGAAGGCCTGAAGTGTGAGCTTACATAGAGCTTTTAATGGATAAAAAACACTAAACAACATGTAACACAATCAAATGTAAAAGATAGAAAATTATAGGTGGAAACTTTATAGATTTCAGTCCTTAATATTTTTCTGGGATGCTTCGAGTACCACCACAGTTTGAGATCCACTGGTCTATGTGAAGAGACAAGTGACTCTGGCAAAAATTAAATCCTGATTTAGTACAGGAGATCCCTCACATATATCCCACAAGTCAGTGCTGTCATTCTTTAGCTTCCATTTAACATAGAAAAAGTCATGCAACACAGTACTAGGTCCTGTAAAGTGCCAGTGTATATCTTAGAAGGCGAAAAAAAAAGCAATCATAAGAATCAGGTGAACATTAAGAGTGTGCCTGAATAAAGCCTGTTATTACTAAAGTATAAGGGTTTATGACAGGTCTGAAGTGAAACAAGTGAAATTAAGTGCATTTAACTGCTATTCCAATAAAGAATGTTTAACAAAACATGTAGGCCCAATCCCATTTCACCCCTTGGCCCTACCATTTACCTCTACCACTTCTTGTCGAGGTGAAATCTTCCCCCTAAGAATTGGGACAATCCTTCAAGCACCCAATACCCTGCCGGGCTGTGATGGGGAGCTGAAATTAGCTTTGATTAGCGTTTATTTTATTTTATTCTTCCATTCCGTCTTAAATGCTGCAGCCCCTGCTGTCTGTTGCACCAGTTAAGGTGGAACGGGATAGTTAGTTAGCTAGCTTCTTTTTTGATCACTTGTTCTTTCGCCATCTTACCAGTGACTCTCATACCCCTTGGTTTAAAGTGTGCATCTGAAAAAGCTATGTATGAAGGGCTAACAAGCCCTATCTTTCCCCCGCCTACCCCTCCAGCCTAACAAGAATCAAGAAAAGTGGTAAGTGGAAAGGCCTAGGGGTGAAATGAGATTGGGCCATAGAATGTCTCCACTTCTGGTTATACAAAATGGATTACACACACGTACCCTGCTTCTAGCACCTACTTACACTTTACTAAGATGTTTTAGATCACCTGCTATGAAAATTACTAAATAATGTGGAGACTAAAGTATCAAGAAATGGAAAAGGAGAGAGGCCTGAGAGGAGAAGGAAAAAGAGAGAGAGAGAACTTAACTTTTCATCTGGCAGCTGAAAACTATAGGTTTTAGATGACACCCCTCATAAATGGGTTATCTAAAATCCAATACATATTGGAAGAAAGATTGCGGCACAACACTGAGCTTGACTGTATCGCCCTGATCCATAACTTTCCCATGAACCAGGGGGCCCATTTATTGTCGATCGCATCCGAGGGATGGCCTGTCAGTGGGTGGGAGTTGAGCTGCTGTTTATTTTCCAATCAATACTCAATTACTATAAGGAAGATCCTCCGCCTCGCTCCGTTTCCAAGATGAAATTATGAACTGCAGCAATAACACTTAGTCAAGGCGAGCCAGTGGGCATTAACTCTTGATGCCTGGGGGGATAACTACCCGGATATTTTATAAAGCTTGTCTCCTCCCCCTCGCGCCCTCCCCCGCTATCTCCCTCTCCTGTAGCTTTTAATTAATCACTCCGTAAAAAGGCCTTTCAAGAGGTGACTGATGACCAGAGAAAACAATTTTCCCCTTAACAGCCTTTTAATTTTAACTTGGGGGAGAGCTCATTGACTGCAACTCACAACAACCCATCAATGCTAGTTTTTTTAATGCGCTTCCCCTTTTGTTATTGAGAAGAATGGCGAGGAGACGACGCTCGCTGTTTCCTTTCATAACTCAAGCCATTGATTCAGTAAACGTCTGACATTTGCTAAGGGATAAAACTACTGTCAATGGAGATGGTGGGGAAATTACCCCATTAAGAGGCGTCCTGGTTATTTATGAGGGAACGTGGTCCAGGTGCGTAATCTGGGTTTAGAGGCGAGAGGTAGGTGGTACGTTTGAGTGCCAGTTTAGGCAGCTGTGCTTTTCCTCTTTGGAAGAAATGAGCTTCTTCCATGAGAAACTGATGACGAGTCTTTGAGGTTGTACTAGGAGCAAAATCCAAACCCATTTTAAATGATTAGCATCACAGCACACAGTAATCACCGTTAGAGAATCTAATATGCTGATATAAAATGTTAAACGTTGCTTAAGTTGAGCACAGAACAGCTTTTCATTTTGCCTCAGTGCATGTTCTTTGGCCCAGAGAAAATGGCAACATTTCTGCATCATCTGATGGGGTTTCTATGTTATATTACGAATAATTCTGATTTTATTTATATTCATTTTAGTGGTGTCAATCGATTAAAAAATGTAATTCGAATAATCATGACAATATTCTGTGATTAACTGATTTGTTTTCATAAGATGCAAGTTTTTAGTAGATATTTAAATATAAATAAAAGAATGAGTGTAATAAATGTAAAATGTAATTATATGTATATTAGTGGTGTCAATTAACATACTAGTATATACTTGTATGTTTGAGGGGAGATAAAATAAACATAGGGCACTGGAATAAAGACATATTTATGACGAATTGGATTGAAAACATCTCAGTTTGTAAGGCTGAGATTTCTGAATGATGCCGCTTTAACCTGCATGTGTTGATTGGACGGCAAGCTCTGCTCCCAGACTACGACTGGGTCACTGACATAAAATAGTAATGGGATAGCAGTATGTAAACTGATCATGAAGTTTTTTTTCTTTAAGGTACAACTTGTACTAATTGTAAGGTGTTATCTTGTGAGTGAGGTTGAACACTGGTCATCATGCTCATGGCAAGGCGATGACATAGGCCTCTGGTCTACATTGAAGACACAAGCAACTCTGGCAGAAATTAAATCCACATTCAGTACAGGAGACCCCTCACACATATCCCACATAACACACATAAGTCAGTGCTTTCATTGGACATAGCAAAAGTCATGGGACACAGTACTAGGTCATGTAAAGTGCCAATCTATCCATCTTTCTTAGGTGGTGAAAAATAAGCAGTAATATAGACCACTGGATCATATAGGCATTTGGCATATTATTTGCATGATACAGCTTTAACCTGCATTTTTTTAAATACACAGCAAGCTATGTTTCCAGACCCCAAATGTGCACGTGCAGTGATTTTCAGTAGAGAATCATGCCTGTTTTTAATGCAGTGTCATCTGAGGGCCCAAAGATCACTGGTCTAGCCACTAAACTGTTGACACTGTCCCTTGTGTGTACAAGACTTTCTCTAAATCTTTAGATGATTTTATGCACAGTAAATGAAAAAAAAGCTATATTACAAGATTTTTTCTTGTTATGCAACTTTCCTCCTGCACTCTGCCATCTTGCAAGCGGAAGTGTCATGTGGGTGTGCACTGTCTTGTCACATGGGGATTTTCCACAGGGAGAGATTAACATAAATGCACAGCCAGAACTAGACAATGGGATGGGGGTGTAAAATCTGCTGCGGATGCCTTTACTCTATTGCATTTTCGAATAAAAGTGAGTTGTTTATTGCTATTCTAATGTTTAAAACATTGGGATAAAACACTAATACTAGGGCTTATTTGTTAACGATACAAAAAAATAAACTAATGTGGCAACTAATCATGTAACTGGCTTTATTCAATTCAAGTGAATGTTTTAAATTAAGCAATTCAAGTCAAAATAAACAGGTCTGATGACAAAAAGCAATATTTTAAAAACCCTTCAGTGTGTGTGTCACACTTGTCTTGAATTTTGATTCTCTGCAAATATACTATTTTTTTTTTTTACATCACAAGGTTGTAACCTTGATATTTTACCTCTTCATGGCTCTCAGTAAGTAATGGCTGGCAATCAGACTTCTTTGTTTGAGCTCTCTTATTAATCAGAGCACTGTGGATATGCAATTTTATCAGAACAAAGCTGTTCTCCTCCTCTGACTCCAGCAGAACTGTTGTATTACTGCATGGAGGAAAGCAATGAAGCTTTAGAAATAAATGTGCAAAAAATATATACATATATTTTTAAAACCACCAGTTTTACTAGTAAGCATAGTTATATATAAGTGTTGGATATAAAGAACTGTTTGTTTTATACACTTATTGTAAAAAAATTGGTGCAAAAATAGTATAATAGTAGGACTGCAATGCTATTAGGAAGTGGCGAGACCTGCTGATTTATGAGGAAAGCATGGCGACACCCCTGTTCCTTACTAGCGCTAAAAGAAAAGGACACTCTAGAGCAGGGGTCATTTGCGGCCCGTTTCCTTTCTTGGAGTGGCCCGCAAGGTATTTTAGAAATAGAATGAAAGTTGGCCCGCTGTTAAGCAGGTTTTTATAATGTGAGATTCAAAGTTTGAACGCTAGGTGTCAGAAACGGGCCAAAGAGTCGGAGAGGGTGCGCATTTCTAGCCCAGAAAATCGGGGCAAAAGAGTCTAAAAGCGGAGAGAGTGCGCATTTCTAGCTCAGAAAAACGGGGCAAAAGAGTCTAAAAGCAGAGAGAGTGCGCATTTCTAGCGCAGAAAAACGGGCCAAAGAGTCTAAAAGCGGAGAGAGTGCACATTTCTAGCGCAGAAAAACGGGGCAAAGAGTCTAAAAGCGGAGAAAGTGCACATTTCTAGCGCAGAAAAACGGGCCAAAGAGTCTAAAAGCAGAGAGGGTGTGCATTTCTAGCGCAGAAAAACGGGCCAAAGGGTCTAAAAGCAGAGAAAGTGCGCATTTCTAGCGCAGAAAAACGGGCCAAAGAGTCTAAAAGCGCAGAAAGTGCGCATTTCTAGCGCAGAAAAACGGGGCAAAGAGTCTAAAAGCGGAGAGAGTGTGCATTTCTACGCAGAAAAACGGGCCAAAGGGTCTAAAAGCGGAGAAAGTGCACATTTCTAGCGCAGAAAAACGGGCCAAAGGGTCTAAAAGTTGCCGTAATTAAGGAGTTTAATATTAAGAGACATCATGAAATTCAACATCAATTTGAAAAATCTTAGTTTACACAACACTGTCGAAGATAAAGATAGTAAGTCAAGTAAAATGGTGTGTAAATGAAATAATCAGGAAAAAAGTATTATTTAAAGTGGTATATTTCATTATTTTTTTTATTACAGAGTCTGTGGCCCGTGACTTCAAATATATTTCTCCTTCTGGCCCCTAACAAAAAAAGTTTGGACACCCCTGATCTAGAGAAGATAAACCCATTAACCTGCTGGCACCATGCCTAACGCAAGGTGTGTTTTAAATACCCTTGATTTTAGAAGAAGCAATAAATGAGCAGGAGTTTCATTACTTTTTTCTTTATAATGATTTTTTTTTCCATTGCTGTAGAGAGACTTGAACAGCTTATTTGAGCAGCATTTTTAAAGCAGTCTCTCTTTAAAACACTGTGAATCAGATGTTTTAACCCTTTTTAACAATTAATCCCATGTTTCCAACAAAATTACACCTTCTGCGAGTGTACTGAGTGTGACTAAATGATGGCAGTCACACTATGCTCATGGCACTAGATCAGGAGGAAGCACACGGGAGCTGCTATTTTTGCCTCCTCTCCTGTATGACACCTTGATAAGGCAATTACAGTGTAATTATCTTAACATGTGGCATTATGGAGAGTTATCTTCATTCGTCTACTAAAATAACACAAAATCAGAAGTGAGAGCGTGTGAGAATATCTAATCAGCATCTCATTAAATGGCGTAAGTGCGTGGTGTAGACGCTGTTCACCAGCAAATACAATTACTGCAAACAGTCAACAAGCAGGTCCACATCGAACCACATGGCTCACACGTGTGTGTATGAATACAGGATATATAGCCTTTATATAGCCTTAGTAGCGTACATTCTAGGGGTGTCACGATACTCTAAATCCTCGATTTGATTTTATTTCCGATTTAAGGGTCACGATTCTATTCGATTCCCGATTTTCTTTTTTCTTTTTTTACAGCAGAGAGGCCTGTGCCAGTTTTAGATTAGTCTTTGGTCAGTCATTGGTTTGTTTCATCAAATTCACAATATCTTGTTTCAAAAGGTGGGCTTGATATAAGTGATGCAAAGTGATACAAGTGATCTGTAATACACCACATTAGGCACTAATGGTCAAATTTAAATAATTTAATATATATGTAATGCCATCTAGTGGCTTTTTTTGGTAGCAGCAGTGTGCACTATTGAAACAGCAATGTGCAACATAAAATAAATAATTAAAAAATACAGGAACAGTCATGTACAAAATAATAGAACAATTAGAGCCTTAACAAACTGAACTCTATCCTACTATAACAGTTAAACATGAAAAATAAGACTTTACGACTTTTTTGGTCCCTGAGAATGAGAAGTTTTTTTCTTTAATAAAGATATATTATTAACTTTATCTGAGAGAAAGATGCTCCTTAAGGTACCGAAACTATTAACATATTTGAGACTAGACAAAATAACTGTTATTTTTAAGTTTTTCTTTAAGAAGATGAGAATGTCCACATTCTCTGGAGAAAGGGCTGCTCTTTAAGCAGTCACAATGTCCGTGGCGTCGGCTACAGTGTGCTGCGCTATTTGCGTAGGGCGTGCGCGTGCTTGTGTAGCTTAGAGGGAGGGATCGTCGATCCTCTTTTTGACTTTGAGGCTCGAGACCATAAAATAATTTTGATCGATTTCCATGAAAAATCTAAATTGTGACACCCCTAGCACATACACACCTACTATACACCTACCAATATAACTACTTATATAAAGTACATTTAGTTGCTGGACTGTAATAATAAACATAAGGTAGAAAAAAGTTACCAGTAATAATAAATAATTTATAATTTAGATTGATATAGGCAATTGTTTTTGAGCTACACATACAGAAGTAATGCATGTCTAACGCAACATGCCTGATGTAGAGGTTATTATTGGTGTAGGAAAAAAAAACATCCCACACGTTTAAGATCTGGAATAGGTCTGGCGATGTGGCTGGCTATGGCACAGCATCTGACTTTTAGGGCAGAAGTTCCCAAAAATCAACAGTGCGTCTTATAACCTGGTGCGCCAGTCGGGTATTATAGAGCAGTAAATGCACTTTGCTAAGTACAGCATTATAAGCATTAGCATTAGCCGCTAACTGCTAGCACCGCAGTTAGCGGTTAATGCTAATGCTGCTGCACCCAGCCTTAGTGCTGGAGAATCTTCACTAAAACTCACCCTTAGACAAAATATTGGAAATCTTATTACTATAAATAAATGGAAGTTATTTACTCACCCACACGTTCAGGAGAGAAATCTGTGTAGATTAATATCCAGAGCTCATTTGACTTTGAAAGAAAATGTTTTTTTTTATTATTATTGCAGTTTTGTTTACTTAGGCGCCATTAGAAGGTAAACATGGCGACACCCTTTCTCACTTCTATGTAGGCATCCTTACTAGTGTCTCTTAATGTACCTTATAATCCTGTGCGCCTCATATATATATATATATATATATATATATATATATATATATATATATATATATATATATATATATATATATATATACCAAGATCAGAAAATAGATGTTCACTGATAGTGCACCTTGTAATCTGAATCATTTTATAGTTATAAAAATTGTAATAATAAATAATGTCTTAAGTATTGTAAATTAATAATCATAAATCATAAATACTGTTAATTAATATACTCTTATTGTGAAGTGTCAACAACGTTTATTAAAGTGAAAATGAGTGAAAAAAAATCCTTTTGACTTAATTTTATATTTATGTACTGAACTGAACTCATTGAAAACACTCTGTGGTCAGGCCTGAGCTTTCCGATCTAATATAGACAAAGAGAAAGTGTTATTGTATTGTAAAAGTATTATACTTAACTATAGTAAAATGAGAAATATTCACAGATAAACTACAGTGGTAGAATCTGTCTGATATTAAAACAGAATCAATCAGGATGAACTCACTCTTCCTCTATCTTCAATCCACCAACTACAGAGCTGCTTTTTATGGAGCTGAAATAAGATAAGGATCAGTGTCACAGATTAGGCAGATTGAAAGAAAAGGGAATAATTGCATTGATTAGAACTTTGAACTCAAATCCTCACAAGGCTTTGTTCGCTCATCAGATTGATCCTCATGTTCAGTAGAGTCGCCAACAAGCTGTGCACAGTTTGGCCTGCTTCCTCTGAGAGAGTCAGACATGGTAAATAAATAAACAGTGAGTGCAGTGTTCATCGGGATGTTCTTCACGTTCCTCTGAAGTAAGTGTGTGAGACTGAGAAGTGTTATCCTCCTGACACTCACGCTGCAGTTTCTCACAGTGATAATTGTTTCCAAAACGTGCTGCGGAATCAAGCCAGCTAGAAGGTGGTGACAACGCTGAAGCATTAAAAAAGCCCGGTCCACAGAAACATACATTTATCACTTATTTAAAATCAGAGTTTAATATTTGTAATTAAATATGGTTACAAATTTCAAAATGCTTTATTCTCTGCCCAGTCAGAACAGTTCATTCCTTAGGGTGGAGTCAGCTAAAGATTGTTGCGTCATAGCTCTTTAAAATGTTACAGCCAATCACAGTAAGTGTTCTTGCATTGTTGCAACAACACAAATGTACATGTTGCTAAGGTGGGCTGGGCAAATTGTTTAATAAGTGGACATAGACAGCAAACAGCAAATTAGGTTACTCAACACTAATTAAGGTAATAAAGAAAGTATAAGTAAGCTTTTCAACAATGTTCTAACCTGCTCTTTCAAATAAAAGAAAAAGCCATATATATATTTCTCCCAAATTCCAAATAAAAATATTATCATTTAGAGCGTTTATTTGCAGAAAAAGAGTTCAGAAATCAATATTTGGTAGAATAACCCTGGTTTTTATGCATCTTGGCATGTTCTCCTCCACCAGTCTTACACACTGCTTTTGGATTACTTTATGCCACCCCTGGTACACAAATTCAAGCAGTTCAGTCATTAGTTTTGTTCCATAACTTGTGGCATATTAATGTATAGAAATGTGATTTAACTGACAAGTCCTATATAAGCCTTATTACTGTAGGTACAACCAATGCCTCAGCAGGCCTGATTTGCTAAGGGGTATCCAAAATTTTGCCCAAGACACACTGTTGGAAAAATACTGGAGGAAATTAAAACACTGCATATCAATTGTGAGTCGATGTGTTTTCCAAACAGAAGGAGCAGAGATTTCTCACATTCACATTTACTGTATTTATACCCCGCTAGTCTCTGGCTGTGTAGTCATCACCGTTATTAGTGCTGGCATTTGCAGTATTTAAAGCTGCTCTCAGATTATGCAGATACGAAATCTGTAATCACTCACATAATCAGAGCAAATCAGATTGTCCTTGCATTAATTATGAATTATAATTAGACGGAAATCCCACTAATGATAAGGCAAAATGGCTTCTACATTTCAGTCGCTGCTATCCTAATCAAGACCTTATATTACAAAGTAATTAGGTGATTGTACGTGATAAGTGTATCAAAAAGGCGCCATTAGGATGTGCCTGCTTTTGTTTGAGATTTTCAATCATCCACGCTGATGTACACTAACAGGCCTGTCATTTCGGAGATGACTCGCCTGCACAGACGGGTTAAACGCCTGTCTCTCGTAACACACAGTCACTGCCAATAACACTACAGTCTACACGCTGAGCTATACAGGAAGACAACACTGACTGACGAGCACTGACAATGAAACAAGGCCAGTATGAATCCATATGAGACGTAGAGTCTGGAGAAAATATATACAGCTCGACAACTCAACGCCACGCATCCGCCTACATGCTCCAAATACTGAGTATGACCTGTCTCCTGGGCAGCATCTTGGAAAAACTAGCAGCGTCGCAGGAGACGAGGCGAAACAGGAACGGAAGTGATTTTCTCTATTTGCCCACAAAAACAACAACCCAGCGAGGCAGTGAGTGAGAGATATGAGGTGGCGGCCCAACACCCACTTCAGCATCTTAGCACTGTTTAAAAAGTGAATCATTAAAAGCACAGGTCAGCGTGTCACCATGATTATATTGCTTAATCACCACTCGGAAAGGAAGAGAGTTTGGTAAAACTTTTTTTTTTTCCCCTCTGGCTTTCTGCATTTCTTTTTGATTTCTCTAGGCCTAATTACGTGTTAGGGTTTCACACAGGTAACCCAAACACACATATTTCCACCACGCCTCCTGACGAGGAAAACATGACCTCCGTACTCTTTAGGGGGCTTTCAGAAACTTGTAAATTCATGAATTCCAATTTCCAGACAGTTTCACTCAAAAAGACGACATGCTGGTAAAAAACAGACAAACCATATTCACAATAAGTCTGGATTTTATAGATGTATGGATTATTGATTAAACAAATTCGAAACTGATTTTTGTAAAATTTAAATCAAACCCTTATCTATTTTATATTTACAAAAATCCGGAATTTAAAGTAAATTCAAGCAGAGCTTAAAAGCATTAAGAATAATGGTATATAATAATTTTTCACAGGGACTTCATGACTGTTTTAGATTTTAAGAATCCTAGCCTGAGTGATAAGATCAGGCAGTACTCAGACACGCACAGATGTTAATCAAAATATACTTTATATTAGATAAAGTATGAAATAAAGGGGTAGTCAGAACGAGCAGGATCAACACCAGAACACCAGGAAACAGCAGCAATGGAGATTAAACATACCAGAATTGAAACAAAGTCCAGAGTCCAGAGAACATACACAGCAAGGCAGTATCAGAAGGCCGGCAAGAATCAGGGTCTGTACAGGCTTTGTAGGAGGATAAATTCCTCAATAATTGGCAAGTACCGAGTGGCCTGAAGGTGTATTTATGTGGGTGTGAGCAGGTGTAATCAATATTCTGGTGATTGGCTTCCTGGAGGTGTCTTGTGCAGTGTCATGTGATCATGAACATGTGTGATTTCAGTGGGTGATGCATTCTGGGTAATGTAGTCTGGAGACTGGAGATTGCAGGTAGATCTCAGTGTGGTAGAGACAGGAGTCCATTCAGCACCAGGTGTGACCAGAATAGAAATTAAAGACAGCAGAAAAGGACAGGAAACTGAGAAAAAGAAAGACTGGAAGTTTAAAGTGTATTTTTAAACTTATTTCATAGATTTATTTTAAACATCTTAGGAAGTACACTTGAGTAAATAGATATATTATACTGTCATATCAAAGTACTTTCTCATTGTATAATTTGAGTTGTTTAAAGGATGTTCTGTGACTTTAAGGGCTTGCCTTGTGTTGGTCAAGCTTTGATCAGTGAAACCTTTAGATTGGCCCCTAGCACCATCAATTTGTATATTGGGTGTGTCCCTCGTCATCAGTGTGTAGCCATTCCCCTACATTACATTTTTAATGTATACAGTGTTGAAAGGCTAAAAGAGTAAGTCACCACATTCAATGCTGCAAAAAGTGACTTTATGTTGGATAAACACTACAGTAACCATTAGCCTAATATTAGAATTATTCATACAAACAATGTATGTGTATACAGGGGTTGGACAATGAAACTGAAACACCTGTCATTTTAGGCCAATCATCAATAAATGCACATTGCACCAGTAAGAGCAGAGTGTGAAGGTTCAATTAGCAGGGTAAGAGCACAGTTTTACTCTAAATATTGCAATGAACACAACATTATAGGTGACATACCAGAGTTCAAAAGAGGACAAATTGTTGGTGCACGTCTTGCTGGAGCATCTGTGACCAAGACAGCAAGTCTTTGTGATGTATCAAGAGCCACGGTATCCAGGGTAATGTCAGCATACCACCAAGAAGGACCAACCACATCCAACAGGATTAACTGTGGATGCTGTAAGAGGAAGCTGTCTGAAAGGGATCCTCGGGTGCTAACCCAGATTGTATCCAAAAAACATAAAAACACGGCTGAACCCAAATCACGACAGAATTCAATGTGCACCTCAACTCTCCTGTTTCCACCAGAACTGTCCGTCGGGACAATAAATTATCGTGGTCTAAAACCAGGATGTTCTTTATTATCAGTTTCTATTCTGGAAAACAGGATGAGCATGTTCGAAAATATTGGGTCACTGTGTCGGCAAGATCACATGTATTAAAGGGATATATTCGATCTCAATGCTGTGTTTATGTGCATGTCAGCGAGTTTTAACAGCACAGCCCTGGCCTGTCTCAGTGGGCACACGGTCATGTCCCTGGGTTCTTCAGAAGTCAACCAGGATCTCTCGCCAATCAAATCAGTGGGATGCATTTTCCCATGTGGCCATTTTGATTAAACGCTCTATTAACATACGCAAAACTGCACTTTTGAAGTGAAACAGCATTTAATGGCTTATTTGAAGTGCGCGAATTGCAGAAGGAGAAAATGAAACGTCCCTTTGATGGGAGAAATGCCATATTCCAATCAAACATTTAGTGTTCCGTAGGTTAATGAATGCTATTAGCCTAGCGGGAATAAATTTAGACTTGTACGTTGGCTAGATGCATAAATTAGATAAAAAAAAAAGGACTAATGTTTAGTCTGTGGGGGAAGTGAATGTGCCATAGCAACATAATCACACTGCCATGGAAAAATAAAGGCTGGCAATTCGACAAGGCTGACAAACAAGAACGCAGCGAAGATGGGTGGCAGAATAAATTCTCTCCAGTAAAGTATAACTCGAATATGCGCTGGTGTCTAGATAATCAGCCATTAAACCATAATATTCATAGATTTTAATGACAAAGATATTTTAACTTCCTTTTAATTGCAGCATTACTGGAAATTAACATGATTACAGTCTTTCATTAACACAATGTAGTTTTATAACATTTATAAAATGATTAATCTTCCTGTTTAGTCACGTAATTGAAGAGGTCAAAGCATTTGTTTGTACAAAATATGAGAATAATTAGTGTTAAATTTACTGTTTAACATTTTTAAGAGCTACTAATTGGTTAGTCATTAAAATAACTTTTTTCTCGGCTCTCTAATGGCTCATCGGTTAGGAAAGTGTCCTCACGGCCTTCATCAGTTCTGACGAAGGCATTTTCTATACTCCATTACTTCCTCCTGATGATCACTGGAGTCTTAATTAGTTGATACTTGAAATATAGCTGACTGCATGCAGTGACCTTGGGAGAAGTTTGGACTTGACAAACGATTTCATCCACTGATTCAGACTGCCTGAGAACAAAGACATCTGAAGGCATCTTTTATTTGGTTTTTAGATCGTCAGACTGACAGGAAGTAGCGTGTTATACACTAATACACTTGTTTTTTTCTGTGCTTTTTGACGTTAGAAAATGACAGAACTGGTGTACTTTTATTTCAGCTTTTTGTTTCAGTTCAAAGTAACAGCTATTTCACAACAGACATGTTTTTGAAGTGCTTGTTAGATGGAAGAGGAGACATGCTCGCATTTTAATCAGTGTATCACTCCACACTGGCTGTGTTGCACGCCTGTCAAAACACGAGGCCTTTCGACCTGCCATTTTCTTTCTGCACCAGATCTATATTTTAAACATGTATGAGTGAATCATATGGAGCTCACAAAAACAAACAAACTTTTCTTTTAAATTATGGCTAATTTTTCCCCATTTTCTCCCCAGTTTTGAAGGCCAACTATCCAATCCCCATATACATGGACTCAACCCACATCTTTTCCAAGCCTGCTGGCCATGAAGCAAGAGACACCCAAAAAAATGTATCCCAGATAGCAACACTCACTCGGGCCATTTCCAGGCCAAATACCAGACGCCTGAAGCTGGCCCAAATGCTCCGCTCCCATCTGGGCAGAGTGCTACATGTGCCAACCGCTAATCACTAGCGCTAGCTCTTTCGCGATTCAGAGTTTAGTATTATCAGCCTGTAGCCAGCTTCTAACTCTGGCTGGCATTGCTTGAGCAGCTTTAGCATAGGCCACTAACTGCGCTAAGAGCTAGCTCTTTCAACAGTTTAGAGGTGAGTTTTATCGGCCTGAAGCTTGCTGTAAACCCTGGTCTGCACTGCTGGAGCATTAGCAGCTGTGCGCACTAAGCCCTAGCTTTTTTGCCGTTCAGAGGTGAGTATATCGGACTGTAATCTGCATGTTCAGCGTGTTAAAACCAATTTACGTGGATGAACTGCTAGCTAATATCACCCTGGCTTACCAGAACAGTAAATGCCGCTATCGGGCAGCATGTACTAGTGCTATCTAGTAGTTAGCCGCTAATGCTAATGCTGCTGCACCCAGTCTTAGTGGAAACCTGGAAATCTAAGCTTACTGTAAATAATCAGAAGAGCTTTACTCACCCAAATAAACAGAGAAATCTTTGTAAACTAACATTCTGCACTTGTTTGAAAATGCTTTTTAAGCATTACAGTTTTGTTTACTAAGCTTAGCTTTAGCTAACTTAGTTACCCCCCCCCCCCCATCAACACCCAGCACCTGCTGGATTTGAGAGGTAACACGCCAACACTCCTGTTCCTTACTAGTGTCGAATAATGCGCCTTATAATCTGGTGCCCCTTATAGTGCGAAAAATAAGGTACATCTGTGAATTTGCATCACCCTCCAGACATGTGACTCAGCCTCTTCTTAGGATGAGATCACAATATGATGGTGTAGGTTGGCAAGAACTGAAACAATGTGTTTGTATTTAAAGCCAAGAAACAAAATACAACAAAGCAGCCAATGGCCATTATAATAGTACATGTGACCAACTTGTACCATGCTCGAACAATAATGATAATAGTGAACAGGATGGATTTAAGTTTTTATATTATTCTCTTGGGTTTCTTCTCAAATTAATTACCTCAAGATAAATATTGTGAAAAAAAACAGAATATATTTATTTATTAAACAGAATGAACTGTCATGAAACGTTTAATTTAATTTAATTTAAATGTATATTTTTGGACCGTTTTTACCTTTGACTACGGCACACATTCCTTGTGGCATTGTTTCAATAATCTTTGTCACAAGATTTATTTCAATCCAGTGTTGCATTAATTTTTCACCAAGATCTTGCAGCATTAATTATAGTAGAGTCTGACCACTGCACAACGCAGCACTTCTCCAGCACATCCCAAATATTCTCAATGAGGTTAAGATCTGGACTCTGTGGTAAACAATCCATGTGTGAAAATGATGATCTCATGCTCTCTGAATCACTCTTTCACTATTCCAGCTCCATGAATCCTGACACTGTCATATTGGAATATGTCCATTGATGGAATAACCTGGTCTATATTCAGTATATTCAGGTAGAGTCAGCTGACCTCATTCTTTCAGCACATACTGTTGCTGAACCTAAACCTGCAGATCAACTGCAGCATAAACCCCACATCATTTGCTTTACTTTAATACAGTGTATTTACATGTCTTCTATAGCAAAACCAACCAAAATAGGTCCCTCTATATATGTCCCGGGTTCTTATTCTTTGCATTGCGATACCTGCGAAATCCTACCTGTGGTTTAAGAGATTGGATTTGTGTTTTGTGTGTTTATAAGTAGCATGGTCTTATTTAGATATAATTCTGAAACTCAAGATGTGACCAGGTATAATCAGGGACCTTAGTACACTAACCCATTTAAAATAGGACTTTCCTCTATAGCTGCAGAGGTTATTATCATGGCCCAGAGGACTGCATTAACTTCACTGGCATTAAATTTCCATTTCTCCTCTCATTTACCAACTTCCAGACTCAGATCTGATAGAGAGCGGTTTTGATATTATGGAGTGCTCCTGTATGTGAGAATGAAATTTTTGCTCCGCCTGCAGTTCCTGCCTCCGTCAGCAGCCTGTTTAAAGAGGGATGCGGCGTGGAACATCGGTATGCGGTGTGGAACGGCGTGAAATATGATAGGCTCTACTATTTGCTCTGTGCTCCATGAGTTAGGATGGAACAATTTCAAGTAGTCGCCAAACCAAGCGGAATACAAATTTTCTCCATATGATTCCAGATGATATTGAAAAGATATGAGAGATAGAAGTTTCAATCACTGCGCTCCATCCTGAAGAGTAAAAAAAATGATTAATTTAATAAAGCAGTTTCTTTTCTTTTTAGGCAGAGCTGACTGATGCTTGTGGAACAGTCAATATTCATGAATAAGGTAGCAAAAATGATAACACTAGTTTCTGTAATATTGCAGAAGTGTATTAGTTTCTCCTTTAGACTAAAAAAAACATTTTGGGTTTAAAAATAAAATATAAATTTGAGACAAAAATCAATATTTCAGTTTTTATTTCCAGGTATGTACATATGAATATAACCCACATCTCATTAGATAGTGCCTTTTGTCTGAATCCACACATTTCCTTATAGTAAAAGTATTATTCACATCTTTCCTTAAATTGTTTCTATAGAATTCTGAGTTTATTGTACACCAATGAAGATTAATGAGACCATCTCAGAAAAATCCATGCAAGCCCAAAACATGACACTACCTCCACCTTGTTTAACAAATGAGCTGGTATGTTTGGGATCATAAGCCGGTAATTTTCTCTCCAAATTTCAGCCTTTACATTACATTGATAAAGGTTAATATTTGTCTCATCAGTCCATAATCTCTCAAAAGGTGTTTCTCTGGATTTTTTGGAAAATTCCAGCCTGGCCTTCCTGTTCTTCTTATTAATTACTGGTTTAAATCTTAATTCTAATCTTAAATCTAAGTCCTTCACGCCTGCCCTCTGGAGGTTCTTTCTTTACACTCACAATGTTTCTTTCATTAACTGCTGTGTTTTTTTCATTGTCTAATTGTTCGATATCTGTTATGTAGTACACCAGTGATGACTTTCTTCTTTAGGACATTCCAAGCAGTTGTAACAACTTTAGTCAATATTTGTGCCATGGCTCTGATTGATTTTTCATTCTCTCTCAGCTTCACAATTGCAGATCTGGAACTTGGAATATATTTAGTTTGCAACTTAATAAGGTTGTGTTTTTGTCTATAGCTAGAGCTGGTGAAATGTCTTTAAATGAACTTTATAACCAAACAAGTTCTTTGGGTAAGGATGTTCTGGTGTTGGTTTACCTCCACAGAAGGATAAGAGCAGATTTATGAACATTTGGGAGGATGTTTTAAGTGCAGTGCCTTCAAGCATGTCTGCTTCTTCTATAGAAGGCAGAGCATATTATATATACTGTAAGTTATATGAAGATTTTCATCACACCAATGTTTTTATGTTGTGTACCTATCACTGTTGTCTTAAGCAATATTCTCCTCTTCGTCGATTTATTGACAAATCCTCTCACTGAGCATATTATACTACTCAGTCTGTATGCTTATTATCCCTGTGATTTTAATCCATATCAATGGATCTGCTGTCACACCAGAAATTCTAACAGACACCCTTGTCATAATGGATAATAACTCACTCTGAATTACATTATATTTATATCTCCACATTTGAACAAGGATTTTATGTTTCAGTCTGCCACATTTAAGATTCTGGAAAACGGCAATGAACAGCTCTGGAACAAAATAAGAGATCACCTAAAAATGATGAGTTTCTTTGATTTTACCAAATTGAAAACCTCTATATAATTAAGAGGAAGATAGATGATCACAAGCCGTCAAACCAAACTGAACTGTTTGATTTTTTGCACCAGGAGTGGCATAAAGTTATCCAAAAGCAGTGTGTAAGACTGGTGGAAGAGAACATGCCAAGATGCATAAAAACTGTGATTAAGAAAAAGGGTTATTCCACCAAATATTGATTTCTGAACTCTTAAAACTTTATTAATATGAACTTGTTTTCTTTGCATTTTTTGTTATTTCAGCCATTTCTCTTTTTCTGCAAATATGTGTGTCACTTCTTAGCCCTGTCTCATGTCTCTGTGTGTCTTCCCCACGTGATCTGTGCCTCTCTGTGTCTCCTGTCAGTAGATTTCCACCATGTGTTTCTCATTTGTAGCTCCGCCCCTTCCCCAGGTGTTTCTAATTTTAGTGTTTCCTGTTTCTTTAAATAGCCCTCGTCTACCACTTTGTCTCCGTCTGTCTTTGCACTAACCCCTGTTGTTTTGTCTCTCCGTGTTTCGTAGCCTCTGTTCCTTGTTATTTTCCCTGTTTATTGCCCTGCTCAGTTTAGTCTTCCTAGTCCTGTTTATTTCTAGTTTCCCTTGTTATTCTCTTGTATATACCCTGCTTTGTGTTTATTTTCTAGTTTTGCTCCTTATATATATTCCCTGTTTGTTTATCATTATTATTATCTCTAGTTTGTTTATGTTCTCTAGTCTCCCTCGTTTATTTTGGTTTATTATCTTTGTTACGTGTTTACTTGTTTCTTTGTTTATCTTTGTTATTTATTTATTAAATATTTCCATTTGTTCTTACCTGCACTTGTGTCCGCTTTCCTCGTCTCCCTGCCTGGGTCTACCTGACAATGTGGAATTTGAGAGAAATGTTGTCTGTAGTTTATAAAATAAAACATCAATATTCATTTTACTCAAACATATACCTATAAATAGCAAAATCAGATAAACTGATTCAGAAACTGAAGTGCTCTTTTATTTTTTTACAGAGCTGTATATCATTAAAGAAAAAAAATAAATAAACAACTCTTTACATTTAAAAAAAGAGCTGAAGTTAAAGTGATTTTTTTTTTTCAACCTGAAAATTTAAGCTTCGACGTCTTAATTGATTTTCAGATTCTATAATACGGAGAAATATATAAATAAATATACACCTCGGTGCCTCTGCAGAAACATCCACCACTTGGCCTGACTAATAGCCGTATCTAAATGTCAGCAGAGAAAAACAGATGCCTTGACCGTGGTGTGGTATTTTGGATGGCGGCTGAAAATCAATGCCTCATATTCCGCGTTCTCCAGTGATTCATCGCCGAGTGTTTTCCCAGACCTCACTCTGTAGGCAGAGATTTCTTAATGAGCATGACTTTAGGGAGAATGACTCTGTGGCCCACTCATAATCAACACACACACACACATATATTCTCTCTTTCTCATACACACATATATATGCACATCCATACGGATAAAAAAAATATAAATTCACAAACAGACAAAGATACCTGATGCTGATTACTCATTACTGAAGATACTAACTGTCTGTGTTATATTCTTTAATGCATGTACACCTGAAAGTGAGGAAAGAAAGTCAGGAACAGACCTATTTTATACCCCAAAAATGTCTTTCTGTAATATAAATGAACCTCTGAATATTCCCTCGCTCCGGCGTTAATGGCTGCGACTGCAGTCAGCAGTGATTTGCTCTTCAGAATCTTCAACAAGCGCACAACAATGCTGCATGGAGATGTGTGCATAACGAGCTTCATTATCAGATTGATCTCGTGTTAGTGCCCATCATTAGTTTCAGTCAGAAAGGGAAACGGATGAGCTGCTTTTTGAGCACTCATAAATACCTCCACTCTACTGCTCATCCTTTATCATACAAACACACACACAAACACACACACACACACACACACACACACACACACACACACACACACACACACAGAGTCGCTTCAGTTCATGCACTCTTAGGCTGGAAATAACACATTGATGCCGACTGTTTTTTTCTTCTCTTTCTCCAAGAAGTTGCTGTGCCATGTGGAGCAGTCGATGGTACCTGTTAGCTGTTAGAGGTAGTCAAACAAGGTGTTGATTTGTTTAACACATGGCATGTGAATCACCTCTGCATGGGAGAAAACCTGGAATTTAAACTCAAACAAAAAAATAATGCTGCCTGGAGAGAAATACAAAAACAAGAGGAAGAACAAAGGAGGAAAAAAAAAGCCTTTAAGAGACATTGTTAATGTTTCCAAAATTAAATCTTCAAACAAAACTAATACACTTTTGTCTCTTTTTTTATTATTTATAACAGTTTTTGGTACATGTGATTTCATGTTATTGGTTTGGTCTACTGCTCCGCCCCTACTGTACCTTTCCTAAGGCCAATTTATACTTCTGCATCAAACCTACGCCATAGCTCACATGCACCTCTCTCTCTCTCTCTCTCTCTCTCTCTCTCTCTCTCTATATATATATATATATATATATATATATATATATATATATATATAGACTCCACATAGCCTGCCTCCTAGCAAAGGCTGCTACGCTATGCGGAGTCTATGTATATGTACAAACTGTTAAAATTTCTAGATCTCGGAACGCTGTGCTATTCATCAAAGGTAAGTACTTTTTTATCATGTTTTACTACACCAAAAGTCCATTTTACACCAGAGTTCTCCTTTACAGTGTAGAGCAACGCAGAGCCGCTGATACACGCACACAGAAGTATAAAGACGCTTCGCTGTGTAGCACACTCTTGCAGGATTTGCATAAGCTAGAAGAAGTATAAATTGGCCGTTATTCTCATAGTCATCTGTTGTTAGTTAGTAGTCACTCCCCTTGTCATTGCCATTTTGTGTTCCCTCCTTTGTGATGAGAACTAATGGTGTGTTATATCTGTACTTGCCCGCATGTAATTGCAGTGCTGTGTGTAGTTGTTCTTAATAAACATTTTTCTTAAATAATACCTCTATGCTTCTTTAGTGTTGCAGTGTTAATTAACATCATTCTGAACAGATTTTGCTCATTCAAACATCCCAAAATGTTTTTTTTAAAAGCTCAGTTTTAATGTTCTACGCTCTAAAATGTTGGGTTTAAATCGGGTTTGGGCTCATAATGACAGATTATGGGTTGGGCCGGGATGGGTTGAGGCAGAACAAGTACAGGCTCAGGCCAGGTCAGGTCAGATTTTTTGGGCCTGATCTAAGCTCTACTTAGTCATATATCTAATGCATCAATAATCAAAATGATGTACACATTTAAAGTAATTGCACAGATTCACTTTTTTGTTAATTGAGGCTTTGTTCAAGAAAAGTTACAGTGTAAACTGTTTCATTTTTGCATTTTTCTTCCAAAAAATATATTCAAACTAAATTCTACTCATGACTTTTTTATAGAGAGCAAGTCTCAAACTTTGAGCATCTTTCCTATTTACCTGATGAAACAGTTCAAGTGTAGGCTGTCTCCAGGCCTCGGCTGTTTAAGGCTGTGTAATGAACAGGCCGGGTTGGGAGGCTGGAGCTGCTGCTCTGCCGCTGAGCTTGATCTAGTGCACACAGTGTGTTATCACTCTTGTAGGTTAAATCCCAGGAGGAGACTCGATTTTTTTGTAATAACATGTGAAATATTACTTTACAGAGAGCTCACTGGACTGGAACAGACTCTCCAGCACTCTCAGCCTGGCTTAAACTGACAGATGGTGCAGACCCCAACAGCCTGTGATGGGAGAGTGAGCAACCAGGTCACCTCAGAACACAGGCCTTTCTCTCCAAAAGAGACGGGACTCTCACAACCACATTCAAACACCAAGTGAGAGAAGAGCTGGTTATGTAAGACGAGTCAAAACATTCACATATTGATCATTTCATGTGCACCATTTGCCCTGTATGAAAAATCTTCTATGTTTATTGTTTTTCATTTTTGAGGAATTTACATGTTCTGATTTCAGAAATTCAGTATCCAACATGTTTTATTTTTAAGTAATCCACATTTTCCATTTTCTGAAAGTGCTTTTTCCATATTTTACATTTTATTTAATTTATAAATTCTATGTTTACGATTTTTGATATTCGATAAATCTTTGTCAACCATTTTCCATTTTCATGAATTCCACATTTACTATTTTTTTCTGGATAAGTATGTGACAGTCATTTTCCTTTTTTTTTGGAATACTATATTGAACAATTTTAAACATTTAAAGTTTTTTACCTTTCAAGTAATCCACCTTTGTCACTTGATTTTTGTTTTTTTGAGTTGAACAATAGTTGCTGCTTTTTTTAACGCTGTGAAGCTCCAGCTCATCCTAAATCACCTCAAATCCCCATCTTAGTTGATCAGGTTTAGATCAGGGGATTAATGTGGAGGTTGTCAGGGTGCGGGGTGCAGGGAAGACGAGGAGGCGGACGCAAATGCAAACAAAAGGGGTTTATTAACAAAAACAGATACACAATACACAGGGATAACTGAAAACAGGACTAAGGAAACTGGGGAAACCATGGAACACTGACAGACGTAAAACGTACAAGGATCGACACCGGGGAAATGGAACACGGACCTTAAATACAGGTGCACACACACAGGAAACAGGAAACACCTGGGACGAAGGGGCGGAGCTACAAAGGAACACAGGTGAGACCTGACAGAGGTCAAACACTTTTTTGCTGTTTATTATGTAACTCCATATGTGTCCTTTTAATTGTTTTCATGTCTTTTAATTTGAATCTACAATGTAGAAAATAACTAAAATAAACAAACACTGAATAAAAAGGTGAGTCCAAACTTGCAGCTAGTATTTTACATATATAATATAACTGTGTCTAATATTCATCTACAATGTAAAAAAATAAATTAAATAAAGAAAAATTGAGAAAAACTGAAATGAAAAGGTGTGTCCAAACTTGCGGCTAGTGTTTAACATATATGATATATTTTATTGTTTTTATTCTTTTTTTTATTCCTGTCTATTTTTATTAGCTTTAAATGTGTCTGTCTATCTATATACAGTATCAATATTTTAGTCTATCTATATTTCTATATATCTCTTTTCCTTTTCCTTTCCTGCTTCACTACAACTTCACTGACTTACAGTTTTTCTCAATTGGTTTGGCTCATTTCTTGAAACTGAGATGACATTCCTATAACTAAAAGGTAAATTGGCCAAACAGACTTACAGTTCTTCACAACACTTCAGATAACCAGCAAAATGTCATATGTCTCCCAAAACGTTCATTCTTGCTTCAAAATGAAGTCTTTCTCCCATATAAATAGTCAGTACCATAAAAATGGCATAGATCCTTCTCAATTGCTTTGGCACATTTTCATTAATTTTGTCCGTCTGTCAAAATAAACTGGACGGTGCAGCAAAACTACATGGATCCTCATCACTGCACATATCGCTCCAAAAACAGTTTACCCACGTGTCAAAACTGATTTCCTTTCTCACACAAATCATCAGTGCCCCCAAAATGCATTGTCCCTTTGGCATTGTGTAAGTACTGCAAGTCAAAATGCTTAGATGTTTTGTCTTTATGGCAGAGGTCTAGCTAAAGGAATACAATGTTCACACCACACACACTGCACTCATTCTGCTGAGGAAATTGTAACTATTTTTATTTACAAGTACATTTTTACACATTACTGTAGGTAGAAAGAAAAGAAAATACTAAGGAAAATGTATCAAATATACTATGTATACAAATTACAAAAACCTGCAAAAACAAAACAAAATACATTACAGTAGGTAAAAAAATAGTCAAGCATCACAAATGCAATACAGTAACATTCTGACTACTCTGTGTCACTCCCCTCTCTCCATCACCTTCCTGGTTTGGCCATAAATTCTCATCAACATTGCATCTGATATGTTCTTTAGCAATGCACTGTGGGAAGAATGCCTGAGCCATCCTCTACACTGATCGCCACAGGACTATATAATCATTATATCATCACAGGACTATATAATCATTATATAATCACAGGACTAGCATCAAAGAACTAGCACCAGGCCAAGATGTATACAGTGGATAGAAAAAGTCTACACACCCCTGTTCAAATGCCAGGTTTTTGTGATGTAAAAAAATTACAATAAGACAAATAATTTCTACCTATAATGTGACCTATAACCTGTACAATGCAATTGAAAAACAAACAGAAATCTTTCAGGGAGGTGAAGTAAAAATAAACAACTGAGATATTGAGGTTGCATAAGTGTGCACACCCTTTTATAACTAGGGGTGTTGCTGTGTTCAAATTTAACCAATAACCTTCAAACTCACTTTAAATTGGAGTCAGCACACACCTGTCAACGATTAAAGTGCCTCTGATCAACTCCAAATAAAGTTTAACTGTTCTAGTAGGCTTGTCCTGATATTTTTGTAGCCACATCTTTCAGCACAAGCCATGGTCCACAAAGAGATGCCAGAGCATCAGAGGTATCTCATTATTCATAGATATCAGTCAAGTGAAGGCTACAAAAGTCATTAAATATACCATGGAACACTTTGAAGACTGTCATCATCAAGTGGAGAAAACATGGCACAACAAGACATTACCAAGAACAAGACATTTGACAAAAATAGATGATAAGACAAGAAGAAAATTGGTCAGCACTGAAGGAGCTGCAAGAATTTCTGGCAAGTACTGGCTGTGTAGTACATGTGACAACAATCTGCCGACTTCTTCATATGTCTGTGCAAAACAAACATCCAGAAAACATCTAAGCTCTACTTAATTTTCCAAAAATTCATCTGATATCTACCAAACGCATGTGGGAAAATGTGTTATGGTTTAATGAAACCAAGGTTAAACGTTTTGGACATAATTCCAAAAGGTATATTAGGCGCAAAAGCAACACTGCTCGTCACCAAAAGAACAGCATACCTACAGTGAAGCATGGTGGTGGCAGCATCATACTTTGGGGCTGTTTTTCTTCAGCTGGAACTGGGGCTTTATTCAGGGTGGACGTAATTTTGAACAGTTCCAAATACCAGTCAGTATTGGCAAAAACCTTCGGCCTCTGGTAGAAAACTGAAGATGAAAAGGAACTTCATCTTTCAGCACAACAATGACACAAAGGACACATCTAAATCAACAAAAGAATGGCTTCAGCGGTATAAGATTAAGGCTTTGGAATGGCCCAGCCTGAATCCAGACCTGAATCCCATTGAACATCTGTGGGGTAATCTGAAGAGGGCTGGGCACAGGAGATGCCCTCACATTTTGTCAGATTTTGAGCAGTTATGCAAAGAAGAGTGGGCAAATTTTGCCACATCAAGATGTGTCACGCTGATAGGTTCCTACCCAAAAACACTGAGTGCTGTAATAAATGCCAAAGATGTTGCAACAAAGTATTAGTTATATGTATTTAACCAGGTGATTTTAAGTTTTTTGTTTTATATTTTTTCGCTGTAAAGATTTATGTTTGTTTTTCAATTGCATTGTACAGGTTATAGGTCACATTAAATGTGAAAAAAGTTATGAAATTATTTGTCTTGTTTTATTTTTTTTACAACACAAAAACCTGGCATTTGAACAGGGGTGTGTAGACTTTTTATATCCACTGTATATAGAGCAATGCCAGCATTCAAAATAATAGACAACAAACTGATGGATTGGTCACCAGTAATGTGGGACACTCATTTTCGTCAAAACCTGCTTTCACCTGTTACCTACTCACCTGATTGTAATGAATTTATGAAATGTTCCAAAATATGTGTTCTGTATTGTATTACAATTTCTTAATTCATTTTGAGAATTGAGCAGACTATTCTGCAGATGATGACTTATATGATGAAATTGTGCTGACATGTTTTGAAGAGAACAACCATTACACTGAGAACTAACCAATTAAGATAGATCAACAAGATGCATTCTTTTGGAAAATGTACTAAATGTTGGATGATTGTGTTAAGTGTAGGCTACTTGTACAAAACCATTTGCAAAGATGTACTAAGTGCTTGAGACATGTACAAAGCATTTGAAATGTGATGAAAGCAATGAGAAATGCCATTCTGTTATGAGAAACTGCAAGTTAGTTTGGGAATTTGTCCATGTTATTTTGAGAATGTCATCTCAGTTTCAAGAAATGAGCCAAACCAATGGAGAAAAACTGTAAGAAAAGTAGCCTTAACAAACTAAACTGAGCTCACTATCCTGATCACTGTGCATGATAACAGATCTATTTCTCTCTCTCTTTCTCTCTCTCTCTCTCTCTCTCTCTCTCTCTCTCTCTCTTTCTCTCTCTCTCACATACTCTGGTCCATGACTATCAGGTATGTGACACATCCTCACGCTTAAGTTCCTAAGCATCCCATTAAGCACTTCAAAAAAGTGGGAAAAAATAGAGAGAAGCCAGCGGCGGCATCTGCGTTCTGCATTTAGCTAGGCAGAATAATCAAATCATCCCAGTTTCAGAGCGCATCAGCGGGCAGACTGAAGAGATCGTGCTGGCTTCATTCAAGAGTAATTGAACCCTTCACTGTTCCCCATCGGAACAGTGTACAGACTAACCACAGGTTGTCTGCAACCTGATGAGGGGTAGATGAATAATTCTAATGTTAATTATAAGCTAGAGGAGTATATGTGGAAATCCTTTCATTGTGGGTGATGAGGGATGCTTAATGTGCCATTAAATAAACTGGTGATGGTTTTAATATTCATCCATCAGAAGGACATGGTTTATGAACATAGCCTGGACTATTTTTAGGCGGAAACTCAAATACCTACTTCTGTAACGTGAAAGCACAACTCGGACAAGTTCTGTGTGTGTGTGTGTGTGTGTGCACTGTTTGTCGGTAAATATACATGGTAAAACAGGCCTTTGTGCATTAAGATTTGTGCACATGTGTACAGTATATACAGTATTCATATGCAAAGCCAGTGAGACAAAGTTTATGTTAACATTTCACTGTAATTTTAAAATGTCAATCACATTGTTTTGCTGACTGAATAGTTTATAAAGTAATGTAAAATTTGTCTTTATTTTTTATTTTGGACCAAACTTCAAATTCAGATACAGATAAAGAACTAATTCTTCAAAGAATGATTATCTGGAATTTTGAGATTATGTGTGATTTTTCATGTTTGCATGTATCATGTGTTCCTCCTGATCATGGAATACATTTATTCTGCCATTCCCATTATTTTACCATTACAACAATGCTTTAGAGTTCACCTTCTTCTTTTAAATGCATCCCTCCCTAAAAGTAATTTCTCATGAATCTCAGTAAATATGTCTGTGATACATTAGTAGAATGTTTGCAAGAATATGAAAAGTGAAAAATGGAAAACTGAAACTAACAGCCAATTTTAGGCCAACAGTCATGGAATAAAATGTGATGCACTAAAATACAGACTCAAAGCATGTTTTGGCACATGCTGTGTGCACTATTTCTTCCAATTTAATGTATCGTCTGTGAAATGGGCTTAGCCTGCTCTTTTTTGAGGAAGAACAGGAAGATTATTGGTGGCACAATATGGACCACAAACAACAGTAACTTACAACTAAATTAATATTGTTAAGTGGTTAGGTAATATTTTAACTAATTATTAATTAAAGCAGCACTAGGTAGGATTTCCTTGATTTTTGATCTTTTTAAATAAGTAAAATTACAGCTTGAAACTCACAGCAGCGCTGCATTGAGGTGTAATAGGAGGAATAGCGGTGCTCTCGTGTCTGTGCCGGAGCTCCTCTGAGCTCAAAGCAGACTCTGTAAGTTTTCCGAGGCGGCCGCGACCAACGCTCGCGAGAACTGCGACCTGCTTTCCGACCTTTAGTTCCGACAGTTCTACAAGGACTACTGGTTCATTCTTTACAAACTAACGTTCAGACACTCTGGCAGAAGCTGGAAAGAGACCGAATATGTCTGTGAAAGCCAGAAAACGAGAAAGAGAAACTAATCCGCCTGAAACATTTATTACACTCTACAACTGTAGGGGGAGCCCACGAGCACAAAATCTCAATCCTACCTAGTGGAGCTTTAACACTAGTTAAGACATTTTTTAAGAACAGTGCACAGTGATTGGGATAATTGCTACATGAGGAAATGTTTATTGAGAGTGATGTCTTATTTCTTAATGATTAACAATTCTACTAATTCTACTAGGTAAACTGGCTCAAATTCAAGCTTTATATGGAAAATTAATGTTTTATATAGTTTTTGTTTGTACTGTATTTTTAAGTTATATATATATATTTTGGATTTATTATTATTTCTTATTATAATTCAGTATCATTCCTACATTAAATACATAGCCAATCGATACTTTGTTTTGTTTGAATTTCTTAAATACTTGAATTAAAGGTAAAAAAATAACTATTTTCTTTATCCTCCGTTTGGTAAGACAAAAAAAAAATAGGCATCCATGGAAAGATCAAAGGCAAATTTGCATTTTAGGTAAATTGTGTTAAAAAATTAATCTGAATATTTATTTATCACTTTTATCTTGTGTTCTACTGTTGATACTACAAAGCAGCAGGGCAGACTTCATACTGCACATATGTGCAAAACTGCTGATGATTCACTGTTGGTCCCTGTCATCACATGGTAGGCACCTGATTGATGGCACCCTGCATTCTACTATCCATTCTATGAAGGACAATACGTTACTCCAGCACACTCGACCATAATTCAGGGAAAGAATGATCCTCTGATCCGAATGAGGATCTTCATACGAAGTGACGAAAAACCTCTCATTCTAACAGCAGCTTCCTGCCACTGTGGTAAATTGCATTATCTGTAATATGGGCTGTGATGCTGGAAATCTGATCGTGTTATATTGTTGTTCACGGTGGCAATCCATCCTTAATTTACAGAATGAACGTTATTGATTTGCTTATTAAATATGATCTTCCCACTGCGGCTTACAGAGCAGGCCCTTATGATGGATTTCTATGAGTAGTCACAGTTATTTGCAGCCCTCCAGATGAAATAAAAGGTTCATTACAGATGATGATGAGGTTTTAGTATTAATCATTAAGCTTTTCATTTCTTATTCGCGTCATGGGCCCATAGATGTTTTGATGTGAGGATGCTGATCTGTGATCAGAGCAATGCTTTATAATATGTCCTAGTGTGGCCATAGCATTTGTCCAGTAGACAGAGATCTGTAGAGCTCTGAATATCAATATTACCAATATCAATGTTGACATTGGTACTGGATTAATATTAGCTTACTTTGGTTTAGTTACTTTGATTTCTTCTACGTTCAGTATGTTGCTCCTGTGCTCCATTAATGCGGTCTTGTTTTTATCAGAAAAATTAAAACTGTAAAAGTACCCTTAAGTGCAGTCACAAAGACCATCAAAAAAATGATGAAACTGGCTCTCATCAGGACCACCCCAGGAAAGGAAGAGCAAGAGTTGCCTCTGTTGCACAGGATAAGTTCATCAGAGTTATCAGCCTCAGAAACTACAAGTTAACAGCTCCCAAGATAAGAGCACCTGAATGGTTCTTCACAGAGTATGTTGTTTTGTTTTATACTTTTAATTTACTACTGTAATAAAACGTAATAAAGACAATGTATTGCTATACTAGTGCTATCTTATACACACTGTAGAACAACAGTCACGTGGTTCTGAGACTATATCTACATCTAAACTAATAATTTAAAATCCAAATTGCGTTTTTTTTATCACTACAATATTTTAAAACATACTATTGTGATACTTCAATATCAATATCACTAACTACCAAGAACCTATCAAAATGTTCAATGCAGCACAAACCAAATAAAAGATACCAAATAACAATTTAATTTTGCACATTAATTCTAATAGTAACGTTCTTTAAAAAACTAAATATACAATTTACAATTAATATATCAGTCTCCTTTTTTCATCTATAACACAAACAACATGAACGCAGTCAAGTCAGAGAAACAAATTCATGTGATGAGTGCACATAAATGCCACCACAAACTCAAAGTCAAAGTCAAAGTCAAAGTGGTTTTTATTGTCATTTCAGCTATATACAGAGTACACAGTGAAACGAAACAACGTTCCTCCAAGGACCATGGTGCACATAAACACAGTGTAGACAGAACAATAGTGCAACAGTACAAAAGTGCAGACAGACAATACAACACAATACAGACAAAGAATAATAAATAACAAGACAGTGTGTAAATTATGCAGTGTGCAAAAAGTGTGCAAAAAAGACCAGTGAGGTAGTAATTACCTCTATTACACAGTGTGCAATAGAGTCCAGTGAGGTAGTAGGGTTTTTAGTGCTTTCCATTTTCTGGGGTAAGTGGGGTAAGAGTGTGTGTGCATGTACAGAAAAACCATCAGTTCAGTCTCTGCAGTTGAGGAGTCTGATGGCTTGGGGGTAGAAGCTGTTGCAGAATCTGGTCGTGCTGGACCGGATGCTGCGGTACCTTCTTCCCGAAGGCAGGAGGGAGAACAGTTTGTGTGAGGGATGAGTGGGGTCATTCACAATGCTGGTTGCTTTGCGGATGCTGCGGGTGGTGTAAATGTCCGTGATGGAGGGGAGAGAGACGCCGATGATCCTCTCAGCTGTCCTCACAATACGCTGGAGGGTCTTGCGGTCAGAGACGGTGCAGGTCCCAAACCAGGCAGTGATGCAGCTGCTCAGGATGCTCTCAATGGTCCCTCTATAGAAGAGTGTGAGGATGGGTGGAGGGAGACGGGCCTTTCTCAGCTTCCGGAGGAAGTAGAGACGCTGCTGGGCTTTCTTGGCTGTAGAGCTGGTGTTCAGGGTCCAGGTGAGGTTATCTGCTAAGTGGACACCAAGGAACTTGGTACTCTTAACATGTTATCGATGTTGAGTGGAGAGTGGGTGTGTTGTGCTCTCCTGAAGTCAACAACCATTTCCTTTGTCTTGTCCACATTCAGATGAAGGTTGTTGACTGTACACCAGTCTGTCAGCCGCTGCACCTCCTCTCTGTATGCTGAATCGTCGCCTTTGGTGATGAGACCCAGCACGGTTGTATCATCGGCGAACTTGATAAAGCTGTTAGAACTGTGTTTTGCAGCACAGTCATGAGTCAGCAGGGTGAACAGCAGAGGACTCAGGACACTGCCCTGGGGGGCCCCAGTGTTCAGTGTGATGGTGCTGGAGGTGCTGCCCCCGAACCGGACTGACTGGGGTCTCCCCATCAGAAAGTTCAGGATCCAGTTGCAGAGGGGGGTGTTGAGGCCGAGCGAGCTTAGCTTCCTGATGAGGTTCTGTGGGATGATGGTGTTGAATGCTGAACTGAAGTCTATAAACAGCATTCTGACGTAAGTGTCCTTCTTCTCCAGGTGGGTGAGGGAGAGATGAAGGGTGGTGGTGATGGCATCGTCCGTGGAGCGATTGGGACGATACGCAAACTGCAGGGGGTCCAGTGAAGAGGGCAGTCGTGTCTTGATGTTCCTCATGACTAGCCTCTCGAAGCACTTCATGATGATGGGTGTAAGTGCAACGGGACGGTAGTCATTGAGGCAGGACACTGTGGACTTCTTCGGCACGGGAACGATGGTGGTGGACTTGAGGCACGTTGGGACAGTGGCGCTGCACAGGGAGATGTTGAAGATGTCCGTGAGAACATCTGTCAGCTGGTCTGCGCACTCCCTGAGCACTCTGCCGGGGATGTTGTCTGGTCCTGCAGCTTTTCGTGGGTTGACTCTGCGCAGAGTGTTCCTCACATCCACTGCAGTCAGGCACAACACCTGCTCGTCCGGCTTGGGCATGGTCTTTCTCACCATCGTGTTGTTTTGTGCCTCAAACCGTGCATAAAATTTGTTCAGGGCATCAGGGAGGGAGGCATCAAAACCAAGGAGAAGGGTGGCCATAGGGCATGCTGGGAGTAAAGCAGAATCATGTATTCTGTGAAACAGAATAAACCATGAAGAGTCAAAACTGCCTGGGTTTTAGGAAAACATGTCCACACTCTGATTTAATCTGGATTTTTTTGTGTGATTAACTAATTAACAGTTAAATTACAACATTAGTTGTCATTAAAATCAATTCAGCTTAAAATTACTGATGATTGGGGTCACATAATAAATTGTGACATACTACTCTTTTCTACACAAAGGTACTTAGGCTGCTTTTTATTTTTAAGAAAAAGTATTGGTATTGGTATGAGTGGTATTGGCCCTGTATTTACTTGGTATCGGATGGATATCAAATTGTGCAGTATTATACACCATTAGTAAAAAGAACCTGCCCTGAGATCAGCAGTTTTTTTTAAATAAATGAGAGCACTGAACCCTTCTGGAATTAACATTTCTCACATTAATCACAGTCTAATTTTTAAAGCAGAGCAAATAAGCACCTTTTTCTATGTCATTATCATCATGTTTCAGAGTTAAACCTACCGTGAATTATGTAGAATTTATAGTTTAGGGCTTTTTTAAGCTTTCATTAAAAACACACCAGTTGTGAAGCAGCCTTTTCTCTTTTTAAGGTTGCCATGTTGCTGAAGTGGTAGGCAGGGGGCACCAGTGGCATGCTCGGAGCAAGTCAGCTGGATAAAACAGCCCTGTCGCAATGATCACGCCTGCAGCCCTGCAGGCCTCAGTCGCGTGTGCCTCCATAGATCACCAGGCTTTCGAGCAAGAGTCTTAAAATTCCTCAAATCCAGTCCTGGAGGACACCTGCTAAACTGTGCACTTAATACAGGATTTAAACCTGATGTTCTTCAGCAGGGAAATCATCAGACCAAGCTTATACCTGCTCTGCAGGACCGGATTAGCTGAGCACTGCTCCAGGGAGTCCAGTAGGGATGTTTTTTGGCCCCAATCAGATCTCAAATCAGAGTCTCTTAAATGCTAAAATATCAGCTAATCCTGATACCAAGCCAATCAGATCTTTGTGTTTGCATTAATAATACATCCACACAGTATGAGATAAGATGTTCTGCTGACTAATATTGATATACAATCATTTCTTTTTAGTAATATATTATATCACAGAAAATCATTTGTTCTGGACTGAATTATTTAGTTTAGTTACTAGTTTACAGTGTATTTAATATCTTATAATCCTCTAATATTGTTTGAGTAATAGTTTTGTATAGTGTGACTCTACAACACCCAATATATCACAGACATCCCAAGTTGCAAAAGTTGATTTCAGGGAGGTTACCCAAATCCCTGCCAAAAAAAAACGAACACAAAAAACTTGCACACAGATCATAGGATAACGAAACTTTACTTTTATTTCAATGAATTTTACTTTTTTCTCTGCCCTGCCTCTGCTTTCCCTGCCTTCACCATGATCTGCTTTCTCTCACTCACTGAACAAATCCCGTCCGGGAGGGGGGAAAACACTGCCCGCCCACACTAAAAACTGATTGGCTGTCTCACAGACTCTTTGCAGAGAACAGACCCTCTCTGTTTTCTCTCTCTTCTTCCCAAACGAGATTAGAGAAAAAAAGTCTGTGGCCTGTGTGCGCGTTTGGGGCACTCGTTCTGAATTCCGGGAGATTATATGTGACTCGCGGGCATCAGGGCGCCACTACCGAAATGCGGGAGACTCCCGCAGCTTCAGGGAGACTTGGTTTGTCTGATATCACAAGATAATCATCTTTGATTAGAATAGCATCTGTGTTACTAAAGAGGATAAAATACTCCTAAATAAGCAAAAATCAGGATTTGTGGATTTATTAGTGTCAGTTTCACAGAATTTAATATCCAATATTCTTCACCACAGGTTTACCCTATACATTTGATTATACCGGCACCACATGTTTTATAGAAGCAGTAACTTTAGTAAGTTAAATTGGGGGGCGAGTCTTAGGGAGTTTAGAGCACCTATGTTTCAATAAATATATATCAATATCTGACGACACATATTAATACAATAAAATCAATCCGATATTCTATATGATACACATTAAAATAAAAATAAAAATAGCCGGGCTCCGAGGGGTCCAGTGTTCTAAAGCGCTACCACTATGATCAGGATCGAATCCAGGTTCGAATCCTGTTCATGTAGCTTGCCATCGGCTACCTGAGCCCTGAGAGAGCACAGTTGTTCTTGCTCTCCCTGGGTGGGTAGATGGTGCCCTCTCTTCTCATCACTCCAAAGGGTGATGTCTATCAGCTCACAAGGCTGCATCTGTAAGCTTATATATCCGAACTAGAGGTTAGATCGGGCCCAAAAAGTCCGACCCGACCCAGCCCGAGTCCATGCACGTTCTGCCCGAGCCCGACCCAACTCGAACCATAAACTGTCATTATGAGCCCGACCCGATCCGCCCCATAAACTGGCTGTTTTCGGGCTGTTTGAATGAGTGAAATATGATCAGAATTATGCTAATTAACACTGTAACATAGAAGCATAGAATTATTTTTTTATTAAAATGATTTTTAAGAACAGCTAAACACAGCGCTGCAAGTCAAACGCGGAGAAGTTCACGTGCGAGAGAGAGAGAGAAAGAGAGAGAGAGATGTATGGTGTATGAGCTACTCACAGGTAAAGGTTCTCACACACTGTATCTCCTGTTACTCTTTTATCTCCTCGTGCTCATATTCTAGTCCCATACATAATTCTGATGCTCCCTCAATGCTTTCTGTCGTATTTTGCGGCTAGCACGAGCGTTTACAACTAACACCGCAGACCGCGAGGTTCCGCCGCGCTGCCGCTGTTGTGCCGAATCCGACTCCCTGCTGAATCCGACTCCCGCTTCGCGAACAGAAGCACAACACCCCTCGCTGTACAACTGCGGGAGTGAAAACAGCGCTTATGAATAAATTTGTTTTTTCACTTTCAGTTTTCGTTATTTGGTTCGTTTTTGTTAACAATAATAATTGGTTACTTAGCAACATTGTGATTATCACACCAGAGCTTTATTTAAAAATAAAATATAATTAAAAAACGGTCGGGTTTGGGCAGACAATCTAAGCTCTAATCCGAACCGAGTCACTGCGCTTTTCTCTGAGTGCGCTGTGATGCTACTTGGTAATGCTGCATCAGTAACAGTTAAAAAAAAAGGCAGTGGCTGGTTTCACATGTATCAGAGGAGGCGTGTGCTAGTCTTCACCCTCCTGGTGTTGGGGCATCACCAGTGATAGGGAGAGTCCTAATGAGTGGGTTGGGTAATTGGCTGTGTAAATTGGGGGAAAATAGGGAAAGACAGATTTAAGCCTAAGAGCTACAGCAATTACTGGTTTACACTAGGACATATAGAGCACAACTCTGATCACAGATCAGTTTTCTCAGTATAAAGCATCTAGGTTGAACCTCTATTATGTGAAAATGAAAGACAAAGACAAACCTCAGACAAGTAAAACCAAAAATGTTTCCACTGATCACTTGATCAATACGGGATTAAAAGAACAGTAAAGTGTGAGCAGTTTACCCCTGAGCACTGCCCCCACAACAAGCAGAGAAAGGACACGCCAAACCTACAGACCCCCAGGACAAGGTCATCATCCTTCCTGACCGCCCTGTGACCCTGCGGCTCAGGCACGTTCCAATTCCTGACATGAAAACCCCTCGGCAAACAAACCAACAACAATTCCCCAGAGTACGACCACGCAGGGGGCCAGCGCTGCAGTGAAGGTCACGTTCCACAGTGCCACTTTTCACACTCTGCTGTGCACAGGCTGCCCGCAACGCTTTGTCAGAGCCGTGCCCCTCAGAAAGGACCTGACAGTTGTTTTAAATGTGTGCCCATACACATGTACATTTAAACAGGTCAGTGGAGGCTGCTGGGTGCTCAGTCAAGTCTGAAAGCATGCTGGAGGAGAGAGGATGATCCGTTCTGCTGAGCTCACAGAAAAAGGACCTGTCTCTCTCTCTCTCTCTCTCTCTCTACACACACATATAAGCCCCTCTCACTAAAGACTGACTGATGTAATAGCACTGCAAGGTTACAGCCCTGCTCCTGTGGCTGCTAGAAGGCAAGCTGACACTGTGCATTGTGCCTAACAGCCATGACTGACCCTTTGTTATGTGACCTCGCATCTAATGTCAAGCACAAACACCATACAGACCTATGGCTATAGCGTGTTCTCCACCCCAACTCACAACAACCTTTGTTTTTTTTAACCCTTTACAGAGGAGCATTCTGTAACACCATGTTAACAAGATGTTGTTTTGATAGGCGCCAAAGAATACATTTAAGCTGTTGTTATAAATAGTAAGTGTGTGACTTTGCTTCGGGTAAAAATGCTAAGATGTGATTTCACAAGTTTGATTTTCCTCTTATGCTCACGAAAACATTTGTCATAATTTTAGAAAGGTGTCAATACACACAATTGGGCCTAGGTTCTTGTGGGTTGAATTTAATATTATTGTAATGCTTAAAATATTATTCTGCATAATGCAGTGGAGAAAAAACTAACCATTTTTTGCTCTTTTCATAAAGCTACAGTTTATGACTATAATGTATTATACTACAGTTAGTTCCGACCCAGCAATGTGATTGGCTGAGAGGCGTATTATACGTGACATTATTAGCCGGTTATGCACTGTAACTGAAGCTCTCCATGTATTACTCCGCCACGTACAGGTAACCTAAGGCGCTTACAAACCAAATACAAAACAAATGCGATGTCATTAAACACCACTGGGAGGCGCTAGATCCCTTAGGCAGTGCAGAAATGCCATGTCTCCAGTAGGCGGCGCAAGGAAAAGACGCCGTCCACACATTAAATGTGCCCATTAAAAAGCCCAGCGATTCGAAAATGCGCATTATTAGACACATTATCAGCCACGAATATCAGGTTAAGAGTTGTTATTATTAAAATAAAAGCTTATATGTATATATTTTTAGTTAATATAGGGTATTTTAAGCTGTATGTAAGGTGGACTCAACATTTTCTTTCAATCAAACGAGCGCTGGACTTTAATCTACACAGATTTCTCTCTTGAAAACCATTTATTTTGCTGAGTTAAGCACTTCCGTTTATTTACAGTAGACTTTGACTGAAATGGCACCACAGCTACAAGCAGAGGAGCTATGGAAATCTTTTAACATGCGGAGTGTTTATAACCAAACCGATCACATTTTCACGTCCTCTTTAACTCAAAATCTTTCAGTAAACTGCAGTAATGGAACTGTGGTATAATCACAATAATGCACTGGAGGTTCGTGCTATAACGTGTCATATTGGCATTGCTGTGCTGATCTACAGTACTCGGCCTTCGGCATCGTGCCTACAACCGCATCACAGCAGTGCCAATATTACATGATATAGCACGAACCTTGAGTGTATTATTGCTGAAATATAAAGATGCAGTTTATGAGGATATGATTTTCAGGTCCCAGTGCAGACGTGTATATGTGTAGACTGAACGACAGACAGAACAACAGAAGTCAGGGCTGGACTGTTTGTGCCAACACCTATCACTGCAGAGAACTGCCTCAACCAGTCACAATGAGCCCACCAGACAGAGAGAGAAGTCCAGGCCAATCTCGTCACACCAGCATTTTCCCTTCCATACCGATTCTCTGTAGATGGCGAGGATGTGGGGGCCGCAGATCTGTCCCCTCTCCTCCGAGACGCAGAGCAGGCCGGGCCATTTGACTGAACAGGCTCTGACATCTTGCCGGCTAATTCCAAAGGCAGGCCCTGCGCTGGGGGAATGAGGGGCTGACCCTGAAAGGCGGCGGTGAAGATTGCTCTGACCCACCCATTTGCCCCCTCATTGTTTTTCAATTAATCGTAGCCACTTTGTCGCCAAAGTGACACTGACAGATGGCAAGGTCTTTGTTTGGGTTCAAAGAGGTGCGCCGGCGGGTGGAAAGTGCTTACTTGGGAGGAAAAGTGAAATTTGGTCAGAATCTGGTCACCGACTGGGTGAGCACGCCTGCTAACGCTGATGTATTCAAACGTGCTGAAAGCAGGGAGATAACACTGGAGACTAGTGCATTCTGGGAGTGCTGTTTTTTTTCTCTTTTTTTGGTGGAGGAGGCATTCAACTGAGAAAACAGAGATGCTTTGGGTCCACTTATCCCCCACAAATATAAAAGAAAAAGAGTCTGACAACAAAACACGCAGAGATCTGCGCTTATTAGCAGACAGAGCTAATTGTGCGCCGAAAAGTGGCTTATGTTGACAACAAATTACCTTCTACCTGCCAGCAGAATATCTTTCGATTGTCCTACAAAATGCTCTGGCTGCTGCTCAAAGCATATAAATGAACATAGGCAGGGTGGGCTGCATTTTAAAGTGAAATGTGGTCAATGCTTTTTAAAGGAATGGTAGTTGAATTGTGGGTAATTTAGTGTGACTGCAACATAAAATATGTTCTGATGAGTGAAAGCATTTTAAATCTGGTATAGATAATAACACAATACAATAATACAATAAGTAAAACTAATAGCTCCTATTATACGATGGTTGATAGAACATTATAAGATTATTAAACCAATTTCAAGACTCTTGCTTTCTAAAAAGCTCATATTATTGGCTTTGATCAAAATAGTCATTGATGTTTCCAGGGTTACCTCACAAACAGCAGTCTGTGTCTAATGAAAATGTTAAATGTCAATATGAGACAGTTTTAAAAGATGTTACACAAGATTCAATCCTGGGCCCTGTTCTGATCACTGGTTCATTTTTGTCTTGAATATACAGGCACAGTGTTACAGATAAATATGGACAGTGGCACTAAAAAAAAGAAATTTCACTCAATAATATAATAAAATAGTAACGTATTTCATAGCTTTAAAAGGTTCCCATTACCTACCAGGCTGTTGCCTTGTGGTTGCAATTGTAGACCAACTGGTTCCTACGGTGTTGCTAGGTTGTTGCTAGGGTATCACAGATGGTTGCTTTGGGGTTGCTAAGTGCTTGCTAGGTGAGTGCTATTGTGGTGTAGGACAGCTGTTTTGGTGATTTTTATTGGTTGATTGAGTGTTGCTGAAATATTACAGTAAATATGGTGCCACAGTCAATTTTAATTGCAGCCGTCACTTTACTGTTAATCTTTTTTTAATATATATAGTTAATGTCCATAACTGCATTATTTCGCACTTGCACTTTTTTTATACATTTCTTTGCTTAAGTAACTTTTATTTTTTTTATGTCTTTGACAATTAGTTTAATATTTATAACCTTATTGTATTTTTTTGCACTTTTTCTATCTTCTGTTTGGCATTCTTGGCGAAGAGCAAAGAAAGAATTTCATTGTACACTGAAACCCGTTTCTGTACTGTACATATGACAATAAACTCTTTGAATCTTGAATCTTGAATCTACAAAGTTATTTAAGGATTTCCTTAAGAAAAAGTGAATCGATGTACAATTCCTGCTAAGCATTTGTTACAAGGCTATAGACTATAAATATTGCATAGTCGTCAATATATAGAACTGGGTCTGGGTTCTTATGGGTTAAATGTAATAACAATTTAATGCTTTAAAGATTGTAAGATCTAATGAGTTTTCCTATACTATACTGCATCAAATAAACAGCGGAAAAACTAGAATAATATATATATATATATATTTGTAATAAGTTATTTAAGGATTTCCTAAAGGAAACATGAATTTATGTACAATTCCTGCTATGCATTTGTTACAAGGTCCTATGGTATTCCAAGTGCTTCATGATGTTTGCTGTGGATTTCCAGCAGGTTGCTATGGTGTTGCTAAGTGGATGAAATGGTAAGCTGTGTGGCTTGTTGGCTATTTCTAGTGTGTTTGTATCATCAGGGCAAAAATACAGAAAACTATGCTTAGCATTGAAGCTCTATACAAACCACAATCACACAACCAGGCTTCCAACAATATGGAGTTGGAACTGTGTCGATATCTCAAAAACTGCAGAACAAGCTAGACAATAAAGTTCTAATTAATACAAATAATATAATATAATAATAAATAACAATGTACATGTGCGTTGCTCTGCAGCAGTGGACTCCCCTATTCAGAAACGATAAATTCTCTCCGTCGTTTGCTCCTTTTCCTCTGATCAGGGCTGGTTGTCACTTAGCTGAGCTCAGTGGGGTAAAAGGGTGTCAGAACATCCTCACACACACAGAAAAACATCAAACTGTAACTCGCTCACACACAGCGCAGGAAAACCATCTGTGCTTTCTCGCTCAGCAGACGCTGAAGCAGAGACACTGCTGTAGGCCCGTCAGTCAAAATCACTGCTGTGAACATCCAGCATCTGAAGGCTGGGCTTTAGTAGTGGCAGCACAGACTGCAGGCTCGGTGAGGAATGTCTGATCACAAGCCCATGTAAATCCTAGTGAAAACAGCAGATATACACTATATGTCAAAATGTGAATCCAGCTTCTTTAATGTATTACCAATACAAACATCTCTACAAGTAGAACCAGTGATGGACAAAATACCCAAATCATGTATTTGAGTTGAGGTAGAGATACCTGAGAATTTTATTTTAGTAAAAGTAGAGGTCCTCCTTTTAGACCTTCACAGAGTATTTGCCTTCAAATATACCTCAATATGCTTCAAAATTAAAATACCATGGTTTATTGTGATGCTAAAGTCCTATTATTATAACTTTTTTTTATAGCAAGACTCTTTTAACAATAATTAATCAGATGTTCCTTTTTAAAAGAATGTAGGTGTGCTGGGTAAGTGCTTGAGATAAAACTAACTCCTTTTACAAGTGAATTTTCTACATTTTCTACATTTCTACATTTCTTCTTCCAACAACAATTCAAAGGCTTTCATATAATGTTTTACGTTCCATATAACTAGCTCTGACATAATTTGTACAACGAAAGTTTAAATGCAAGTTATAATCATATTAAATCATATTTAATTGTTGTTATCATTTCATTTGTTACCCCAAAAATGTAACAAGACAAATGTCATAACTGAGCGGCTCAATTACTTTGAATGATTTTTTCATTTTGTATATTGTGACCTTACTAAATGCAGATTTTTTTGTCTGCATTTTTAGTCAGCAAATTTGCGGCTGATGTAAAATGTTAAAATGTTAACTGTTCACGCTTTTAAATAAACATTTTTTTATTTGGACTGTGTCTGGTTGGTTCTACTGCTGAAGATGATAAACTATACTATTAAACCATTGCTAATTTTAAGTAGCCATTACAATTTTTTTTTTTGTTTGTTTCACGAAAACCACATAATATTAAAAAAGTGTCAATATACAGAACTGGGACTAGGTTCTTATGGGTTAAATTTAATATCAATTTAATGCTTTAAAGATTCTTAGATCTAATGAGTTTTTTCCTATAATATATGGCATCTTTATGTTCAATATATTTTATTACTGATGCAGCAGGACCCTCTCCCTAAATTTGACACTTTGAAAAGAGTGGCACTGCATGCTCCAAAATGATGGATCTCTATACAATACCTTTAGAACGAGTCATATTGCAAAAACTGTCACTACAGCCTGGTATTTTTATTTTATTTGTTTTTTTACGTTTTGAAAAAATCTGAATCTGTCAGAAGGTCTTTATTTTGTTTCATGAATCATTAATTAACAATTGGTATATTTTTTTACAATGACTTCTACTTACAGATTTACAGTTAAGACATTATCTCTTCTCCTGTGAACTTGACATGTTAAGAGGAATATTTTTTGTTTGTGACAGCAACAATAATATTGCAGGTTTATGTCAGTTGTAATGCCAGGCTTATGTCAGTGTTATACAGCCTTATAAACTCAAAAATTTAAACATCTTTTCAACCACATTATCACTTTACCAACCACTTAGCAACAACTTAGCAGACAACCCATTAGCATAGTAACCACCTGGCAACACCTTCAATCAATCAATTAACCTGTATTTAAACTCAAGAGTAACAGCTTGGCCACCAACAGTTAATTCACAGTTAGTTGAGTAGTTTTTTCTTCTACTGTAAAGTTGACATTTTAGAGAACAACAATGAATATTGGAGGTTTATGTAAGTGTTATGCAGTCTTATGAATGCTTAAGTAAAACATGTTTCAATAAATGTACCATTCCTTCCTATCTGTGCATCATTTAACCTGTAGTAGGGTTTCAGTGCATAGCCTGAGTTATAACAGACACGACCCTCTTTAGCATCTCAGAGGGACAAATAATTATCTGACACCGGCAGTCCTTCAGTGAGCACTAAAGCATGGTAGAAGCTCCTCATCACTGTTAACGAGGCTTTAACTTCCTCCGATGCTAGCCTATTGATTTTGCATTAGATAAAAGCGAGTGATGAAAATAGGAGGTGAATGTGCCGGCATTGACCAGTTCATTGTTAAAGAGCGGTCCTCCCACAAACACGGTGACAGACACACACACACACACACTCACACACACATGCTTTTTCGCTTGAACTCTAATTATCTTTCCCACTGGAGTGTGGTGAAGGGACAAATGGGATGACCGACTGAAACATAGATTCTTTGTGTGGACCGCAAAGGTCAAACTGCAGCTAATAGCAGGAGGATAAGACAGTGAATTATGAATATAAACTAACCACATTAGGAAGATATCGGACTGTGGTATGGAAACAGTGATTAATGTCTCCTGCTATGATATTTCATGGAGAGTTCTCACAGAAAATGCTCCTCATATTTTTTTAAAGCCCAGTTCGCATGAAGACCAGTTCATAGACATTACAGTACTTTATTATTGTGATTACAGCAGCCAATTACACTACTGTTCTTTATACAGTAAGTTTTTATTTTTTTTTATTTTTATACTTTCACCTGTTTTTTGGAGCCATTCCAACTCTTTCATATCTATCCTGATCTGGAATAGTGTGCTTGTAAACAGCTTTACTGGATAAGTGCTAAAGTATTAACACCAAAAGCATTAGGAATAACTTTGTGGCTAAAAACACTCTTATAGAAATACAATGAGATATACAGTATCTGAAATATTTAAACCCAAACTCCTGTAAAGGTCATCGTTTTTTAAACTACAGCTACTAAATCTGGCACAAGTATAGAACTAATTAGAGATGAACAGAGCCGATATTTCTATAATTAGCTGATCATGTGTGCCAATCAGTTCATATTTGAAATTTAAGGTTTAAAGGAGTGCTGTGTGGGTCACTGTTGGATCTCAATTGCTAGATGAAACTCTCAACTCAGCCAGTCTGCTGTTAATATGGGTAGAATGTATAAGCCTTATAAAGGAAACTGAATAAGGACATTTAAAATCACTAACTAGATAACACAGCTCTCAACAGTGCATCTTTCAGCCCATATAGTGAGTAGCAGAGCTAACAAACACCACTAACCTCAGAACACATATAATCACCAACCAATCATGTTTAAATTAATGAATTATTTTATAATGGATAAGCAGCTCTTTTTTTAGTTGTGTTCTTTTTTCCCTCAGATATTAGATTAAATTATTGCTTTTAACCCCTGGAATATAATCAAGAGGAAGATGGATGATCACAAGCAATTAAACCAAGCTGAACTGCTTGAATTTTTGCGCCAGAAGTGGCATAAAGTTATTCAAAAGCAGTATTTAAGACTGGTGGAGGAGAGCATGTCAAGATGCATAAAAACTGTGATTAAAAACCAGGGTTAATCCAACAAATATTAATTTCTGAACTCTTAAAACTTTATGAATATGAACTTTTCTTTTCTTTGCATTATTTGAGGTCTGAAAGCTCTGCATCTTTTTCTGTTATTTCAGCCATTTCTCATTTTCTGCAAATAAATGCTCTAAACAAAAGCATGTTTATTTGGAATTTGGAAGAAATGTCTGTAGTTTATAGTTCATAGAATAAAACAACAATGTTTATTTTACTTCATTAAACATATACCTACAAATAGCAAAATCAAAGAACCTAATTCAGAGACTGAAGTGGTCTTTTTTTTTTTGCAGAGCTGTATATGTGTGCATATATATGTGACATCTTTAAAATCAACACCTACAGCACAGAATCACATTAGCAACCACCTAGCAACCAACATATATACCATTGCAACATTTAAACAACCACTTAACAATACCCTTGCAACCAACATATATGGCAAAGTAACACCTTAGAAGCACCTTGTCAACCAACAATGGCAACACCTTTAATACATTATCAACCAACTAGCAACACCTTGGCAACCAACAACTGTACCGTATCAACATGTTAGCTTAACAGTTAACTCTGATAGATCACATCAACAATGATAAACTGAAATCCCACTCACTGTTTCTGCATGAACTGCATTCTCTAAATTTAAACTTGTCCTACTCACCTTCATATAACCCTATGAAGAAGTGTGTATAATCGTGATGATAAAATGATAAAACACAGATAATGGTTATCTCATCTGCCTGTGTTTAGCTTGAGAGTGCCATGGAGTTCATCTCCAGCACCCAACATGTCCATATAAACCCGAGCTTCATGCTGTTACATAATTAATCAAACATCCTCCTAAACACAAAATCAAAGCGCTTTATGATGTTGAAGATACCGCACCCTTGAGCCATATGTCCTGTTTTATACCGCCACGATCACTTCTGATGATAGCCTACAGATGAACACGACCATCTAAAGCGCGTTCCCCGCGCGAGAAACCGCTGATAATCTACATCGCTATGCTATTCACCGCTCTTCTGCAGTAAAATTTATGGAAAAGCCCTTTTAGGGTCATGATTTATGTTTATTCATAGGCAAAGGGACAGGTAATCAAGCAGAGACAAGAAAGCTAGGGGTGGGGTGGGGGGGCCGCAAAACACAGGCGCATAAAAACCAACCTGGCTGAGATTGGGGCGATGAAGCCGAAAGACATTTGTCCAGAAAGACGCTTCCCCCAGCAGCTGGAGGAGCGCGGGCGCAGCAGTATATCTGGCAAATGGGATCCTGCGAGTGTTTATTAATCAATAAGCACATTGGGATGCATCAAACCATTACAGCTCGCGCCTTGTTTATAATGCTATTTATTAATCCTCCTGAATCAGGCATTTTCTCTACGGACTGGGACCCAACAGACACAGCACTGAGGCTGGGAGACGCAAGGCCGCTGTGTTTCCATAGCAGGTAAAAGTGGACCAAATACAATCCTATTTGTCTTATATGACACAGATATGTTTTAAGTATGGCAGCATGAACGGCAAAAAAAAATACAAATTAATCTGATATTTTTAATTACAATTTCACAAATTACATGTGGCATTTAAATACAATATATACAGTACCAGTCAAAAGTTTTTGGCCACAGAGCAAACTACTTAGACAAATGTCAGATATGGGTCACATTGAAATAAACATCATATTTGGTCCAAAATTTAGATTTAGGCCATTTTCACCCAATAAACATGCTATTCCAGTCTGCTAAAATATGCCACATTCATTGGAAAGTAGCATGTAAATTGGTTATGAAATGTTACCTTAGGGCAGGGGTGTCCAAACTACGGCCCGCAGGCCATTTGCGGCCTGTTTCCTTTTTTGGAGCGGCCCGTGAAGTTTTTTAGAAATAGAATGAAAGTTGGCCCGCTGTTAAGCAGGTTGTTATAGTGTGAGATTCAAAGTTTGAACCCTAGGTGTCAGAAACGGACCAAAGAGTCTGAAAGCGGAGAGAGTGTGCATTTCTAGCGCAAAAAAAACGGCAAAAGAGTCTAAAAGCGGAGAGAGTGCGCATTTTTAGAGCAGAAAAAGGGCAAAAGAGTCTAAAAGTTGCCGTAATTAAGGAGTTTAATATTAAGAGACATCATGAAATTAAACATCAATTTGAAAAATCTTAGTTTACACAACACTGTCAAAGATAAAGATAGTAAGTCAAGTAAAATGGTGTGAAAATGAAATAATCAGGAAAATGTATTATTTAAATTGATATATTTCATTATTTGTTTTATTACAGAGTCTGTGGCCTGTGACTTCAAATATATTTCTCCTTCTGGCCCCCCCAAAAAAAAGTTTGGACACCCCTGCCTTAGGGGATGGCTTGAGACTGCCTGCATCTATATATGTTGTGAGGTGTTATCTTGTGAGTGAGGCTAAACAAAGTTTAGAGCGAAGTCTGATAGTTGGTGGAGATGGCTGGGACATTGTGGGAGCATTTAACTAGATTTCCTAGATCAACAGAGTCACAGGTGCACATGTTCCTTTGCCTTTTACTCATTTCTTGCTCTATTATAGCTATGGCCTAAATGGCTTTTTGAGGTAGTCACTGATCAGCTTACACTACAGGACACATGAACAGTTCAAATTGTATAAATCAAACATGTTTGACAAAATCAGAAGAAGCTTAACCTTTTGGTTAAAATTAGTTGTAAGTTAGATTTAATAGTGAATCATTTACATTTACATTCAGTTCTGTTTAGTTCAGTTCAGTTGTGTGGAAATTTTTTTTACCTGGATGTTTGATTGGTAAATGCTATCTGAGGCATCAGATCCTATTAAGATATCTATAATAGACCATCCAAATAAAGTGATACCAGTATGACCAGAACCACATCACCTACCTTTTACACACCTTATACTATATATCTGTGGGAAAAGTACAAATATTGATGGTTGTATGTTTGTACATGAGAAAATGTACTTACCTGATGTCTCTAAAAAAGTGTCCGCAGGACTCGGAGTGGGAGGATCCACCAGCGGAAGGAGAAAGATGGGTTGTTCTTTGTTAAGAAACCTGTAAGAGAAAGCAAAATGATAATCATACATATGATCTATTTGTTTATGTATATTTACCGGTAAATTGGAGATATAATGTTGCTCCAGTGTTTAATGTACAATAAAATAATGTATAGTAAAAGCTTGGGGAAACGCGACCCATGGGTTAGTTCGCTCTTGCAATCAGCTCATCCCTGTATTTTGCCACCAGCACAAATTTACTCTTTTAGATGCAGAAACTGCAAATTACACCAGTAAGTCATGTGACTCAGTCAAACAATATGCACTTGTTAGATCGCTATCTTTAAGAGACTCCTGAAGACAGAGCTCTTCAAAGTGCACTTACTCTCCTAACACCTCTAACACACTAACTACTTCTAACCTCATTTCCTTCTTCCCCTCCTTCACTTCTCTATCCCTTTATTTCCCTTCGACCTCCTTTAAGCCCTATCTTTTACATTACATTACATTACATTACATTTGGCAGACGCTTTTGTCCAAAGCGACTTACAATAGTCAAGTACAATGTAAAATAAGTTTAAAGGTAAAACATCTTTGGATAGGGATAAAAGGAGGTCAAAGGGGAGTAATAGGATAGAGGAGTGAAGGAGGGGAAGAAGGAAATGAGGTTAGAAGTAGTTAGTGTGTTAGAGGTGTTAGGAGAGTAAGTGCACTTTGAAGAGCTCTGTCTTCAGGAGTTTATTAAAGATAGCGATCTATCAAGTGCATATTGTTTGACTGAGTCACATGACTTACTGGTTTTGAATTTGATGCGAGCATCAACTGGTAGCCAATGGAGCTCAATGAGCAGCGGGGTGACATGTGCCCGTTTTGGTTGGTTGAAGACCAGACGTGCTGCTGCATTCTGAATCATCTGGAGTGGTTTTACTACACAGGCCGGGAGGCCAGTTAGCAGGGCATTGCAGTAATCGAGGCGTGAGATGACGACCGCTTGCACCAGGAGTTGGGTGGCCTGTTGCGTCAAGAACGGTCTAATTTTTTGGATGTTATAGAGCGCAAAGCGGCAGGACCGAGCAACGGAGGCCACATGGTGCCTATCTAAAAATGGTTTATCTTAATTCCTATTACTTTTGTACTTCATTATTGTAAGTCGCTTTGGACAAAAGCGTCTGCCAAATGTAATGTAATGTAATGTATTGTAGATCAGCCTCACCTGAGTTCTAATTTGATTCAGTTTTTAAAAACTTTTGTTTTTTTACCCTTGCTTGTACTTTAAGTTTTTGTACTTTATTTTTGAGTTATTTTTCTGGTTTTGAGCCTGTTTCCCCCTTTTGGACTGTGTCTTTGCTCTAGTGTTTTTGTTAGGTTTGGATTTGTTTTTTACCCTTGCTTGTACTTTGAGTTCTTGATTTTTGGTTCAGTTGTTTAAAATAAATCCTCTTCTTATTTTGTTCCGCAAGCATCTTCTTCCAGTCTGTAAATTCACAAGTATAATGTTTAATTTTTTAGTTTAGTTTCTGCTTATATTTTTATAATTAAGCAGCAACCTCTTCACACACACACACAAAAGTTACTTAGAGGATTTACAGTATTTTGGTCCATTCATGACAACATTATGACACAATGCACAGTTTTTTTTCCTTTTTTAAATAGCGATACCACTTTTCCTTACTCCTATATTCAAAAAGTGCAAATAAAATGAACTCTACTGTAAATACAGTGGATATGCCCATAACATTGTTAAAATATAATAATTTCTTCAAGCTATTTAAAGAAACTATGCAAACAGGCCTCACTATTCATCACTTATCCTGACAATGATGTCTCTCATATGAAATAAGAGCAACGTGCTGTTTTATTTTCCTTGCTGACATTGTTGTCATTTTGCTACTACTAAGAAGGGAAGCACATCTATTTACATATAAAGGAGTGTGTGTTAGTGTGTGTGTTTGTGTGTGTGTGTGTACATGGCTGCTCTGCAAGCTCAGGCTGTGTCCCATACCTCAAAAGGCTTCTCATCTCCTGCACCTGTTGGCTGCAGCACAGTGAGAGGGGATATGATTGAAAGTGAAAGCCATCTAGTTTTATTTAACCCTGCTCCCCTGATTCGATAGAAAGCCTGGCTGTGTGCAGACGATAACTGAGAGCCAGGGCTGACATCAATAGGGGTGTGTGAGAGTGTGTTAGAGTGTGTGTGTGCACGTGTGTGTATGCATTTCTGTTTTTGTGAAGATAAGACACATCACTTGTTTGCGAGATGGAAAATAGATAAAAAAAGGACAAGTCTTAGATTTCTCGGCTGTGCGACGGCTTCCTCCTCTACCAGTTAAAAACGCCCCGGTCTGTTTCTGGGAGACTATTGGAACTGGCTGTGGTCATTAATTATAGGTGCTCACTGTTGCAGCCTAATTTGTTTTTCCATCTCATTTAGCATTTCAAAGCTGGAAGTAATTTCAATATCTTATGAAGCATTTCAAATTGCATATGCAATCTTTAAAGCCTTCACTGCAAAAATCAGGAGGTATTTACCACAGATAAAATTAGAAAGATTATGACAGGTAATAAAATAGTGTCAGCACATAAACACTGACCTCGTTAAGGTCATCAAGCACACTAGCTAATTTAAGTCACACTTATCTAACACTTTGTTCTCTGGCAACATCTTTAAGGCGACTGAACTTAGGCAAACAAACAGAGATGGGGAAGATACCTTCAGAAAAGAAAGTACACTTCAACTTGAGTAAAGTTCAGGTATATTTTCCAGGTATACTTTACATAGTAGGTACTAATACTAATATAAATTTACTAGTAGTATACTGTAACTGTGTGCACGTACTGTTTTACATGGTTGTAAAAAAAAATACTTAAAAAACTAAATCTTCATTTCAAAACCTGTACAAAACTGTATTTTAATTATAACATACTGTAATGCATTACTGTTTTAAAGTAAAGTAATCTGATTACATTTAACTACTTAGTTTTACAACCAATTTTCTTTACCACAATTTTCTTAATTTGATTATAGCGCCACCACATGGAGTAATAAAGCAGTAACTTTAATAAGTCAAATGGTAGGGGGGGAATCTTAGGGGGTTTGAGCACATATGTTTCAACAAAAAAAATATTGATATTTGACACCACATATCAAAACAATGTGATCGAAATCATAAGACATGGTCAAAACATAAGACTAAGTAGGACTAAATAGGTTTTCCTTTTTAACAAACATATTTTTGTATTAAGAGACTAGTATGTTACTCAGCAGCTCTAAAAAAAACATTTCATAAGCATAATAGTTTAAAACACATAAAACTCCACAGCTGCCTTATTATAACATACAATTCCAAAATTCATACCACTCAAGTCAATTTAAGTTTATTTAAATTTTGGTCCAAAAAATAACAATCCTGAGCACTGTGATTAAGCAATTAAGCAATATCATTATTAAAACATCCTATCCCCACATATCAAATCATCGTAGTAAAAAATAAAGTAATTACCAGTAGGAATAATGTCCTCAGCAGTGTTTTATTTCATTTCTTGTTTTTTGACTTTCCAAACTCACTGTTTGTAGTTTTCCATACTTATTACAATGTCCTCTTTCATGTAGCAAAGATATTATTCAATTCAGTTATTGCTTTTTATCTTAGGGCCAATTATTTTGTAAGCAACAGGCCAGCATATAACCAATACATTATTAATAATGAAAATAACCCTAATTATAAAAGAATCTTGATTTACATGTTTGCAAAGCCCCCCTGACTGAAACTTTGATTTTTTTTTTTTTTTTATGAAAATGTCACAATTACCAACAGAATTAACTATTTTTTTAGTGGGACAGGTTTTATCCAAATTCTAAAGAGTATCAGACACAGAACAGCTGTTTTTCCAGACTTACCTAAATAAAAACGCGCTTCTGAGAGTGTAAAGTCTTAGTTAGCTAGTTAACTAGCTAGCTTAACAGGCTAAATAACTATATAACGTTAGCTAACAGGCTAACCACTTACACTAAGCATTTACATGTTAGCCGTTAAATCGCTAACCGCTTTTAGGCTAGCCGCTAGTACATTAACAGCTAACAGGTTAGCTTCTAATACGCTAACCGCTTTTAGGCTAGCCGCTAGTACATTTTAACAGGTTAGCTGCTAATACGCTAACCACTTTTAGGCTAGCCGCTAGTACATTAACAACTAACAGGTTAGCTGCTAATACGCTAACCGCTTTTAGGCTAGCCGCTAGGACAAAACTCCTAACAGGTTAGCCGCTAATATGCTAACCGCTTTTAGGCTAGCCGCTAGTACATTAACACCTAACAGGTTAGCTGCTTATACGCTAACTGCTTTTAGGCTAGCTGCTAGGACAAAACTCCTAACAGGTTAGCCGCTAATGCGCTAACCGCTTTTATGCTAGCTGCTAATACATTAACAGCTAACAGGTTAGCTTCTAATACGCTAACTGCTTTTAGGCTAGCCGCTAGTACATTAACAGCTAACAAGTTAGCTTCTAATATGCTAACTGCTTTTAGGCTAGCCGCTAATACATTAACAGCTAACAGGTTAGCTTCTAATACGCTAACTGCTTTTAGGCTAGACGCTAGTACATTAACAGCTAACAGGTTAGCTTCTAATATGCTAACTGCTTTTAGGCTAGCCGCTAGTACATTAACAGCTAACAGGTTAGCTTCTAATACGCTAACTGCTTTTAGGCTAGCCACTAGGACATTAACTCCTAACAGGTTAGCCGCTAATACGCTAACCACTTTTAGGCTAGCTGCTAGCCGCTAATCCACTAACCACTAACAGGCTAACTGATACACAGGCTAGCCGCTAACAGCTAAATTTCTCTGATAGTGTGTTCCAGCTAAAAGAGGCTGAAATCACACCGTTTAGAAGTTAAAGCTTCAAACCTGAGCACACGGTCCTGTGATGAGAGTTTTGAGGCTCAGCTTGCAGACTCCTGTATGCAGGTTCAGTGGCTTTCCTTTCACACAAACAGAGAACTTTGCTGTTATCAATCAGTCCTGAAACTTGCAGCTGGTGGTCCTGTATTTTTACCTACCTGTTTTCAAATTCAATGGTCTTTTTAATTGCTTAATAATAAATGAGCTAAACACAAAGCACACATTTGGAGAGTCAGGCACGTTATATTCATAAAATACCTGATTTGGAGATAGGCAGTTTAGACTATTTTGATAATTGATTAATCTGTTGATTATTTATAAATTAAATATATTTTTATGTAATGTAATTAATATATATTCAATGTATTTTTGCAGATATTGTTCAAATATTATTTTAGAGAAGCAATGTTTAAATTGTATAAGAAACACACGACCTGCCATTATTTAAAATATTACAGTTTATATGATAGACTAAGATTTACATTACTTTTAATATTTAAATAAATAACAATCCTAAGCACTGTAATAAACATTTTCCAAGGAATATAAGGTACAATTAAGCAATATCAATACAAATATCCCATCCTCAAATATCTGATATATGAACTTATTGTAATAAAAAAAAAAAATTAATTACCAGTAGAAATAATGTATTCAGGAATGCTTTGTTTAATTGTTTTGTTTTTATATAAATATCTGACTGTGGTGATGAATATGTGAGACACATTTTGAGCAATCATAAAATAGTAGTAAATATTGTTCAAAACTGACTGTTTGTAGTTTTTATTACATATTACAACGCTTTCTTGTGGTAAATACATTATTTAATTCAGATATTACTTTTTATCTTAGGGCAAATTATTCTTCAGGCAACAGGCCTATAACCATTAAATAATTAAAAATAAAAAAAAAACTATACCTGTTCACACAATGCTGTTACATGTAATCTGTTACAACACCTTCCTAAAAGAATAGCCTAATTTTTTAGGAAACACAAATAAACCATTAAAGATTTGGCAGTACTATGATAAGAGTTATAAGAGAAGAGGTGTGTAGAGGCAATCATTCGTGATATCAGCTCTCTAAAGTTAGTAGTTTCTATCAGAGCAGAAAGCCGCTCGGCCTCATGGCCGCAGGTCTCTGGAAAAGTACACTTCTGACTTTCTCCGTGATTGCTCTACCATTTCCTCCTTCAAACTTATCTTTCCACACCACGCGTTCACCCCCGATTTCTCTTACGCTCCTCAGTAGTGCTTATTTCTTACACTTCCTGTAGCACTAACTTCCAAATCTCAAGTCTGAAAATTGAACATACATACATACAATGCATGTATATATTATACATCAACTTTCAGTCGAAATAAATGCAAAAAAAATATCTTCCGGTACATCACAGTATAACATCAACATTATGTCAAAAATGAAAAAGGAGCAAAAATGTGGGACATGATTTTGTTCAGACAGCAACATGATATAAGTATTGACCACATATTTTCATATACTGTACATATATACATATATAGGTAACAGGTTACAGTAAGGGCATATTAATTAACACTAATTATTATAATTATATGTCTCAATTAATTTTAATTTACATTATTCTTAACCCTAGAGAGCCCATTGTGATGTATGTGTCACAGACCCTTTAAAATAATTGGAAAGTTTCTTACAGCACTCTGTCCTTTAATCTAACTCATGAAGTTCCTAAGTGACACATACCGAACATCCTGTGAGCATCTCTACAGGACAGAGTGTGAATGTGTGTTTGAACATCTTACCTTATTTACAGAATGTAGGTGTGTTGGGTTAGTACTGGAGATAAAACTTGCTCATTTTAAAATGTATTTTTAGCTTCTAAAGCCCATTTTAACAATTAAAACGCTTTAATGAAATCATTAACATTCTAGTATTGACCTGATTTTTTTGTTCAAACATTTTTTATATATAAGTTATGAGATTGGTGTTGTGGCATTTATGTCAAATCTGGATTTTTGCCTTAAAATATTAAGTCATGTGCCCACAGTAATAAAAAATATGACTGGGATGCTCACTGAATTTATCTGATAAAATGTTTAATTTGGCATCAATATTCAGAAATGGGTCTGGATTTTAAGTGTTAAAACTTGTAATGTAGGGCACCGAGTGGTCCAGTGGGCTAATTACTGCCACTATGATCGGGAGATCGCTGATTCAAATCCCAGTCATGCAGCTGCCCTGAGAGGGCACAGTTGTCCTTGCTCTCTCTGGGTGGGTAGATGGCGCTCTTTCCTCTCATCACTCCTAGGGTGATGTGGATCAGCACAAGGCTGCGTCTGTGAGCTGATGTATCAGAACCGAGTCGCTGTGCTTTCATCCGAGCGTTAGTGCTGTGCTGCTACTCAGCAATGCTGCATCAGCAGCAGTTCAAAAAGAGGCGGAGGCTGACTTCACATGTGTCGGAGGAGGCATGTGCTAGTCTTTACCCTCCTGGTATTGGGGCATTATTGGTGATGGAGGTTATACAGCTGAGTAGCAGCTGAATGGGTGGGACAATTTGTCGAGCTAAATTAGGGAGAAAAATGGAAATTAAAAAAAACTTGGTAATGTTTAATAATGTCTATATATTGTTGTGTCAACTGTTGTACTGCCATATATACACACATCTATACCAGTTACACATACAAACTGTACAAACATACATGCTGTCATTCATAAATATATATATATACGTACACACAGACTGTACATAGCCTACATACATTTTAATAGCACCAGTACTCGTACTATGTATTATCATTTTTTATTATTAGGGGCACAAGCACAATCATTCTTGTTATTATTAATATTTTAAGACTGCTAAATAAATGCTGTAATGATGTGTTTATGAATTAAAATGTTAAATGTTACACCAGTTTTAGCACATGTCTGCTGCCCACTGCCACTGGCTTTGTTTTAGAATTAACTAAATATTTTAAGATCAATTTGTACTACTAGGTTTTTAAATCTTCTAAGGGTTTAGTACCTTCATACATTTCTGAATGGCTAATACATTTTATCTTTTGAGATTGATCTTGTCTCCTGATTTATTTTAAGAAAAGTTATATGTGGCTAAATTTGAAACTCACTCTGTTACGGTTAAGGTGGTGTTGTTATCCACTACACCCACCTCCACAGCAGGGAGTCTTTACCACATTCCCAGATGAAATACCAAAAAACAAACCTGGATAAAATCAAATTCTACCGTTAGCATTTCATGGAGCTCAAAAGCTTCAATGTAAAGCACGTTCCTTGTTCAGGAACTTGAACTTCAGAGTCTCTCTTGTCTTTATTTTTTTTTCTTTATTCTTTTTTAAAGCTCTGATCTCTGATCCGGTGCACACTCACCGCATTGCAATTATTAAGGTATTATATTAAGGGGTGACACTGTTAACCTGAAATAACAGCATAGAAATCAACTACTGCTTAGCCGCGGTAGCTCACAGAACATTGTCTTCCTTTTCGTTTTTGGGAAAAGCTTCTGATTCCCAAAAAAGAAAATGAAAAAAAAGAAAGAAAAATAAAACAAGGGAAAAAGAAAAGGCAACTCTTAATAACGCTGGGTAAAAAGAACTGAATTGAATTTTGATGTTGCTCTGATGGGTGCCATTTATTTAACTTAGCAGGGAATCAAAAGCAGTTTGACATTCTAGAGAAATGAAAAGATGCTGTGCCATCTCTCTTATCAGTTCGCTGAAACTTTTCCCACAATCAGTTCCTTTCTCCTGCCTGTTCTTTTCCCTGTTGCTAAGGCTTCAAGGCATGTTTTTGTGAACCTGCTATTCTTTGCTTCCTTCTATTTTCTGCTTGTTCATTTTTTCTCCATCCCTCTCTCTCTCTCTCTCTCTCTCTCTCTCCCTCCCTTCCTCTCTCTCTCCATCTCTCTCTCTGCCTGAATCCGTAGAGTGTGGCTGTTGATTACTGTAAATTACTCATTTTTATTCTTGCCGTGAGCGATTGAACAGGTTTTTTTTTCTCTGTTCTTTCTTTCAGCAGCTCGCTGATAAGTTCCAGGAGCGTATCTGATGCTGAGACTGCATGATTACATCTCTGTGGTCTCCTGGTTCCTGCTGGAGAGAAAAAAGGAGGCGAGTAAAAACTCTCAACACTACCTGCACAAGAGAAAAGCATCAGCAATAAAGGAGCTATCTAATCATCACACGGGTGAAATGCCTGTTCAAAGATCGGGCCTGACCGATTCAGTGCAGGTGAGGGTCAAGGTCAACGTGTTTTCAGTGATCTCAGATAACTCTAGCAGCAGTTACTGTCTCATTTACTGTCCCCTGACCAATAACCTGAGTGTGTTCTGCTCCGACACTGGTCAGACTTACACACTTACAGCAGGTCTAATGGTGTGTAATGAAAATATGATCTATCTGTATGTACATGAAGGCTATATATATATATATATATATATATATATATATATATATATATATATATATTATTGACATTAGCTATAAATGTATGGAACATCACAGTATCTAAATAAATATGGCATCATTAATAATCATTACTTTAATAATCAGTTAAACCATAAATTATGATTTTGTTTAATTGAATAAGTATATTCTTATTGGAAAACCTAACACCTGTATTAGTTGTGAGGTGTTATCTTGTGAGTGGGGTTGAACACCTGCTAGTTTTGTTTCTTAAGTCGTTCAGATATTAAACATTTCTCAATCCACAGTGTCACACGTGTATCAGAAATACATCACCAATACATACACAGATACATACTACTCACAGTAGAGTATAATTCACTTTTACTCCACTGCAGTAAATGCAAATCATGCTACTCCCCCCAAGGACAGTTTGCTGTAGAAAATGAGAGACACAGAAGTGTTTTTATAGTACGTTCTTAAAAATAAAGCTGCTGGAAAGGATTGAGTGAGCAATGCAATAGAAGGACCACTTTTGATGCTACAAAAAAACAATATTTCTGTTGATATTATTGTTTTTCTACACTTGCCAGCCATGAACACTTAGTTTTGAAAATGTGTTTAATGCAATCTTTAAAAAAATAATTTTTTAGGAGAGTATATTGCCACTGTTCAATGAAAAGCAGGTATCTCCTAAACAGCAACTTTACAGGAGAGAGAAAAACCCTTCTTAACTTTCAATGGCAGTCAATGTAAAAATACTTTATTTCAGGTCCATTCATGAGGAAATTTTGACGCAGTGTAAATGACGGTTTGTGTGTTCAAATTTAGTAAACTAAATTAGACAGTGATGGTATGTTGGCGCTATTTGCCTACACAGCCTGTATACTCCGCTCTGTATTCCTCTCTTTTTGCCCCCTCCTCCCTTTTTCACAGGCTTCCTATCTCTTTTTTCTCTGTGTGAGGATCTGACCAGTGTCCCTGGGTAATAATTGCTGACACGCCAAAGCCAACATTACACACGGGGGCCTTTAATAGTTTTCATTTTTCTTCCTTACAGGCTGGCCTCAGCACTGCTATTATGAATGATCAGCTCATGCCCGCCACTGAGAACTCTCTCTCTCTCTTTCTCTCTCTCTCTCTTTCTCTCGCTCTCTCTCTCTTTCTCTCTCTCTCTCGCTCTTGCTCTCTTTCTGTGACCCACGCCTTGCTGACCATTATCTCTCCCTGTGTTTCCCCCTTCTTCCCATTTACTCCATCTCCCCACACAGACGATTTATATGAAAGACCTTCCCCTGGCTTTCATCAGAGCCCTTTTCGTGACACTAATTCGCCCCCTTTGCCGACCCCGCCACATCAATTCAGTACTTTATAAACTATTTCAGGAATCCGATTTATCAGGCCTGACAGAACTTTTCAGGCCGATATAAACAGTGCTACCGCTGGCCGTGTGCTGATTTATCATTATCTAATTCAGAAAGCCCGAGAACTCCCTGACATTATTAATAGTAAGATGAATCGCTGGAAAACTACAGAATCTGTGAGCAGCCAGGCTGAAATAATCCATTTGGGGCAGCAACTGTCTGGGTGGAATAGCATTCCCCGATGGCTAGCCGTACCGTCATTACTGTCCCCGTATGCATGGGTGGCTCTGTGCTGAAGCGTGCAGTCCTAAAAGAGTGTGACACTTCAGCCACTAGCCTGGTCCACCAGCCCACCAGTTAGCAGAAACAAAGGGAAGAAATGACTTCTTAACCATGCCAGTGGAAACGTGGCGGTGCCAGTCCACCTATTGTTGAGTCTGATTAATGTTCAGCATGTCTGAGATGTAGTTGGTTGTCTGATTAGTTCACAGGGAGATGTTTGGTGCTTTACAGTGAACTTTTAATTACACTACAAATGAATCTTAGCAACTGAATTGGACAGCTAATGTAAATGAAACCCAAAGGTCAGTATCCCAGAAAATCTGAATACTTTATAAAACCAATTGGTACTTTTGGCAGTGTTGGCAGTGTGCCAAGTCCTGCTAGAAAATGAAATCTCTATAGGGTTTGTCAGCAGAGGGAAATATGAAGTGCTGTAAGATTTTGTGGGAAAACAAAACTGCACTGACTTTAGACTTGATAATAAAACACAGTGGATCAACACCAGCAGATGACATGTCTCTCCAAACCATCACTGATCATCAGTAAATTTTGCGTTTTTTATTTGGAAATCAAGGGAGTCTGGAGTCTGGAGGAAGAGTGGAGAGACACACAGTCCAAACTGCTCGAGGTCTAGTGTGAAGTTTCCACAATCAGTGATGGTTTGAAGAGACACAAGCATTTGAATATAGTGTACACATACACACACTTCTCTCAAGCCACTCAAATGAGACTTGTCTGTGTGGTTTATGGCACAATATAACAATATGAAAATACTTTTTTGTTTTCTACATAATTCCATATGTATCCATATTATTTTCATATCTTAATATTAATATGCAATGTAGAAAATAAATTAAATAAATAAAGAAAACATTGAATGAGAAGGTGTGTCCAAACTTTTGAGTGGTAATGTATAGCTGTATAGCTGGATTTATTCAACTCGGTTAAAAAGGAATCGTTTACTGATGAGTGAAAGTAATGTGCTTTTGGACAGATTTAAACTGGTAGACTATAATGAAATAACCAACTAACTAAATAAGTACATCGATAAATGAATATATTAATAAATAAACAGTATTTGTCTTCAGAGTAATGAACAAAGCAATACTAACAACTTTACTTTAATTATGTTTTAAATATTCAATAAATATATACAATAAAATACATTACCCACTGATCTGTAATTTATCATGTTTTATTACAGTGTGTACTTTTTTGTCATTGCTGTATTCAGAGTGTGTAGATGGTTATTCTGTTTTACAGTAGAGTCGATAAATCAGGCCTGATGTGTTCAGAAGGTTTGGAGTCAGGCGTGTTAAAGCCACATTAGAGATGTGTTCACTCACCGCTGATTTCCCCCACCTCCTCTACACGCACACGCACACACACACACACACACACACACACACACCCTGAAGGACATTAGTCGGGGCACATAAAGGAGGTGTCTCTTTGCATGACAACTTCCATCTGAGTGCTGTCCTAGTTTCACACAGTTTGTTTTCCACCAGGCCACTTTGTGCCCAGCCTCCGTCGCCCCGCGGCCCAAACCGGCTCTCTCCCACTGGGCTTCCTGGACCCTGCCGGCCCCTGGGGCCTCCGCAGCTCCTGGCTCCGTTCCCTCATATGCTGCAGCTCACGCAGCCAAACAGCAGGGCAAGCTGAGAGCCAAATGACAGTTTGATTACTCCCTCTCTGCTGACGCTTTATATTCCCGCTCTCTTACTGTCCTCACAGTCGCCGCCGTCTCGCTGTAGCATATTGGTAAAAATACGCCTCTTATTGTTTCTGCACTGTTTAAAACACTGACAGTGTAATGTCATATTTTAAACTTTAATGTAGAGGACTGCATTAGATTGGTTGTGTATTGTGTATGCTGCCATTGCACAATATTTTAAGATTCATGACATTTTGGGTGAAATGGGTGAAAACCCATTTTATAAGGTGAAGCAGAGTAACCTAAGCTCAGGAAATATGGAAAAGCAATACAATATTTTAAAAGGTTGTACGTTAAATTTAACCTTACATTTATATTGAGTTTATAAAATATACAAATCATGCTGTCCACATGTACAATATAATATATACATATACAGTCAAACAATTTCATTATACATTGTATTATATATTCATTATATTACCATATCTTTCTATCATTATAAAAATAATTCATACTGTGTTCACTTGTTTGCTACCCTGCTGTTACAAATGACTTTAATGCTAGGAAGATATTTCATTTTATTAGTTTTATTACACTGTAAAAATAGTATTCTTTGCATTTTATGATATTCTTACCATTTTTTGCTGCATACTCCTACCTGTATAACATGATTTCCATGTACGATACTCTGAATAAGAGCAAGATGAGCAAGATCCAAGAGCAATGCAGTTATTATTATACTTGGGAAATATATTTTCACATTAGCAAAATTTTCCAATTTATTTTTTATTAGGAATATGCATTTTGTTATTAATAATATTAATTATATTTGTAACCTCATATAAGTATTAATTTTATGTCAGGCATTCAATGTTTAATGTTTTTATTCAGACATGGGAGCCATATACACAATAAAGTGTGATAAGATGGCATGTGACAAAATCATCACATATACACGCCAGTCAACATAAATTATATTAATTTCTTCATATTAGTAGTTTGACACATTTTAAGAAAACAAACACAAGTATATGTGATTAATTTCTTTGTCAAAATATACAGTCAAACCCTTTTATTTCAGAAATGAAAGGGTAATGACAATATTTAGAATACCCCAACAAGTAATAGGTGAGGAGACATGTCCAAATCATGGTTACCATCTTAAAAGTTGCCATATTATTAAGTATACAGAACAAAATAGTGAAGCAAGTTGGTAAGTAAAAACTAATATACATTTAAATATATTAATACATTACTGAAAACTGCATGTAAGATAAAATATAATTATATTTTGTAATGTTTTAATTTAAATGTCATGTTGGTCAGATGACAAATGATTCAATAATAGTATGTTCCTATTTAAGATGTTTAAGAAAGGTTTTCTAATTGCATTATGTTAACAAGAAGACATTCATTAATTTGGACATACATTACGCTTTGAAAACATACTTTACATGACTTTACTTTGACACTTGAAATCCTTTTTTAGATGTCTCACATTCCTTAGGCAAACACTGATGACAAAGTCCTATTGTTCAGGACGTTAATTTACAAAATGTTGATAAAATTAGCAAAATACCATAAGCTAAAGTACTGCCAACGCCACACCCCTGCAGTATAAAACCTGCCTTTTGTTAGGCCCTTATTCTGGCCTGCCTCCACTGTCCTGCTCCTCCACTTCCTCTCAGCTCCTGCTGGAAGATTCTGTTTGCCCTTACTTAACTAAATGAGACAGGCGATGATGCAAGAGATCCCATCTCTGATGAGGGATCGTCACACGCCCCCTCCCACCTTGACGCGGCCCATCTACCCGAATGCTGGGGAGTTGCGTTCCAGCGCTGAAATTTCCTCAAGATTGATTGCAGTTCTTATAATTTTCTAATTTCCAATTCACTCAGGGATTTAACTGGAACCAGCCATTTTTCCTGAGCACCAACCAGACGTCTTTTATTTCTGCTGAGGGTAAATGGGGAGAATCTCACAGGCCATTAAGCAGGCAGGCTGTGCTGTGTGGAGGAGAGTTCTCTCTCGCCCTCCCTCCTTTTCTCTCCCTCTCTCTCTCCCTCTCTCTCTCTCTCTTTCTCTCTGTCTCCATCACCGTCACATGCAGGCCTCCATCTGCAGGCCTCAGGTGTACTCCAGCCAGTGCGTTTATCAGTAATTATAATACAGCCAAGTTGCGCCTCATTGTTTCAAGCTGTGCCGATTTTCACCATAACAGCCTTTGCTTTAAACTTGCAGCCACATGTTATTGAAAGATAATGCATTTGAAATTGTCCTCATCACAACAGCAAACAAACATTATCCCCATTCTCTCCAAACTTCTGTTTATATTTCACACACTCCTCTTTTTCCTGCTGTTCCCTCAGTTCTGTTCAGTTTTCAAAGTGGGGAGATTGCAGGAGTGATCACACAGTGCAGTAAAGAGCTATAAAGTGAGTCCAATTCCAGAACACTGTCCTGCGTCTGCTTCTCTGTTACTATGAAGAAATGTGAGACCACCGAGAGACCACCAAAAACTGAAGCAGGATCAGTTGTGGACTATGCTATTCGGGACTGAGTTGGGGATGAGGTGGGATGGTGATCATCCACTTTCATGGCTCTATTAACACTATTTTGGCTGAATGCAATCAAATCCTCATAGCAGATCTCCATCTCCACCTAACAGAAAGCCATCCCTGAACAGTAGAGACATTTTTGCTATCATATTTAATATGTTTTGCTTAGGTGGCTTATATGGTACCTCATGATATGTATATTCATTAATTGATTATGTTTTATTGTATATTATCCAATGCATGTTCCTCTCATGGTTCAGCTTTCTTTTTCTTTTTTCTTGTAATCTAATTCTCAGGAGGTTTTGTTGTCCTTTTGCCATTGTATTGGCTTGGATCTCTGTAAACCTGCTTAGGTGGTTGCTAAGGTGTTACTATGCAGTTCATAGGCTTCATAGGCAGTGTGCTTCAAGGCTTAAGGCAGGACCCAGTTTTTTCTGTGTTAAAAGGTTGCAGATGCATTGTTAGTGGTTCTTATAGTATATAGGATGCTAAGGTGTTGTTGGGTGGCTTATGTGGTATTTAATGCTTTGTCTTTCTTGTTGTAGATCTGTTAGATTGTTAGGTCGTCATCTGATTCTCAGGAAGTTGTATAGTCCTTTTGCTATTGTCTTGGTTCGGATCTCTGTAAAGCTGCTTAGGTGGTTGCTAAGGTGTTACTTTGCAGTTCATAGGCTTCATAGGCAGTTTGTTTCAAGGATGCTGTGGTTTATTTAGAGTTTTTTTTAGGCTGGCTCAGATCCAGTATCTGGTTTGAATGGGGCTTTTGGGGTTTTGGAATTTGGTGGTTGCAGGTTGCAGGGACATTATATAAAGTAAGATGTTTGCTAAGGTGTTGTTAGGTGGCTTATGTGGTATCACATGCTGTGTCTTTCTTTATAATTTTTTTTGTTGCTATCTGAATATTAGGAAGATTTATAAATAGCTATTTTGCCTTTGTCTTGGCTCTGATCTCGGTAAAGCTGCTTAGGTGGTTGCTAAGGTGTTGCTATGCAGTTTATATGCTTCATAGGCAGTTTGTTTCAAGGATGCTGTGGTTTATATGATCATTTCCACAAGTCTGGGGAGTTTTTATCTGTTCTGTATGGCCTCTTCAGCCACATTGTCCCACATTGTCTGTCATCAGTTGGGTGGGCTTTTCTGTTTTCTGTGTAAAAGGTTACAGGGACATTGTCAGTGGTTATTATAGTATATACGAATGTTTGCTAAGGTGTTGTTGGGTGGCTTATATGGTATTTCATGCTGTGTCTTTCTTTATCCTTTTTCTTGTTGTAGATCTGTTTATTAGTACATTATCCGATTCATAGAAGGTTTTATAGTCCTTTTGCCATTGTCTTGGCTCGGATCTCTGTACATCTGCTTAGGTGGTTGGTAAGGTGTTGCTTTGCAGTTTATAGGCTTCATAGGCAGTTTGTTTCAAGTATGCTGTGGTTTATCTGATAATTTCCACAAGTTTTGGGAGTTTTTATCTGTTCTGTATGGCCTCTTCACTCATATTGTACCCACATGTGCCTGGTCTTGGGGACTCTACAGGGACATTGTCAGTGGTTCTTATAGTATATAAGATGTTTGCTGAAGTGTTGTTGGGTGGCTTATGTGGAACCTCATGCTGTGTCTTTTTGCCATTGTCTTGGCTTGGATCTTTGTAAAGCTGCTAAGGTGGTTGCTAAGGTGTTGCTATGCAGTTCATGTGGTATGTGGTATTTGGTGGTATATGGTGGAGAGTTCAGTGTTCAGTGTGATCTGGAGCTGAACTCTGATAACTGAGGCAGGCTTTCTCTCTCTCTCTTTCTCTCTCTCTCGTGCTCCTCTGCTCACCGTGAGCCAATTTAAATTCACTTTGAAGGAAAAGTCAGTGTAGGAATTGAACCTGCGGAGAGTAAAGTTTGCGTTCACCCACCTCACCGTGTTCCTCACCTCCCGCTCAGCCAGAAAAAACTCTGATCTTTCCTCAAACTGATTTCCATTCACTCCTATATTATTTGGCAGGGTGTAAATGAGGCATGAAGCCAGCTTTAAGTTATGCCAGGCTGAGCTATGTTTTCACCTCATTTGGAATTATGATAACCTTCATTTCTTATGCTTATAGGTTCTAATCACAGAAGCTTCTCATTACCATCTGTTAATCTTGTTGCTTGAGAGGGAAAAAAGGAACTCAATTACAATATTTCAAGGTTTATTAATTTAATGGTATTTTGGGGTTTGATATTTCATTACTTCTCTTTGTTTTCCTCTCATTGATACACAGCATGGGAGGAGACGGAGATAACAGAGGGGATAAATAAGGATTTACTTGTTTATTTTTATTTGCATAAATTAACTCACTGCAAAGAGATCCAGCGCTGATAATCTTTCCATGTCTGTGAAACAAAAAAATATATCATTTTATTGATTACTGAACTCTTATTTATTTGAAATTCACACTTATGTATAATGTTTGATAATTACTCAATCTGCACATCATGTAGAATGAAGCAAATTCTCATTTAATTTCATTCATTCCTATGATATGCTCCAGCATTAATGGCAATTAATTTAAAACACATGATAAAGAGCACAGACTGGGTTCATTTCTGTGTATCGTTGTCTCCCTCTGCTGGATGGGGACCAAAATCACATACAGCAATATAAAAAAACTACAAATTATATACTTTTTATTCATTTATACAGTATAAATGTTTGAATGTGCATTCATTGGTTATCAGAGACATTCACATTCCAGATCCTGAAATCTTAGATGATTGATTAGTCTGATCTGATTAAAATTATTTAGTAAATTCTTAAGATTAACTACAAAATGCTAATGATTAAAGACAATACTGACATGCCACATGAAATGGGACCAGGACTGGGACTATTTTATAAGGGTTTATACCTGATAAAAAAAACTATTTTTACTAAATTACTAATCTAATTGCTTTCAATTACTTTTGTATTACCCATCTTATTAAAGCTACAAATTAAAATAAAGAAAAAACAACATAAAAAATATCTAAATACAGTTTACACCCATTGTTCCTATGGGCATGGCTCTAAAAAAAATAGCTGTAACGTAATTTAGTTGATTAAAATTACGAAATCGAATTACTTTTAATTATTTTTGTATTACGTATCTTATTAAAGCCACAAATTAAAATAAAGAAAAAAAAACTACATAAAAAACAGCAACATTAAAAAAAAATCATACGCAAATACAGCTTACACCCATTGTTCCTAATATGGGCATGAATCTGAAAAAAAACTTAACTGTAACATAATTCGATTGATTAAAATTACATAATCAAATTCCTTCTAATTACTTTTGTATTGCCTTTTGTAAAGCCACAAATTAAAATAAAGAAAAAAACAACAACATAAAAAACAGCAACAATAAAAAAAATCATACACAAATACAGCTTACACCCATTGTTCCTAATATGGGCATGACTAAAAAAAAGTAACTGTAACATAATTCAATTGATTAAAATTCAAATTACTTTTTATTACTTTTGTATTGACCATCTTATAAAAGCCACAAGTTAAAATTTTGTAAAAAAAAAAAAACAACATAAAAAAGCAACATTAAAAAAAAAATCAAATGTAAATACAGCTTACACCCATTTTTCCTAATATGGGCATGACTCTAAAAAAAATGTAACTGTAATGTAATTTAATTGATTAAAATTACGTAATCTAATTTTTTTAAAGTACTTTTGTATTACCCATCTTATTAAAGCCACAAATTAAAATAAAGAAAAAAAACAACATAAAAAAACAGCAACATTTAAAAATAATAATACGCAAATACAGCTTACACCCATTGTTCCTAATATGGGCATGACTCTGAAAAAACTTAACTGTAATGTAATTCAATTGATTTAAATTCCGTAATCTAACTACTTTCAATTACTTTTGTATTACCCATTTTATTAAAGCCACAAATTAAAATAAAGAAAAAAGACAACATAAAAAAACAGCAACATTTAAAACACCCATACACCCATTGTTCCTAATATGGGCATGACTCTGAATACACAATCCAATCAAAAATATAATTGAATTCCCAGAAACAATTTTTTTCATACTAAACCACTCTTTGTTTTTATATCATTTTGAATTATTGCTTCAATTTGGGAAATTCACTGGAATTCCAGTTTAAAGCTGTTCTTATAGAGATTTGGTGAAATCTTACAATCCCTGGAAAGTGAGAGTACGTCTGAAAGTGTGGAGTTAATCTCTTTTCCCTTAGAGATCAGACCCTGAGAATCTGAATTTCTGATCACGCTGAGATGATGAGTGTTTTAAATCTGTCAGTAAATCAGTGTGTGTGGGCTGATGGGTAATAACGGAGAGCTCAGGTGTTTTTAAATGACCCTTTTCATAGACTTAAGTTATTCTGCATGTGTGGAGGTGTAAGCTGCTGATTACAGTGGTGTACAGCAGCGGTTACTATGGAAATATTTATTAGCATTGTTGCTGCATCCCTGCTTTCAGCCACAATTAAGTGTAAGATTAAGCCGTCAAAAATGTGTAAAAAAAAAAAAAAAACTTTAGTTTTTTTATGCACCATACATTCATGTATATACTTAGAAATAGTGTATAGAGGTGTTTTAATTATATCAATACAAAGTTTAAAGGTATATTAATGATGGCCAATATTTTTTTTAGATAAAAATACAACATTTTATATATATGTAAATGTATCCAGGTAATTAAAAAAAAAGATTCACTTATTTATAATCACCTTTTACCTCTTTCTCTATTCAACCTGTGGTCTGAGGCCCTCCAGTGGGCTGCAATGGCATCTTCTTATTTCTTTTTTCTATTATTTTTAAATATATTTCTGTAGCTTTTCTTTTATTATGTATAGATATATCAGCTAACACAATTTAAGGTTTAATTGATATTATTTAGGGTTATTAATTCAGATTCAGGATTGTTGCTAGTTATGCCAGTATTAGTGCCATTTCAAATAATCAGAATTAGTATATAAGTTTGAGTAAGATGTTTTTTTTGTGTTATTGCATTAAAAAACCCTGAATATCCTAAATCCTAATAATTAGTTTGATACATTACATTAATTGTTGTGCTGTATTTATTTAGATTTTAAATTTACTGGATACTGGATACATTTACTGGATTTTTGTTTTACATTTCCGTTTTCTGAGTTACAGTTTCTTCCCATTTATTGAAAAAAATATTCTATCTCTGTGTTTCTATCTTTTCCTGTGCCTGTCTGTTTTCCTAGCCATGTATTTTCTTGCACATGGCTCTATGTTCTCCTTGTCTCTGCCCCTGTCTTTAGTGCTTCCTCTTGTGTTCATTTGTAACTCCGCCCCTGTTTCTTGGTGTTTCCTGTTTCCTGGGTGGGTAACTAAGTTAAGTAAAGCTGAGCGAAGTAAACAAAACTGTTTATTTTGGTAAGTAAAGCGCTTCCATTTAGTTACAGTAAGCTTATATTTCCAAATTTCTCCAGCACTAAGGCTGGAGCATTAGCATTAGTGGCTAACTGCTAGTGCTTGCGGTTTGTCCCATGTAGCTAGTTTTAACATAGTAAACGTGCAGGCTAGAGTCTGATATACTCACCTCTGATTGGCGAAAGAGCTGGAGATTAGCGCGGTTAGCGGCTAAAGCTAATGCTGCTACAACAGTGCTAGCCGGGGATAGCAGGAGGCTACAGGCTGATAATACTCCCCTCTGAATGGTGAAAGAGTGTGGTTAGTGTGGTTAGCGGCTAATGCTAATACTACTCCAGTCTTGAGTCTCGGTGCTGATGAAATTAAACTGAAACTCCTGTATATCGCTGTACTTTAATGGAAAGGCTTTACTGCTTCTTACAAATTGAATTGTGGAAATCATACATAAGGTGCACAGCATTAAAAGGCACACTGGTGATTTTTAGGATAATTAAAGGATTTTAGGTGCACCTTGTAGGAAAATACGGTACATCATTTTTTTAAAAATTGTGCAACATATTATATATTTTATATCTACGCTGCTTATTTTATAATAAGGTATTTCTAACATGAGTTTCTACCCTGGCACTATCCAAAGAGTCACCAATACATCCTTTATGATGTCATACTCACTGTACCATTTATACACTCGTATTGTAACTGTATTGTCTATGCATTGCTGTGAGTGTGCTGATCCTCCATATTAAGGAAAGCACCCTGGCCTGATGCTCAGTATGAGGGTGAGCACCTGCTCGTTCTCCAGCTATCAGACGCCCACGTGGTGTCATACGCTTCCCATTACCAAGGACTAATAGTTTATTTAATGGGCCAGCAAGTTCTTGTGGATGGCTGGTGAAGCCAGACGCTGCTCATTAACCAAACAAATGTTAAATTACAATGCATCATAAAGCCTGCCTTATTTGTAAGGTGCTAAATACATTAGTCTTCAGTTATCTAATTTTCCACAACAACAATACATCATGTGATTTAGGCACTCAGTAACGGCAGCAGCAGCGGCTTCGGCAGCCGTCGTCATCATCATCAGCTCTTAAAGGAAGAGAGAAAGAAACGCACTGACTGAGCTGAGCTGCTTCTGCGGCAAATAAATGGAACATGAGTCGTTGGCCATGCTAAATGGCTTGCAACGCATAATCATCTAACTAATAATGGGGCTGCCATTAGACTGGATGAGATGGATGGTGCAGTGTGTGGAAAAGAAACAGGAGGAACTAGAAAATATAGAGGGAGAGCTATTTGTGTCATTCTCAGCCATATCAAAGTATTACGGTATCACAGTATGATGGTATTTTACAACTACCCAAACTTTTGCAACTTATGGCCCACTTAACCCACCACCAAACTTTCCCTGGCCCCCAGGATTATTTTAAACAGCACAACCATCAGCTTTGTGGAAAATCACTGCCCTAAAGCATTAAAATAACAATACCACTAATATCACTACTACTAATACTGATAATAATACACTGCCATGTCTATGTCACATGATTTATTTTAAATTCAGTGGTGCATTATTTTTTCACCAAGATTTTGCAGCAGCATTGATGATGGTAGAGTCTGACCACTGCACAAAACTTTCTCCATACAGCACATCCCAAAGATTCTCAATGAGGTTAAGGTCTGGACTCTGTGGTGAACTCTCTCAATCCATGTGTGAAAATGATGATCTCATCCTCCCTGAACCCTGAACTCTTTCACAATTCCAGCCCCATGAATCCTGACATTGTTCATCTTGGAATATGCTTGTGTTTATCAGGGAAGAAAAAATCCATTGATGGAATAACCTGGTCTATATTCAGTATATTCAGGTAGTCAGCTGACCTCATTCTTTCAGCACATACTGTTACTGTATGTATCTGAGTTACTGTATAATCTGAATTTTAAATGTACTGGATGTTTGCAGTAGGATTAAATTATTTTCTGGAAACAAGTACATTTTAGTTGTTTTTCTGAGCTGGATTTTTCTCCAAAAGTTGTTGACAGTCTGAGGGCACTCTGCTTATGTCTGTAGGTTATTCAGAACCTGCATTCTGAAGCCACAGCAATGCTAAAAGTTGTTCAGCCGCAGTGCTACCAGCTAGCTTCGGCAGGCTTAAAGCCACAAAGCCAACTTAATTTTCTGAGCTTTATTCCTTGCTGATTGCAATTGTTGCGTTGATTTATCCCACATTCCTTTAGGAAACATCCAAAGGCGTCCCACACTGCTAATTTTAGTTTTAGAAATGCTTTCTACAAAATCTTGTAGAAAGTTTTATCTGATCCATATAGATAGTTACTTTAGCTAAAGCAGGATCAACTGCTGTGAGTTAATTTCAGCATATAATATACAAATAGTATAACAAAAAAATCTAGTTTGTTTAAATAATTTACAGAAACAGTTTTTTATTACCATAATAAATTTAAGTAGTATCACAGAGTTGACCATATTAGATATTATGTGTACTGAAAGGATATGTATTTAATCACACAAATTGATAAGCAACAATCAAAAGATTGATCTTCTGAAACCTTATGAACTAAACATTGCCAGGAATTCCAGAACACACTGTATGTTTTTCACCGACAAAGGGAGTAACTGTGTTCTCAGATCTGTAATCCTGTGTAATTAGACAGCAATCAAGCAAATTCATAATCATAACAACTGAAAACCAGTTAGGCCTTAAAGGAAGATCAGATAATGTGTAGATGTTGCCAAGCTGTCAAGCAAATCATCAGAACATTTCACTTTCAGTTTTTCTACACAGTGTTTTCTATAAACAGTGATGTAAATATGAACGCTTAAGTAACGTATTCAGGTCATTAGAGGTCTACAGGCCAAGACCTCCATACTCAATCCTGACCATTCAGATTCCAAACAGAACCTGGAATTCTTGGATTTTCTCATTCCCAACATGACTGCAGGCGGTCCATTATAGAATTATATTATAGAATATTGAATATGTGAAACTACCTGTTCAAAAACTGAAACTAAAGTGGAGGTTGACCATGCACCATGACAATGACTGGAATTCACTATTGAAATTCCCCACGTTATGCATGTTAGCAACCTGCTGTTTGTGCAGCGTCCCTTTTCCTGGTGTGACCTGAGATCACCCGAGTCTTTATCTGATGATGTGACAGAAAGCTCATCCTGAAACTAGTGAAGGTGCTCTTTATAAGAAAACCTGCTCAGTTCTGCACAGATTTCCTACAAAACCAGGAAAACAAAACTTTAACATTCTAACAGGAAAAAGCCGGCCAACAGATTACAGATTACAGCCAACAGATTACTTTTAATCAGAAGCAGAAATTGTTGCTACATTTATATTGTAAATGTAATTATGCAAATCCAAAGCATTGTGTCAGGTAGTATGGATTTAGAACACTGGAGGTTTTAATTGTTTAGTTTTTGTTAAGCAAAATAAAATGTACTGCATAAAAACAACTTTATATACTTTCTATTACTATAATTACATTATTATATAATTATAATAATAATCATTGTAGTTTTGTAATTTTAGTATGTACGTTTTACTGTTATCAGCACTCTTAGAAATAGTATCAGAACTAGTTAGTACTTCTACTGATACTACTACTAGTACTACTACTACTAATAATAATAATAATAATAATAATAATAACAACAATAATAATAATAATAATATAGTAGTAGTAGAAGTAATATTCAATAATAAATAAGATAATTAGTCATGACAAATTACAAATCCTTAACAAATCATGTGACTTCCTGCACTAAGGACCACTCTCATTCAATGGACACAAAGAGATAGGTCCATTTTTGTAAAAAAAAAAAAAAAAAAAAAGGTTCGCCACAGGTCATTTACTGCAAATATTAATCTGGAGAACAAGACCAGCAAACAAGAACAAGAACAAGAACAAGTGTTTTATGAGCGCTTCCACATCTGCCTTGTTTGATGGGTGAGCAAATACTTTTGTTAATATAGTGTTTTGACAATCTGTCCCTTTTGGGAAAATCTGATATTTTCTTTACAATTGTACCATATTTTTTGCACTAAATGGCGCACCGAGTTATAAGGCACACTATCAGTGAAGGTCTATTTTTTTGGTCTATTTTCATACACAAGGCGCAACAGATATAATATAAGCCGCATTATGCAACACTACTAATTAACGGTTGGCAAGACCTGTAAAGCCTAGCTAAGTAAACAAAACTGTAATTCTTAAAATAAATATTTTAAAGTCAAACGAGCGCTGAATGTTAATCTACACAGATTTTTCTCTTTAAAACTGTTTATTTGGATGAGTAAAGCGCTTCCATTTATTTACAGTAAGCTTAACCAGGCTACAGGCTGATAAAACTCACCTCTGAATGGGAAAAGAGCTGGTGCTTAGCATGGTTAGCGGGTAATGATAATGCTGTTCCAGCAGTGTTAGCCAGGGTAAGCAGCAGGCTACAGGTCGATAATACTCACCCATGAACAGCAGAAGAGCTAGCGCTTAGTGCGGTTAGCGGGTAATGAAAATGCTGTTCCAGCAGTGCTAGCCGGGGTTGGCAGCAGGCCACAGGCATTCATACATAAAGCATTATAAGGCGCTCTGAATGATCTGGAGAAAATGAAAATATTTTAAGTGTGCCTTATAGTGCAAAAAATATGGTAAGTCATTTTATTTTAATACACTGCATAAACTGCATGTTTTTTTCTCATGTAAAAAGGTCAAATTAAAATAAAAAATGGTTGATATATTGTGTTATGATAGAATCGTAATAAGCAACTGTTGTCTTATTTATTTATTTTTACATCAGTTTAAATAAAAAAAGCAGAGGCAGATTTAAAGAAAAGTTAATTGTAAGTATTAAAAACTAAACATCTATAATTAAATAAAATTATGGAGCGGTAGCAACTCATGGAAACGTATGTCTCACTCACAGTGCACTCATATGTGTTTATATTAAGTGAATTACAATCCATTATTATATCTGAGCTCTGCGATGGTGTGAGCTGTGTCCCTGTAAACCTGTCAGCAGTAATTACTCCATCAGTACTGCCTGAGATCACAGTGCAGCAGTTGGAAGCTGACAGAGCTCCGTCACGTCTTGCTTTCTCTGATGGAGTCTTCTCGGCTCCCATATGCAAACATGGCCCTCTGTGTCTCCGAAAAAAGACTGCCTGACAACATTATATGAAGACTAATGGCCTGTCAGGATTCCAGCATGTATTGGTTTGGCTGTTCTGAAGGATGCAGTGTGTATATAATGGCCCTAACCCCGAATGCATGATGTTTATAGATGCAGAGATATCAGTGTATTATATAAAGCAGAATTCTGAGCTGTGGGGTGTGCAGGCAGGGTGTGTGAGGCTATGATCTGATGTGTGTTACTTTTGTCACAGGTTTCAAAGCAACACTTGTTGCCTACCTCCGCTGTGCGTGTCGAGGCAGGCTGTGTCTTCTGTTAACGTCACCTATGAGTGGGAGTTGTACCAAAAAGTTTCTATTTCTTCACTGACACCTACACAGTGCAAACTTTCCATTTCAAATAATCTGCTTTCAGCAAAGTGAATTTCCAGGTAGAGTTAGCAACGGCTAATCACAACTATTTTTTATTAATCAGTCATTAATTCATACATTATTCTTCTAATCAAATTGTTCAAATTTTTAAAATAGATTTTATTTATTTGTTTTATATATATATATAGTGTCTATTACCCTGTTGGGGCATCTCTAACCTGAATAAAAGATGACACACGGTTTTGGCATAGTGGTTTATTGGTTCCGTTTGGCATTCTGCCGCACATTTGCCCGCAGATGTCAAAGATAGACCTGCAGTAGCTGGCATCCCATGAATGTTTGATTGCCCATAAATCTGGTGATCAGGCTTCCCAAGGAAGTGTTGCAATCTGGCAGAGACTTTCTTAGGAAACCCTTGCTGCGTGTAGATGAGCATTATCCTGCTGAAAAATGCCAGTAGCTTAGGAAACTGTATTGATCCACAGCAAAAGCAGGATTAAAGCACTCAATACTCAGCAGATCCCAAACAGAATGCCTTTATTATGACTAATTATTGGAACACAAAATTTGTTTGATACGCTCATTAAACCATGACCTACATACACAGGTGACTCCAATTATGGGAAAGAGTTAAGGTGCCAATTGCAAGTTTTTGTCCTCTTTGCATCCTCTCTGAAAAGTGGCAACATGAGAGCCTCAAAACAACAACTCTCAAATGACATGAAAACAAAAATTGTTCAACATCATGGTTTAGAGGAAGGATGCAAAAAGAGATTTTAAAATCTCAGAGATTTCAGCTGGCAATTTCCACTGTGAGGAACATTGGAACGTGGAAGGAAATGGAAGAACCACAGGCACAGTTCTAGATAAGGCCTGAAGAAAAATCTCAGGTAAGCAGAGGAGAAGGATGGTGAGAACAGTCATAGTCAACCCACAGACCTCCAGACCGGCTCCAAAGAACTACAACATCATCTTACTGCAGATGGAGTCATTGTGCATTGTTCAATTATTCAGTGCACTTTACATAAGGAGATGCTGTATGGGAGAGTTAAGCTGGATACTTTAACAAGACAACGACCCTAAACACTAAACACTGCTCAAAATCTACTAAAGCATTCATGCAGAGGAACAAGTACAACATTCTGGAATGATCATCTCAGTCCCCAGACCTGAATATTATTGAAAATCTGTCTGAACTGGAGATTTTTTGTAAAGAAGAATGATCCAAAATCTTTAAAATCTTCAACCAGAAGCCAGACTCTCATTGAAAGCTATAGAAAGCATTTAGAGGCTGTTATTTTTGCAAATGGAGGATCTATTAAATATTTATGCAATTATGCCCCTGCCTAATTTTGTTTAAAGAATTATTGCACACTTTCTGTAAATCCTATAAACTTCCTTTCACTTCTCAAATGTCACTGTGTTCATCTGCTATATAGTATATTTAACTGAAATTGCTGATCTGAACAACCAATGATTTATAAAGGAAAATTATGAAAATTATCAGAGATGCCCAAACCTTTTTTAAACCACTGTATAATATATATAGTCTTTCAGAGTATGTTGCATATTGCACTGGTAATGCACCTCTTGGTGAAAGATTGGTGTTGGTGTGGATGGTGCACATGTGTCCTAATAAAAATCTCTATGAGTTTAAATCAGATGTACTAAGTGGTGCAGTATGTTAGAGTGTATGTCCACTTTAATGGTCAAATTTTCAGATCAGAATTTTACATTTCACAGGTGAAACTACTGTGATGTAATTATTAAATCACATGCTGATATCCAGAGCTTGTGCCTTCCAGGCAGTTCACGATTTTCAATAGGATCACTCCACTTTCAGTTTCATTTTTATTAAGACTCTCTCTGTCTGCAGGCTTCGGTTGATTCTTACATCACTAAGGAAAGAATGCAAGAGTACCTGCAGGTCCTCTGGGGAGGTACGGTTAATCAGGTAGCAGCAGAAAACCCTGAGTGAATGAGATCCTCCTCTGTGCAGAGCAACACCAGGCTATTACGGACCAATTCTGTCAGACAGTTACTTTAGTCCTCAGAGACCCTAAACCTACACACATTTTCATTCTGCTCCAGCTCTCAGCACCTCATATACAGCTAATCAGTGCAGGTACAACACTGATTATGTGAGACAAATCTCCTGAGAGGAAGAATGGCACACAAATGTGAGCTGGAAGTTCTCAACAGTTTCAAATAAGTAAAGCAACTCAACAAGTTTATGAGTAAACCTAGCAACCCCAAAACACAGCAGCCAGGTTAATAGCATCTGACTAGCAATGCTAAAAGTTTCTATAGCATAACATAATATTTCTATACAATGTATCCAAACTTATATTTAAAACATTGAATATAATCAAGAGGAAGATGGATGACACAGGCCATCAAACCAAACTGAACTGCTTGATTTTTTTCACCATGAGTGACATAAAGTTATCCAAAAGCAGTGTGTAAGACTGGTGGAGGAGAACATGCCAAGATGCATGAAAACTGTGACTAAAAACCAGGGTTATTCCACCAAATATTGATTTCTCAACTCTCTAAAACTTTATGAATATGAACTTGTTTTCTTTGAATTATTTGAGGTCTGAGGTCTGAAATCTCTGCATCTTTTTTGTTATTTCAGCCATTTCTTATTTTCTGCAAATAAATGCTTTTATAATATTTTTATGTTGTCCGTAGTTTAAATAATAAAACAACAATGTTCATTTTACTCAAACATAAAATATTCTTAGCTCAAGTATATGTAAAATAGCTGCTCTATTGTGGTCTATTCTGTGGGGCCCTAACCATGGAAGAACAGTGTGAAAAGAGGATAATAAGCAGATTTGTAGTCCTGTATTTACAGGACTACAATCTGTAAATACAGAACTACAATGTGTCCTGTATAATCAGAGGAGCTGAGAGAAAAAAAAACAGGATAATGTATGTGGTCACAATGTTATGCTTGACCTGCTTATAGGATTTTTTATGCTCATATGCTCTGCGAATTAGCAAATGGGTATTCTTTATTTTAAATAATAACTAGCTTTTACTTACTTTTTTAATGCACCTATGACTCAAATAAATAACGCAATCTCTAAAGGTATGTGAGCAAGGCCTGCTGAAGCATTTCCAAAAACCTATGTACAAACCAACCAACATTTATAGGAATTAATAATAATTCCAGTAAACCTCTATTTCATCTGGATCTATTCCAAAGGGGTGGCAGTTGGGCATATGACAATTTGTGAACAGGTTAGTTACTCCTGTTAGTTACTTCCTGTTACACAAAAGCCACCACGACTCAATTAGTGAAATAACTGGAAAACTCAACCAGTTCTACATCTCCACATTCCTAACGCAGGGGGAGTCCGGTACGACAGAGCGGAAAACTGCAGAGATGCCCAGTTTCACTTTGCGTAAGCCTCACAGGTGTGGTACACCTGCTGCAGCATCCCTACTGTATAAAAGCAGCATGACTCTGCATGGCTCAGCATCACACCTGCATCCAGACACCACTTCAGTCTTCAGACCAAGAGAGAGAGAGAGAACACACAACTACAGGTGAGAAGATCCTGCTTCAGATTACAGAAATATATAGATAATATATTTTGATAAGACTTTATTTTGATGGTCCATTTGATGGCCTTATTGATGCTCAACATTCAACTGCATGTCTATTAAATGCAATTGAACTGAAATGTGAACGTAAATGATTCTCTGTAGGGTTAGGTTCTAGTTTGAATAATTTATATTCAACATAAATAAGTTGCATTAAAAATACAGTTGAATGTTAGATAAATGTCAGTTGAGCATCAATGAAACCATTCAAGTAAAGTGTTACCCAGATTTTCACCTTTTTGAATATGTAAGCCTTAAATTATGGCCTTATCATAAATAAGTATGCGTTTGTGGCTTTGCTCATGTTTTATTTAGTTTATTGATCTTAAAGCAAATCATTTTGATGCTCCACTGACTGTTGTATGGAGCATACACACTAAGATAAGGGCTGTACCTTATATTGAGGTACAAAAAGTACCTTTTAGTGAAAGTCCTTTTTTGTACCCATGGTTTTTGTGCCAGGAAAGGTTATAAATATATTAAACATTATCATCAACTGAATATGGCTCGAATCATCACTTCACTTGATCATCACTTGATGATCCAAAATTGTCTGGCTTTCAAATAAAAAATGTGTAATTAAAATATATATAGTTTGTTAGTACAGTGATACAGAATACTGAATGTACCCTTTGGCTGGATAAATGGTACAAATTTGTACTTATTGCTGTTAGAAATTACTTTGTACTTCAGAGGGAACAAATCTGACCCTGTAAAGACCAATATTGTACCTTTGAGGGTACAATTATTAAGAGTGTACCTTTGAGTACAAAAAAGTACTGATATCATACCTCTGTTTTTTAGAGTGTAGCATCCCTTTTGTTGCCACTCTGGGTTTGGCATGCTGCTAACTGCACTATGTAACTTTAGTGAAGCAGGCATAAATCATATTAATGTAAAATTCATTAGAGTAACATTACTCTAGAAAAATATGTCTTTTAGAGCAGTGCTTCTCAACCTTGATTTAGTTCATTAACATATTGAGTGTCAGTGAGTATGCTAAAGCAGGAAAAGCACTAAAATGTGCAGGGCAGTGGACCTCCAGGACCTGGGTTGAGAGAAACATACTGATTTAAGTGAGGTTTAAAGTGTGAATTACATTTTCTAACTGTAGGGGGAGACCAAGGGGCATAAATACCAATTTTTTACAGTTTGCATTAAGACTTATTCATTTCCCAGACAGGAATTAAACCTTGTCTTGGACTAGACAGTATTTTACATAGAGATTTTCAATGGAAAATAAAATATAGTCTTAGACTACGCTTAGTAAGTGCCTCATTAATCAATACACTTGTGAAAAGGTAGTATACTTTTTTTAAATTCAAATTAGAAAAAGAATACTAATACTAAAAGTGAATTTTCAATTAAATATACTTTTTGAAAATACACATTAAATATGCTTTCTCTGTATTTCCATAAAATGTATTTTTAAGCAATATGCTTTAAATTGCAGATATGTTTTTGTACAATTGTATAAATTGTATTTAGTGGCATTAAATACTGCTTAAAGAGCACTTTAGTGTATATTTTTCCCAGTAGCATTAAGGTGTACACAATATGTGCATTAATATGCATTACAATAAGTAGTACATTTACAATACACTTCAAGTGCATTAAAAATGTTGTTTAAAAAATACATACTTAAATCTGCTTAAGTTCACAGAAGATATACAAAAACAAACACTCAAAAGCACAATTTAATGCTTTTATGTTGTATTTAAATATTGCTTTATTACAACTGAAATATACTTAAGTTGCCATAAGTTGTTCCAAAATAGTACATTTAGTATGTATTTAATTACATATTTTAATTAAAAAAATTATGTACTTTTCCATGTTAAGTATGCTTTAAAAAATATATATACTCAATATACTTTTGTTTTACGAGGGTAAGATTTAGTGCTCAATTACAGCCATTTAAAGTTTAAAAAACTTTAGGTTAATTTGCTATTGTTTCCAATAGCTAATGTTACTTAACTGTATGTGTAAAAACCCACAGGTATATAAAGATGATCTGGATCAGAGCCTTCATTATCGGCAGCCTGCTGTCTCTGCTCGAAGCTCATAAACAGTGCACACAGCTGATCAGATGGGGGAACCTGTACAATGCCTTGACTGCAATGGTGAGTGGAGGCATATTGCACCTTTCATCTCAGAGGCTCTTTAATTTGCAGCTTTTATATAAATTATATGTGAAAATCTTTTTATTTCCTGCAGAGCACGGATATATCTGGAATCTGTGCTCCTCACTACAACATAGACAACCTTTGTGATCCAGCTCATATGCTGAACCAGGTAAAGCATTCATTATAAAGAGCTAATTCCTCATATTTTTGCTGTCCTATGAAAAACAAGTATCTCTATTTTTGTTTATGACATACTTTGAACACACAAACTGTTCTGTACACTGTGCCAATTTAATTTATTAAAAAACAGACCAATAGAAAATGTTTAAACTACCCTTAAAAACGTGTTTTCCATTGACTTCTATTAAAGGTTCAGATGTTTTTTTCTCTCTCCTGTAAAGTTGTTGTTTTGGAGATACTTGTTTTTATAATTAAACAGCAACGATACACATATAAAGCTAGTTGAAATGTGCAACTTCAATGTCTGAATGAAAATATCTCATACGTTATCTTTATGCACTACTCAGGTGGAGCTGAACGCTGTAGTGATGGCTGACATCATGAAGAAAGCGGAATCGATTTACAGCAAAAATCCAAACCCTGAACATTTCATCATGGGTCTTAAACACACCCTCAACACTCTAGCACCCTGTGTAAGTACTATCAATGTTCTATTAACTGTGCCTTAATTGTTATTACAGCGTGATTAGGTGTTTGATAAGCCTGTGCTTTATTTTCCAGGTCCATCATGCACACAACGCTGACCATGAACCTGTAACTGCATGCTTCAACAAGCTGGAGGCTTTTATTCAGGACAATATGGTGAGTCTTCACTGTAAGCCCAGATAAGTTGAATTTACTTAAAAAAAAAAATTGAGCAACGGTTGCCTTTAAACATTAAACATCAAGTTATTACAACTAAAAGGGAAGTTGATCCAACTCTGTTTTATTTTTGTTATACTGTAAGACCAGATAAATTAAGTTTACTTAACTATTTTAAGGCATCCGGTTTGCTTCAATTTTTTAAGTACTAAAGAATGAAAACTTGAGTTAGCATAAATTAAAACATCAAGTTAATACAACTAAAATAGAAGTTTTAGTTGTATTGATTTCTTCTTACTTTTCTATTTAATTGCAATTTACTTAAATATTTATTTTATAAATATTCACACTGTAAGCCTGGAAAAGGTCAATTTAGAGGCCAAACAGTTAATCATAATATATGATCTACAAGTTTACCAAACATAGCCCCGGGGGAAATGACTACACTGGTGGTGAGTGTCAGAAACTGGAGGACACACCCAAAATGCAAATAATTTGCCCGAACAGATTAAACTTATTTATTATATATAAGTTGACTCAACTCAAAGGTCTTCGTTTAAATGTATAAGCGCCCACAAATGTTCACCTAATTTATAATAGTCAAATTTATAATAATTGAAATAATTTAATATTTACAATATTTCCTCTTTTGTATACCCATTTTTGTATTTTACTACTTGAATCAGCAAAATAAGCAAGAATTACTCATAATGCTATACTATGTCTAGTATTTATTAGAGAGGCAAGTGTTCCATTTTCTTTTTTCAAATAAGTATGTTTATATAATTATATTGAAATATGCTGTGTCAGAATTTTCCTCCCAAATATGTTAAATTAAGCAAATAGACAGTTACTATTTTTGTTACTACTAGTATTACTTTATACAAAATAAAAAAAAATCAATGATAATACATTATTATATAGAAATAATTTAATACATGACTATTACAAAATAATAAAAATAGAACAATATAAAATACTAAAACTACATAAATTATAGACTGAAAAAGTCTAAAATTTTTTGTTTAATGTTTTGTATGTTTAATTTTAGTACACTTAAACCCTATCCTAACCTTAGTCCTACCCTTAACTTCAAAGTTGGGCTAGACAGTTAATATTTGTGGTGATTTTAACATCTATAGATAATCTACAGGCAAGAGTCTTCTACCAGAATAGAGTGAAACCAAAGAGTGTGTTATTGACCACTAACCGACAGATCAGAAGAGCATTTATCTTTTATCGGGAACAGTTTAAAAACTCCCTGTTTGAGGGTTTTTTTTTTGCTCCTGGAAAAATCCTGACATTTCCTGTTTTGGGTTTCATCCCTTAAACCAGTTTCTGTATGTTTCTGAAAAAGTTTGACAGTGACTTATGGAGGGTGTTTAAAGTTGTCTGTCTCTCTGTGTTTAGGCTCATGCTGGCTGTGCGTGGGAGATCGTTAATGCGAGAGTGAGAGAACTCCTTCAGAGGCTGGAGAAACGCACGCTCAGAAAACGACGCTGAAGAGTTTTCCTTTATCTGCTTATGTATACTGTACATATACTGTACACTGATCAGCCATAACATTAGCACCATGCACCTAATATTGAATAGGCTCCCCTTATCCACCACCTCTGACGTTGTAATGTGGTATTTGGCACCAAGATGTTAGCAATTATTAGGTGGGACCATGACCTTTAGTAAGCCTATGGTACCCTACTTATAATAGGATGTTTAAGAGATATTCTAACCCAGACATCTGGCCATAACAGTTTGGCTCTTGTAAAAAAAATCCTTTGCCCATTTTTCCTGCTTCAGGAAGTCCGTATGATGAAGTTAGTTCACTCAGTGGCCATATAAGATTATAAGACATATAAGTCCTTACTCTTTGAATGGGAGAGGCAGTTTTTCACTGTTTGGCTCAATAATGCACAAAAAAAAACATGATTTCTTTGCTTAGCATGGCTGCTGCGCCTGAGCAGATCTCCACATCAAAGGGGGGATTCCCCACTAACACACTGCCCCTCCTCCACCCTTCACAAGACCAACAAGCTGACTGGCTCTTTCTGTTGAAGGGCGGGACTTTATTCGTAAACAGAAGCCATGTTAAGCATTATAAACACTCATTTTCATATTTTAACCAGTAGCTGGTCTCCTCAGTAATAACATCTCTGTTTAAATACATCAACTTTAGGAACTAACTGTTCACCTGCTACCTAATATGTAGATCCCACTCCTGAACTGGTGCCATTGAAGATAAACATAATCAATTCTTTTTTACTTCACCTGACAGTGGTGCTGATGTTATGGCTGATTGGTGTTTATATAAGCCTTTCTGTTTTGTTTATGAATGTTTACATGGATTCAACTTGAATATTTAAAGCTGATTTTTTAATATCTACAGTCTAGTCACAAGTGCTGTAAGCTGTTCATTTTATTTCATTTCATTGTTTTTATTATATTATTATTTAACCAGACAATTTAAAACTGGAATTTAGATTTTAAGACATTTTATTGAAAAAAAAAGAAAAAAAAAATATTATAAAATATCAAACACATCCAGTTGTTCCAGTGTTCAGTTTTACTAAGCTTTATATATAATCTTTTGCAAATGTTTTTTTTTTTTTTTTTTTTTCATTTTATGTGTTTAAATCTTTTTTATATTTTGGATATTTAAATATAGTTAAGCAACAAATAATACAAAGTACAAAAAATTAAGTACAAAACATATAACTAAAATAATATAATATAAAAAAAATAATAACTAGTCTAATGTAAAATATTTTTTTTAATCAGGCAACTTCACTGAATCACTTTTTGGGGCCTTATCTCTAAACTTATCTTTATACTTTTTATATGGATCATTCCTGTTTACTTTATTCCTGTGTGTATGTGGATTCTACTTTTATTTAAATTACAGCTAAACACATATTTTGTTCGGAATAATATTAAATAAAATGTATTTTTATTCAACTCATGTTGGCTTCAGGACTTTTTACACTGATGTTGCTGACTCTAATCCGCTGTGATTGCTTTAAGTGTGGTTCTGGAGAAATACTTCTGAATGCAGTGATTCTCTATTAATATGTTATTAAATTTTGTTTTATTTAAAGAAAGTAGATTCGTGGCACATTAAAAATCCTGTACTGCCACCATGTGGTGAAAATAAAAAAAGCAGATTTAGGATTATATCCTTCATGGCAACCTGGATGTTTTAACCCATATTTGTATTATTACTTCTATCGATTTGTGTCTCATTAAGCCAGTTGTGCACACGGTGCTGCCCACAATGTTCAGCTGGCACAATGCTAACAAGAAGACTGTTTTCCACATGGCTTTTTTGTTTGCTTAACTGTGGTGATTCGTCACTTAATGTTATTGTTTTTAATATTTTTTGTTGCTTAACTTATTTTAGTAGCAGTAAACAGTTTGTATCGTATTTGCGTTTGTATATTTAACCGTTTATTACATCTGAAAACATAACATGAGCAGTTAGTTCTCTGAGATTGTATATTTGAAATGGTAAACATGTGTTAATGAGAAATACAATAGATTGGCACTTTTACACTTTTACAAAAAAAATAAAATAATAATAATCAGCATGCAAAACCCTATGATACCTTATCTTAGATTCTGATTAATAAGAACATTATGCAGACTAAACTAAAATTATAACAGGGTGCCTGGATTAAAGCTCAGACAGCATTAAACACCCCTGCACCCTGCCATCTGAACTTTCCATAAGGGGTGTGGCTAAACCTGAAAACTTACACAGAGGGAATAGATCCAAACGGAGCCCCTAAAGTGACATTGTGTTTAAAAAAATAATAATGTGTGGCCACGCCTTAATAAGGCGTGGGAATGAGAATCTATATTGCATGGTAACGAGATAATTAAGGCGTGGGATTTAGTTAATTGAACCATAGCCATTAAGGCGTGGCCACAAGGTCCTTTTGTTCCAAAACTAACAAAGCAAGCAGCTCTGAGGGGTTGTGCAGAATATGACTGCCTGAGGAAGGTAAACAGGTCTGTATACTGTCTGCTTTTAGTATGAGAATTAAGAGTCTTTTACTGAGAATTATTCCATGTCTCACTGCAAGAGACTCTAAAATATAATCGTAATTCATTTTAATATAAAAATAAAAATAAACCACTTCACTCTCCATCTTACTAAAGATTATTATTGCATTGGAGCTTTCTTATTAGTTTCCTGAATTAATTTACAGGTAAGAAAGCTTTATTATTCTCTGGCTACGACTTCTATCTTTTTTGTTTCCATGCCTTATAAGTCGTGGTCATGTACATGTTAAGCAGAAATACATTAGATGGGAGTGCACTTTTGCATTTTAGCAAAGTTTACACTGTTAGACATGCGTCTACAGTGCACTTAAAGACATTTACCCAGTTAACAGACTTTGAATGGGTTGGTTCAAACTTTGACTGGTAGTGTATGTGTGGAACCTGTGAAAATCAGAATGAAAAGAATGGATTGGTTTCCTGGACAGTGATTAGGCCTAGTCGTAGACTAGATGGAAAATCTCCATTTAAAATGCTTAGTGTAGACCAAGACTAGGCTTAATCCATGTCTGAGAAACTGCCCCTAAGGGTTAATTTACACAGTAAAACTGCGGAAATCGAGTATGACTTACAGTTCTCATCGTATCAACAGCTGGTTTGGTAAAACAAGTCCCTAATGATGCTAAATCAGTTAAGCTGCTGATGATATTGAACACATACACTGGGGTTCTACTTTCTTTTTGAGAACGAGAACTAAGTGCTAATTTTTACTGCATTTATTATGTTTAGCTGCATCAGTTGTAATACTGTCTGTATAATAATGTGCTCAGATGTGTTAAATCATCTGTACTGCAACATACTGTATACAGGTTTCCACTTTTTTTCTCCTGTTAATTAAACTGTAAAAAACAAACACAACAGCTCGAGCTCCCTGGGGGAGCTGGGCCTAGTTGGCTTAGTTTATTGTGTAGGTTAGTTTGTGTCCTTTCACGTGGCCTGACAGATGCTCAATTAACACCTTTCTACGTTACCATCACTTGTAGAACTGTGCTGGTTGTGTACCACCACCTACTGGACTGGGATGTGTACTGAAGTGGAGTTCATTGAGTTCAGTGATGAAAGTCTTTGTGGTGAAGCTCGTTGCTAGATATTAGCCTCTATATGAGCCACTTTAAAGGAGAACTCTGGTGTAAAATGGACTTTTGCTGTAGTAAAACATGATAAAAAGTACTTACCTTTGGTGAATAGCACACTTCTTGCTCTCCCACAGCGTTTCGAGATCCAGATATTTTAACAGTTTGTCCAAATACCCTTCAGACTGGATGACACGGGGCATAATTTTCCCAGATAAATCTCTTTTTCCACCGTTATTCAGCTCAAAGTAGCTCCACACCTCCTTGTTAGAATCCAGAGAGCTCTGACATTTAAAACAAGGCAATGTTTTGATTACAAATTAAAACTTAAAAAATTAAAATAAAAAAAAGTACACAATTAAAAATTAAATTAAAAACAGTACACAAGGAGCTCATTAAAAACTTATTTTTATGCCCCTTGTCAACCAGTCTGAAGGGTGTTTGGACAAACTGTTAAAATTTCTGGATCTCAGAACACTGTGGAAGAAAGGAAGTGTGCTATTTGTCAAAGGTAAGTATTTTTTATCATGTTTTACTACACCAAAAGTCCATTTTACACCGGAGCACGCATGATTACAACAGGAATTTTTTGTCCAGTTTGCACCTATATATATATATATATATATATATATATATATATATATATATATATATATATATATATATATATATATATATGTGTAACATTTCCGAACCTATAACAATTATAGCAAACTTGTTATAATACTAACATTATGGAAATATTAAATATTATGACACAACATAAACATTGACACAACAAGTGACATTTCTAACAATGTTACAAGGACATTAAAAAATAAATAAATAAAAATGTTTGAAGGACTTTCAGAAAACTTGATCGATTTAACATTCGAAAATGTTAACTGTAACGCCCAGAAACTGGGAAAATCCTAGGTTGTGACTGAAATGGGTCCCTGTTCCTTCCTTAGTATTGCGCCACATGTCCTCCTGGTCTCAGTTTCATTACACTTTACACTGCAGTGTATATGAGGTGCACGTCAGCCTTTCTAAAGAGAAAGAATGAGGCCTCAGTTCCTCAGGCTAATTCAGCCTGTAGTGCAGGAGTGCTCAGTCTGCATTGCATCTTCAAGATAATGTATTTTGTCTGGGAATGTGCAGCGAAGAGGCAAAATAAAATAACTGTTCTCACCCAAACACAAACATTAGGTTTTTCCATGTGGAGAATTAGCCATTTTTCCCCCTTGATTTGGAGACATAATACACTTGGAACTTTTTATATTTTTATCTGAATGACAATTAACAAGATTTAATCAGAAATCATGATTAAATTTAAATAACAGGTTTTAGAACTGTTCTTAAAAATATATTTTTGAGAACAGTTCCAAATAAAATAAGATTAAGATTATTAGAATCATGCATTATATAATACAGCTTTTGTATACCCAGTACCATGTACAGACAAAGGCATTAAATTAGTTTCTTTGATTTTACCAAATTAAAAACCTCTGGAACTTAATAAAGAGGAAGATGATCAAAAGTCAGTTATTCAAAAGCAGTGTGTAAGACTGGTGAAGGAGAACATGTCAAGATGCATGACAACTGTGATTAAAAACCAGGGTTATTTCACCAAATATTGATTTTTGAACTCTTAAAACTTATTTTTTACAATATTTTGCATTGGAATTTGGGAGAAATGTTTTTTTGTATTTTATAGAATAAAACAACAATGTTCATTTTACTGAAACATATACATATACTGTAGATATTGTGTCATGAGTTAGAACTTGGAATTGGTGCTAAGCTCTTTTTAACTGCATTTTCTATATGTATATATATATATATGAATTATATTTCCACCTCAACCTTCAAAGCCCTATGTCTAATCTATGAGTTTTCTTTCTAAAGTTAATCCAGCTCCATATGGCCCCCAGTGTAAATGTACAAAGTGTTTCTTATAACGTAATTATATTTCCAAAGTCTAATTAATGCCTGTATTGCACCAGCATCACTCTCATCTCGAATCACATTATTAAAACAACACACCCACACCAATTATGAGTGATATTCTATCATATGTATGTATATATATATATATATCTAGTATCAATTCCTGATTTATTAAACTTATTCCACAAGTGTAAAAAAAAAAAAAAGAAAAGAAAAGAAAAGCTTTGACGACCTCAATGACCTTCCTGAGAGCTCCACCTGCTGGTCTGTTCTATAGCTCTACCTGTAGCTCCATTTTACAATGTCTCTAAATTCAATACTTTAGCCCTTTCAGACTGTTAATTCTATCACATATATACGTATAGTGGTTTACTTATGAGATTAGACCAAATTCTAAAATGTGCAGGTCAGTATGGGAGTGCTCTGTTTAAAATACTAAAGAAAATACTGTGAGTAAAGGCCTTAGCAGTAGTGTTGCAGTGCTGCTGTTCATTTAAACACTTTACAGTTATAAATCTTAACAATATTCACAATATTAAACATTGTATTAATATTTATATTGTATAAGTATTTATATTAAACAGCTGCTGTTGTTGGAATAAATCAGCAAAGATCATGTTAAATGAGACCCAGATGATCCAGCACACATCTAGCTGTTTCTAACCTCGCCAGTCCAGAACTCATGCCAAACCTGTATTGTGTTTTATTGCAAGCTGCAGGAGAGAGCAGAATCAGACTGGAACAGGGGATCAGGCAGCCCCAAACATTAGCTTTTGGCTTGGTGTATCTTAACTAGAGGCTCTAAAATGCTCTAAATGCAGTTTCTATCTATCTATCTATCTATCTATCTATCTATCTATCTATCTATCTATCTATCTATCTATCTATCTATCTATATATGCGATCAGCTTGATGTCTCTATGAATATGCATTTGCAAGTATCTCAGGCCTGCCAAATATCTAATGTGTATAATGTTTGTGTTATCAACAACAACCACAATGTACTCTAGGACACTTCTATTTACACCTAAATGCACACTGTCTGCGAAAAAAAAAAGGTTGCCACCTGCGTTTAACTGAGTAAATTATGTGGGTTTGCTGTGGTTGGTCTGCAGGTTTAGGTTCAGCAACAGTATGTGCTGAAAGATTGAGGTCAGCTGACTGCCTGAATATACTGAATATAGACCAGGTTATTCCATAAATGGATTTTTTTCTTCCCTGATGACACGGGTATATTCCAAGATGACAATGCCAGGATTCATGGTGCTGGAATTGTGAAAGAGTTCAGGGTTCAGGGAGCATAAGATCATCATTTTCACACATGGATTGAGAGAGTTCACCACAGAGTCCAGACCTTAACCTCACTGAGAATCTTTGGGATGTGCTGGAGAAGGCTTTGTGCAGCAGTCAGACTCTACCATCATCAATGGTGAAAGATCTTGGTAAAAAATTTATGCAACACTGAATTGAAATAAATCTTGTAACATTGCAAAAGCTTATTGAAACAATGCCACAGTGAATGTGGGCCACAATCAAAGCTAAAGGTGGTCCAATGAAATATTAGAGATGTGTGAACTTTTTTTTGATGGTCAGGAAGTGTATGTAATATACAAAATATACAATATACAAATTAATATGCTGTTACAGACACTTACACATACTACATTTATGTTTTTTTTTTCTGCCATTTGTATATGGCATTTTATTTGTAATTACGTTATAATTCATTATTGTCTTTATGTTGCCCCATTGTCTTGTGTCTCTTGTCTTATTTATGTACATATCTGTGACCTTGTTTTGTGTCTATTTCATTCTTATATTATTTATAAATAAGAGAGTAATGAAATTTTACTTCTCAGCATGACCTGTATTTATACAGTATTGACAATAAAAACAATACTTGACTTGACTTTTTCAAATTATTTCTATGTTTAATTTATTTATTATTTTATTTTTATTCTTATTTTATATATTTTTTTATTACTTTTCTCACAAGTCTTTTTACCTGCAGCATTAAAACCCTACAGCAGGGGCCTACAGTCTATAGGCCAATATGCCTTCTTCACACACTGGTACTCCTAGCTCCGCCCACACTGTCTTCCTTACCGCGGCTCCCATTGGTCCAAAAAATGCGTACGCCTACGTGATTTGCCCTGCCATTGGCCGGCTGGAGCTGTCAGTCAGATTGATGCGTTCCGGCAGGCGGGGTGTGGAGGACGTGCCGGAGCGCGCACGGATACAGCAGACAGGAAAAGGGGGCGGACGGAGTCCCTCTTTACCGGCACGACTTCACTGCGCGCGCCCGTGTGTGTGTTTCTCTCCCCTGCTGCCCGCGGCTCAGCGCTAATACCGGCCCTGAGGCTCAGTCTGAGAGTGTGTGCGGGTGAGAGTGTGTGTGAACATGGCGCGGCCGGACAACAAGAAGTTTTTCGAGAACCTGACCGGAGCCGGGAAAGCCATCGCCGTGCTGACCAGCGGAGGAGATGCTCAAGGTAAAGTGTGGTCCGGCCGGAGTTGGGTTTCCTTCCGCGTTAAATAGTGCCGCGGATTTAAGGTGCGCGGAGGGGGATGATGGATTGTTTAAGGTGGAAATGGGAATGCGTGTAAAAAAGCCGCCTTAATCTTCGTGTACATATGTACATATATGTGTGTTTGTGTATATAAGAGAGTGTGTGTGTGAGTGTGTGAACGTGCTCAGTGACATTGCCTCTGCTCCTAGAGGGCGAAAGGATGGTGGGTGGAAATGTGAGCCTCCAGCTTTGGGCCATCACTGAAAAACATCATTTAACACCAGTATATATGGTGTAAAATAGTCATACATTAAAATAAATAGCTTAAAAGGACAAATTAACTAATTTTTTGATGATGTCATCTTTCTATACCAAGTATTACAGCCTATTGCACCTGGCATGAGTCAGACATCACAATTGGTACCACATAGAATGGGTATAGTATATTTTTGAATAGAGATATAACTTTTAATAGTAGATTTAGGCTGTGAGGCTTTTACTAAAAATACGAAACACCTCATTTTAATATTTTTTGTGGATCTCATCTTCCTGTTAGTTGTACTACATCCAATGTAATGTGTCAGTCATAAGGCAGGTAGGTAGCAATCCCACTATGGACCAATTAAAATGGGTACTTTTGTAATAAGAGCCAGAATAATTGATCCAGGCTCTGCAGTATTTATTTAAAGAAACATAACTTATTTTTTGAAGATGTCATCTTCCCATTATCTGTGTTACAACCTATATTGCATCTGGCATGAGCCAGGTATCCCACTTGTTACCACATAGAATGTTTTTTTTTTTTTACATAATAGTAGACCCAAGCTGTGTAGAGAAAAAAGGCATACTTTTTAATCAAACCGCCTCATTTTTAATCATTTTTTGATGGTCATGTTCCTTTTCTAAGCATTACAACCTATTGCTTTTGGTGTGAGTCAGGCATCTCAATTGGCACCAGATAAAAATAACGTTTTGCTGTGAAAACAAACCACTTAATTCCTATTATATTATCGTATATCATTAGTGCCAAAATAGTAGATCCAAGCAGTTGGTTCTCTTGCTGTAAAGATAAACCTAATTTAACCTAATCTTTCCTATTTTTTTAAATTATGTAATCTTCCTATTAGGCGTATTTAGCATATATTGCATCTGGCATGAGCCAGGTATCTATTTGGGACCATATATACTAAATAATGTGTTTTATGGTGGGAGTTGGATTGGGAGTACATCCATCCTGTGAAGCTTTTGCTTGTAGGCCCTTTTCATGGTGGCTGATGATGATGATGCATACCAACCCCCCCTTTCTCCTTTTTACAGATTGATTGGGGGGTGAGGGTCTGTTCATATCTTATCTTGTCTTATTAATATTAGCTTTAAATAGGTTTAAAAACCCACCATCACCATCTTTCTCTCTTCAGAGACCCTGCAATGCGGAGTCTGCTCAATTTATTTATTTATTTTTCTCCTCCATGTGACTAACACGCATGCCTCTCTGCCTCACTTGTGTGTTTGTATATATTAAGAGGTGACCCCAAACACAGGTCCTTCAGCCCATCAGCCCACCAGCTTAAGCTTATCTTGCTTCATTTTTGTGTTTATTTTCCTTTATCTGTCAGTAGAAGTACTAGAGCAGCAACCAGGAAGCTCTCAGTGCTGTCTCGCTGCTGCTGCTGTCTGTGTGCATGCGCAGTGTGCAGGCAGGCAGCAGCACTAGACCTGAGCTTGGCGTGCGTGCACAGTCGTGCGTGCATGTGTGAGTGAGAGAGTGCGAGTGTGTGTGAGTGCCAGTAGTCACGGCCCCAATGGTGGAGGGTAGCGGGATGAGCCATAGTGAGATTTAACCCCCCCTCCCTACCTGACCACATCAGAGACCTGTGGTGAGTGACGTCAGTGGAAACCCAGCGTTACGTCACGGTGGATCACCCTGCAGTGAGGGAATTTGCAGTGAGTCAAACTCATCCAGCAGTGGATGAGGAGAGTTAGCTGAAACGTGGACCCTGTGCTGTGTAAGAAGAGTGTTATGTTATGAGGCTGAGTGGGAACACAGACACAAACACACACACACAGCTGGCTAGAGGTTACTTGAAGGGCTGGGGGGTGTTTTCAGGGTGTATTCGGGGGATGTTCGGTCATTTGGGAATATAAATCAAGGGTGGATGGTGGGCTTCAATGATAGAGAAGGGGGATTAGGAGATCTGTAATCAATACTATAGATCTTTTGGCTTAGATATTGAGTTGGGGAATTGAGGATGAGCTGGGGTGTTGCTCATTCAACATCCTGACCTCACAAGTGCTCTTATAGCTGAATCTCAATCATCAAATTCACCCTTACTGCAGTTCGGGTCCTATAAAATTCAGTTTTTGTTTTTATCGTTTTTGTTTTGTCATATTTAGAATTTTAACATTTACAAAAATAAAATCTCATTCAATTGCATTCATCATCAAAGTACATATTTTAAACTGTTCAATTCTAAAGATTTCTAGCTGAGAATTCAATTAATGAGTAAATAACTGGCATAGACTTTGAAGCTCCATATAATAAACATCAGACAGTAACAGATGCTGAAAAAACTGTATATATCTTACTGTATAACTCTAAATCAATTTATTATAGCTACTCCTTAATTCACCTTAACATTACAAAACAATTATAGGAGACACTCAAGTACATTTCTACATTAATATCTGAAATACGAGCGCTGCTTAACATGCCTTAAATGATATACAAATATAATCCGAATTAGATATTAGACCATTTTTAATATTTTTAATACCAACATTTATTTAGTAAAGTCGAAAAAAAATAATCTAAACAAAGAAAAATGGTCTTTATTATTTTCATTGATTTTTTATATACATCTATTCATTTATATTATCTACCCTGGGAATTTTATTAAGAGGCCCAAATCGCAATTTGCGATGATGGCTAACAGCTAACTGGTGATGCTAACTGTTTTCTCAGCTGAATGAATGGCTGATGTTTGATAATGGATAGATGTTACTGTGCTTGTTAGATTATTAGGTTCTGTGGTTTAATATGATATGTGGATTTTGGCTATAGTTCACTCCAGTCTTTATTAACCTCAGAACACCACAATGCAGCTATTGGCTAAAGGCTAGCTAACAGCTGAACTCAACAGTAAAACAAAGATACACTGTATGACCCGAAGTATTGGGACACCTGCTCATTCAGTAGACATGGTGCCAGTAGTCCTAGTCTATTGTCACTATACTTCTTTACAGCAGCTATATAAGCTGTGTGTGTACAATTGCACATTTATGTCAGCAATAAGTGCTGTTTATTGTAGCTGGATGCATTCATTAATAGGAGTGTACACAAATATATGGATCCATGGTCTATATTGCCTATACCATATGTTACCGTATGTTTATGTTATTCCACTATAAAACCTAATTAGGAACTTTCTCTGAATAAGGTGTATTAAATAGGGGGTGCCATATCTTATCATACACAATAATATATTTTTTTATATTGTTATCCCAAAAATACTATGAAATATTGTGATGTAATTTTAGAACCATATCGTCCACCCCTAGTATTAAACCATATGTAGAGATTTTCTTTTAAGTAATGACTATATAGTTAGTATATTATTAAGCATTGTGTAGACACAATGTATACCTTTTAATTTTTTTTTTTTTTTTTGGACAAACAAGTATGCAGCATTTATATATATATATATATATATATATATATATATATATATATATATATATATATATATATGACCTGACCTGACCTGACCTGACCGGCCACCTCCAAAATGAGCCGGTGTGTGTGTGTAGTTACACCACAGTGTACCAGTTAAGGCATTTTTTTCCTTCACTCACAGCTTCAAATTAAACTCAATTTAAACAGAAACAGCTGTTTTATGAGCTGGTTTACGTGACTCAAGCCTCACAACTCATGGAGACGCAGTCTAAGGACTGACATTTGAACCAGCCAATTAACACACTGAAAAGTTCCACGTGACTAAACACATTGTGATAATAAAAATGGGAATTCCTTTGGGAGGAATCATATGACGAGGATATTTGTGCATTAAAGACTAAAGAAAATGAGTTCAAAGATGTTTAGCTGCTTTTGTAAAGAAAGTAGTAGTAGTAGTTATTACACGTTTGACTGAAGGAGGAAATGAGTAATTGTCCTGTTTCAACAAAGAGGAAACTGAACTGCTCTTTTACTCATGTAGTGAAACATTGGCAGAAACCTACAGACTTTTTCAGAGACAGACATTAAGAATGTTATGGTGGAGTCTCATAGATTCATAGCTAATATTTTCTAAAACTGTCACAGTAATATTATTGTCATTTAAAGAGCAATTTTGTCACACTGATATAACGATAATATAATAACATGATGATTTTACCTTTAATAATGTAGAATTTTCAGAAATGTTGATAATAATACAATAATAAAATATTCTAAACAAACAGACATAATTAAAAATAAAAACACAAGTAAAATAAAATTCATTCTAATTTTTATTCATGCTAATAGTCTCTCCTCCAGGGCTTGCTCCAGGGAAAATGTATATCTCGATGCACTTAAGAGAAATGGCAACATATGAGTATAAAGTAAATAGAAAATTACAGTGTATTTCAGTGACTCAGTAAATTGCATCAGATGATGTGAGATGTGAGTCGTCATGCTGCTCCGTGTACAAAGATTATTACTACAGACAAGTGGACAAACTTCTCCATTAATACTCTTGTTTTTGAGTTTATATATTGAATGAGAAGTTGTCTCCATACTTTTAAACCTGCCAGTCACCTTTTTGCCCATTAAAACAGCTTTTTTAGTGTTTTTTTAACAGTTGTTACAATTCAACAGCCCCCTCTTCTGTTCTGTAAAGCTGTAAAAGGGAATTTTAATGCATGCAAATCCGTATTGACTCACACAGCTGGCTCAGGCTGATATATTTCTCTATACAGAGCTCATCCTGGAGCTGCAGGCTCTGATGAGTAGAACACGCCTGAGCCAGCCTTTGCTGGTCCTAATGTTTAGTCCTTATGTTTAGTCTTGAGTAGTTTACTCTTTCGTAGCGTGTTGCCTAGCAACAACATTACACATCATCTACAGTTTCAGTGTTTGGGCAGCTTGGCTAACGATATAAAGGCAGGCGTTTAACAGTGCTGTTTATGCCACCCTGCTGGAGACGCTGTTAAAGACTGAGTGCTGCAGTTTAAGAGCGAGGGCAAGACTGCTGTTTTATCCTACACTGCCCTCCACAGCTTCTCAGCTAAACCAGCTATTAACTTCCTCAAAAGCCTCAGGATGACAGACTCGTGATAAAGGAGGAGCCTGCTTCTCTGGGCTTTACCAAACAAGGCACGAGGAACAGGGAACTGAAAGGAAAACACACACACACACACTCTTTCTCTCTCTCTATCTTACATACTGTTTTTAAAAACTTTAGCCATCAGAAGATGACTTTCATTTGTGTAACACACTGCACATACACCTACACATTAAACCTACATGTGTTTTTAGCCCTAAACATTTTTGAGCTTCACACCTTGAGCTTTAATGACTAAATTTTATAATGCAGTACAAGTGTGAGCTGCTTTCTAAGGTTTGGCACAAGTGGTGCTTTAGCAACACATACAGTTAACTGGCATGGTGCTATGATTTGACCTCTTATCGCCCTCTGAATTCAGTGTTTTAGCTGTCACAGTAACATAAGGACATATACTGTATTCATACAACATGGCTGCATGTTAGTAGAGCTTTGGTCTGGCATTTTTATTTGCATTTGTGTGCTAAAACACAGTGAGATCAACACAGTGCAGACTGTGCTCACGTGACATAACAAGACTGGAGGTAGAGTGAGGTAGAGTTCCACAGTGACATTGGGTTCAGTAGCTCCTCCATTTCCACTCGCTGTTGTGTTTTTGCGTAGTTAATTTATTAAGCACGAGGTGCAAAACTCCGAGATGTGCGTCCGGACGGGACTAAAATTACCGGAGGACCACAGAGTTCAGCAAAAAACAGTAGATAATTCAGCCTGTAATTTTTTTTTTTAGAGGACGTCTGAGAAAAACACATACATGGTCATTCCGAACGGGAATAAAATAAAAGAGAAAATTTCCCCAGGACCCCCTGAGAAACTTATCCCGTCCGCATAGGGCTAAAGCTAAAAAAAAATGGTTTTAATTTATCACGTTCCACGTTGTGCATATCGCTGAACATAATTCTTTTTAGATTTTTAAAAACCACTACTAGATTCTTAAAAACCAGAACAGATTGTACTAATTACTTCATCTTTGTACTAAAATGTATTTTGGGGACGTTGTTTTTTAAGCAGTGATGATATATTTGATGCTTTACAAAGTATATAGTCGATACAAGAATAAAAATGATCACAACCCCAAAAAATATTTATATTGCCCACTTCTAGTTTAAATGCAGAGGCTAGCTCTTCTTTGTACTGCTATACAATTGTTATAAAGGATGATCTTAATATTTTAATTTTTTTTACTAAAACTATGAGGGAGTTGTAGCCGCAAAGCTAATGTGTCTCAAAGATCAAGCGCAGTCTGTATCACCCAATATCTATTAATATCTATAGTTCCAATACAAAACATTAAAACCACACTTAGGAGAGCTCTTGAGGGATGCAGCTGTCTAAATGTTGACTCTGTATTGTGGATCCTGGTCAGTGCAGGCATCTGTTACAGCAGGGGTGTCAAAGCAAACTACAGAGGGCCGTTGTGGCTACAGGTTTTCATTCCTGCCAAGTAGAAACACATGATCAGCTGTTTAAAGAACAACTGATTAAACAAGTAGAATTAGGTGTGCTGCTGGCTGGTTGTTTAGAATGATAACCTGAAGGCACACCGGCTCTTTGCAGATAAGGTTTGACACCCTCGTGTTCAGTGGTGTTACAGTACAGGCGGTTAGTGCTCTCCTGCAAGCATGTTCAGCTGTCTAAACAGCTTCCTCAGCTGTTAAAAGATGTTCTTCTGCTGTGAAGAAACATTGTTTAGATGTCTGTTGACATGGTTTGAAAATGTGTGGTGGACCTTTTTCTTTTTTTTTTATTTGGTTGGGCAATACAGCAAAACATGATTTAATTTTAAAATTAACTTCAGGATTAAACTAGTGCACCAGGGGCTCCAAGTGATCCAGCAGGCTAAGAGCTGCCATTATGATCAGGAGATCGCCAGTTCAAATCCTGTTCATGTAGCTTACCACGGGCTGCCGGAGCCCTGAGAGAGCACAATTGGCCTTGCTTGGGTGGGTAGATAGTGCTCTTTCCCCTCATCACTCCAAAGGGTGATGTCGATCAGCACAAGGCTGCGTCTGTGAGCTGATATATCGGAACCGAGTCGCTGCGCTTTCCTCCCAGCATTAGCTCTGTGATGCTACTCAGCAATGTTTAGAATAAAATTATAATTATGTAACAAAATACATAAAAAAATAATAAAAAACAATGTACTATAACTAAAATGCAGAATGTTAAGTAGGGCTGTGACAATATATCAATAATATATATTTTGATTGTATCGTATCGAAAATGTATGTTTTTATTGTTTTTCTTTACAGGCAAAAAACTAAAAATATAAGCGATTATAAAAAAAATACCTTTAAAGATACATAATACATAACAATACTCCACAATACTGCTATTATCATGGTATTACACTGCCATAATAAAGGTGGAAACTGGAATTAGTAAACTGGGGGAAAAAATTAGGGACAAAAATGTATAAGGACAAAGATTTAGAGCTTTAGACAACACGTCTTTCCTTCATGCAATAAAACGTGTTCTTGTTCTTGTTTTGTGTGTGCAGGTATGAATGCAGCGGTACGGGCTGTAGTCCGAATGGGAATCTATGTTGGAGCCAAAGTTTACTTTATTCATGAGGTAAGTTATTATTATTATTATTTTTTAATCTGCTGTGATTACAGATATGAACAAGACTTGAACCCGATGAGATCCCCTATAAGCTGACACACATAGTAATCATCCAGTTTTATCTGCTGCTGCACAAATAAGGAAGTCTAGACTGTGTGTGGACTGTAGACACTGACTGTGCAGCACATAATAATAATAAAGTTTTACAGCACAGAGAGGCCTTGTGTATTGTTTAGTGGACTACACAAGAGTCAGCAGATATCCGAGGCATAGTAGCTGAGTAAGTGTCTGTTATATAATTATATATACTTCATTAAAACGGTTCACTTGTATTAAAATGCTTTCTTCAGTCTTGTAGGTACACATTTTGTTTCACTATGTAGTTAATAAAAATGTATTATACAGGCGCAGTGTGTATACAATTAATTGTGTGTAGAGATCTGTGCTATGATTAAAATCCCTTAATTTAACACAGTACCAGTCAAAAGTTTATACACACCTTCAGTTCAGTGTTTTTTCTGCATTTCCCTTATAAAGAGCACCAGAAATATGAATTTATAATGAATAAGTATGTTCATTCTGACATACTGATACTATTAATAAACAAAATAAAAATAAATAAACAAAATAAAAATGATTGCTCAAATTTTACACAAAGTTGCCATACTGGCTAATTCACATTACTGGACTGTTCTGCCTAAGAACCATAATGGGTGATATCAAAGGTAGCAAAAAATAAATGAGGTTATTAATAATGTAATTATCGTGACAGGCATATTTATGCATCATAATTATAATAATAATTGTACATTATAAGTGTTATTCATGGAACTAAATTGCAGTCAGGTGGTAACCAGCATAGCAGGCACAATATGATCTGATTATTTATTTATATCTGATATAAAATTATTTAGAATATATCGATATTGACAAAATGACTCAGCCCCAATTGTATTTTGCTATTGTTTCAATAGCATTGTTCATTTTGCTCCACAAAGCCACTCCTAGAGAAGCATCCTGCTAAGCAATCTGAGCCTTATTGCAGTAAATGGATTATTTGGAGCTGTGTGGCTAATCGGTGCTGATCCAGCAGTGCAGTGGCTGCGTGTGTGTACATGGGGGTCTTCACTCGTGCTTATATAACAGCCTAAAGGCGTTAAAGCTCAATCACGCATGCATGTTCCTCCATAAATACACAGCATGGAGGCCAGAGACTGTCTTTTGATTAGTATTTCCACCACATTTATGTAGATGTTGGTATATTGTATAATCTGATTTTGTGGCTTTGTGAGTGTTGTGTCTTTTGTACATAATACTATTCTAAATTGTACTGTATTTACTGGTAAAAAATATTTTAAAATATCAAATATAGATTTGAGATGGACTCATTAGCGTTTTCAGCATCATTATTTGATTGCCTCTGTAATGTTCCGCACATCATTTTTCTGATGATGAAATATACTTTACTTTTTGGAATAATTCACATATAAAAGGCTCTGGAACACCAGCTGAGAGAATCCAAGGATTTGGCTGAAGGCTGAGTGGTGGACTTGCAAGAGGGATATCCAGTTAGTGGTGTCAGTAACTTCTTAGCACGAAGCTAATCCTTAGATTGACAATTGAGCATCATACTGTCTAAGATGCTTTTGGGAAACCAGGCATCAATGAGGAGCTGCAGCTGTGACTGAAGTCTCTAATGCCATCAGAAACTACATTATCTTGTGGCCTAGTGCAAGACTACAGCAACTGCAATATGGATTGCATTCTATTTGTATTTTATTTTAATCATGCTCAATACATCAAACATAGCGAGTATAGGAATACAGGGAAACAGCAAAAAGTCCAAAAGTCTTATAGTTTGTATTGGATATAAATTAGGTTTTAAAAAAGAGGAAAGAAAAAAATTGTATTACATATTTATAACTTACAGTGAGATAAGACACCCAGTATAACGTTTTAGAATTTTTTAATAAGAAATCAAATCTAGCTCAAAAAAAGAAATCTAAGGTAGCCAGCATTGCTTGGTCCTGTTCCGGCATACAATAAATACGTCAGTAATAAATACGCATGATGCTAATGATTAAAAAAAAATTCCTATATCATCATGCATCCCTAGAAAAGTTTTATATTTAAACAGAAAATTGTTCGATATTTATACAGGGTTTTGATGTTGGTGGTAACTATAAACAATGGTGTTGGATGGAGAAATAATAAAAGACTCCCACGAGTAAAGCTTTAAGGATGTTTTAATGAAGACAGTATTGTAAAATCATTACCTTTTGCATGTATGATATTTGTAATTATTCTAATGTTAGTGTTTTGTTAAATACAAAATGTTCAGCATTTTTGCTGATGTTTATTTCTGATCATGTACTTGAACAATTAAGCTTAATTCTGATATGTATGTGTTTGTGTACGTACTGACCCACAGGGATATCAGGGTATGGTGGATGGGGGTGATAACATAAAGGAGGCCACATGGGAGAGTGTCTCCAGCATGCTGCAAGTGGTGAGCGTCATGAGAAGCTTGTGGCCCTCTGAGCCAGAAGTACACACACACACACACACACACACAATGAAAACCTGACCTACAGCTGCTCTGTTCAAAACTATGGGGGTAACTGGTTGTCCTGGTAACCATTTTTGTAAGGTTAAGACAGAACAATAGAAGCAGATTTTTCAGAAGGCAGCCAGTAGATGGATTAATTTACTGTATATTTAAAGTGCCGACGGTAATTAGTAGTAGTAGTCGTGTAAGTATTTTGGTTTGAGGGTGCTGAGGTGTCCACTATGATCAGAAGATCGCTGGTTCAAATCCTGGTCATGTAGCATGCCGTCAGCTGCCGGAGCCCTGAGAGAGCACAACTGGCTTTGCTCTCTCTGGGTGGGTTGATGGCCCTCTGTCCCCTCATCACTCCTAGGGTGATGTCGATCAACACAAGGCATCTGTGAGCTGATGTATCTGAACCAAGTTTATTTACATTCACATTTAAGTATAACAGTTTTAAACACCCAGTAGAAACAAAGATTTTGATATTGTATAAACTAATAAAAATGCAAATAATGTATCATAAAAATATAATGTAGCAAAAACGAATCTACCAAAATATTGTCAAAAGTGCAGAACATTTAGTGGATACATATGAACTGTAAAGTAAATCAATTACACAAAAATTACCCTTAAACGTCACAGTAAATACAAATAATACAAATACTAAATTGACTATTATCATGCTATGGATTTCTTTATTTATGAAAATGACTGTACTATACATTAAGAATCTGACACGGCAATAAATACTGTGTATGGTGAAAATATCTTTATATATCATGATATAACATCCATATCGCTCAGCTCTGTCAGTGTGTGATTTCATAGACCACGGGCAGTGGCTTTATACTGTTCATACCGATACCAGAATTATATAGTATCGGCTGAAATTACAATACATATTGGGATATAAAATTAAGGCCATATCGTCCAACCCTATGTGTAGTGTTGCTTTAAGACTTTTTTTTAATGTTTTAAATTGCTTCCTACACCAGGGTGGAACAGTGATCGGAAGTGCACGATGCAAAGAGTTTCGCACACATGAGGGACGTCTGAAGGCGGCTCACAACCTGGTGCAGCGCGGCATCACCAACCTGTGTGTGATCGGTGGAGACGGCAGTCTGACCGGAGCCAACCTGTTCAGAGAAGAGTGGAGCGGACTACTGAACGAACTTGTACAGCAGGGTAAGTGTGTGTGTGTGTGTGTGTGTGTGTGTGTGTGTGTGTGTGTGTATATAAGCCTATTAGTATAACACTATTTTTTGGGTAATATTTTGTAGAATAAATTATTGTGATAATCAATATTATTGTCATTTTAAGACCATTTAACATGTTAGTGCTCTTCATTTATAATCATCCATGCTGTTATAGCAAACTTGCACTTCTTATTTTATATTTATTCTATTTTATTTTACTTTTATATTTATTGTATTTTAACAATTGCTTTTTGGGTGGAACTGAACTGTGAGAATACAAAAAAAATTTATTCCACCTCATGCACCATGTGATGTGAATGACAATAAAGTCTCATTAAATCCTTAATTGCCACTGACATAATGATAATATAATAGCAAGACAAATCATTCAAACTATTTTGAAGACAAAAAAATGTAATGAATCATAGTTTGGGAAATATATACTTTTTTCTTTATCTACTGCAGTCTGTGCACACTGTGTGCATGGACTTACAGTTATTGAAGCATTGCTCTGATATTGGTCTGATATTGGTCTGGCTCATGTACTGTTCATTGTTATATATATTTGAACAAACATACAAATCAACACAATAAACATCACAATAGACAGAATAGATATCACCATTATTAAGTATTATTGAGGCCATGCATGTATGTGTGTGTGTATTTTTCCACAATTGAAGGGAAAATAAGTGAACAAATGATGCACAGAAAATTAATTATGGTATTTTCTGCAACTTTGTAGAGAAATATTTGTTTTAACATATTGCTACATTTATCAACTAAAACAGTCAATTATCACATTAAGTGTCATATGTGTGAACATGTTTTGCAGATATTCAAACTCAAGCATAAAACTGCCAAATAGGACAGTTGTCTATTTATTCTTAATTAATAGCTAGGTTTAAGGATATACTATTCACTTACACAGTTAAAGAGAATTGTGTATATTATATTTTCTCCTGAGAATGGGACTCAATCAGCCAACAGCACTAATTCTGCAAGCGTCCATGCAAGAAATATAAGTGTTACCTAGAGAAAATCATGTAAAAAGATGTGATATGGTGTTATAATCTAAAAAAACAAGGTTATTGCACAGTCTGTGATTGATGAGTGTGCTCGCATCTCACTGTAAAATGTTTTAGAGTCTATTAGTGCACATTAAATACTTTTCCAATATTAGTGTTACAGAGTCTAATACTGTATAAATGATTACCAGATTGTACTGTGCTACTCTGCAGCACTAATGTGAGTCTGTATCAGTGTGTATGTTCCTGTGTTTTTAGAAAGAGGATAATAAAGCAGAGTAGCTGTCTTTGGAGAATAGAGAATGGTGCTTAGTGAGTGGACGCATGCTGAGAGATCAGGACAGCAGCTGGCGGTTTTCCAGGCACAGATTATGGCTGGGATTCTAAACAAGGAAGATTTTTCAGCAGTGCATCTCTATCTGAAAACTGACTTGGAGAATTAGATCTAAAAAACATTCAAATAAACTGTATTTTACAAATGAAGAAATTTTAGAAATAGTTCAGTGTGTCATTTAAGTGTCACTGAGTGCCATTCAGAACAGTGTTTTCTCTAGAATTTGTGACTGCATGCCTCAAGCTAGGTGATTATCAATAATGTAGCATAGTGTAATAAAGAGTTGCAGTTTTCTGTAGTTTTATTATAACTTAATAATAATAATTTAATGTAATACTGTCAAAATGTTGCATGGAGAGTTCAGAGCTCTGGGAAAGTGCGCAGTTTTCAGAGTCATGAAGCACCTGCGTGCATTAGCTACCGCACTATAAGGCGCACTTAAACTCCTTAAATTTGTACCATAGCCAAAAACTGTAGCCTGCTGCTAACCCCAGCTAGCACTGCTGGAGCAGCATTAGCATTTACCATTAGCTGTGTGTTTACCATGTTAAAACAATCTACGTGGGAGGAACTGCTTGATAATATCGCCCTGGCTTATCAGAACACTCAGTGTAGTTCTGTCGGGTGGCTTTTTACTACCTCTGACTGCAGCTAGCCCTAGCGGTTTGCTGCTAATGCTGCTGCACCCAGCCTTAGTGGAAAACTGGAAAACTAGGCCTACTGTAAATAAATGGAAGCACTTAATTCACCAAATAAACAGTTTTCAGGAGGGAAATCTGTGTAGATTAATATCCAGCGCTCGTTTGACATTACAGTTTTGTCTACTTAACTCTCTTTAGCTTTATAGGTCTTGTCACCCAGCGGCAAGACCTGCTGAATTAGAAGGAAAAAATGTTGTGCCTTACTAGTAATGAACATTTAATCCAGTGCATTTTTATGTATGACAATAGACATTTATTGATAGTGCGCCATACAATCTGGTGCGCCTTATAGTGCAAAAAATAGTAGTTTAATCAAGCTTTCTCTTTTCTCAAGAGTTAATTACTTTAATTTCTTGTTCCTTATTGTGTTTGAGGGCACCAGTTGTAAAGTTGTGAAGAGGTAGTGTTGATATACAGTGAATAGCCCTATTTGAGTAATGTTCTAATCCATATTATGGCGAGAACTACTCAACTAAGTAAAGAAAAAAAATATTTTGAGAAATGAAGGTCAGTCAATCCGAAACGTTTTATGAACTTTATTGCATTATGATGAAATTGGCACTCATCAGGACCACCCAAGGAAAGGAAGAGTTACCAGCCTCAAAAAAACACAAGTTAACAGCACCATAAATAAGAGCACTTCAGTTTCCATTTGAAATATAGTAAAACAAAAAAAAAAGAAAAAGAAAAACATTGAATGAGAAGGTGTGTTTAAACTTTTGGCTGTATTTTAAATATGCTTTCTATAATTGCTGTCCTAAATTATGGTAATATGTCTTTATTTTAGGTCTGATTGATGAGGATGCTGTACAGCGATACTCAGCTCTCCACATTGTGGGGATGGTGGGGTCCATCGATAACGACTTCTGTGGTACAGACATGACCATCGGCACAGACTCAGCTCTCCACAGAATCATCGAAGTGGTGGACGCCATCATGACTACCGCTCAGAGGTTAGACCTGAATTACAGTCTGTGTGTGTGTGTGTGTGTGTGTGTGTGTGTAGAGAGAAACAACACCTCCTTCCCCATGGCAGACCAGTGTTTGGTTACCTCTTCAGGCAGGCACACTGGAGCAGAAAGAGTTTATGGTCCAGACGAATTACTCTACTACATTCACCTACGTGTAGAGTAACATGATTCACGAGTAATTCTCTCTGAATAAGAGTTAAATAGAGTCTCAGCTAAATGCTGTAAATGTATATGTGACTTATTTGCATCTGATCAGGCTTATAACATAATAAAATAACATTTATTCATAACTAGGGATGCAAAGTGATATCAGCCAATAATGGCTTTTTTTAGAATCAGCGTCAGATATGCACAATATTTGAAACTGATACTTGCTGCCGTATTTATTGTATGCTGAAACCAAAGGACCAAAGGATGCTGAACTTACTAATACAATTGGCTGACACTGGCTGTGCTAAAATAAAATGTAATTTAATGAATTAAAAAAGTAAAAATGAAACTTTAAAGTTAAAATTATAACTAAAAATGCTGAAGTAGTGTGTAAGTTATAAATGTGTATATTGAAAGCTGCAGACAGATACTGTACGTGTGTAATATTGGATATCGACGATCATCCAGAATTCCCACATCAGTGCATCCCTAAATTCTTTCTCCTTTTTAAAACCCAATATACAGCTCTGGAAAAATAAAGAGACCGATTTAGTTTCTGAATCAGTTTTTTTTATTTAGCTATTTATAGGTTTCTGTTTGAGTAAAAGGAACATTGTTTTTTTATTCTATAAACTACAGACAATATTTCTCCCAAATTCATTAAGTTTTTAGAGTTCAGAAATCAATATTTGGTGGAATAACCCTGTTTTTTAATCACAGTTTTCGTGCATCTTGGCATGTTCTCCTCCACCAGTCTTACTACTATACTCACTTTATATTTTATAAATCATTTTATAATAAAAAGTCATACTGGGGTGTGTAGTCTCTCTATAAGTTATACATGTGTATAACTGTTTATAACAAATGAATTAAATATAATATTTGTGACTAAATAGTTCAGAGTGTGCTTATTTTAACTGGTATGTTATATAATAGCACTTTTAGCCAAAGATAGATACCTGAATTGTGCTATGTGCCATTGTACAATCCATTGTAAACTAACCACAATTACTGTGTGTGTTTTCAGCCATCAGAGGACGTTTGTTCTGGAGGTGATGGGCAGACACTGTGGGTGAGAAGAACCATTATTTAGATTCACATTTATCATCCTTCTGTTTGTCACATTTATCATCTGCTTAAGAGTCACTTACATAGTGGAGCCCAACATCATTTTTATAACATCATCAGTGCTGAAACTCATTTAGAGGAGTCCCTGCTGAACACTGCAGCTAAAATAACACCTCAGCCGCACTGAAGGCCTGAATCTGAGGTCAGGTGATTTGATCAGAACTGTGTCAGGTGGTGTTTGATATGTGGTGTGTGTGTGTGTGCGTGTGCAGCTATCTGGCGTTGGTGAGTGCTCTGGCGTGTGGAGCTGACTGGGTTCTGATTCCGGAGATGCCGCCTGAGGACGGCTGGGAGGAGAAGATGTGTGAGAAACTCTCAGCGGTAAAACCTTTGACCTCCATTTTTAAACTGTTTCTATAAACAGAGCTCAAGTCCTCAATTGTTCCTGATTAAGTCAATTTTAAAACATTTACTGATGTTACAGTGCTAAAAAAAACTTCTACTGTTATACACTGCCTGGGCAAATAAAGGTCACACACACTTTAATATTTAGTTGAACCACCTTTAGCTTTGATTGCAGCACACATTCACTGTGACATTGTTTTAATAAGCTTCTGCAATGTCACAAGATTTATTTCAATCCAGTGTTGCATTCATTTTTATTAATATCCATTTCAGAGACAGTGAATGTCATATTTATTTTCTTGAAGATCACGACAAACCAAGGATTAAGTCTTTTAAATGAGAGAACTGATGGTAACAAAAGTAAAATGTGGATTTCTACCTGAAAAAAAGTCTGCAATCTAATTTTTGCAACTTACAGTACAGTACTTACAATACAGTAATTAGTATCAGCTGCATTTTATAACAGTCTGCTGTTTTAAAGCTTATTCCAATTCAGTGTTTATTGATGTTCATTAATGGTATCTGTTATTGTTGTATGTCTTTTATGCTCATGTTGTGTTATGTGGAACTGTAAATGTGTTGATTCGTGATGCCAGACTCGATCCAGAGGTTCAAGGTTGAACATTATCATAGTGGCAGAAGGAGCCATTGACAGACATGGAAAAGCAATTACCTCTAGTACACTGAAGGAAGTGAGTACTGAACCGTGCTGTCAGGGGAGACCAAACGCATGGAGACCTGCAGATGTGGAAGCACCTCTGGAGTAAAAAAAAATCTTAGCACAGCTATTACGGTTTAAATTGGGTTTTTGATTAGGGTGAAAGTTATTTTGTTGAATTTATGTACAACAAAAAAAATGCTTTAGAGTGGACCATCCAAATTTCATGCTAGGTCGGGTTGCCATCTTTCAGAAATGAAAATAAGAGTGGGCCATGACCACCACTGACCGAGTCCTGTGGCGTCTTAATATATATATATATATATATATATATACATAAAATAAGTACTTTACCCTCTAAGTTTAGACTGCCCCAGTGACCCAGACCTCCGGATAAGCAGTAGACAATATTTATATCTTTTTTATCTAAGAAATCAATAGATGTTAAATAATATAAATCTATTAATATAATACAATAATAACAATATAAATAGTAATATTTTTTCCTTCTAACAAATTTATTTATTTACATTAAATATTAAAATAAATATTAAAGCTAATTTATTACATTTTAAAAACCTCAATTCTAAACAATCAAACTTTAATCGTCTACTAAAATAGGCTATGTTCAGTGCACTGACATCTAATTTTTGATCATTTTTGATCATTATTTTTCTTGGATTTAGTATTGATGTTTTGATAACATACATTTATGGTAGTATAAAACCAAATTGCCTCCTGTATTGATTTAATACAAAATGCAATGCAAAATATTTTATTGTCAAATAAAGGGCAATTTTGAATTTTGTATATTGGGACAGGTGGCAACCCTAATGCAAGCAATACTTATTTTATTTATTCATCTTTTAATATACTTATATTTGTATCCTAGTATATTACACCAGAATAAGCATTTTATGTTCTTTATAATCTAAAATACTGGTTCAGAAGTATTGAAATTGATATAATTTGAGGAAATATAGAGAAATTCAGCCATGTTGCGCAGCCCCAGCGATAGATCTAGGAGATAAAGTGCTTCCACGGTATGTCTCCAGCTTTGGAACCTCCTGACATTTTTGTTTTGTGTCAGTCTGCTGTAATGTGTCTCTCACCCCCACGTAGAATCGGGCAGGAATGAAAAGGCTGAATATCATAATAGTAGCTGAGGGCGCCATTGATCGTAACAACAAGCCTATAACCACAGATCGTGTGAAGGATGTAAGTACATCAGGCTTGTTGGTGGCACAGCTCCTGCACTGACCTCTAACCTGTTGACCTCTCTGACCTGTCGTGTGGCTTCACTGTCTGGCTTTGACCTGTGTGGGAAGCTCGAACACATGCGCAGTGTGTGTGTGTGGTAAGCTGGACATCTGCAGTAAGCTCTACGGGTGTCTGGTATAATTCCTGAGCTAACAGCAGCTCATCGCTCTCCTCTCCTCGCTCATTCTTACCCACCACACTGTCGCCCACATAATAACAGCATGGAGGAGCTGCAAGGCTCCATTAACAGCCTAGCAGACTAAGTGCATCTTAAATCCTACAGCATTATTTACCATTCAAATTACAGGCTATTTTTAAAACATATAATTTAAATGTAATTATCATTTACTTAAAGCTTATTTACTTATTAAAGTGAACACACACTTAGTTTAAATCATATTAAATTGTTAATTAGTCTCAGTACTTAATCAAACTATGGATGCGATGTACTCTTTAAATCAACCTTAACTTAAAATCCATTTAAAGGCTTATCTTTATTATATTCTCTATATATGTTATCTATTTTCTCATACATATTTTACTTTGTAAACCACTACTATCACCTATAAGTGTAATAGCTATGAATAGTTATGATTTTAATAATTGTTAAATAATATAAATGCAGTACCAGTTAAAAGTTTTGGACATACCTTCTTATTTAATGTTTATTAAATTTTATTGTTTTTATGTTTATTTAATGTTTTATTTTTTCCTACACTGTAAATTAATATTGAAATCATCCAGACTATGAATGAATCCATAAGGAATCATGTATTAACTTAAAAGTATTAAACAAACAAAAATAAAAGTGTTAAGCAAACCAAAAAAATGTTAAACAAACCAAAATAGATGCTGGAAACTCTGATGAACTTGTCCTGTACAACAGAGGAAACTTTTGCTCTTGCTCTGAGGGTGGTCCTAGATGAGAGCAAGTTTCATCATAATGTTTTTGATGGTCTTTGCGACTACAGTTGAGGATACTTTCAGAGTACTATAAAATCTATATAACAAATAAATCCAATTAAATTTAATATTTAATCGCTTTTCTATTTATTTCCATTGCATTGGAAGCCTGTAAGTAATATGTATTTATGCTCATATATCAAATTTACCTTTTTATTGCATAGATCATCCCTAAACAGTAAAAGAAATATGATTATGAAGTGTTCTAAGTCACATTAATTAAATTAGTAAATATTAGCTGTTACTTTACATGACTTCTAGTTCTAGTACTACAGTTTTTCCAGTGCAGTGGGCGGGGCTAAGCTACTGTTTCATTGGTTTATAAACTCTTTCATTGGCTGTTTTATGGTCTATTCTGATGGACAACAGCTCTCAAATTGTGTTCTGTGGAACAAAACATTCAAAAGAAAATACATGATGTCCACTGTAATGTATGCAATGTCTGCAAGGGTTAAAGTATTAGTTTCTTTATTTAGTTGAGTAGTTGTCATAATATGGATTAGAGAGTTACTCAAATACAGCTATTCACTGTATACCATTCTGTACCTCTTCACTACTTTAACTGTATATTATTTAACAATGATTAAGATAATAACTGTTAATCACACTGATAACAAATAAAATGTGTGGAACATATACATACAGTACAATAAACATTAGGTTTTAAATGGTCTGTAATGTTGGTTTAAAGTGTACATCACATCCATAGTTAATAATAATGATCTCACACTATATTTTAAGAATTACATTGTTTTTCTGTCTTAATTGAGCCAAAACACATGTATTTAGCTACTTAGCTAAAAAGGAAGTTGGCGATAATAAGCTGATATTTTTGAGTAGATTAAATCGTGCCGCAGTGCTGGTCCTGAGAAGTTCATACTCTGCACATGGCTGAGTCTCTAAGTTTTACCCCAGTCTATCTTTGTGTAGGTAGTGTCAGATTAGTACAGAATAGTACAGAAATGTGCAGTGTGGGATTCTCTAGTGCATATAATGAAAGTAGTACAGAATTCTAGGTGTAAATTTGAGTGACACTGAGAGATAATCCTGTATTTTTGCTCCACTGGGTCAAACTCATATCTAAACCCGTTCCTGAGTTAAACAGGCCATGCAGGAGTAGAATGTGTGCCCTCCACCTCGCTTTGATAGTAGACGTGCTGCAGTGGCTGTGCTGGTGTTTATGATGGTTTGCATGTGTAAGGCAGCTTGTGGTGAAGCTCTCTGCTAATGCATGCTAAAGCTTCTGTGGTTTCTGATTTCCTCGCTAGCGCTCTAAATAATTGCCCAAATAATTTCCCTCTGTGATGAAGTCATTTAAACCTGAACAGTATTTTTTTTTAGGTTTGTCAGAGGAATGTTTAGTTTTGAAGATTTTGTAATGTTTAATGATAATATGTTGTTTATTATTATTTAAGAGAAAATTGACTTTAAATGGATTTTCCATTTTTTTTCAACCCATCAGTTCAGTCAAATTATTATCCAGAAACATAGTATCCAGTTTTATCTAATTAAATTAATCCAGAATAAAGTTGGAATACAAAAAGTCCTAAATAATATTTAATATCCAGAATCAGTGTTATAGTAACGTGTAAACGTTTATTAGAAAGACAATGTCTAATAAAATTAATTTGAAATAAAATTAACCCAGAATGAAGTTGCATTGAATTAATATCCATAATCTAATAATTAATGTTATCTTGCATGCAGTTCTAAAAAAATAGACTATTCCATTCTTATCCAGCGTAAAATTATAATTTATTTACATGCATAATGATCATTAATATTTTTTATTTAACCTTATTTAAACAGGTTGACCCTTAAAATCTCTTTTTTTCACTTTTTTAAGTATAATTCTGTTGTTTGAAAGATTTTGTAATAAAATATTGTCCAGATTGAATATAATTAATATAATTTTTGTCTCTCTCTCTGTTTTATATGGCCAGTTAGAGCAGCAGGCAGTTAAATCAGTACTTTTAAATACATGTACTTAGTGCTGTGATTAGTTGGAAATGCTGTACCTAATTTCATCAGTGTGTGCATGTAATTATGTACTAAAGTACATGCCCTTTGGCTTCTATTATAAATGTATTTTGAATAAATAGGTATCTTATTCTGTATATATTTTATATTTTAGCTAAATACAAATAAGACAGATGGAGATGAGGTTGAAAGGTTGCTGGACTGTCCATTTAAATTTTATATTAATATTGATTAATATTGCCCGTCTGTCGCTTGAACTCCTTAAACATGTCATACATTGTATGTTTAATATTTTTAATGATTAAATCTTGTTTGAATCTCCTCCTCAGTTGGTGGTGCGCTGTCTGGGCTTTGATACTCGCGTGACAATCCTGGGCCACGTCCAGAGAGGAGGAACCCCCTCGGCCTTCGACAGAATCCTGGTGAGAGAGAGAGAGAGAGAGAGAGAAAGAGAGAGATTTTGAGTGTGAGAGAGAGTGAGTGCGTACGTAAAGCCCACTCGTCTGTGCTCACTGGGCATTTGGTGGAAGAGCTGGTGCTTTCAGTCTAAGCACATTAACAGATTTCGTGCCTGCATGCCACACATGCTCGGCTGAGTCTGCAGTACGCAGCTCTAAATCCTGCACCCAGCCCAGCCTTTTCCACAGCCCCTCAAATCCTAAAAAAACACTGCAGGGCAGCCCGTCAGGTGGAAATGGGGATTTGCTGCTTTAATATGTACAGACACGTGCTTGTCCTGAGTGCCGCCCTTAAATAAATGGTCTCAACCTAAATTTGGACAGTATAAAATGAAATGATAAATAATAATCACAAAAAAGAAACTGAATTTTGAATGTATTTATTGTTTGATTATTTTTTTTGGCAATATTTACCAGAACAAATTAGATGGGATACAACTCAAATACAAATGGGAGACCATACACATAACAGAATTTCAATTATTAATAATTGCCGAAAGAAATGCTAAAAGCCACAGGATTGCAGTATATATAAATTGGTGATATCTTTAGAATATATATTCAAGCATTACATAAAAAGGCTTCATGTTTGATAAGAAAGATTATCAAAAATCTTAATTTTAAGTGTAATAGAAAGTGAATTAACAAATTTGAAGTAAATCTGCAATCTCTCAAAATATAATCTATATGATTGGAGCTTTCTTGAACTGTATTGAATTTTAAAATCAGACCAGGCCAATTGTGTTCACTCAGGGCTCTGGCAGCCGATGGCAAGCTGCATGACTGGGATTCAAACTAAATTCTGGAACACTGCTGGGAGGATTTGATTGCATTCATTAAAAAAAGCATTACTGTGGTCCGGGATGTTGAATGATCACCACCATAACTCATCCCCGAGAGTATTGGATGGAGCACTATTATTCCAGAGAACCCAGTTCCACTGCTCCACAGCTCACTGCGTGTGCGTGTGTTTAAGTATTTTTGACTAATGGTTTGATTAAAGGTGTGTGTTGGGGTTTTGTGCAGGCCAGTCGTATGGGTGTGGAGGCTGTGTTGGCTCTGCTGGAGACCACGGCGAACACGCCGGCCTGCGTCGTGTCTCTGTGTGGAAACCAGGCTGTGAGGCTGCCTCTCATGGAGTGTGTGCAGATGGTAAGTTCTGGACACAGGCCAAGCCTCTGAAGTGTGTGTGTGTGTGTGTGTGTGTGTGTGTGTGTGTGTGTGTGTGTGTGTGTGTGTGTGTGAGAGAGAGAGAGAGAGTCTTCACACAGCCAGGCGTATAAAGTTACTGGGTGAATCAGCAGGTTGAGTTGTGTGGTATTTGTTTACGGAGTGACTGTGTGGATTGGTAATTATCTGATGCTCTCTGCCGTGACTAAGCTTTGCATCTATATTGACAGATATAGTTTTGATGTATTAAAGGTGCCAACTCCTATTGTATAGATGTTCATAATTTAAATTGAACCAATACATTTTTACACAACAATTATTTATTCTGTCTTTTCCACTAGAATAAACAGACATTGTTATCTGTTATTGTATTTGATACTCATATCTTCTAATAAATGCTTGATGTAAATTGATTTTCAAAATTTATTCATTATTTATTTCTATTGGTCTATTCTTTCATTCGTCCATTAAATTCTGATACAATTTGAAGAACGTAGTAAGAAGTAAACAATGTGATTGGCTAAATTGGGGGTGGGCTGAGCTAAATTAGTGTTGGATTAAAAGACAAAAATGTGCAAAAGCACAAATTTTTTGACATCAGGAATTTAGCTAATTACATACATTTTAATCTGTTTGGCTATACATACACAGCACGAGAAATTGGGACAAATCTGTGTCAGTATAAATGACTGATTCCTACTACTGCATCTGCCGTTTAAACTGCCACAGATTTGGCCCAATTTCTCATCATTTGCTGATGAGAAGTGAAATGGACGGCAGTGAGGGAAGGTTTCAGTTATATATTAGTCCTCATATATGGACATAATTTTTCTCAGAAACTATGACAGGCTTTTGTAATGTTTCTTTATAATATCAGGCACCGCCTTTTAAAATATGTCCACATCAGAAATAAACAGAAACAGAAATTCGTGAAAATTGCATCTATAAAAGGTACTGCCACCTTTTTTTCTCTGGAGACTCTAGCGCCCCATTGCAGCCCACAGTATGAGCACTATGAACACAGGTGCTATGGAACAGTGAACATCACCCATGCCTGAAGCGATGGCCAGCTATGTTTAAGGACACATCAGTCACATCGTCTCACTTTGGGTCCCAAGGCCACTTCTGTAACCTTCAGCCCACAGCTGCACCTTTAATGCCAAGCCTTTCCGTATTAAACCATCATGTGGTGATGAAGCTTTGAAACTTAGCCTTAAATATGCTATTTTTTAGTGCAGCTAAAGCTTGTGTTTTTACTCATGATATGTTTATTACCTTTCACTCCTTACTTCTGCTAATAGCACACAGTACACAGATCTGTAACTTTAATAAAGTGCTGATTATTATCCTCATGTTTTTTACATGAAGCTTCTGCAGAGTTTGACTGAAGAACTGTTTGAAATGAAATATCTCACTTTATTGCAACAGACTCAACAAGTTCAGAAGGCCATGGATGAAAAGAGGTTTGAAGAGGCAGTAAAGCTGCGTGGCAGGTATAGTATATGATGAAATTATGGTGAAAAAAAAGATGGCATTATGCAACTTTTCTTTTTTGCTACTGGCTGATCTCAAACAGTTATACTTCTACCGAGCCTAATACTAATTACATTAAATAATAATTGAAACAAGTAATACTCAATAATCCTATGTACCAGATATATATGTACCAGATCAGGAGAATCTTTCGCTATCTTTAATAAACTCCTGAAGACAGAGCTCTTCAAAGAGCACTTACTCTCCTAACACCTCTAACTAACTACCTTCTACTACCAGATCAGGAGAATCTCTCACTATCTTTAATAAACTCCTGAAGACTGAGCTCTTCAAAGAGCACTTACACTCCTAACACCTCTAACTAACTACCTTCCACTACCAGATCAGGAGAGTCTCTCACTATCTTTAATAAACTCCTGAAGACAGAGCTCTTCAAAGAGCACTTACACTCCTAACACCTCTAACTAACTACCTTCTACTACCAGATCAGGAGATTCTCTCACTATCTTTAATAAACTCCTGAAGACAGAGCTCTTTAAAGAACACTTACTCTCCTAACACCTCTAACTAACTACCTTCTACTACCAGATCAGGAGAATCTCTCACTATCTTTAATAAACTCCTGAAGACTGAGCTCTTCAAAGAGCACTTACTCTCCTAACACCTCTAACTAACTACCTTCCACTACCAGATCAGGAGAATCTCTCACTATCTTTAATAAACTCCTGAAGACAGAGCTCTTTAAAGAACACTTACTCTCCTAACACCTCTAACTAACTACCTTCTACTACCAGATCAGGAGAATCTCTCACTATCTTTAATAAACTCCTGAAGACAGAGCTCTTCAAAGAGCACCTACTCTCCTAACACCTCTAACACACTAACTACTTCTAACCTCATTTCCTTCTTCCCCTCCTTCACTCCTCTCTCCCATTATTTCCCTTCGACCTCCTTTAAGCCCTACCTAAAAATGTTTTACCTTTAACTTCTATTATTTTTGTACTTGATTATTGTAAGTCGCTTTGGACAAAAGCGACTGCCAAATGTAATGTAATGTAATGTAATCTAATCTAATCTAATGTAATATATTTCCTATATTTTTGTCTTAGCTATATAAAGAGAAATCAATTTTCAACAATGCACTTCTTTTATCCTGGATTAGAGTAAAATAAATTATATTGGGCAGATAAAAGACTTAAAAAATATATTTTGTATCAATCAGTAAAAAAGTTTAAACCTTTTCGTAACTGCACTTTACATCCTGTGATATGACTATTGTGCATGCCCTCATAGTTGTAGAAGTATAAAAATTTTATATTGTTAAATGTTAGTGTGTGTTTGAGCTGTTTCATAATAGATTTCGTACAGGATTGGATTTATTCCCTTTTTCATTCCAATATCCTCTCCAAAACGTTTTACTGATACCTGATACTGATATGACACACGGTGGTTATGGTTGGTTGTTTTATTATTTAACCCTTGACCACTACAGATCCCACTCTCCTGACAGCATAAACATTACTCAAACTTTACTCACATTATACTCACATTTTATGAATGCAATATACAGAATCCTGACATGTATCATATTGCCAGGTTCTTATCATACCACAGCCCTAACTGATATATAATCTCCAATATTAAGTAATAAATCATATTTATGTTCATTTAATTGGACACTATACCTTTTGTTGCATTTTGTCACAGATTGTGTAGGAACGTGGTTCCCAACTCAGGTTTTAGAGGAAATTCTGCATTACACAGTTTAGAGTTTCCCCTGATCTCAGCACACCTGACCCAATTAACAACCGTTTTCTGGGTTATGTGATGTATTGGAGCAAAAAGCCAAACATGTGCACAGTCTCTCATTAATTCAATTAGTGTAGAGGTATGTTAATCTCAGTCTTAGTCTTTTACATTCAATATAATATTAAGTGTCTGTTTTATGTGAGAGAGCGTTTGTGTATATGTGTTATTTGCCCCCCTTTGTTGGTTATTTGTGCAGGGACAAGAATGTGATTTATATAGATATTGTGTTTTTTATTAGATTTTTATTGTCTTTTCTTCTTTCCTCTTGCACTAAGCCTTTGTGAATTTGTTTTAGGGACAGATTGGAAATGTTTTAGCCTTGTGTTACATACAACCAATGCTTCTTCATGATCTTAGAGACAGCTCCCTGTTTCAACAACATACAGCTCTAAAAAAAAATTAGGAGAGTACTTTAGTTTCTGAATTAGTTTCTCTGATTTTGTTATTTATAGATAAATGTTTTAGTAAAATGAACATTGTTGTTTAATTCTATAAACTATGGACAATTTATCCCAAATTCCAAATAAAAATATTGTAATTTAGAGCATTTATTTGCAGAAAATGAGAAATGGCTGAAATAACAAAAAAGATACAGAGCTTTCAAACCTCAAATAATGTAAAGAAAACAAGTTCATATTCATAAAGTTTTAAGAGTTCATAAATCAGTATTTGGTGGAATAACCCTATTTTTAATCACAGTTTTTATGCATCTTGGCATGTTCTCCTCCACCAGTCTTACACACTGCTTTTGGATAACTTTATGCCTTTACTCCTGGTGCAAAAAATCAAGCAGTTCAGTTTGGTTTTATGTCTTGTGATCATCCATCTTCCTCCTGATTATATTCCAGAAGTTTTCAGTTTGGTAAAATCAAAGAAACTCTTTTTTTCCAGAGCTGTATGTATTGTGTTTTTTTTTTTTTTTTTTTTTTTTTTTTTATTGTCTTTTCTTCTTACCCTGTGCTTTAAGCCTTTTGAATTTGTTTTAGGAACAGATTGGACATGTTTTAGCCTTGTATTACGTACAACCAAAGCATGCACAGATTATGACCTGTGGAAAAACAGGCTGTGCTGATGAGGGAAGGTTGTGTAGTACACTGCAGTGTCCTCTTTTTTTCATGATCTTAGAGACAGCTTCCTGTTTCATCAACATATATAGAGCTTATTTTCTGTCTTCACTGTGAAATATTTCTTAGTGAACAATATCAGGTATCAGGGAGGATCTCTGTAGATAATCAGGAGCCTGCTGTATATAATAAGCAGGAGGAGGTGAAATAAGATATCAGTTAATATTGTTTTGCCCTTGGTGCTGTTGTGTTGTGACCTGACGACATTGTGGAGGCAGCAGAGTCATTACATTGTGATGAAAGATTACAGACAAGCAGAGATCTTTCCATTAAAGAAAAAGATATGATTCATGAGTCATGTTTAATAAGATTAGGGATGAGAGCTAATAAGGTAAAAACTTTAAAACTGTCCGTTTTGGTTGAATTTTGCCTTTTTTTTTTTCACTATAGGAGCTTTCAGAACAACCTGAAGACCTACAAGCTGCTGGCCCACCGCAAACCGGAATCTGAACTTCCACACGTGAGTCTTCCTGTGAATCATAACTGAGTGAAGAAGGGATGTTTGTGTAGATTTTTTTTAGTGTCTGTGTTCATTAGGAAGCCTGACTCATACCAGCATGTGTTCTGAACCCTGTTTATTGTATCCTGAAGCAGCAGCACACAGTCAGGTCTTAAAGTGGATAACAGCAGGTTTAGAGCCGGTTTACTGATGACCCTTCTCACTGTTGACACTATACGCATTGTCCACAGTGTTTTACCCACAATCCCACTAAAATCTGAATATTAGAGGTTGATAGAAGTTATATAGTCTGGTTTAAACTATTCACTAACATTTACAAGAGCATGTCAGCAGAGCACCATTCACAATTTACATTTCTAAAGTATTTATAGAGAAGCAGAGACATAAAACAAACAGTAGTAAAGGATCAGTGGCTCTGGCTTTCCAGGAAAGTCTCCTACCAAATTCACACTAATTTCCTAGTACGTACTGTGTAAACTGCTCAGTATGTGCATACAGCTCTGGAATAAAAAAAATAAGAGACCACTAAAAATGATGAGTTTCTGTAAATATATTTAACTGTTAAAATATGTCAAGAGTTAATCTACAGTTTTACATTTAGGTATCTATTTCTTTGATTTGATTAAATGTGTAACTTTAATTTATATGTTATTTTTCATATTGATCCCTGCTGGAACGTACACTGATTGATATTTTATTTAAAGGTTGTAAACATTATATTAAGGAACAAATTTAGCACATAAGATGGATGTACAGTTCTAGAAAAATAAGAGACCCCTAAAAATTATGAGTTTCTTTGAGTTCACCAAAATAAAAACCTCTAAGATATAATCAAGAGGAAGATGGATGATCACAAGCCATCAAACCAAGCTAAACTGCTTGAATTGAATTTTGCACCAGGAGTGGCGTAAAGTTATCCAAAAGCAGTGTGTAAGACTGGTGGAGGAGAACATGCCAAGATGCATGAAAATCCACCAAATATTGATTTCTGAACTCTATGAGCTTTATGAATATGAACTTGTTTTCTTTGCATTATTTGAGGTCTGAAAGCTCTGCATTTTTTTGTTATTTCAGCCATTTCTCATTTTCTGCAAATAAATGCTCAAAATTACAATATTTTTATTTGGAATTTAGGAGAAATGTTGTTTGTAGTATATAAATTAAAACAACAATGTTTATGTTACTCAAACATAAACCTATAAATAGCAAAATCAGAGAAACTGATTCAGAAACTAACGTTTTTTTCTTAATTGTTTTCCAGAGCTGTAGTGTTTCTATTTAAACATTGTTCATTTCACAATATTATTGCATTTACATAACGCATTTCTGTACTGTGAAAATTTTAAATGCCACTCCAAGACCAGTCAAAATAGTCACTAAGTAGAAATACCTAATATACTTAGGATTGCATTTAAAGTGACAGTCTTTTAGTCTTTGAGACAGATTTTAGTGAGGACTCTGCTGTGCGCTCATTTACCTCGTCAGCTTTCTTCACTTCTAATTCTGGAACACAGTCATCCAGACTTTGTCCTGTTCTCTGTCCTGCTCAGAGGTGGTGGAACCAACTTCCATTGAGTATCTGCTAAATTCCTTTAATGTAAATGTTAGGAAAGACAGACTGAGGAAGCCATGACAGGAAACTATTAAAGATAAAGGATGAACACTCCAAGTAATTAAACATCTCATATCTCTAGTTGTTTAGGCTTTTGGATCATTTTCTGTTTAATATATGTTTCCTGTTTTTTTCTGTTTTTGAAGCTAAGAAATTATTTAGGTGATTTTTGAGAGGAGGTTCCGCATGAAGCCCATATTGTTCCCAGTCTGACATTCTATAAATTCCATTTCTAACTTATATGTGCCATTAAAAATTCCTTGTTTCACTACAATCCCGTCACCTCTGTTTCACCCTGTCATATTTCTGTTCTATCTTCACTTATCAGAAGGGGGTCTGGATTTCTAGCAGAACCCACTTAAATTCCAGCCTAAGAGAGCATGGAAACTTGTTTTTTTAAATTGTAGTGGACCGATGTGCATCATAGTTTACTTGCATAAAGATTGCATGGCTGAATTTTTCTGCTTTGAATCAGGTGCATAATAATAAAACATTTTATTTCATAGGCGCCTATCTGTCACTCAAGGACACGGTACAAGCAGTGTAAAATGCATTTAAAAATTACATTACATTACATTTAGCAGACGCTTTTATCCAAAGCGAATTACAAATAATGGCATACTTTTAGCAATAGAGGACATAGAAGTTTAAGGCAAAAACATTTTTGACAGGGCCTAAAGGAGGCCAAAGTGAAATAGTGGGAAAGAGGAGCAAATGAGGGGAAGAAATAACTTCCAGTTGCTATGTTGCTGTGTTTCATCACTTGCCGTATGCTATTTGTTATCGCCAAATTACCATGAAATATTGTGATATCAATTTCTTTTGTGATACATTATCAATACGCGTTGTCATTTAGCAATATTTTTATTGAAGCATAGGCGTGTCAATCTGACTTACTAAAGTTGCTGCTTCATTACTCTAAATCGGGGTGTCCAAACTTTTTTGTTGGGGCCAGAAGGAGAAATATATTTGAAATCACGGGCCAAAGACTCTGTAATAAAACAATAATAATACAATAATTTTCCTGATTACTTTCATTTACACACCATTTTACTTGACTTACTATCTTTATCTTTGAGAGTGTTGTGTAAACTAAGATTTTTCAAATTGATTACATTCCAAATGTAATGTAATGTAATGTTTAATTTCATGATGTCTCTTAGTATTAAACTCCTTAATTATGGCAACTTTTAGACTCATTTGCCCTTTTTCTGCACTAAAACTGCGCACTCTCTCCGCTTTTAGACTCTTTGGCCCGGTTTTCTGCGCTACAACTGTGAACCCTCACAGCTTTTAGATTCTTTGGCCCGTTTTCTGCGCTAGAAACGCGCACTCTCTCCGCTTTTAGACTCTTTGGCCCGTTTTTCTGCACTAAAACTGTGCACTCTCTCCGCTTTTAGACTCTTTGGCCCGTTTTTCTGCACTAGAAACGTGCACCCTCTCCGCTTTTAGACTCTTTGGCCCGTTTTCTGCACTACAACTGTGAACCCTCTCAGCTTTTAGATTCTTTGGCCCGTTTTTCTGCGCTAGAAATGCGCACCCTCTCCGCTTTTAGACTCTTTGGCCCGTTTTTTTGCGGTAGAAATGCGCACTCTCTGCTTTTAGACTCTTTGGCCCGTTTTTCTGCGCTAGAAACGCGCACTCTCTCCGCTTTTAGACTCTTTGGTCGTTTTTCTGCGCTAGAAATGCGCACTCTCTCCGCTTTTAGACTCTTTGGTCGTTTTTCTGCGCTGGAAATGCGCACCCTCTGCTGTTAGACTCTTTGGCCCGTTTTTCTGTGCTAGAAATGCGCACCCTCTCTGCTTTTAGACTCTTTGGCCCGTTTTTCTGTGCTAGAAATGCGCACCCTCTCCGCTTTTAGACTCTTTGGCCCGTTTTTTGCGGTAGAAATGCGCACTCTCTGCTTTTAGACTCTTTGGCCCGTTTTTTGCGGTAGAAATGCGCACCCGCAAAACGTGCCGCAAATGGCCTGCCGTAGTTTGGACACCCCTGCTCTAAGTGGTGGAGCTATGATCAAATGAATAGGGTTAATAAACCTGCGGTGAAGAATATTGGATGTTAAATTCTGTGAAACTGACACCAATAAATCCCTAATTCTTGATATTTGCCTATTTAGGAGTATTTTATTCCTTTCAGTATCACAGATCCTGTGAAGTATCATAGAGAATTGTCTTGTGATACATTGAGTATCAATGAAACACAGTATCAGGATATCATCATTATTATGGGCAACATATGGTGATAATATTATATGGTGAGATGCCCTGTGATTCCTACCCCTACTGGACAGTAAAAATATCTGCACCACTCTAGCAAAATCTCTGTGCTTGAGAATTGCTTATTTGAAGTTGGAGGCAGAGAAATGAGAGAAATGAGCTGATTGCTCTGAACTGAAATGACTCATAAATCTGGATCTCATCCAGATAAACACTGGATAAATAAACCCTGATCACACTTATGTGCCATCTCCCTCCTAACAACCACACTGCTGCTCAGAAGTAACAACAGTCAAGTGACCAAGGGGCTGCATGGCAGAAGAGGACAATTTTGAATTGTAGAATATATATTACAATAGAAAGAATAGAAAGAAGAATATGTGTAATAGTGTTGGGAGATTATTTTATGTTTAAATGTATTGTTTAAAATGGAATAATTAAGATTAAGCACATCTTTACTTATAGAAGTGGTCAGAGGGAATCTCAGTAGACATGCTTTTCTTTGACAGAAATCTGTAAAAAACAATTGTTTTACATATTTTATTTAATTATTTTTGCAAAAGAATGCAAAGAATTGTGTCTTTGCACCTCATTTAATATAAAAACTGATTGTAATGCTGAAGGAAGCTGCTTGTTGTCATGCTTCTCAGTCCCTCCAGACTTTTCCACCTGTGAACTGTGACTCAGCCAGCCAATCAGCACTCGATTGCTAGATCAGCTTCAGCTGTGGATTCTAGTGTATAAAACATGTTTGTTAGTGAAGTTTGTTTTAAAGTATTTCCCCTGAAGTCTTTTTCAGCAGCATACTGAGCATTATTTATCTGTTTGTTTATCCTGCCACTGACCCATTTTTCAGCTTTTCTTCTCATTTTTTAGAGTGATCCTATTGTGCTTTAATCTCTGTATTATTTATTCTTAGTTTCGTCTCCTGTTTTTCCCTTTTAAACTGTTGCTTAGCTCTGATGTTTGGTTACGTTTGTGTCTGGTTTTGACCCTCTTTTATACTGTAGCTCTGTTTTTTTTTTGAGTTAGCTCTACATATAAAGCCACTCCTAGTTTGAATCACATATGTTAAATCATAAATTTAATTATTTGCACTATTGACACTTTAACCCTTTAACAGGCCAGCATTTTTGCTAATTTTGCCTGATATTACACACCTAAATCTTGAAGATTTCTATTCATGCATTACATGAAAAAAGGAAAGGTTTCATGTTTGATAATAAACATTACTACACATTCTAATTGTAATTGTAATAGAAATTAATACAAAAATGTAAGTAAATCTGCAACTTCAAAAATATAATGAATAACAATCATAAAATTGGCACTTCCTGAACTTCATTTTAAAATCACTATTTTCCTGAGTACATATCAATCATTTCATGTCCTCCAAACCTTTCATTTTGTTACAGCTGTCTAGTTTTTACATTTATTCTCAAACCAGCTGAATTTGGGTTGATTCCTGTTACTGATCTGGAATTATTTAGTTGAGTAGAAAAAAAGAGGCAGCTTCTCCAAGTGTCCTGTAGAAGATTTTAGAAAGACACTAAAACCCTATATATGCACATTTATTTAGTATTCTTATTACCTGCTGATACCCGACCCTTCTACATATTGTTTTATTTATCATTGCACTGCCTTTTTTGTCTCTTTGATTATATGCATACATATTTTTATATACATATTTCTATTTACTGTATATATATGAAACAAAAAAATAGGAATAAAGAATTTCTGGTATATTTGAAGAGTATTAAGAGTTAATTTATTTACAGTATCACCCAGCTCTAGGTTGTAATTAGAGCTATGTGTCTAAGGAAAGCATTGTTCTTCACACTCAACACATATCCAAGGTGCTGTTGTACAATACACTGCCAGCGTTTGTGGTTAAAACCAGATTTGCAAGGTTTTAAGCTTGAACACCCACAGCATGATCTGATCTTATCATCCGCCCACACACTACAGTTCTGCCTACAGCGAGGAGCTGATAATAACACAGGGTTGCATAGCTCTAGTGTATTACAGGGACTGTCTTGCTTGAGTTTTGAGTGCATTATAAATGCAATGACACCTAATTATACCTGTGAAATGGCAGTGTGCTGAGATCACCTGTGTGCATGAATGTTCTGGTGCAACTATTAAAACAGGCCGCAGATCTGTGGAAGTTTGAGCTTACAGAGAACAGATATTTCTTTAGTAACATCCATAAAACACTCATTAAAATAAAGCTGATACAAATGATTATTTGGCTTCTGCTGTAAAAGAAGCTCTTATAATCTCTGTTTGAATGGAATTTAGTGAAGTACTGGGAGGTGGAGTCCTTTTTTTATTTTATAGGGCATTTGTAAAATGTATGACCGATTCTCACAGAATAAGAAAATCTGCTTAAATGACTGAGATGGGAGTGGCTACTTGATTTATGCACTGCCATCATCTCCATCACCTCTGCCAGTATTGTATTATAACACATACTATACCAGTCAAAAGCAACACACAAGGAATCATTTAGTAAACTTAAAACCAAAATACTCCTATCTGGGGTGCTGTTAAGGTGTAGCTTCTTAGGCTAATGAATTTGTCCTGATGAGTGCCAGTTTCATCATATCGTTTGATAGTCTTTGCCACTACACTTAGATACTTTTAAAGTTCTTCAAAACTTGAAAGAGTAGTGTAAATTATGGCAAACCATTACGGATGAGTGATACAAAAATTTTGAAATACATAACATAATTTGGCCAGTAGCATATTAAATGTTAGGATTAGGACTTAGTGACCCTTTGATGATTAGAACAGTAATCAGAAATGTCTCTTTCTAAACATTTCATGTTTTTTTTTTTTTTTCTTCTTTTAGAGCAACTTCAATGTGGCAGTGTTGAACGTTGGCGCTCCTGCAGCGGGTATGAATGCTGCCGTGCGCTCTGCGGTCAGAGTGGGCATCTCTGAGGGACACAAGATGTTCGCCATTAACGACGGCTTCGAGGGCTTCTATAACGGACAGGTAAACGCTCCTCTACTTGCTAAAAAACGTACTTTATTCTCCTGCAGGCAGAATCTGACTCTGCAGACCCACAGTACAGTTCATCATCTCTTGTTCTGTTGTAAAATTTGGAAAACATACAGCTCTGGAAAAAAATAAGAGACCACTTAAAAATTATGAGTTTCTTTTCAAATTTTTACCAAATTGAAAACGTCTAGAATATAATCAAGAGGCAGACGGATGATCACAATCCATCAAACCAAGCTGAACAGGAGTGGCATAAAGTTATCCAAAAGCAGTGTGTAAGACTGGTGGAGGAGAACATGCCAAAATGCATGAAAACTGTGATTAAAAACCAGCGTTATTCATTTCTGAACTCTTAAAACTTTATGAATATTATTATTATTTTTTTTTTTTTTGCTGCGTTATTTGAGGTCGGAAAGCTCTGCATTTTTTTTTTTTTTTAGCCGGATCTCATTTTCTGCAAATAAATGCTCTAAATGAAAATATTTTTATTTGGAATTTGGGAGAATTGTTGTCCATAATTTATAGAACAAAACAACAATGTTCATTTTACTCAAACATATAACTATAAATAGCAAAATCAAAGAAACTGATTCAGAAACTGAAGTGGTCTCCTAATTTTTTTCCAGAGCTTTATATATTCTCATGCCACCCTTATCTGCTAATGGCTAATTAGCCCTAATGGTTAATTTGAACTGTTCTTTAGTTGACTTAGTGAGTCATGAGTTGAATCAGCTACAGCACAAGAAATGCATCAGCAGCAGGACATGATTTGACGTGCCCAGCCTGGAAACGCGACCTCTTTTGGCGCTATATTTGCTTTTCCTCTCTGTCTATTTTCTAGGCTTTACACACTGAGGGTCTGACAGTATTATGTAACACTTTACACTGACTGTAAACTGCCAAATGCCCCAGGACATAGGAGTAGTATCTAGTATTATGTCCCGTGACTTTTGCAATATCTCATGGAAGCTAAAGAACATGTAGGCTGACTTTATACTACTGTAGCTGCAGAATCTTGTAAGTCGAAGACTGAAAACTGGTTTAGCTGAATACTTGCTTACGCAACAGCTCACGTCAGTGAAAAATTACAGTGAAAATTACACAGTGTTTAAAAGCCCTGAACCCAAGCAGTGTCCCACACAGAGGAATGATCTAATGGAAAGTGAGCGCAGAAATGGGACAGAATGAAAACGCTGAGCTGAAGGGCAAATCTGCTGCACTGTGACTTCTGACCCCACGCTTCTGCTCTCCACTGGGTCAGCCAGATAACAAGGCGGGATTACAGTAAACCAATTACATGCCCTGCCTTCACAGCAGTACCGCTCTCTGCTGACAGGGGACGACAAACAGCGCTCATGGAGTCTCTTCAGCAGGCTGTTAGTGCTATAGTGATGAACTGGGTGAAGTACTGACCTGCTTATTGTGTCTGTGTCTCTGTCACTGGAGTAGATACAATCTTAATCCACTGTTAATGTGGACGGACAATCGAAAAACACAACTGAGGGTTTGTAGGCTAAGCAGGGCCATACATTAACCTTCTGCACTGACTTTCACTACAGCATTGATCGCTACAATTGATCCATTTTGTGAAACAGCATGGTTAGTTTGACCCAGTCACGGATGAGCTCACTGTGCCAGTGTGATCCAGTCCCCCGTATTATTCCTCTCTGCAGCCGTGCTGCATGTTGAGATGTGCATTCTGAGTGTGTCCATGAGTGTGTGTTTGTGTTTATAGCATGTTAATGACAGCGAAGTCAGCTGAGCTTCTCTGTGTAGCATATAAACACAGACACAAGTCTTAGGTGGGCTTTTTTCAGGTCTCCTATCTTATTCAGTGTCTTAGAATTTAGTCTTTTCTGCTTGTTTAAATTCATGTTCATACTGGGAACTAGGGGTGGGCGATATGGCTCTAAAATAATATTACGATATTTCAGGGTATTTTTGCGATAACGATATACATGGCGATATAGGAAAACAGAAAAAAAATTCATTCATTTCAGGAATATAGTATAATAGTATAACAGTATAATCATAATGTGGCCAAATAAATTATATAGCATAAAATAATATAATGCAGCAAAAAATATTGCAGAATATTTAGTGCATGCATATAAACTGCAAACTAAAACAATTATACAATAAATACACCTAAAGCTTCACAGTAAATAATGGACTACTTTAAGACAGAACAGCCCTATTATCACGATATGGATTTTTAATATCACGATATTTCTGTGTCACGATATGTTGTATACTATTAATATAATATTGCCCACCCCTACTGGGAACCAATTAGCATTGTCTCATTTTTACCAGACTGAATGTTTTCACATTAGTGGTGTAGTGGTACCTACCATAGATTAAAACTTAGTTTGGTATAGTATAATAAAATGCTCAAAACACCCTGTTCTTTTTATTTAACTTCATTTTTTGTATTTTTTCTAGATTAAAATAAATCATAAACTTCCATAAAATTAATTTAAACAATAAACATGTCAGCGTGTTGCTCTCCAATGCTCTCTATTCTTGAGTATGTACTTCTAACCCTTTCCATTGTGCTCTTGTCTCAGATAAGGGAGATCAAATGGGGAGATGTGGGTGGCTGGACAGGCCAGGGAGGATCCCTGCTGGGCACTAAAAGGTAATGATTGTGATCTTTAGACATTTATCATGTGCTCAGAAAACATGCTCATAACATTCTCAGGTATTCTCAGTGTAATTAATTTACTGTAAGTGTGCTCAGATTGAGTCAACACTTTTTCCTTTCTCCAGAACACTTCCAGCAAAGCACGTTGACAAAATCGCTGAGCAGATTCGGAAATACAACTTGAACGCACTGCTGATCATCGGAGGATTTGAGGTATGTGTGGTTTCATGAACTGATCTGTGTACGTTACCTGTAGTATGTTCTTTATTAGTCAGGGGTGGGAGTCACTAGAGGGCCAACAATAAAATATTAATACAATCCTTGGGCCATGCACTAATATGTAGTATATGCAGTAATATGTTGAGTACTATGATGTCACATACTGCAATGTGCAATGATTCATTTAGGAAGTAGCCTATTACCATTTTTTCCGCATTATAAGGCGCACCGTATTATAAGATGCTGTAGAATATACTGGATGAACAGCAAAAGAGCTAGTGCTTAGCACAGTTAGTGGCTAATGCTAATACTGCTCCAGTACTCTTTATTGATTTCCCCTCGGGGATCAATAAAGTATCTATCTATCTATCTATCTGTCTATCTATCAGTATCGAGCTGTGGTGCTGGATAACTAAACTATAGAACTCAACTATAACACTGCACCTTAGTGAAGTGTCTTTACTGCTTCTTACAACCTTACTGGTAGAATTAATACAAAAGGTGCACCAGATTATAAGGAACACTGACGATTTTTGGGAAATTTAAATTTAGTCTGTCAACCATGTTTCCAAAATGTAAAATAAACAAAATGCACAGGTTTTAATCTGTATATACTTGCGTGTTTACTTTGAGGTTGCATTGCCCACACATTTTTATATATATTTATATATCAGATTTGTGTCCACACAGCTCATGAAACTCAATAAAATCAGATTTAGACCACTTAAAAACAGATTTACATCCCTTGAAGTGAGACAGACAAGATCTATGTGTTCTTTCATACACCTCATATGCATCATACTGTACTTTAGTGTTCATATTGATTTAGCATATTTGAAGCATACATTTAAATCCATGTTTTTTTGATAAACATTGAGTCATTCAAGTGATTTTATGAATTTGAATGTGTGAGTAAAGGCCATTTCAGAAACCAATATTTATATATATATTATATATCATACTGCTGTTCCTAACAGTAATAGCAATCTCAAAAGAATGTCTAATTTTCTGGGTTAACAAGTAACACATTTTGGTATTTTATTAAGATTAACTATAGAATTATTGACCTCCCTGTTTTAATATATTTCACATTAAATTATTAAAAATTTCTCCCACCCCTAAAGTTATCTCTTGAGCTGTACACAATTTATGAGTATTAAATATAATGTCATTGTTTGTCTGACTGTTTAAACCTTGACAGCTGTACAGAGATGTTGTGTTAACTCTCGCTCCTTTCCATCAAGTTTTTCCTCTGTAGTGTCTTCCAAAGCTCACACGACCTCCTGTTCTTCTCTTCTCTTCATCAGGAGTGTTTTAATGCACATCTGGCACACTTGCCTCATTTTGTTCCGGTTCATTTTTCACCTCGGCTCGTACAGTTTGTATTGACCAGCAAGAAAAATATAACTGCCAGACAGCCGAGGTGACCAATGAACCATCCATGAGTGAACACCCCTTAAAGAAACAATCCACTGCTCCCAGTTCATCTTCTATTGAAAGTCATTCCATGCTTCTCTGTACAGGCTCACCCCTCTCTCTATCTGTGTGTGTGTGAGTGGGTGAGGAGTGAGAGGACGTGTGTAAGAGAACAGAGTGTGTGTTTGGGAGAGACTTTGTGTGTGTTTTTCATGTTTGTGTCAGTATTAAGCACGGTTGAACTGGATTAGTGTTACCTGTGGAGGTTCTAGTATATGTTCTGTCCTTATCGTGGCATATTTGGCCTGATTTGTTCAGAGTGAAGTACGTTTAGTTCTCAAAATAGCAGAAATGCCCGGTATTAAAATTAGGGCTGGTATTACTGATTCCCAAATTGATTCAAATCTGATTCAAAAGATCCCAATAAGATTCAGTTTCTGATTTTATGTAATTTTAATTGTATCAGGAATCCTCAACGGACCATTATTTAAAAGATGATTGCTTAAGTTTTTTTCTAAAAATAAAGCAAATTTTAAAGATTGATGTCAGGTTTGTATAAATAGAAATTGGATTATTAAAGTGAAGATTCAAATCAAACATCTTTTTTTTTATATATATATATATAGGCCTGAAAGCTCTGCATCTATATATACATAACAAAAAATAACAAAAAAAGATGCAGAGCTTTCTCAAATAATGCAAAGAAAACAAGTTGATATACATAGAGTTTTAAGAGTTCAGGCCCAAGAGTTCAATATTTGGTGGAATAACCCAGTTTTAATGCATCTTCGCATGTTCTCCTCCACCAGTCTTACACACTGCTTTTGGATAACTTTATGCCACTCCAGGTGCAAAAATTCAAGCAGTTCAGCTTGGTTTGATGGCTTGTGATCATCCATCTTCCTCTTGATTTTCAACTTGGTAAAATCTAGGAAAAACAGAGCTATATATATATATATATATATATATATATATATATATATATATATATATATATATATATATATATATATATATATATATATACACACACTCCATTTCCAGGTGTGTTTCTTTTAGGCGGTGAACTGCAGGCAAAATCTGCCTCAAATTGAACATTGTGAATATCTAACAGGTCTGATTATTCATTAAATTACCTTGAGCTTTAGTTATGTTGGTTCTGGGAAAGTCATTAACAAACATTTTTAAGAACCAGTAAACTCACACTCATGTTCTACTTCCTCTACAGGTAAATCTAATCCAGCTCGACTGTGCTTCTCATATATGAATATATATTTTTAATTGACTGTGCTTGGAGTTGTACCCGTGTCTGTCCCATGCTGTCCCCTGTGATAGACCTGGCTCTTCCCTCGGCTCCGTTCCAATCCTGCCTCCATTCCCTCTCGCGCCCCCTGTCCCCTTGCCCACTCCCTATTGCATACTCTTCCCTTCCCATGGCCATTCCCAGCAGCAGCAGTCCACTAAAGCCCTGGCTCTGCCCCGCCCTGCAGGCCTACCTGGGGATCATGGAGTTGTTAGCAGCTCGTGGGACATATGAGGAGTTTTGTTTGCCCATGGTCATGGTGCCGGCCACAGTCTCCAACAATGTGCCGGGCTCAGACCTCAGCATTGGTGCTGACACCGCTCTAAACGCCATCACCGATGTAAGTCCGACCGGTCAGCCCGCCCACGTCCCTGCCAGCCAGTCACAACGGGGGGCTACGCCTTCTGTTTACCAGCCAAGCCAGGCATCAGACTAGATAGATCTGGAAAAAGCTGATTGTAGAACAACCTGCAAACCATTTTTTATGGACTTAATACAATTAATGTTAGTTTTGAATTTAATATAAAGTATAGGATTAACAGTATGGTTTCCTTTTAGCACATTTAAAGGAATACTCTTAGTATTTTTCCACCTACAGTCTTCAAAATACAGTTGTTTTAAATGTTTTGTTAAATAATTGCATAGAAGTAACACATTTGGGTCTATGAATAAACCTTATTGTAATAGAGAATTTGTGAGCACGGCTCTAGCTGGTAAACTGAGAGGCAAATGGTAGCTCACAGGTAAGTGGAGATGATGGTGGTGATGATGATGGTGATGGTGCTGATGATATGAAGGCATGCTGTTGGTTTTGTGCCCGTGGTCCTTGCCCTTGACTGTGAACACACCACCATTAGCCTTATCAGAGCCCATTTCCTCAGATCACTGTTCAAAAAAAGCCCTTAGACAGGAGTTCAGCATTAAAACCTTTACATTTGACAAATATTCATATCCTGCTCATACTGCGTTTTATTATAATTAGCATCATAATTTATATAAATAATAGTAATTAGTAATATATTTCATGTTCCCAGATATACAGATATAGTAAGCGTATCAGGCATGTTTGGAGTCCAGACCAGTGCTTTAAGATCTAGAAACCATACTAGATTTAATTATATTAAGACCAATAAATAATAAATATAAAGTATAAATATAAATAAAAATAAATTTAAAAAGTAAATTTTTTGTGTCACATCTTATCCAAAATGGTAATTTCGTAGTAAATATATATATATATATATATATATATATATATATATATATATATATATATATATATATATATATATATATATATATATTTTTTTTTTTTTTTTTTTTTTTATTCCAGATTATTAGAATGGTCCAGTGGACTAATATGCTAAAATCCAAAGATGGCTGGTCCAAATCCCGGTTATGCAGCTCGCCATCAGCTGCCGGAGTCCTGAGAGAGTTTTCATTAATAATAAATGCAAAGATTGGTTTTGTGTTTAAACCCCACCCACTAGAGAACAGTTCTGTAATCAGATCACACCATTAACAATAAATAAAAGTAAACTTTTCTTTTTAGTAACATTTTATCATATGAGAGTTTTCCTAAAATAGTATTTAACAGTTCAATATTGTTAAATCATTATCACAATATCTTATGATACACTATATCATTAAATAGTGATAAACATTTTATCGGCAGGTTCTTTGCAATTCACAGCCTTAATCGCAAAATAAACTTACAAAAAAACAGAGATAGATAATGAGACAGAGGGCAATTCCCACTCTTCATCCTCGGTCCATCCTCATCCTCCGTGTGTATCAGTGGCCGCTGGCCGTCATGTTGGTGTGCTCTCTGATGTCATCCTGCTGCTGATGCTACTGCTGCTGCTGTTGTCTTGCCAAAGGGTCAATGCCCGGCCAGTTTGCGCGTTTTTCAATTATTTTTATTTTTTTGCGTCACACGTTCGCACTATTGTACTGTATATGCACGCACGCACTCGCTCACTTCACAGTGTGCATGAGCGAGTTACGGTTCCGGCTCCGCCTCCTATTCTCTCTCTCAGCCAATGGGAAGACGTCTTGGCTATCACACGGTCTGTCAGTCTGTGATGGACACGGTCACTCCGGACCCTGAGTATCCCGTCCCGCTCTAACGTGACCTGCGCTGTGCTGTGGTGTATGTGTGGTGTGTGTGTGTATGTGTATGTGTATGTGTGTGTATGTTTTATGGGCCTGTCTCAGGCGCTTGAGTGCCTGCTGCAGCTGTGTGAAGCTCGAGCCACCCATGAGGAGTTTTGCATCCCGCTGTGTATGCTGCCTGCCACTATCAGTAACAATGTGCCCGGCACTGACCTTAGTATCGGGGCAGATACTGCCCTTAATGCCATCGTGGAGGTAAGGAACAGTCCGCCGGCTAGTGCTCTGTTTTATATTGTAACTCAGTACTAGTCAAATGTGTGGACACACCTTCTTATTCAATAATTTTATTTAATTCCTACATAAGGAATCATGTAGTAACTTAAAAGTGTTAAACAAAATACTCTGTGAAGCATTTAGGTGCTTTTATCTGTGGTGCTGTTAACGTATCCTGTACAACATAGACAACTTTTGCTCTTTATTTCCTGGGGCGGCCCTGATGAGTGCCAGTTCTATCATAACACTGCACTTGAAGATACTTTCAAAGTTCTTGAATTTTTTCAGATTGACTGACCTTCATTTATTAAACTATTTTTTCTTTACTAGGTTGAGTACTTCTTGCCATACTGTATACCTGTACACCTGTATACCAACTCTACCTCTTCACTACTTTACAACTGATGCTCTCAAACTAACATTAAACCCCTAAACAGACAAGGAATTGTCCACCTGACATTACACCACTAAATCTTTAGGATTTTTATTCAAGTATTACATAAAAGGCTTTCGTGTTTGATAAGGAACATTAATGAGAAGCATAATTGTAATTTTAATAGAACATATAAAGAAAAATATTTAAGAAAATCTGCCAAATCTGTCAAAATATAATAAATAAAAACATTAAATTCACTCTGAACTGAACTTCATTTTAAAATCAATATTTTCCTAAATACAAATCAAACAGTTCACGGACTCCAAACCTTTAGTTCCGTTATATATGTCAAATTTTGACATCTATTTTTAAACATGCAGAATTAGGGTTTGATTTCTGTTACTGATTTGAACTATTAAGTGGAGTAGAGAGAAAACAGGCAACGTTCAGCCCAAGTGTACTGTAGGAGATTTCAAACCCTCAAATTTTCAGAGTTATTTTACTGGAGAAAAAAGGGTTTTGTATGACCTAGACCTGTAGCCTGTATACAGGACAAAGCGTTTTAAGGGATTAAGAGGCACGGTGTGCCCAAACTTTTGACTGGTACTGTGTATATATTGTAATTCCTTCAGATAGCATATATGAGTCTGCTGGTTTGATAAGGTCAGCACCCCACTGACTGCTCTCCACTGATGGTCCACACTCAGACCACACAGAAAACTGTCATGTCTAAAACTATCAAGATTTTACATGTTTTTAATCAGATTTTAAATTGAACAGAAAATGAATGTAAACTTATTTTTGCAATCATATGAGAGAAAAATACTACTGATTAGGTGTGTTATAATATCATTTAATGAAGTCCTTTTGGATCATTTCTATTGGTTTAATTGTCAGAATTTTTGGCTTAATATAAACAATGAGTGCCAGATTCAGATTATTTTGCATGCCTTTTGTAAGGCAGTGAAATAGAGTTAATCTATATATAAATAATATTAAAGAAATATATGCATTAAGAAAGCTATGCAGCTGTTTATAATTATAGAAATAATATTTAGAAAGCTTCATGCTTCTAAATTTAGTATCATACTAGAGATAAATAAGGCCAGTAAAGTAAAGTTATTGATGAGTAATGTACATTTATATTGAAATGTGATTGTGATGTATTTAAAGATTCTTAACTGACTATGTATGACTATTGTTGACTTGTATATTACCAATATGGAGTATGTAAGTGTATCACCTGTTATATATTTTTCTTGTCTGACAGTATACAGACTGTATAATTGTAGACATAGACACGTAATACATTGATAATACAACATAATACAATAGAATCTGAACCACTAACACATCCTGTTTGTGTGTACGTGTGTATGTGTGTGTGTGTGTGCGTGCTATCAGACATGTGATCGTATTAAGCAGTCTGCCAGTGGAACAAAGCGGCGTGTGTTCATTATTGAAACTATGGGAGGATACTGTGGTTATCTGGCCAGTGTGGGTGGACTGGCTGCAGGAGCGGACGCTGCTTACATTTACGAAGAGCCATTCGACATCCGAGACCTTCAGGTAACAGTCACACAAGCACACACACTACTCAGGACATACAATATAAGTTTGGGATCCCTTTTAACAACATGATACCCAATAAGAAATAGTGATCAATAGAAGTAATAAGAAATGTGAACAGTAAAAAGAGTGTTAAATGCATCTAGAAAGGTTTATAACATTAGGATGAAGGTATTGTATGCTGTGCATAACATATTTCTAACAGCGTTATAATGTTCATGTATTTATAATTAGGGGTGTGACGAGATCTCGTGGCACAAGATCTGGCGAGATTTAAATGTGGCGATATTTCTTGTCAAGCTTAAATCTGTCTCGCGGGAAAAAAACGTGGACTTTTTAAGAGGGATCTGGCAACACAGTAGCGATAGCAGCGAGTGTGGTGGCTGAGCAGTGAGAGCAGCTCTCAGCAGAAGAGTAAAATTCGGGCATTTGCATAGAAGATGCTTCTGCTACTTTTAAGTTGTATATCTGGCTGCATTTTGGCTCCAGTGGAAACAATAAACGGTAACAGAGTGACCAACAAGACACAAACCATATATAAAAACTGTTTTATAGGCAGTTGTACTAATCCCTTAGCTCTGTACTGTATTTTAAAAAAATGTTCTGTCTCTGTGTGCACTTCAAGCATAGGCTTAATATGACTGGTTATGGTTATGCATAGTTAAATTACAAAAGATTTAGGAGAAAAAACACAAACCATAGTTTAATATGACTGGCTGTGGTTTGCATTTATTGTTTGCACTATATAAGACCTAGAAAAGTTTTATTTTTATTTTTTATTCTTATTCTTATTTCTATTTCTTATAGAATCAATGTGTGAGAGAAACCAGTCTGTTAAGTTTGCGTTATATGTTTTTTCTTAAATAAAACTCTAGTTTTCAAGCTTATTTTTCATTTTTGATGTTTTCTTAAAAATGTTATTTTTAAATCTCCTCTCGTCTCGTTCTCGTGAACCCAGTATCGTGTCTCGTCTCGTTTTGTGATATTAGTGTCTCGTCACACCCCTATTTATAATGCAATATAAAAAAAATTAAGCCTGATAAATCACAATGTTTACAAAGTTTATGTTTGGCATATATTGTCGCTGTCAGTAAAAAAGAAGTATCTTCGTTTTTGTTGATTTTTAGGTTACTATATAATTTAAACAGCCAACAGTTTCTCTGACACTGTGCCAACATTTCTTGATTAACAGACCAATAGAAAAACTTGAATGACCTGAAATAAACTCTGTTTATACTAACTTCCATTGAAAGTTTAGAATGTTTTTTCTCTCTCCTTTAAAGTTGCTGTTTTGGAAATACATGTTTTTCATTGGACAGCGACGATATACACACTGTATTCATGTTAACATTTATTTTGCATACATTTAATCCAATGCTAATCCAATGATTCACAACTCCCACACGCCCACACATTGCTGAATATAAATATATTTAATCCTGTATGTTTGTTCACATGGTTAACATGCGTTTTATTCCTGTGCATGGATATATATATATGCTGTATGTGTATGTGAATATGTGCATTCTGTGTAATTTGTGTCTTTATCTTGTGTCCTTTTATCACTAAAGCACCCACGTTTCCCTTTGAAAATCCTAAAATATCTTTTTGCCAAACTAGCAGCACTAGCAGCATCTGCTGGTATAATATAAAATGTTGTATTTGTGTTGTTTTACAGTCTAATGTTGAGCACTTGACAGAGAAGATGAAGACCAGCATTCAGCGAGGACTGGTACTGAGGTAAACTCAACTCTGGAAAGTATTTAATGAGCTTTATCCCAGAAACTGAAATATAGGAGTATATAGTAAATATCTGATTGCCTGATGAATGGACCAATAGAAAAGCGAAAAGCTCCAAAATGACTTTACCTTGACTTTCACTAAGCCATAAGAAGGATTTTACTTCTCCTGACAAGTTTGGATATTTTGGATATTGTCGCTGTCCAATTAAATCCATAAATCAACTTTTATTTTTATTTGGAAGTACACTGAGGCCAACCCTCATTTTCAATGTAGCTGAGCATATACAAAAACAGGGATTGACATGACAGAAAAAGTAATAGCTAAATTTAATTATTTTAAAATAACAGTAAATAAAATATACAAATTAGATTTTAAAAAAATGTAAGAAAAAAATAGGATTAGAATAAAAATAATAATTATTATAATAAAATTTGGTTTAATTGATAAGAAATTAAGATTAAAATAAGTAAATAAGATTAATACAAGAAGAATACAACAACAAAAATAGTTAAAATTAAGCTTAAACTAACTTTTACATTATACAATAAAAAGATAAAAAAAATAAAATATGAAAGCAATAATAATAATAAAAGCAATATTAGTAATAATAATAAAAGAAAATCTAAATAAATTAAAAAGCAATAGTACAAAACTATCAAAAACATAATAATACATAAAATAAGGAAATAAATAAAAAGGAAATAAAGATCTAAGAGAATAACTAAAATAAAAAACAGGTACAGGCTGTCTGAAGGTGGTTAGATTTTAAAAGTTTAAAATGACTTAGTGACATGAGTGAGCTGAGTTTTAGTGTTTCTTAATTAAAAACTCAAGGACATAATACAATAAAAACATTGCTGTTTTGGAGGTACTTAACAGGACAGTGATGGTATACTGTACAAGGTTTTTGTTGGTAGTTCTGAAAGTGACGATATACAGTATCGTCCAGCAGTGAATTAGTCCAGCGGCTTCTTCAGAAATGTGAGTCAGGCCTGACCGCTCCACTGCGTGTTTCAGTGCTGTATAAACACCCACACCCTCTGTGGTCCCTTCAGATCAGCTTAGATCAGATCGGGGTATTTTTGGGGCAGTTTTGATTGGAATGTGTCCGGGCAGACCCTCGGGGCCCTGCTGTCAGTCACCTGCAGCCCCCGCCTGTCTGCAGCCTCCGCCTGTCCTCAGCTGTGTCTGTGCTGTTGTGTGTCTCTGTGCAGGAATGAGAACTGTAATGATAACTATACTACAGACTTCATCTACCAGCTCTACTCGGAGGAGGGCAGAGGCGTTTTTGACTGCAGGAAGAATGTTCTGGGTCATATGCAGCAGGTACTCACAAAACACACACTATAGACTGTATATAAATATGGACAGGGCGTCCCCATGCTCTCTCATTACAGCGTTTTAAAGTTTAAAGATGGCCAAAATTAATGCTGCGGTCTTGCGTGCAAGTAGAAGAGGTGGGAGGCGAGGCTGTGTAACTGCATAAACCCCATCCACATGTCTGAGACCCCCTCCACCTGTATCGGGGGCGTGCACAGCCAGCGCATCAATCACCACATTCCCACACCTCTTCCAATATCACGACATAACTCCTATAAAACACATTAACTGTAAAGAAAAACACTGGGGATTATGGCAGTACAGAACCCAACTTCCCCAAAAAAAGTACTGGATGTGTAATTTTAGATTAAATTCCCTCATCTCTCATTCAAATCAATAGAAATAGGCGGGGTTAAAAGTTGTACTGGAGCCAGCCACAAGAACGCGTAAGAGACGTAGTAGCTTCACTTTTTAACCCCTGTCGTCCTGTCCATACTTATACACAGTCTATAATACACACACACAAACTCCCACAACACACACACACTCTCTAAGAGATAAATCTACAGATTATGAGATAATTGTTCTCTGTGCTATAAAAGGCTACTGCCAGGGGTGGGCAATATTACAATATTGCTGCTACTATTATTATTAATATTATTATTATTATTATTTGGTTAATGTGATGCACACTGTGTAAAGTAATAGTTATCAACAGTACTTAAAGAACACTGAGCAACTGAATAAAATATGACAAAGTATGTAAACATTGTCCTGTTTAATTGGATGTTGTGCAGCTTTAAAATAGTAAATATTGGATTTTGTATTTGTATAGCTTTCTTTATAAAATATAATGCAATAATAAATAGTATGCATTGTAAAAATGTCTTTATTTTGTCATATCACCCATTGACTACTATAGAAAACTTTACCAGATGTGTCCTAGAGAATATTTACCTGATATTCCACTCAAATACATGAAATGGACAAAAGTATATCTTGTTTCTATAAAAATGTGTTTATCCTCCTTTTTTGAGTAACTGTCTCTACTGTCCAGTGAAGACATTCTACTACATTTTGAGGCATTGCTGTGAGAATTTGATTGCATTAAGCAACATGTGCATGAGTGAAGTCAGGTTTTTGAATGGTGTTGCACCAGTTGTTGACACTGCTTGTCTAGAGATGGAACAAGAACAAGACTGTGTGCATATGGTTCACACATACGTGCACGTTTCCTATTTGCACTGGTTCTTTTAAGGTTTATTTCATTTATATATTGAGTAATCAATTATTATCATTTAAGAAGAGCAGGCTAGTAATAATATAATACTTTTACAAACACATGTTTAAATAACACACAATAAAGAATTGTTTATTATCGTTAGAATTGTTTGTTGTGGACTGGACAGTTGATTATAGTAAAAGCTGTACCAATTTGAATGTAATGTAGCCAGACCTGTAAATACAGTCTTATTCTGTCTCTCTGTCCAATAGGGAGGGGCTCCATCTCCATTTGACCGCAACTTTGGGACCAAAATCTCAGCCAAGGCCATGCAGTGGATCTCAAAGAAACTGACAGAATGTTACCGGCAAGGTAGGCGGCAGCTTCCACAAAGAGCTCAATATTTTGACTAAACATTAGGCTGCAAGGAGTTGTGGAAATGGAATGGGTGAATGTGTAAATGTAATTATGAAATATGTCAGTGATGATACAATATTAGCTCATAATATGTATTGGGAAAAACTGTACTGTAATTGAAAGGAGACTCTAGTGCCCTGTTTGGTGCCTGTAGCATGTTGCAGCTGGGCCTGTAGATCCTGCTCTACACATCCCAGATGATCACATAAATGCTTAATTGGTGATTGGTGAAATCTCCAAACCGGGCTTTGCCATCTAGTGCAGACATTCCTGGAACATTCCTCGCTGTTTGTAGGGGAGCATTATCCTGCTGAAAAATGCCAGTGTGGGGGCGCCAAGAGCATTGCCACTATGATCGGGAGATCTCGGGTTCGAATCCCGGTTGTGTAGCTTGCCATCAGTTGCTGGAGCCCCTAGAGAGCACAATTGTAGATGGCGCTCTCTAGAGGGTAGATGGCGCTCTTTCCCCTCATCACTTCTAGGGTGATGTCGATCAGCACAAGGCTGCGTCTGTGAGCTGATGTATCAGAACCGAGTCACTGTGCTTTCCTCCGAGCACACTGTGATGCTTCTCGGCAGCAGTTCTAAAAGAGTTCTAAATTCTCTCATTTTTTGGGGGTCAGTGAGTATATTTCATTCATAATTCCCTGCAGTTAGCTTTAATTTTTATGTAGCCTAATTCATATGAAGAAATAAATACTATGTTGGCATTCAGTCTCCAGTTCTGTGGTACGCTCGGTGTTCAGCCTTTTTTCGGCAGCAAAAAGTTTCAAAGTTTTTTGCAACAATATAGACAGGGAATATAGACAAAATGTGATACTAAGCGATTTTTCTATCATTACACAAAATATATCATTATATCGCACAGCCCTAACTTACAGTTAGTTACTTATACAGGAAATATGGTAATAGTGCTAAAATGCAGTAAATGTGTTAGAATGTGCCTGTGTCCATTCATGTACTTGTTGAGTTTGATGCATTGTGTGTATTTTTGCTTCTTTTGCTTTGCATCTGGCTGACTAAAGATGAAGGTAAATGTTTACTTACATTTAACATACAATCATATTTACATACCCTTAATCCACAACCTTTATATCATTACATCATTTTAATAAGGATCCATTAGTATCCTTTAGACTTAGTATCTATTTCCAAACATAATCTGTTTCAGGATGCTTCAATAATGTACCCCTATATGAATGGTACGCATGCTGAAATGCTGTGTGTGTGTGTGTCTGCAGGGAGAGTGTTTGCTAACACTGAGGACTCAGCGTGTTTGTTGGGGATGCGTCGTCGTGCCCTTGTCTTCCAGCCTGTGGTTGAGCTGAAGCCTGAGACGGATTTTGTGTGGGTAGAATGTTCTGAATAACCTTCTGTAATACTGTTATATGGTAATGGTTACTATGAGGATGTACTGTACAAAGACTAATATCACTCTTTACAGACCTTTTTAGTGGTAATTTTATTTAATTAATATAAAAACAAATAACATAAAACAAATAAGTTACTTTATAAATAAAATACACTGTTTCCAGTAACATATCTGTACATATTAATGTAAAACATGAATACTTTTCCAAAATGCATTTTCCTAATCATTTTCCAAAAGCACACACTTGCTCTAAGAGAGCCACTATAAATACCTATCAAGTTAAGCTGATTGAGTCTATTTTTTCCTACATATTTAACGATTGATGATACATAATATGTATTTCTTGAAACTGGCCATTTAATAACCCAATATGTGGTCCCCCTTTTAATGATGACAATACTACAGTATGAAATGGTAACTTTATACTGAAGCAGTATAACTACTTTTGTTAAAAAAAAAAGTTAACATTAGAAGTAAATAACAAATTATTATAAAAAAGACAATATTATTATTGTATAATATTTTTTTTAACTTAACCCATAAGACCCAGACCCATTTCTGAATATTTGAATCAGATTAATTCAGTGAGCAGCTCATTAATGTTTTTATTTATTTATTTTTATGTTCACGTGACTATAAATATTTTATAATCCTGATGTAAAATAAGTAACACAACAACATTTGTATAATTGTATGGAACCTAAAACATTTAATTAAAGCATTTGAATGGTTAAATGGTTGGAACAGATCTATAAAGACATAAGGAGCTAGTTTTATCTTCAGCACTAACTCAGCATTCCTACATTCTGTAAATAATGTGAACAAAAGTATATGTCAATTTATGAGTTTATTTATGAAAAACTGAGAAAGTTGTTTAAAGGGTCTGTGACAAATATGTCACTGTGGGCTCTTTTGGGTTAAGAAATATGATAACTGAAACGTGACCTATATATATATATATATATATAGATATAGATATATAGATATACAGTATTGTGCAAATGTTTTATATGGGAATTTCAGTAAAGAAAAAGCTTCTTATATGTGAAGTAAAAGTTTATTAGCTCAGTAAAACACTACTAGCATTACAATAAATTAGGGCTGGGGCGACGCGTCGACATAATCGACGTCATCGATTACAAAAATACATCGATTTGCATAACGTGCGTCGGCGCGTCGTAAACATGGCGGCGCCTGTGGAGAGCATTAGAGGTTAGATCGGGCCCAAAAATTCCAACTGGCTGTTTTCGGGCTGTTTTAATGAGCGAAATATGATCAGAATTATGTTAATTAACACGGTAACATAGAAGCATAGAACTATTATTTAATTAAAATGATTTTTAAGAACAGCTAAACACAGTTCTGCAAGTCAAACGCGGAGGAGTTCACGTGCGAGAGACAGAGAGAGAGAGACACAGAGAGAGAGAGAGAGAGAGCTACTCACAGGTGAAGGTTCTCTTTGATCTCCTCGTGCTCATATTCTAGTCCCATTCATAATTCTGCAGCTCCCTCAGTGTTTTCTGCCGTATTTTGCGGCTAGCGCGAGCGCTTACAACTGACACCGCGGACCGCGAGGTGCCGCCGCGTTTGTGCCGAATCCGACTCTCTGCTGAATCTGACTCCCGCTTCGCGGACAGAATCGGCACAACACCCCCGCTGTAGAACTGCGGGAGTGAAAACAGCGCTTATAAATAAATTAGTTTAGTTTCACTTTCAGTTTTCGTTATTTTCGTTATTTTTTTTTTAAATAAAAATATAATTAAAAAACAGACGCCTACATCTCGGACTATTTTCTGGAGCCCGGGTCGGATTTACGGGCGGGCCTCGGGTCATGTCGGGTTCGGGCAGAGAATCTAAGCTCTAGAGAGCTTGGACTCCGGAGAGCAATCTCCAGCTACAAAAAAACGCCAGCGGGCATCTAAAGTTTGGGAGCATTTCACGCAAAAGGGCAACAATGTGGTCCTCTGCCATACGTGCAAAAGGAGCACTTGAAGCGCAAACATCCAGGAGCACTATGTCAACAGGGTCACACAGTAAGTTACCGTTTACATCAGGGTCTCCGCGTGTGTCCTTAAAAAGACTTAAGGCTGTCTACCAAAGGTTTTAAACCTGCCACAGGCAGAAATTATACATTTTTGGTTTATATTTGTGCATGGCATTTCGCAGTTTCCAGAAACAGTAGCATTATTCATAAGTTCAGGTGTTTAGCTAAGCTAGCTGCCTTAAGTTATTTTAGCTAGCGCCGTCGGCGCTGCGGTGTCACACCGTTTTCTGTCACCGTCGGAATTTTGTGACCAGTGCTCACGGTTATGAGCGTTCATTGGCAAAACGGAAGCTTTCTATACCTACACCTTACCCTCAGCCCTAAACTGAACCGTTTTGGCCAGTCGGGGTAAACATTAGAAACGAACACGTTTCGAATCGGCCAGTGCACCGGTCTGCTGAGAACTACTTGCCAGTGGTCACAAAATCTAGCGGTCACAGAAAACAGTGCAACACACGGTTGTGGTGTATGGGAGCTTATCCATTTTTAGCGTTATAGATCTAAACAACGTGCTGTACATGTAAGTGATTATAAGTGTGGGGTTTGGTTTAGTAGGCTTGTGTTGTTGTTGTTGTTGTTGTTGTTATTATATATAAATATAGTAATTTATCGTTTGCTTTAAAACGTAAAATAATTATTTAAATATGTTTCTCAATGAATAGATTAGTCGACTAATCGAAAAAAATAATCGTTAGAATAATCGTTTAAAAAATAATCGTTAGGGACAGCCCTACAATAAATACAAACAGCAATTTTACAAAAGCAGAGCAACTTTTACAGCCCTGTTTTCCTTAAAACATCTCCTAATCTCTCCTCCTACTCTGATATTAATAGAGTTATTTCTAGTTCTCATCATATTAAGCAACACCTGGTTTGGTAAATTGGTAAATTTGGTAAATCAGGTGAGCTGCTGACGGAACTGAACATAATATACACATGCTGGCTGAGAAGCATCCAGGAGAAATCTGGAATCTCTATACTTTGTTCTTCAGCTTGGCTCACAGGATATAACATACTTAGTTAAAAATGAGAATTGTTACTTTTTACTGTATTTATGTTTATTTGCATCTGGTGCTTTTTTTAAAGTAAAAACACTTATATTGCTGAGATAAATGGATTAGTGTCATTTGCTTTGGTGCCTACATCCTTTGCACAGTATTGTGTATATATATATATATATATATATATATATATATATGAATTGGTATTGACCACAAGGTTTTAATCAATATTTGTACAGTAAAGGATTTATCTGGTCTAATTACTGTACTGCTGCTGTGTTTGTGTTCAGTCACAGGATCCCGAAGGAGCAGTGGTGGCTGAAGCTCCGCCCCCTGATGAAGATTCTGGCCAAATACAAGACGAGCTACGACGTGTCCGACTCCGGCCAGCTGGAGCACGTCGTCCTCAATCGCACCAAGGAGTCGGACGCCACCGCCGCTATCTGAGGTCGCGAGAGTCACGCCGGGGTCAGAGGTCACCCTGTAGACAGGCTGGTCTGTTTAGTGTGTGCTGCTGATGCAGAAGCTTCGTTCTTTCCTCTTATCGTGTACCGGCACTTCATCGTCCTCTCCGTCACGTCGTTATTTAAACCCCAGTCTCCCCCTTTGTCGTTTCCCGTAAAAAAGGCGCCGTACAGAATGTAGGAGAGTCCAGGGACCGGCCGTGTCCGGCCTGCGTCCTCAGGCTTTTAGTATGTGTCCATGCTGCGAGTCACTACACGCTGACTTCCGGTCTCCAGGAGCAGCAGCTAGAGTAGCTCCACCTGTTAGTGTCCAGCTGTTGATGCAGCAGCGCGTCCGTCAACCCGATGCAATCCAGCGCCTGTCTCTCAAGCACAGTTTGATGTGTGAATGTGTGAATATCATATTATGTGCTGACATTTATTTGCTTGACCAATAAAGATTATATATACACCTATGTGGAGATGTTCGAGTTGATTTTTATGAGACTTGGCAAAAACTAAAACAGAACAAAAATGAAATATTTGACCAAACACTGAATTCGTTTTTACACAACTACATAAATAATTAAATGTTAAATAGGCCTTTCACATTCATAAAGTTTTATCGTACAATATAGCTCTGAACAAAACTAAGAGACCACTTAAAAATGATGAGTTTCTTTGATTGTACCAAATTGAAAACCTCTGCAATATAATGAAGAGGAAGATGGATGATCACAAGCCAACAAACCAAGCTGAACTGCTTGAATTTTTGCACCAGAAGTAAAGGCATAAAGTTATCCAAAAGCAGTGTGTAAGACTGGTGGAGGAGAACATGCCAAGATGCATGAAAACTGTGATTTAAAAAGCAGGGTTATTCCACCAAATATTGATTTTTGAACTCTTAAAACTTTATGAATATGAACTTGTTTTCTTTGCATTATTTACTGTCTGAAAGCTCTGGATCTTTTTTTATTGTAGCTATTTCTCATTTTCTGCAAATAAATGCTCTAAATGACAGTCTTTTTAGTTTATAGAATAAAAGAACAATGTTCATTTTACTCAAACATATACCTATAAATAGCAAAATCAGAGAAACTGATTTAGAAACTGAAGTAGTCTCTTTAATTATTTCCAGAGCTCTATATGGATGTGACCTCAATCATATTTGATGACCTTAGTATAACCGAAGGTGAATATTAGCATGTTTGATTACACAGCAGTGAACATCTCTAGTAATATTTTTTCTAATATCAGTGTTTTACTGAGTAAATATACACATTTTCCCTCAACAGAACTAGGAGGAATTAGATCAGCATTGCTTACAAAGTATTACAGAAGTTATTTTAACTAGGATATAACCATAATCAAATAATATTATTATTAAAATTGGCGCATAACAACTTTTACACCACCTAGAACCTGTTTACATCTGGTCAATTCATGCATCTGAAGTATTAGGATTATATGTAGAGGAGTAAAAAGTGCAAGAGTAAACACGCCCAGTTTGCAACAAAGGTAATCTGAGATGCATTTAAGTCACATTATAGCAGTGTAAATTAATCAGTCTGTCCCAGACACATGGGATAACCAAGATCCCTCCCAGTTCAATCCAAACACCAGTTATAATTGACGTATATAAAGCTAAATCCACCCGGATAGCATCCAGACACTAGTCACATTAAGTAATCAGGTGTAAAACAGGTCTAGAATTTAGCTCCTTATCAACTTTAGAATTTAAATTTATAACTTCTGAATTCAGAATATCACACTACCTTCATGGATTAGGCACAGCAATAAATAAAAAGAACATTCATTACCAAGCAACAAAATACAAATCAGTGATAATACCCCCTTAATTCTGACCCTTAATATCAGTATAGGCAAAATATCTGTTCTGAACCAGACCATGGTAATCTGAATACCAGGCATAATCAAACCTGTCAGCAATAATTAACATTTGTCCCACAAAGTTCTGTCCTAGGACCACTATTATTTGCATAATGCAGTATATGCTACCTCTGGGTACTGTTATCTGAAAAAAATGGCAATCAGCTTTTACTGAGTGCAGATAACATAAAGATGGACAAATCAAAACAAACTACTAGTGCATCTAAAAAAAAGAATATAATTGAAAAGTTACTTTATTTTAGTTATTCAGTTCAAAATATGAAACCAATATATTATATAAATGTATGACACACATGTTGATTATGGCTTACAGCCAATGAAAACCCAAACATCAGTGTCTCAAATCCTGCTGGAAAATGAAATCTGCATCTCTATAAAAGTTGTCAGTAGCAGAAAGAAGCATGAAGTGCTGAAAGATTTTGTGGGAGAAAACTGCACTGACTTTAGACTTGATAATAAAACACAGTGGATCAACACCAGCAGATGACATGTCTCTCCAAACCATCACTGATTGGTGGAAACTTCACTCTAAACCTCAAGCAGTTTGGACTGTGTGTCTCTTCACTCTTCCTCCAGACTCTGCTCCCTTGATTTACAAATGAAATGTAAAATTTACTGATGATCAGTGATGGCTTGGAGAGACATGTCATCTGCTGCTGTTGATCCACTGTGTTTTATTATCAAGTCTAAAGTTAGTGCAGTTTTGTTTTCCCACAAAATCTGACAGCACTTCATGCTTCTCTCTGCTGATGACAACTTTTATGTTGATGTAGATTTCATTTTCCAGCAGGACTTGGCACACTGCCAAAAGTACCAATTAATCTTATATACTATTCAAATTTTCTGAGACACAGATTTTTGGATTTTCATTGGCTGTAAGCCAAAATCATCAACAATAAAAGAATAAATGTTTTAAAATAGATCACTCTGTGTGTAATACTTCTATATAATATATGAATTTTACATTTTAAACTGAATTACTGAAATAAAGTAATTTTTCAACGATATATATATATATATATATATTTTTTTTTTTTGAGATGCACTAGTAGATGACACACCTCGGTTTATGGAGCATTATAGAGGATTGTATAAAAGACATAAAATACTGGGTGTCAAACGACTTTCTTCTGCTCAGCTCTGACAGTGCAAAGGTCTATCTGCTGGCCCAAAAGATCTGATAGCTTCTTAACGAAAATGTAGAATTGTATTGCAGAAATGATCATTCTTTATTTTCCAATTATTAACCTTTTTTTCTCTAAAATGCTGCCAAAACAATTGGTTCACATTTTTACTACATCAGATTTAGACTACTGTAATGTCTTGCTGCCAGATTTACTCTGCTGGGAGCTTAAACAAGCTCCAGATAGTTGAGAAGACAGCAGCAGCCTTACATGAACTCAATTATTTCACCATATCAGTTTACTACTACTATTATGTAACACTGCACTGGCTGCCATTCAGATTCTGTACTGATGACGAACTTCTACTGTTGACATATAAAGCTCTAAATATCCGTTCCCTTTAGTACCTGACTGACCTCACCTGCTATTATAAACCAGCACACCTACTTACAATGATCACAATGGCAGCATTCATAATGATATTTAACACCAACTCCTGCTGAAACCTCCAACTTAAGAGCAGTCTTTTGCTGGTAGGTGTTTTTCGATGGTCAAATTGTAAAATAAATCAATATATTTACACAATTACATACATTTATGCAGTTAATGGTCAAAATTACATTTTACAGAAATGTGTTGCAGGAATGAGAATCAGACAAAACATAAAATATAAAACATAGAAGAAAAATCTATTTTGTGGAACCAAGGCTCACATATATAGGGGGATCCATCAACAATGTTCAGACAAGTGATGGTGTGCAGTGGGATGTAATTAAAGCAGCCGTAAAGCTGCTATTATTTGATTTTATGAGCTGTGTTTTAGTTTTTTTTTTTTTAACTGACCTTTCCATTATAGCTGATTATAGATTCATAGCAATATAATGCACATACTAATACCTAATGTTGTGATAGATCTTTCAACTACTTAAGTTCTTGTGAAAATTACACATGTTGAACTCTTTTTGGCTATTTATTGCCTGTAGGTCTAATTTTCTGAGCTCATATAACTTGTTTTTAAGTGGGAAAAAGCACAGTTAGTATTATTTTGCATATAAAACACATTCTCTTATTAAAGCTTATATTTAACTATTTATTGCAAAATATTTTATGTCAAAAATATTGGATAGTAAAACCATTTGTTTATTCATTAATTTATTTGTATTTGTTTGACCACAAATAGCATTTGCAAAAAAATAGCATACTGTTTTATTGGTCTCAACTGACTGGTTGGAAGTTGTTTTAAGGGGTCAAAATTACACTTTAAGTCCTGACCATATTACAAAGTTCATGTTGGCTGTCCAATAAGGTTGCAATGGTGTCTCGGGTGGGTTGCACAGTTGTCTTAATTGCAGTAGTTGTTGTGGTAGTCCAAGTTTTTTTTTTTTTTTTTTTTTTTTTTTTTTTTACGTGGTGCTAGTGTATTTGTATTGTATACGTAAAAGAAGGGTGCACAAACTTTTGCACCCCATTTATTCTTATGGAGAAAAAAAAATGTTACAATGATCAAAATATTTGTTGGGTTTGTTGTATTTTTGTGTCAGGTGTGGACAAAGGTCACAGAAGCTTAAAAATAACAGATTAACAGATTAAATCAACTATATAATATATTTATCAGATTTCACTGGACCACAGTAGGAGTTCATTGGGTTCGTTTAAGAGTCCATACTATACTGCTATAGTATGGATTCAGTGTATCATGTGTCCAGCAGAGGGTGCAAGAGCTCTGTGGTAGAAATGGCAGCATGGTCCTCCATGCTTCTTGCAGCATGCTCCAAAACCTGCAATGCCTCATTTCCTCATTTCCTGCGTTCTGCCATATTTCACAATCTCTCCTCTGCATTTGGAAAAGAAAACACACATTTGCTGAGAGTTTGTGTGTGTTCTCTTCATGCTGTTATCTCAAATCTTTATTTTGCCATTTGAACACTATCCCAGGAACCCTATAAAAACCTACAAATCCGGGTTTGTGCATGTACTTGGACTAGTGTGTCACAGTTAAATGGATTTACTATGCATGTCAGTATCAGACACGGGATCAGACATGGATCTGCCTGTGATTTCCAGCCGAGTCTGTTGTGTCAGAGGGTCAGATTGGTGGACAACCGTCAGGTTTCTTGGCGAGTAATGACCCTGGGGACCCTGGGCATCACCTTCAGCAGCGAGGCGCTGTGAGGAATAAAGAAATGATCAAACACTATGCTAATGTGATTAATGTTAAGAGCTGACAGGCACTTTTTTTTCCCTGCTAGGTGACATTATTCTTCACACCGTCACCTCCTTCTCCTCTCCGTCTGCACCCGCCGAGGTGTTTGGGTGCAGCCAGCCCGGCGCATGGAGGAAAAAATTAGCAAATCCAATCTTTTGAGTTGATTTAAGAATGCAAAGGGAGGCCTGTGGGGTCATATGCACATAGGTAATCAATAGTAATTACCATTTCATCTCTCCTTCGTTCTTTTCTTCCCTTCCCCTAAATCAGGCTGTGATCTGATCTCATCGGGCTGATTAGGGCTTGTAAATGAAGGAGTCGGTCGCGGTTACGCAGCCAAAGCCAGATGTGCGCTTCCTCAACTTTATCTTCATTTAATACCTCAGTCCCCTTAAGCGCCGCACCAATTAAACCCCGAGCCTGTAGCATTCAAATGGCCTGGCAAATAGACTATTTCCATTAAACAGACTCTTAATTCGAGGCCACCGTGCGGGCTCAGAGTGCTGGGTCTAGCAGATTTCTGCTTTTGATTCCACACGTATGGATTTTCAGAGAAAGATGTATGATCCTGGCCCAAACTCTGCTGCAGTAAATGCTGAATACCCATAGTGGTAAAAAATAGATTACTTGGAACCTATAGCAATAACAATGGTAAGGGGAGACAATAAATCTCTGCCTGTGATATTAGAAAAGCAATACTTCTCTTTCACATAAATTCTGTGTGTGTGTGTATGTGTTTTTGAATGCATTAGTGTTTACTGTATGTTTGTATACAAGGTTTTTGCTTAAAGACTAGGTTTTAAAGCATTGTTGTAAGGATTGTGTTGCATTCAGCATTCAACGCCAAAAGCTTAGCACAACTCACCTTAAAAGAACTGGATAGAGCAGGGGTGTCCAAACTTTTTTTGTTGGGGGCCAGAAGGAGAAATATATTTGAAGTCACGGGCCACAGACTCTGTAATAAAACAAATAATAAAATATACCAATTTAAATTTCATTTACACACCATTTCACTTGACTAACTGTCTTTATGTTTGACAGTGTTGTGTAAACTAAGATTTTTCAAATTGATGTTTAATTTCATGATGTCTCTTAATATGAAACTCCTTAATTACGACAACTTTTAGACTCTTTTGCCCCGATTTCTGCACTAGAAATGCGCACCCTCTCCATTTCTTTGGCCCGTTTCTGACACCTAGCGTTCAAACTTTGAATCTCACATTATAAAAACCTGCTTAACAGCGGACCAACTTTCATTCTATTTCTAAAATACCTCGCGGGCCGCTCCAAAAAAGGAAACGGGCCGCAAATGGCCCGCGGGCCGTAGTTTGGACACCCCTGGGATAGAGTGATATACACTCTGCATTCATACCGACAAGCAGCCATTTATTTCCTATAGTAGGACGCAATTTGTAGTCATGATTTGCCGTTAGAGCGACAAAAAACAAATCAAATTGAGATTTTCTCAAACAATGACGCAGTGAAGCGACATTCTACATAAACAGATTCTTTTGATCAACAGAAGAGTCAAACAGTGTAGTATAAATGACCTTACTTAAGTATAAACATGTTACTTCTGTTCATTACATTTTGAAAACAGACTCATTACTCCTATTTCTTTTCAGATTGTTTTCATTCCAGCTTCTCATTATTCTAATAATGTATGAATTGGTAAAAAAAGTGTATTTGACTGTGGTAAACGTTCAAAAAAACACATAGGACACCTGTGGGAACCTGACCCTCTCTCCCTGGGGGCTCCAGAAAGATAACCAGTAGTGGTTGTGGAGCCCAGGACAAGATTTTTTAAAAGACTTAACCCTGAAAGGGACCAGCAAAAATTTTAACTTACCTACAAGGTACTCAGCAGAAAAAAAAATCCTTTCTTCTCCATCTCTACCTTCTTTCTTTCATTCTCCTCCTAGTCCCATCATTTTCCTCCTCTACAGCTAATCTTGTCTCTTTAGCCCTTCCAACCACCTCAGCTTCACCTCAACCAAGCAGTGTTTCAACCAAGCAGTGACCCCCGGTTCAGGGACTGTTGCTAGCAGGTCCCTACATGTGCTGTATGTGTTTTTTAAGATGTATATCTGGGATTTTAAGCTTTGTGCAATGAAAAAAGTATCTCTCAAAACTCAAACCCAGATCCCCCTGATCATAGACTCCTAGTGTAAACCACTGATCCAACCTTTTCCAACCTTTGTTTGTTTAACTTATAATTAGAAACATTTTAAGAAAGGGGTTCTACATTATGTGTGTTACGCGGGGAGACGGAGGGATGGACGTAAGTGCAATATTTTATTAAAACAAACAAGATAAAATAAAACTGTAAACAAAACACGGGTAATGCAAACAACTACAAAAAAAAACAAGGCAGGGAGAATATAAAACTAGAACAAAGACTAAGAAACACAGACTACCAAACTAAGACTAGGATACATACAGATAGCGAGGATGCGAGGATACGAGGATACAAAAGGTACAAAGGATACAAACTATACAAAAAAAACAAGACTAGGATAAGGATTAAACTCAGACAAATGCAAGGAAAACTAATTAAACTAGAAACTCTAACTTTAAACAAAGAATAACTAGAAAATACAAAAGAACTGACCAAGATTCTAAGTAACACAAAACACAAACTCTACTCACAAATATACAGTCACATAGATACAAAAGACTCCACAAGGCAACACTCATACAAGAGGCTATTTATACACAAGGAGGGTGAAGACAGGTAATGAGGGGGCGGGGTTACAAACAAGACACAAGGTGACAACACTAATGGCTAGGGCTGGGCTAGGGCGGGGCTAGGGTGGAGACAGAACAATAACAAAACAATGCCATGTGCTCAAAAAAGCACATGGCTGGAAACACAAGACAGGAAAACAGGGCAGGAGCACAGAAAACCAAAAGAGGGAAAAACACAGGACAGACAGGCTAATATGTGACAATGTGGACACCCTGAAGCCTCATTATCACGAGGCATAGCATCTACCAATGAGCCACAGTAGTCCATACATGCTGATTGTGTTTTTTGAACATTTATATCCCAGATTTTACACCTTGCAATAAACACAAGCCACAACATGTCTTTTTGGCCTTGAACCTTACCGGTCTGGATCACAAAATCATTGTTTTTTTGAGCACATTTATATCTGGGGTTTTAAGCTTGACAATGAACAGATGCCAAAAACATTCTCCCATGACTTAAACCGTCAGTGGTTTTAACAACTGTGCCACAGCTCTGCCAGTCCAGCCCCTAGATTTGAGCATTTTTGGTTTGGGTTTACTCATACTTAGAAATATTTTAAAGCTACATTGTTCTACATCCAGTGAAAAATCTGATTGGATTTGAACTAATTGCCTCTTAACTATGAGGCATAGCACCTACCAGTGATCTACAGGAAACCTGCTTTCATAAGGTGTTTCTTGAAAAGTCAGAGGTCAGATTTTGAACTCTACAAACGCTGCTCCTATACATGACTTTCCCTGGATTTGAACCCAGACTGCTTGGATTCAGAACACCAGTTTAAGGCACTGAACCACAGCATCTTTCACAGAAACCAAGCAAAAAAAGATTTTCCTTTCTTTCCTGTCCTTTTTATTTGGGTCTTTACCTCCCTGTCCACTTTAGCTTCACCAGCACCACCACTACCAAGTCTTAGCTCACTCAGAATTTGAACCCACAACTTCTTACTCATAAAGAAAAGTCTTTTTACCCCTACACCACCAAGGCATACCAAGCTTTTTTAAGGTTACCTGATACCTTTAGACGCTGATTACTGCTTTAGCAGGATAATTATTACTAATTATTAGGGATGTAGGAGAATATTGATATGTCAAAGTATCACAATACTGTGCCAATTCTCAAAAACACAGTACCTATCTGTTTTTTAATAATCTTTTTTTACAAAGTAAATATTAGTGGCAGTGGCAGTTCATTTTCTATTGTGTTTCAACCCGGCCAAATAGGTAGATTCCACTAATCTGATTGGATAAAAGGTAAGCTTTTCTTTTATTTTGCTTTTGTGTGTATACATTTGTGTATTTCATACTCTGACACTTGAAAGTTGTTACTTCAGTTTTTTAAGGTGGACAGCAACAGTAATGACGTTTCAATGTATATTGGTGAATTTGGAAAGTTCAAACAAGTATTACATAGTATAAAAGTAGTATCAGATAGTATCAGTAGTTGTTCACTTTTCATGTCTCTGCTTCACGATTCACATATATATTGTATCACCAGGGTCTTGTTAATTTGCAACCCTACTAATTATTATTTCTTTTTTTGTTTAATTTAAGTAACGTTGCCTTTACATAAACTGAACAAGGCCAGGGGTACCAATTTATATTCTTTGCAGCAAACTGTGTATTTACTGTGTGTATGAGAGAGAGAGAAAGAGAGAGAGAGAGAGAGAGAGAGAGAGAGAGAGAGAGAGATGAAAAATGAATATTAATATATGAATACATTGATGGAAAAATAAATTAGTATAATGGTATAGCCATGGCTGCTCAATAGCTGCAGCAGTGATGGATGTGAGCTCCTCTCAGTTTTCCTGGTGACTGATTGAACAAATCTGTACAGTATTGTACAGCATGTGCAGTATCTGAGCCTCGATTTCCCTCATTGATTAAAGGCTGCAGAGTCCCTCCGCTCCGCTCGCTGAAATTGGAGATGCTATCAGAAACACTGTACCCCCCCCCAACACCCCCCACCACCCAGGTACAGCGGCCCACCAATGCAGGGGACAATGAACTGCATCCTTCATATTCAGCAGAGGATTTATCTCTCGGAATTTAGCAAATGTGGCGTATAATGGCCTGGAGCACGGCGGAGTTGCAGTTATCTAGTCTTTTGCCATCGAGCAGCCAGTTCAAATCTGCCTTCTGCTCATTACATTTAACAGCGCATACCGGGCCGAGATGAGAGGCTTCATTTGATATACATATCAAATCTGCGCTCTCGCTGAGGTGCGGTTTCACTGACGCTGAGGCTCAGCGGGGGCACGGACCGTGAAACAGGAGGAACTTTGGGGATTTGAATTGGACTAGAAAAGAGCTTTACAATTTTCTTCTTTTTAATAGCTAAACTTTTTCAAAACTAAGCAATTTCAATGTGTACGATTGCCCCAAAGAGCCATAACATTAAACCTAGCCTAGACTACCTGTCTAGTATTGTGTAGGTCATCCTGGTGCAGCCAGTGGACTACATAAGACCTCAGGTGCAGGTGTTCTGCACACATGAACCTGAGGCAGGTTGTCTGGTTGTCATTTCTACGGACACTTTGGTAAATACTGACCCACGTGCACCCACCCAACAAATAGAACATTCTGTCAAATTCTGGCTCATTCAAAAATTATTTATTTTTTTATTTTTAAATATGTACTTTTTTTCAAGAATTCAGTGGTTTGATAATCCTTCTACATTATGTTCTATATACAACCAAATAGGCAATTATTCTAATTTTGCCATCCCATTACTCCAAATTCCTACAGTAATATCACTTAAAATAAAACACTGTTCTAATACTGCGATTTATATTGACATTTTTAAATATTCTTTTACAAAGCTTAGTTTATTAACCTATGATTATTTTTGCTAAAATCACCCCTATTTTTTTTTAAACCATACCTTTTTCTGTTTTTTTTTTTTTTTTGTTTTGTTTTACAAAATTTATTTTTTTTCAGTTTTATTTCACTTTTCAGTTTATTCACTTTTCATTTGTTTTCCTGACAATATTTTGTACACTGAATTTTGTATCATTTCCGGTTACTGGCTGGATCTGAAGAGCTTAAATGGAAAATATAAAGGGGAAAAAATGGCTTTTGACCGTGGTGTTCATGTCATTTGTGTTACTATATTCCAGGGGTTTTATTTCATATAGATAATAAACCATTTCTGACTTAACTGTCTTATTTAGCTTCACAAGCATCAGATAATGCACATACTCTTCCATATATAAAATATACTTTTTACTGCAAATGATAATTTTGTATGTCAACAGGGTCTAAAATCTGATTTAAAACCTAATATCCATGATACACTACTCCAAGAACCACTGAAGCTCCTTTTTAATGGACCTTCAGTACTTTGACTCCTTTCGACTGTCTCTGAATGTTAACCATGCAAACTGGATGTTTCAGCAAGCATGAACCTGAATTAATGAAGCCAATTACAGCTCAATTTGCACCTGTATATACTGTATATATATATATATATATATATATATATATATATATATATATATATATATATATATATATATATATATATATATATATATATACACACTACATACAGTCCAGTCCAAATACTATGATCAGTGATGGTCTTATGAGCTATGATCTATAACATGTTACAAACACAATAAATATTTTTTTCAGTGCCCTAAATGCAGCAGTTCCTTCGTTCCTGATCGCTGTTCTTGTCTTATGGTCTTCAGTCAGTAACTGTTTTACAGCTCGGAGCCTCAGGAGTTTAGCTCCATTACACTCGGATTCCCAGGCCTGTGGAGGGGTGGCCGGTTCAGGACAGTGCGGCGAAGGCCTGTGATTTGATATATTGGAGTTAATATGTCACAGACGCATCCCAGGGCTGATTTTCATCTGCGGTTTCATCCGCACTTTTGGGTCTCGTTTTTTGATAAATGACCCCGGACATCCATTTCTCACCGGCTCTTTCATCTTCGGCGGAGGAGAGGAGACCCGCTGTGACTGCACCGCCGAGAAAAACTTTCAGCGGCCGGCGGGGGAGAGGCGGGGGCAAATGGACAGTGGCATTAATGGAATTGACATTAATTTGACAGAGTGCTGGCTAACATGTGAAGTCACTGGCAGTTCATAAGAATAATATTAAGCGGGGCATTAGCATGCAAGAGCGTGTCTCACCGCGGACGCTTGAGCATTTTTTTTGAAGAAGGAAGCTGAGAAGATCGGGAACACAGAAGTGTATGCAGGAAAAAATGAAGCTCGAAGGGGAAACATGTGAGGGGAAACATGGCCTTCTGCTTTCGAAATGTGTGATTTCTAGCATTCTAGGAAATGCAGCTACATTTGGAAGTGCCTTTTTTAACAAATCTTCTAAGAAAATAATTCAGCTACTAATAAGTTGTAACCATTGCTGACACAAATAAAGTAAAAAATAAAAACAGCATGTCTAATCCCTGTAGAGAAGTACTGCCAATAGATTAGGACTAGATGTGGATTCTATTGGCGCCAATAATGCCTTGAGCTGTGGAGCAGTGGACCTGTGTTCTTTTGGATGATAGCACTCTGTACAAGACTTTTGGTATGTGAGAGAGAGTTGGGAATATGTTGGAGTAGAGATTATCCAACATCCTGACCAAAGTATACAATCAAATTCTCACAGCAATGCTACAAAAGCTAGTAGGTAGCAGATGGCAGACTCTTACTCAATGAGAAGGGGTTCCAAGACTTTTGTTCATATAATGTAACGTCTCAGTGCTAATCACAGCCAGATTGCTTATTCAAGTCCACATATTCCATAATGTGTTTGTTTAAAGCTGTTAATGTAGATTTTATATTTTAAAATCTTATGCTTATCTGCAATATGTAGTTTTAGCTAATAAGAACTAGTCTGGTTGGAAATTACCATTACTTTTCTGACCAGAGAGGATCCCTCAGGATGTTCTAAGGAAGATACAGCCAAGTGATTTCCCTTATTTCTGTTGGTTAGGACATCAGGAACAGGACTGAATGCCTAGCATACTGAAAATAAATAGCATGTTTTTGATATGCAGTTGCTAAGGCATTTTTTGTCAGCTAACAAAGAGGTAGCTTACAGCTCTGTTTACAGTTTTATTTAGCTATCTTGTGTAACTAACTGTAGGTTTAAATTGTATCTCCAGTTGATTACGCGTTTTACCGAGACCTTAAATATATACACTTGGGAAGTGCGGTTTGATAAGGCAGCTCAACACGTCAAAGACCGGTGAAAGCGGGTGCCTGTTGCGTTGAATTTTATGATATAGAGCGGACTATATGCACTCTAAAAAACAGAGGTACGATATGAGTACTTTTTTGTACTCGAAGGTACACTCTTTATAATTGTACCCTCAAAGGTACAATATTGGTCTTTACGGGGTCAGATTTGTTCCCTCTGAAGTACAAAGTAATTTCTAACAGCAATCAGTACAAATTTGTACCATTTAACCAGCCAAAGGGTACATTCTGTATTCTGCATCACTGTACTAATGAACAATATATATTTACATTGCACATTTTTTATTTGAAAGCCAGACAATTTTGTATCATCAAGTTTTTGAGCCATATTTAGTTGATGATAATGTTTATAATCTTTATGATCTTTACTGCCACAAAAACCATGGGTACAAAAAAGGACTTTCACTGAAAGGTACTTTTTTGTGCCTCAATATAAGGTACAGCCCCAGCGACAAGCTTTGTACTCTTTTAAGTACAAATCTGTACTTATATTTCTTAGAGTGTGGCTTTGATGTGGTGAAACTGCACAAGCACTGAATCACCAAGTCTGAGGTAAGAGTTTAGTAGCATTAATTTAGCTGAAAGAAACGTCATCAAGGAAAGGGGGGGATCTGCATGGCCGAGGGGAGGGGGGTGTGGGTTGCATGTCCGCGGGAAGAGCGTCACTCGGCGGGCAGCCTACGCATGCACCATGTCATTGATAACGTTTCTTTTCAGCCTCGCAGCCTCACAACACTGAGAGTCTGACGTTAAGTGAAGTTTAAGTTTAACTTTACCTAGCATTTCTACTTTACCTATATCTTTATAACTAAGGCTGTATCTTTGAAAACATTTTGTCCTTTGAGTTTTAGAGCTGTAAAATTGACTGTAGGGAAAGGCAGGTAGGCTTTCTTTGCTGCAGTGCTGTTAGCCAATCAGAGCAAGAGCCAAATCCTGTCTTTCTTTGGAGACCTCTCATTTAGGGAAGTAAAGCAGGGTTTTTTTTTTGTTTTTTTTTTTTTACAAAAAAATGGCTCACATGGCATTCATTTATACTAAAGACCACGACTAGACATTTTAAAATGAATTTTAAATGCTGGAATGAGACCTTTAAGAGTCTCCTTGTAGAACTTTTGTTGAAGCTTACAGTTATGCGTGAGTACTACCACACACACACACACTTACTCACACACAATCACATGTGCAAAAAACACACACAAAGCGTTACTTTTGTGCCCTTGAGAAAAGCAATTAAGAGTGCGTGTGCATTCACAACAACAAACAACACCCCCCATTGCTCCCTGCCTTGAAGCATGACCATCCATGTAGCAGCCAAAGGCCATTACCAATGCTCATTAACACTAATCAAAAACCACTTTGTCTGATAAGAGCTGAGGGGTCGCCTTCAAGCCCCCTCAACACATACACACACTCACACACATTCTTCTCCCACTGTTACTGACCCATCCTGAACAAGGTGCCAGTTTAGACACGCAATCTCACTCCCGATGAAGATATGGAGTGTACGGCCTTTCCAATTATAACTCAGAGGCAGACGGAGCTCTCCGTGATCAGCCGCCTTTCAGCCGCTGCAGTTTATCTACTTGAAAGGGGATTTGACTGGTCTCCGCACAATATGGCTCCAGCGAGACTTCCCTCTCCTACAGAATGTAATTATGTAGATGTAGTTGCTGGTGTGTGAGTGTGTGTATATGTGTGTGTGTGAGACCCATTAGGGTCCTGTGCCTCCGCGCAGTCGCTCAGGCACACCGAGATGCCATGTGTGTGACCTACAGGACATTTCCCACACTGAGGAGCGCTGGTGTTGTGGCTGTGGTGGAGCCGGAGTGTATCAGCATGTGTTATTTAACACATAGGAGAAGGAAGTGGTTATTTGCTGGAATAATGGGAATTACGGGAATAATATGGCAATTCCCAACCTAATATACTATGTGTTTCATTCATGTAGAGCCAGGTAGTAACCCAGAGCTGAGCTCCAACGGGTCCTGCGGATTCCGTGATTCCATTACCCACTGTTATGACAAGACTCAGGTATGTAATATCCATTGTTATAGAGGAGCAGTATGCCTTTTACAGTATATTACATTACATTTGGCAGATGCTTTTGTCCAAAGCGACTTACAATAGTGAAGTACAAAAATAATAGAAGTTAAGATAAAACATTTTTAGGTAGGGCTTAAAGGAGGTCGAAGGGAAATAATGGGATAGAAGAGTGAAGGAGGGGAAGGAGGAAATGAGGTTAGAAGTAGTTAGTGTGTTAGAGGTGTTAGGAGAGTAAGTGCTCTTTGAAGAGCTCTGTCTTCAGGAGGTTATTAAAGATAGTGAGAGATTCTCCTGATCTGGTAGTGGAAGGTAGTTAGTTAGAGGTGTTAGGAGAGTAAGTGCTCTTTGAAGAGCTCTGTCTTCAGGAGTTTATTAAAGATAGTGAGAGATTCTCCTGATCTGGTAGTAGAAGGTAGTTAGTTAGAGGTGTTAGGAGAGTAAGTGCTCTTTGAAGAGCTCTGTCTTCAGGAGTTTATTAAAGATAGTGAGAGATTCTCCTGATCTGGTAGTAGAAGGTAGTTAGTTAGAGGTGTCAGGAGAGTAAGTGCTTTTTGAAGAGCTCTGTCTTCAGGAGTTTCTTATTCACATACAGTATATACATTATATGGCCAAACGTATTGGAACACCTGCTCATTCCCATCATTATTATTTCTTCTGGATTAAAAAAAATGAAAAGGGTTTATATTGCTTTTGTTGGAGTAACTGTCTCTACTGTTCTTCAAGAAATGCTTTCGACACTGTAAAAATGAAAAAGTTGAAAAATACTCAGAAAATTTTAAGACAAATATCTGCACTATTTTTATTTTTATTTTGAGGCCAACTCAAACTTTTAAGTTTGGAAAAAGAAAAAGACAGAAAAAAACACAGAGAGTTGTGCCAACTAGAAATTTTTAGTTCAGATCATTAATTTTTTTATACGCATAAAAACTTTAAATATTAAGTCTTACCAACCTAAAAATTCACTTTGTGTTGTTAGTTGGCCTAACTTACATTAAGTAAATAAGTTTTGTAAGTTCTGATGACTATCCTTTAAAGGAGAACGCCTGTGTAAAACTTTGGTGTAGCAAAACATGATAAAGATTACTAACCTTTATTGAATAGCCCACCTCTGCTCTCCCACAACTTTCCAAGATCCAGTATTTTTTTACAGTTTGTCCAAACACTTTTTAGAATGGATTATATGGGGCATATTTTGCCCCTGTAGATTAATCGCTTTTTACACTGTTATTCAGGCTAAAAGTAGCTCCACACCTCACTGGTAGAGTCCGAAAACCCTGACATTTAAAACGAGGCATTAATAACTTAAAAAGTGCACTGTTTACATCCCATAGTGTAACCTAATCTCCAGGCGCTTTCATCTTAAGGTAAAGGTAAAAGTGTTTTTATTAAGCTTCTTGTGTACATTAAAAGTTTATTGGCTAGTTCATGGTCTATTCTGATTTGCAACAGCTCTCAAATTGTGTTCTGTGAACAAAACATTTAAAAATAAAGAAAATACATGATTGTAATAGATGCATGGTCTGAAAGGGGTAAACCTCAGATCATATTTACTGTACTGTCTGCCTTGTCTACGGTGACTACAAACCAGCTAGGACAGCCACTGCCCACATTTAACATTTAAATGCTATGGATGATTAACATTAACTAACTCCAACAAATCTTACCATCTTACCATGTCTCAAAAGAGCAGAACCCCTACCATATAAACACTCTGCTATTCAGGCTGGCCTGAGCCCTGATGCCACAGCATGTTGACAGAATGTATTGACAGTATTCATCAGCTGCCCATTGGTTTCTATTATAAGTGTTTTGAGTCAGCAGGTTTTCAGTTCTTTTCTCAGAACAGAAAAGCATATTGAACTTACTGTCCGTGGTGATCAATCGAATAGTACAGAAGCGACAAATATAGATTAGGCTGAAAAGTGCTGGAGTATTCCTTTAACATGGGAACAGACCAAGACCAATCTGGTTGGAATGGCAGCAGAAGTGCACTAGGCCATAACAGCTCTTAACACTCTCTACACACTCTTTCAACTTCCTGCTCTCCAGTGAAGAGCTCACGGCACTCACGCAGGGTTTCAGCACGCAGCTGAGGACATTACAGTGATGTGAGTGAAGAGGAATTATGGATATGCTGAATATATTTTTAAAAATCCTGAAGTGAATTAACCGGGAGCAATGTTAAAGCACTGCAAACACCCGTAATTCAATTCAATCTCTCCATTTTCACCTCCGTAATATCTCCCGAAACAACCTTCAGCCAAAAAATGTACATATTTTCAGATGAATAAGAAAAGGCTGATATAATCCTGCCCTGGGTTGCGTTTGTTTTCCTCGCTAGCCAAACGGTTCTGTGCTTATTCGAGCACTATCGCTCCAAATGAAATTACATATTCAAGGTTTGATACAAAGGCAGATGAAGGCACATTTGAACATTCAAAGAGAGAACATTCCCCAAAATTAATTTCATCTCCAGGGTTCATGCATATTTAATACCATGAGCTCCAATATCACACAGTAATACAAACCCAACAAGCTCGCAGTCAACAGACAGAGAGAGAGAGAGAAAGGGGGATTACAAGTGAGAGTAGAAGAAAAAGAAGAGAAAGGCAAAATATGTAAAAAGAGAAAAGAAAGAAAAGCGGCAAAAAGGAAGAAAAGAAACAGAACAAAAAATTTTGGAGGAGAGGATCGAGAAAGAGGGGGAAGAAAAAGATGAGAAAACACTGAGGAAAGAGAAGAAAAAAGAGATGGGGAGAGACGGACAGACATATAAGAAAAAGACAGCAAAACAGGAAAGAAGGAGACAGAAAGGAAGAAAGAAAAGAAAAGAGAAATAAAAGAGGAAAGAGGTTGGTGGAAATAAAAGGGAATAGTGAAAGGAAAAAAGAGACAAAAAAAGTTCAATAAATGTGTATGAAAAAGACAAAAAGAAAGTGAGATAGCAAATGTGTAAGAAAGAGACAAAGGAGGAGAAAATAGGAGAGGAAAAAGGGAAGTGCACTTAAAGAAGGAGTAAAATAAAAATGAGAGTAAGAGAAAAAAACAACAAAGAGAAAGAAGGAGCATGTGGAAAAGAGAAAAAGAAGTTAAAAAGATGGGAAGAGATATAAGAGAATGAGGGACAGAAAATAATGATAGTTATAAATGAAAATGAGAAGAGACAAGGAAAAAAGAGAGTGTTAAAAAAAGAAAGGAGTAGTGGAAGAGAAAGAAAAGCAAAAGATCAAGAAATAAAAAGAAAGATTAAGGGAAAGACAGAACAACAGAACATGAAGGAAAGAGTATGAGAAAGAAAGAGGAGAGAGAACGCAAAAAAAAGAGAAGGAAAGAGAACAAAGCTTAAGGAAAAGAAAGGAAGAGATATAAGAAAAAGAAATGAAAAGAGAGAGAGAGAGAGAGAGAGAGAGAGAGAGAGAAAGATTTGGGGGGGGTATTGTGATCATTGTCGTGGGTAATAACTCTCAGTGGTGCGGCGTGGCTTTGAAGCAGGAATACAATGTGTGTGTGTGTGTGTGTGTGTGTGTGTATGGGCAGGTTAAACAGCACAGGGCTCCACACGCTGCGGAGTGTGTTCCTGTGAGACACACACACACACAGGGAGAAAACACGCTCAGCTGAGTGACAGTAATTGACAAGCCCTGTGGACACCGTCCCCAGAGACCCCCCTGCCTTCAGTCAAATAAACACAGCACCAGCTCAGCAGGGAGGACACACACTTACACACACACACACACACACACGACACACACTTTTAATTCTTGTGTGTGTGGGGGGGATTTTATTGAGGTGTGTTTGACACTGTTAGAGCAGATCTGGGGACTTATAGAGGTGAAATGAGGACCAATCATCAGTTTCCTTACTAATCCGGTATCTCTTACTTCCTATACACTCTGCATCCATCTGTTTGAATGCTAACAGCTTGTTAACAAGTTGTACCCATTGCTGACACAGATGTGCAAATTCACACACATAGCTTGTCTAGTGTGTTCCAATAGAATATCACTCTCTGAAGCAGACAAAATGAATATATTTGCACCATATCTAACATCAGTTGATGGCAAGATGGACATAAATCCCTTCCATTAGGCATGTTGGTGCCAATAAGCAATAAGTAGAGTCCTATTCTATTACCAATATTTTATATAGGCACTAGATAAGCTTTGTGTGCATTTGTACATCTGTGTCAGCAATAGGTGCACCTTAAAGTATCTGGAAGCATTTATTAGAAGGGATTTCATGCTCTTTGCTCTCTATGTTGTCACACTGTCTCTTTGTCCACCTGTCTACCTCTGTCTCTACTTCTCTCTGTCTCTCTCAGTCACATCGTCTCTCACCTTCTATGTCTACCTGTTTCTCCTCTTTTGATTCTGTCTTGCTCTCTTTTTTTCTGTCTCGCTTACTGCCATACTTTTATTCACCTTACTGTCTCGCTTTGTCTGTCTTTCTCTCAAGCTCAAGATTCAAGATTATCTCACTCTCTGTCTTGTTCTCCATCTAGCTCTCATCATTGTGCCTTTGTTCCCTTTGCTCTCTTTCTCTAGCTGTCTGTCTCTCTTTTTGTCTCAGTCTTTCTGTCTAGTTGTCTTGCTCTCTCTGTCTGTTACTTCTTCTGGCTCTTGTACTCCCTCTCTTTCTGATGGTCTCTCACTGTTGCATTTGCCATCCAATACTTGGGGAGTTGGGGATGAGGTTGGGTAATAGTGATCTAAAATCCTGACCTCACTTATAGTCCTTACAGTAATGCTCCAAAATCAACATGAAGATATTATGAGCAGGTGTCCCAACACTTTTGTCCATATTGTCCATAAATGCAATGGAAACACAGTTTTCCACAGTTTTTCCACAATTTTAACACAGTTCCTTGACTCAACAACCCAATGATGCAGGTTTTATACCCCTCTGGCCCACACCTGGCATTAGGCATATTGGTGCCAATAAGCATATTCCTATTCTATTACCAACATTTTATATAGGCACTAGATAAGCTTTGTGTGTGTGTGTGTGTGCATTTGTACATCTGTGTCAGCAATAGGTGCAACTTCAAGTATCTAAAAGCATTCATTAAAAGGGGTGATGCAAAATTTTACCAGGCCATTATTTCCCACCGTTTCTCCTCCTGCGTGTACATGAGTGTGAATTTGCACTGTCTGACCCTTTATAATATATACGTACACTATACGTCTAGAAACATTTGGACATGTAGTGTATATATTATATAGTGTCATTCAATGCAAATTCACACTCATGCACACGCAGGAGGAGAAACGATGAGGAATAATGGCCTTGTAAAATTTCGCATCAGCAGAGTGTCAGGTCACAGCATATGTGCCTAATTCCTAACCCTGCACATTTCCATGTCCTGCCTGACAGCAGTGTGTCTCTGTTCTGTGCTGCGCTCTGTGTGTGTGTGTGTGTGTGTGTGTGTGTGTGTGTGTGTGTGTCTCCCCCTCCCGTCTGTGCTGCTGATTGTGTATTCTTCCTGCATGTGAAAAATGAGCCATGAAACGGCGTTGTCAAGCTGAACAGAATTTTAATTACTGAGTGTCGCTGTGCTCCGGGCGAGGACGCTCCAGCGGCTCTCAGACAGCGGAGAGAGAGAGAGAGAGAGAGAGAGAGAATATGAGAGAGAGAGAGAATAAGAGAGAGAATATAAGAGAGAGAAAGAATGACCACCGGCCACTACAGGAGGAACACAGATTCACACAAACACAATTAAACACACCATTCAACTAAACACAGAAAACAGAGAGAATAAGAGAGAAAGAGGGAGACATAGATATGCAGAGAGAGAGAGAGAGGGAGGCAGGAATTGGGTTTGAGAACTGGGGGGTTTAACTGGTAGCATGTGGGTAATTGGGAGAGAGGAAGGAGCAGCACTTTTTCACACTCATGAAGGTACAAGAGCATCTGCCGGGCAACCGAGACTACACCAACATATCCCACCATCCTATCTCACCACTGAGCTGCCTCCCCTGTTACTCTCTCTCTCTCTTTTATACTGTCTGTTTCTCTGTCTCTCTTTTTTCTCTCTTAACCTGTCTGTGTCTCTGTCTCTCTCTTCTTTCTCAATCTGTCTATATATGTCTCTCACTCTATCAACATGCCTGTGTATCGGTCTCTCTTTCTTTCTTTCTCTTTCTTTCTTTTTATTTCTTTCTCTCAACATGTCTGTGTCTGTCTTTGTCGTTATTTTAACCACTCTTTTTCTGTCTCTCTCTATTTCTCTCCCTTAAACTGTTTGTTTCTGTCTTTCTCTTTTCCTCTCTCTTAACCTGTCTGTGTCTGTCTCTCTCTTTATTTTAACCTGTGTGTCTTTCTCTATTCCTCTCTTAACCCGTCTGTGTCTGTCTCTATCTCAACTTGTATGTATTACTCTCTCTTCCTTTTTCTTTCTTTCTCTCACTCTCTCTCTCTTTCTCTCTCAACCTGTCTGTGTCTCTGTTTCAGTCTTTCTCCCATTGTTGTCTCTCTGTTTCCAACGCAATCCCCCTTTCTCTATAGGTTTTCCTGCTCTTAGATCTCTATCTTGTCACACTGTCTCTTTGTCCACCTGTCTTCCTATGTCTACCTCTGTCTCTACTTCTCTCTGTCTCTCTCAGTCACACTGTCTCTCACTCTCTTCCTCTTTTGATTCTGTCTTGCTCTCTTAGTTTTCTGTCTCACTTACTATCATACTTTCATTCACCTTACTGTCTCGCTTTATCTGTCTTTCTCTCAAACTTAAGATTCAAGATTATCTTACTCTGTCTTATTTTCCATCTAGCTCTCATCATTGTGCTTTTGTTCCCTTTGCTCTCTTTCTTTAGCCGTCTGTCTCTCTTTTTTTGTCTCAGTCTCTCTGTCTAGTTGTCTTGCTCTCTCTGTCTGTTACTTCATCTGGCTCTTGTACTCCCTCTCTTTCTGACGGTCTCTCTCTGTTTCCTTCTGTTCTCACTTCTTTGCTCTTGCTCTCACCGTCCTTTTTATCTCTTTCTCTCTCTCTGACTTTTATTTCCTTTAGATTGAGTAGTAAAAGTGTGTGTGTGTGTGTGTGTGCTGAACTCTGTTCCTCTTTATTTCTCTGGGGTCTCTGGTGGTCTGTTGGTGTTAACGTCTGACACATTAACAGTGTGATATTTACACACTCTGACCTCCAGCCTGTACACGCTGTGGTTTACACCTGTCCCACAAACATGAGTTACGTCCAAATCCCACCGCATATGTGTGTGTGTACATGACATCACGTAGACAATGAACATATGTGTGTGTGTGTGTGTGTGTGTGTGTGTGTGTGTGGGTGGGTGTGAAAGCGTAGCACAGTGTATCTGGTGAATGTTTAAGCTCTGCTGGTTGATGTGCAGGTAAGAGTGAATCTCTCAGGTTCTCATTAACTCTGAGTTCTCCATTCTTTATTCTCCATTCTGAGCGCTGTGCTCTAATAGAGCAGTTAACTCATAAACACTCCAATTCATCTATTCAGTACAACTCATTCAGATCACACACCACCCCATAATTCACACATAGCGTCACACTGAGACAAACTGGAGGAAGTACAGTGTGTATGTTTTTCATACATTAGTGGGACTGACCATATTTTAACACAAATATTATTATTTTTTTATTATTATTATATGTTGTTGACCGACTGTGTTTGTAAAATTCAGGACTTTTAAGAAGTTTTAGGTGGACGCGGTTCTCCAATGAAATTGAACTGTCAGCTTCTTATTGGATGATTGTCAGACTTGTGGTATTTCCAAAGTTTTCATTGGTTATTGTATAATTCAAGAAAGTACCTAAATCTTTATTAAAATAGCAAATATCCTTTTTATTTTTAAGTCACTTTATTTTATTGCAAAGCATCTTGTTGTACATCTAAAATCCATCTACTATTGTATCAAACAGGGGACATTTAGGTACATATAAAAAGACGTGAGTAGCAGCATCTCAGACCACAGGACCCTACAGCAGATTGTGTCGACACCTGTAATATAGACTCTTTACCCTCCTGCCATCTGGAAAAGGCAGTGCATCATTCATTCTGCCACCACTAAAGCATCTACAACAGCTTCTTCCCTCAGGCAGTTAGATTACTGAACACTGAACAGCTGCTCCACAACATCCACCTGGATCAGCCTGACATCCTACCTTCAATATACACCAACCCTGGGAACACACCACTTTATCCATAACATTTTACCATCTTTACTGACATTTTACCATTACAAACTGGCATGCCAAAAGTCATAGGATATCAGCATGGTAATTGACCATAATGTGTTACCTCATTAGAAGGGCGTGAATTCATTGTGAATTAAGGGAGTTGGAGTGAGGTCTGATAGTGGGTGACAGATAGAGGGGATATTGTATATCTGAAGTTTTGCAGGCATTTGTGTATCACAGTGGACAGTGCAGTGAGGGGATATCTGGCTAGAATAGTTCATGCAAAATCACATTTACATTAAATGTGGTAGGCTTGAGTATACAGACTTGGTGGCTGAAGTAAGAGAGCGTGGGTGGCAAGCATATATTAGACCGGTGGAGGTAGGTACTAGAGGCTTTGTAGCAAAGTCTGCCATAAGACTGCTGTCTGAATTCGGAATTAGAGGTTGTGTGCTGAGGACGGTAGTGAAGGAGTTGTCAGATGTAGCTGAAAGATCTAGTCAGTGGTTGTGGTTCAGAAGGGCTGAGGTTACGTGGGGAAGGGAATGAGTTTGTGCTTTTACAGCAGGCTTGGAGGGGGGTGGGTCTGGGACGCCAGACTTCACTGTTGAGCCTTCTGGAGGTGTCGTGGGCCTAATTCAGCGAAACACTGACGAAGGAAGGTGCCTACCTGATGACCCCTGAGAAGAGCTTGCACTGAAGTTGGTGTTTAGAGTGTGGATGAAGGGGATTGGTGTGGTCCTGCTGTTCTTGTCGTAATTTGTCTTATGAGTTTTTGCAGACGTCTGAGTACTTGGCAGTTGAGGCACGGACCATGAACATAGTTCGCTATGCTTCTGGATTCTTGTCGAGCCTGTATCAGATGGTAGTGGTTGCTGTGTTCTGCTCACGCAACTTATAATGTCATTTATTGCGTGTGATCGTGCTTAGGTAGGGTGCTGTGGTAAGTGTGTTGTTGCCATAGTTAAAGGAAGTTAGCATAGATTAAGGAGGGATTCTGTTTGTTCATTGGTTACTTTTCAGTAGGTCTGGATACTTGGCAGTTGAGGCAATGGACCATGAACATAGTGTTAGGCTGTGCTTCTGGATCCTTGTCGAGCCAGTAGCAGATTGTGGTTGTTTTGGATATTGTTGTTAGTTGAGTGAGTAGTAGATCCTGGCTGAGCTCTATGTATAACCCCAGTTGTTAGGTGCAGGATTTGTCCTGTATTATACTACTACATCCACATTCACATTAAGGTCTATTTAACAATTTATAGCGCACTGGTCAATTGCGCAGCTTGATTTAAAGCATGTCGTGTGTCTTTGGTATTTTGAGGGTGAAAAGAAAAAAAATATTGTGCGGCTCAAACCATGCAAAAGGCATGTACTAATTCTCTTAATTAATTATGAGTGTGTTACGGCCGTAATGTGAAATAAACCAATCAGTGTGTCAGTTGTCATTCCCTTTACGAGGCGGGTGGGATCTGACTTTGGCGCCTTCATATCTTAACAGTTGTCAGGATTTTAATCAGTCAGTGGGGCATCTGTATTTATCACCGCCAAGATATAAACACACCAGATATTTACCTGAACACACTCATTTCCAGATCACCACGCACATCAATGTAAATATATTCCTAAACTCGGATGCTATTTTATCGATGTGGTCACCATATGTGAAAATAAACTGTTGACGAGGTGTAAGATAGCGCCAAACATCGCAATGTGCCTTGCACAGGGTGTACAATAGGACCCATTATGTTTATAAGGATACAATGCCTGAATATGACAGCAATAACACATACAAATATTGGATGTATTATTTTTCCTATGTACTTACATTTACAGTATAAACATGTGGGGTCAATTATTACATATTGGCACATATAGGTATAGGCATATACAAAACACACACATACACTTTTCTCCAATAGCAATAAAACAATGAAGCTGGTCACTGTATTTCTGCTGTAGACTAAAAAAACACTTTAGTATGACACAAAAGAATGAATATGAGTTCTCTGTTTTACAAATAACTATAAACAGGGGCGTAGCAGCAAATTCTGGGCCCTGTACACTCTCAATGTCAGTGGGCCCCTATCCATGCCAGTACACAATTTAGCACTACTAGGGCCTACTGTTCGAATAATCAATGTTTTAGCAACAAAAACACACCTAAAAGACACATGTTCCAATACTTTTTATTACAATCACAAGAAAATTGGGTGGGATCAGACAGAAGGTTCTATATTCTGAACAGTGTTTCAGATCCAGATAGTTTGAACTAAATACCAGGAAATAAAAGCTGAAATGTTGATCTTTTGTCTCTTATTAATCTTTTAATGTGAAATTCAAATATTTTCAGTCAATACCTCACTAATCCAAGACATTTGGAGGGGAGTGTACATACTTTAACTACATAAAACATAAAAAACAGCTATGTATATATTACTATATTTTACTTTTTGACATAAGAATCTTGTGGCTTTTCCTTATAAGGCATCAACATTTGATTATTAAGAGAATAATAGAAATGAAAATTCAAAAGAAGTTTTTTTCTTCTTCTGTAAAGTTTGCATTTTTAGTGTGGCAGTGATGATATATACAGTAGGTACTTGTCCTGACATTCAATAATTTTTTTTGCATGTGTGTGTGTGTGTGTGTGAGTGTGTGTGTTGCTCTACTCATTTACAGTGCTGCTGGCTTGGTTGCCTGTTCCTCTGGGGATTGGATGTTCTTCGTATGTCTGTCTCAGGGAAGGCTAACCAGGCTAATCTCCTTCAGAAAGCAGCCGTCTGTAAAGGAGACATGCACACATGCACACACACACAAACACACACGCGCACACACACACAAACACACACGCACACACACACACACACACACGCACATATTGCTTGTGATGTCACTCCATCTCACCATCATTGGTTTACTCATCTGTGCGATGCCTGTTGCAGTCTAACATGTCCCCAGAAACCTTTCAACACAGACATACACTCACACACTCATGCACACATGCAGACACACACTCACACTTACACACACGTACACACACACACTGACAGAAACTGCTCGGTGACAGATTATTCCAGGCAGTCTGCTCCATTCGTCACAGTGTAGCAGTTTGCAAGGTAATCCATACATCATGTTCTTTTTACACCATTTAAAAATATAGTCCTGAATGCAGAACCGTAAAAAACTAAACACAACACACTGAAATACTTGACTACATTTATATATATTTACACATATATATACAGTATAATATGTATATAGCATAATACACTCTGTAAAAAGATTTAATTATGGAAGGAAGGTGTAAAATGATATATTGGCTTAAAAAAATAATGCATTCACATTTCCAGATTAATTGTGTGTTAATGCATTAATGCATTGACTATGCATATATAAATATATATATAAAATGTTTAATGAATGTATGTGTGTGTTTGCGCATGTGTAAGTCATAGGAAATGAACTAGCATCAGTGTACAGTGTATTATTACATTTAAGTACTTATATGCACTGTCATCCACATTTTCTTCATGTCCGAAAATGCATAGAAAATAGATTTTTTTTGCATGACAGAAATGACACATGCAATATAGGGGACGTATAATTTTTCACATGCATTTACATATAAAATACACACACCACCTCTAGTTTACAAAACATGCTGGCGTCTCCTTAAGGCAAGACCATAAAAGACACAAAACACTGGAAACCTTGACCCTGTCCACACACACACACACACACACACATAGCTATTATATATATATATATATAGTACATAAATATCTATATTAAACCCTTGCATAATTCAGGCCCACCACCCCTCGCTTAAAAAAAAAAATGCCTGTATCTCCATAAATTCGAGGAACGCAATTCAAAAGACCTTGTAACTCTTTGTTTTTTTTTTTCGTCCTTTTTCTTCGTACTTCACATCTCTCATTTAATCTATGAGTAACTCTTTTCATCTTCACGTTTCCATGGCAACAAAGTGGAGATGAGGCAGAGGAGGTGAGAGCGAGTGAAGGGGGCTGTCGGGATGGGGGGATGAAGGGGTGGAATGTGCTTTTTTGGAAAGGTTGGGTGGTGGTGGATGGAGGGGGGGATGAGAATAATCTGGGCGGATGAGTGGAAGGTGTCTGCTGGTTGTCTCAGCCTCGCCTCAGCCTCCTCTCCCTCGTCTTCGTCCTTGGGAAGAGGAGAGTGGAAACGGGGGGAAAAACGGAGGGGAAAATCCTCCTCTGCGAGGTATTTATATTTTGCCTCGCTGTTAATTACAACCCAATTAACTATTCCCTTTGTGCGGTCATTGTGATTCTGCACAGTGTCGACTTTTCACTGACACCTAAAGGTTTCTGAGCTTCACCAAGCCCAGAGTGAAGGGCTTCCACTAAACCCCCCCACCCCCCTCTCTCACTAAGTAACCCCCTTAATTAGAAACGTTCACACTGAGCGCTCGTCGTGAATACGGAGAGATTTAACTCTGAATTGACTCTTATGAACTCCTGTCCAGCAGCTTAGCACTGTGGGTTTAAGTAGAGAGTCTGGTAAAAGGAGTCATATTGAGCCTACACTGTATTTCTACACGTTTTACAGCAGCAGAGACATGCCTGGTGTCTGACAGTTGTTTTTTTAGTTTTGTGTTAAACTGTGGTGAAGCTAATGTAGTTGACAGTATCATGCAAACTGCAAGCTTAAATTATCACACTACAAAATGTTTGTGTAAAAATAAGAATATATTTTATACGTATATAAGTAGCACTTCTTGCTTAGATGACAGCTTATGATGAAAGGTTTATGAGCTTGTCTTTTAATGTGTTTGAGAGCATCAGTTGTAAAGTTGTGAAGAGGTAGAGTTACAGGTATACTCAACTAAGTTAATAAAAAAAACAATAATTTAAAGAAATGAAGGTAGGGCGCCGAGTGGTCCAGCGGTCTAAAGAGCTGCCACTATGAGCAGGAGGTCGCAGGTTCGAACCCTCCGCTCATGCAGCTTTGCCATCAAGCTGCTGGCGTTAAACGCTTTACAGAGTATCTGGTGTACGTATATACAGTATGTTTCTTTGATTTTACCAAATTGAAAACCTCTGGAATATATTCAAGAGGAAGATCAAACCATCAAACCAAACTAAACTGCTAGAATTTTTGCACCAGGAGTGCAATAAAGTTATCCAAAAGCAGTGTGTAAGACTGGTGGAGGAGAACATGCCAAGATGCGTGAAAACTGTGATTAAAAACCAGGGTTATTCCACCAAATATTGATTTCTGAACTCTTAAAACTTTTCTTTGCTTTATTCGAAATCTGAATGTTCTGCATTTTTTGTTATTTCAGCCATTTCTCATTTTCTGCCAATAAATGCTCTAAATGACAATATTTTTATTTGGAATTTGCGAGAAATGTTGTCCGTAGTTTATATATACCTCAAACATATACCTATAAATAGCAAAATCAGAAACTGAAGTGGTCTTTTAATTTTTTTCCAGAGAGGCATATGTCTATATTCTGTATCGAGCAAAATACAATTGTAAAAGCTTACTATTATATTGGCAGTACATGTTCATTAGCTTGGTGAAACACTATATTTACAAATACAAATAACAATTATACAAAAAGTGTTGCATTACTGTGTTAATTTAAACATTTTTCAATGCTCTCTCACTTATGGAGTCCAGTATTTATTATATCATGTCAAAGGTTTGGTAAACTAATGCTCAATTTGCTAGTATTGACCCACGCCCTTGACTGGGCAGAGAAGAAGAAAAGAGGGGGAGTGAAATCAGAGTATTTGGGGTGGAGTTTGGGGCAGCTTCGCTATAAAGCATGAAGCCGAAGCCCCCCCCCCCCCTCTCACGAAGAGAAACATGAGAAAAAGAATAAAATTCAAGAAGGAGGAAGATGGGGAGGAGGTGGGTGCGAGGTTGTTCAATGAGCAGGTAGAGAGGAAGTGATGGTAAATAGGGAATGAAGTGGGAGGAGTGAGGGCGTGGATCAACTCCCAAAACTTAGTTATGATACATAACTCCACCAATGGTAAATCAGGTGATTTTAGGTGAGAAAAATGGTTTTGGTAATGTGTTTTTTGCTAGTATTTGCCCACACCCTTGACTGAAAGAGAAGGAAAAGAGAAGGGGGGCGAACTCAGATGACGAACTCAATGAACATTTGCATTCATTATGGGATGCTAATTGGTGAAGAACTATGTATATTTTCTTATGCTTCTGGTTACATTACCATCAAAGCTCCAGTAAAGACATAAAGTCTTTACTTTCAGAAAAACAAGCACATCCTTGCTGATCCACATTCAAGGTGAAAGGAGAAAAGTGTGTAAATCTGTTGTTTTGCCAAGTTACGGCTTAAGAATACAGCTTCAATCCCTTTTGTGCACCATAAAGAGCCGTCTTATCCCGGCGTGTTCTTATAAACTGCAGGCATGCTGGCTCGCTCCTCTCCGGCCTGGATAACCAGCCTGTTTCATTTCTTCCTCACGTTAGGCCTCTGCGCACCACAGCGAAGGGAAATGAGTCCGGAGTCCTCGCCGTTCCTCAGAATTACGATAAGCATGTTATTTACGGAGCGCTCCGCTGTGCGGCTCACTCGCAGTTATAACAGGGGAGTTAAGGGAAAAACATGACGGCTCAAGAGTTCCCCTGGCTTTGTATTTACAGCAATTTGTAACACTTCAAATATTAGCCCCGCAACAAGAGATGACAGATCTTATGTAAATTCATGGACTTCCAGCGGCGTGAGCATATGTGTGTGTGTGTGTGTGTGTGTGTGTGTTTGTGTGTCCGATGTGGTAGAAGTGGAAGCTGATGATTTCTCCGGGCGGGGATCAGCCCTCCCACCCCGCACTGCTGGCTATGCTGACTGGGCACTGAGGTTTTCTAGGCTGAACTCTACACTCGCTGACTCAGGCCTTTTCTCACCCATAAACTCACACCAGTACACGCTCTTAACAAGCACACATCTGCCCTCGGCCACGGCGTACCCACTTACACACCATCAGTATGCAGAGCCACATCAACCGCACGGTCACAGGGAAATGTGCGAGGTGGATTCGGCCATATCCTTGTCCATATACCTTATGTAATAGCAGGTTTTTCTATTTGAAAGACTGGCAGGAACATCCATTTGCAGACATTTCGCACCTCCAGTTCTAAAGAGCTTACATAAATGATCAGATATATAGCTCTGGAAAAAAAATAATAAAAGACCACTTAAAAAATGATGAGTTTCTTTGATTTTACCAAATTGAAAACCTCTGGAATATAATCAAGAGGAAGATCACAAGCCATCAAACCAAGCTGAACTGGTTCAATTTTTGCACCAGGAGTAAAGGCATAAAGTTATTCAAAAGCAGTGTGTAAGACTGGTGGAGGAGAACATGCCAAAACCAGGGATATTGGACCAAATACTGATTTCTGAACTCTTAAAATTAAGACCTGAGGTCTGAAAGCTCTGCATCTTTTTTGTTATTTCAGCCATTTCTCAATTTTCTGCAAATAAATGCTTTAAATAAAAAAATATATATTTGGAATCTGGGAGAAATGCTGTCTGAACAATGTTCATTTTACTCAAACATAAACCTATAAATAGCAAAATCAGAGAAACTGATTCAGAAACTGAAGTGGTCTCTGGATTTTTTCCAGAGCTGTATTTAGAGCAACTTAATGTGCTGACATTTTAATTTTTTCACTTTTATGAAATCATCCATTGGACACCTTTTTTTGTTTGTTTGATGATTTAACTAATCCACAGAGTGTTTAGAATTATTTATACTTTTTATTATGTCAAAGACTGGTTTGGCAAATCAGCACTTAACAATGATAAATTAGATGAGCTGCTGATGGAATTGAACCTAGCTGGCTCTGAGCTTCCAGAGAAACACTTATTCCTGAGAACATGGTTCTGGGAATGTGTTTAGATGCCTTTGTAGGTTGTATGTTGCTGTGTATATTTCCTTTGCTTCAGACTATATTTTATATTAGCCTCATAACTCCAGTGAAGAACTAAAGAACAACTCTCAGACAGAGCATCTCCATTAGAAGAACGATGGTGTGAGCATTTTCCAATTAATGGATTTTTTGGATTCCGTCCTATTCTGTAGCACATTCTTCACACTGTAGCATTTTTATGTTTTGTTTGTTTGTTTTAATCCTTCTTTTACCATTGATGAAACCTTTGATTGAATGTTTTTTTTTGTATACACAGCATTTTCAGAATTATCCATACAGCACCTTCTATGTGATGTGATCGTTTTTTGTGTGTGTGTTTTTTGTTGGGAAAATCTATAAAATGTATTTTGTTTTCTTATTTTCTTTGAATATTACATTGAGCACCTTCCACTTAAAGGTTATTTTAGTAATTATCCATTAAACAACAGATTTGTTGGATTTTTTCAGGTGATAGATTTTTGGGGAATTATCAAATTTTCCATAGAACGTTCTGTTGATTGAAAAGTTTGATTGAAAGTTTCTTTTACATTTGATGGATGGTTTTAATATAATGTATACTGGGTACATTTCATATGTATTTTATTTGTTTTTGGAAATATCAACTGAGCACATTTTTTTGGTTAGATTTTTTTAAATGATCCAAAGAGATGGTTATTTTTGGAATTTTCAACTGAGCACCTTACATTTATTGGAATATTTGGTTTCTCCATACAGCACATTCTATTTTATGTTTTTTTTTTTTATTCCTATAAAGCACATTCTCTTTAAAAGTTGATCCTTTTATTATATTAATATTTTTGGAGGTATTTATTAAACACCTGCCTATTGATGGATTTTTTTAATAATCTATGAATAAAACACGTAATTATCCAAATTTTCTGTTTTATGTAATTATTCATACAGTGTCTATTATTTGTTGGATTTTTGGGGATTTTTCGATAGAGCTCCTACTTTATAATGTGTTTTTTTACATTTTTGTACACTTTTTCCACAAGCAATTACTCCTTTTCATTCTCTGAATACAAAAGTCTTAGAATTCAAAAGTGATTATCTTTTATTTATTGGTATTTTTTGAGTTGCGCACTCTTTTTATAGAGAGTCTCTAATTGTTGCTACTCCCTCCTCTCCCTTTTTTGACTCACTTTTGACTTAATGTGTGACTAAAGTAAGAGAACACAGCTCTCTCGTCTGAGCTCGTCTGGAGCTCTTTGATTAACAACACTCCTGACGTACTCCAGTTAAGACACTTCCATCCTAATAAGCAGCAAAGCTCTCGACGTGCGGTTTACTCTTAGCGGCGACGGATGTGCAGTTTTGGAGCCAGCGAGCCCCTGCGCTTTTAGCAGCAGAGTCCTGTTTGTGGCTCTTAGAATATTAAATGACAGATTACTGTCAATTTGTAGAAACTACAGCAGCGAGACTCCTCAGCATTTCCATAAGATGTGCAAGGCTGAGCTTAATTCAGAGTCGCCAAAGGCTTTTTAAGCACCGTGTTGCTGACACTGTTTGTAATAGACCTAAAAGCCTTGATTTAATTGAGCTCATTTGAGACGGGGGAGAGCAGAACCTTTCCCTTTGATTTAATGATGAGATTCCATTAAAAACTAATAGTCTGTTTAGAGGCTGCTGCTTCTAATCTGTGAACATAACCCATATTAGTGGAGCATACACTGTTCTCCATATTACCTCCATTGATTTTCATTAAGTGAATTATCACAGAAACCCCCTTATACATCCCCCCCCGCACGCCACCCACCCACGCAGACACACTCTCTTTATGACCCCCCCTCCCTCCTCGCGCCAGGCATCTCTGTTGCCATGGCAACCCATTTAGTTCAAAAGTGCATGCATGGCATCGGCCTTGGTATGAGATGCAAAAAATAAAAAAAATAAAAAAATAAGATCATTTTTTGCACCCCCCCCCCCCCCTCCAAAGAGGAAATGCTCTCAGTGAATGGATTTAAGACTCAAGGGGGCCGTTGAGGGGTCTCTACACATACTTTACACACACACACACACGCACCAACACACACACACAGTCAGCTCACAAATGACCTTTTATCTTCTGACATTTTCATTAAGCCATGCAGTAGATGTCTGTATGGACTCGGCAGCATAAGCAGTGATAACAGCACTGATAGGGTTCGCAGGTAGTTCTGCTGCTGCTGCGCCCGGGAAAAAAATAGGCTTTAGAGAAATAGACATTGGGCTAAATTGGGAAATAGGGGCCTAGTAATTTTCCCCAGCTATAGCTGGTGATATTCCAGAAGTGTTTCTGATGGAAACTGCAAAACGGCTGCCGGACAATGTGGGAGGTTGTGGGAGAACATGAAAAAATAAAGACCCTGTGAAATATAGAAATAAATCAATGGCTACATCTTTTTTTAAAATATCCATTGAACAAAGAGGTTTAAGGGATGTACTTTCCCTTGCTTAGCTGCTTCTATTAGGGTAAATGCATGTCGTGGGGGCACACACTGCTCAATATTTACATTTTGAAGGCAATTGACTCCTCAAGTTCCATAATACACAGTTTAAACATAATTTTAAAATTACATTAAATGCAAAAAATCACCAAAAGTAAATTTTTATTTTGACATAATTTGAATCTCAGTTATTTATTCACGTAATTCGACCATGCCCACTTTCAAGATTCCTATTTCCTCCTTTCATCTTTGTGTCTGAACTTCCAAAGACAGCACATTAAATGTTTTCTAGTCGTATTGTATATAAAGTAAAGAAGCGGTCTAAAGAAGCTACTGCTGTGAACACTGATTATAATGTAGCTAAATATGCTTACCCAGCGTTCTAGGACTTTGGCACATTCGTATCTTAATAGCGCAGCGATTTTGTGGGTACACCAGCAGCTCATTAAAGGGAACAGCAATGTTATTTTATTCTTTATTCTGTTTATTGTAGTGTCTGTCCATATGTGTGTGTGTGTAACAAGCGGGGGTATACGAGTGCTGCGTGCACCTATTGGAATGGACTCTGGCTGTTGTCTAGGTTCATTTCAGTAAGTGGCGCACCTCTGTTTTCTGCTGCCAAAATAGAAACACGGCAGAAATTTAACTGATCACACTTCCAGACCATCAGTAGATTTATTCCTAAACCCCAACGTTATTTTGAAGGTGTGGGCTCAAGACATCAAAATAGACTGTTGACGGGGTGTAAGATAACAAAGAGCCAATTTGTTTACAATTAAACTACTTAATTGACTGCTTAGAGTTAAATTATTCTGTCTTAGTGAGTGCAATTGGTTTGCTTTAGGCTACAACAGTTAATTCACAGTTTTTAATGGTTAATCTATAAATAAATTACAACACTAAGTGTGTATTGTTCGGTGGACCGGTCAGGAAAGGGTCTATTGGGCGTATCATGTGACCACCACAATGTACTGATTGACACAATCAAAATCAGGATAATTACTAGTGAAAAATAACCCTGCCAATCAGTTCACGCTGTCTGTAATCGGCATGCAGGATGACTGGCAGCATCAGCATGCAGAGCAGCGCTAACACCTGGGCCAGACTCGCACACATTCGTGCTCAGCCCAGCTCTGCTGTCGCTGTAATTATCCACCTCCAGGCAGCATCAGAGAGAGAGCGAGCAGAAATAACACCTAAAGTGACTGACGAGGCAAAAAATAAAATGCTTCAAAATAAAGCATCCTAAACGCTTCCCGACTCTGCTGTACAGTTCCAGGAAAAACCTTTAATTATTATACATTTACATTAACATGATGAGGGCAAAATGTGTGACATGCTACTGAAGCCCTATTCATACCATTACAGAAGGGCTCCTCAGTCCTCACTGCTCTCTATACTCTCTATACTGCCTCAGTATTTTAATATCTGACCTCAGCATCAACCAAAGTCAATGTGTTTTTGAATACATGCATATTAAATGACTAGTACTCAATGCCAATCAAAATCGACCCACAAATCTCAGAATCAGCACCACAGTTGCTAGGAAATGTAGCTGGAGTAGTGATTATTAAAATACAGTAAACATAAACTGTATTAAAATGTTATAAAACGTAACATAAACCTTCAATTGTTTCAGTACTTGAATTCAGTAAATATAATGTATATTAAATTCTGATTGGCTGAGCCAAGTTTGATCATTATAAAATGTTTAATATTTAATCTGTATTAATAGAAGCACAGAAAATCCATGTCTAAAAATATACATTTATCTTATATGCAGCTGTGAAGTTTGGCATAATACTCAGTACAAAAAGATAAATGTCACGTGATGACGTGCATTCTTTCCTTTAATTTTACATTACGTTTCCCTGAATTCACTAGATACCCATTAAACATGAGTACTACAACTACAGTACTATCAAACTCCTCCAACAATTTATAGCACATAAAATATTAACTCACATCACCTGTTTCAACTTACCTTATTTGTTTGTATGCATTTAAAGCAGCGTTATGTGACTGAATAAATTGAATTGGCATTTTTTTGCTGCATGGGCTCCTGGTTGTAACTGAGGACACAAGTAGTTAAAAGCTTTTTGGGGGAACATAGAGATATTTCTATAGTCAAATTTCTGCTATATAATAAATAAAATTTGAATATAGGAGCATTTTATAAAATACAATATATAACACTTTATTTAATGAGGTTAAACAGTCTAGGGTTGGCTTTACTGAGGATCTATTACATCAATTTGATTTGATCATAATAAAAGGCTTGACCCTGAGGGAACACTGCTTCTACAAAGGTTAACAATATGACCTTATCATACTAATAAAACTTATTGGTTTCACATTAATGAGTGTCTGGTTTGTTCACAGAGTGTTACAATAAAACCTGCTAATATATATAATTTAATCAGCCGAGTTTGTGTACATGCGTGATGGGCTTTTGTAATGAATAGCTAAAGGCACATGCAAATGAGAGAAAGTCCTATAGAGCCTCTTTTCACACAGATGGTAAAACAGACCCGTAATCCTTGTTTATGAATGAGAAAACGTGTTACTGTGACGTTATTTGCTCTTAACGTCACAGTAAATCTGGCGGTGCGTTTTATGAATCTGGCTCCTTCTGTTTGGGGTCTCACAGACTCCAGCTATAAAACACTGTTAACTGCAGCGAGTTCTCATTTGCTGGAAATAGAGCGAGTGTCTGTACTGTACATTTATAGTTAGTTCATTAGCACTTTGTGGAGCCAGGAACTTTCAGCTAGGCTGTGATGCCAGAGTACAGTTATTTGTGGTTTTCATGACCTTTCTCAAACGTGCACAGTTAGTTTGCTGCCAAACAGAGAGTTAAGCCATCAATCATTTTCTGTCTGCTGGGTTTTAATTAGAGGAAGGAAGATAAAAACTCGAAAGGAACTAATCAGGTGCATTTAAAATCAGGTGTTATTGGTATTTTTAGAAATGGGATATTTAAAATATGCAATTCATGGTCTCATAAAAGTATATTTATATTATATATTATAGTGTCTAACAGTGTGGTTACAAATTAACCCTTTAACACTACTTAAACATTAAACATTACTAAAGGTTTCATTTTTAATAAGAAATGCTACTGAAAATCATAATTGTAATTGTAATGAATATAAAAAAAATGTCAAAATATAATGAATAAAAATCATAAAATTTGAACATGAACATTTTAAAATTCATATTTTCCTGAATACAAGTCGAACTTTGTGTCTTTCAAACCTTTTATTTTGTCACAATTGTCTATTTTTTGTCTATTGTCAAATATACAGTATGTAGGGTTGGTTCCTCATACTGATCTGAAATTATTAAGTGGTGTGCAGAGTCAACAAACCTGTAGGAGATTTTCCTAGAAAATTGATTCTGTATCACTTACACTTGTAACCTGTATATGGGTCAAGGCCTGTTAAGGGGTTAACAGTCCATGTAAAAATATCCAATGGAAATATGTTTCTTACTGTATTAAGCTCATTTTAAAACTTGCTTGTTTACCTTCAATATTGGCTTCTATTTTTACACAAGTAGAAGTTATTACGTTTATTTAAAAACATCAATGTTGGTATTGGTATTATCAAAAATATTTTCAGGGATAGTTAATATACATAATTTATGATCCTGCTTTATAAGTGTAACTGGTGATTTTTCTAAATTACAGATAAGTTTTAGTAGTGTGGCTCATGTAATAAAATACCTATTACAGTCTTGACTATATAATATACTTTATTAGTGTGTTTTTAATAAACACAATTACTATTTTATTAAATATGTATTACCATATAAAAAATGAGAATATGCTGCTCCTGCAGCCTGTTGAGATACACATGTGTGATTACATGTGTAATGTATATTACTACCATAATGTAATGCTGTAATGCTGTAGTGTAATATTGCCTTCAAAACCATCTTTTACAGGGACCTCCATGTGTTTTTAAGTGCGTTTTTTGGATTGGTCTGGATCAGATGAAGAGTTTGTTTGTTTGGAGCATTTCTCCCTCTGTTTGGTTTGGTTTCACACAGGCATAAACCTTAACGCACCAAAATGTGCACCAATAAACCAAACAAGAAAGTAAATTTCTTACAGGAGCAAGAAAGTAAATATAGTGAGAAGATTCTGTGTTCCAGCACGTATATCTGCGCAATGTGAAGCTGTGCTTTTTTCAATAGGAAGTGCAACACAGACTTAAACACACTCTAAAAAACAGAGGTACGATATGAGTACTTTTTTGTACTCAAAGGTACACTCTTCATAATTGTACCCTCCAAGGTACAATATTGGTCTTTAATGGGTCAGATTTGTTCCCTCTGAAGTACAAAGTAATTTCTAACAGCAACAAGTACAAATTTGTACCATTTAACCAAACAAAAGGTACATTCAGTATTCTGTATCACTGTACTAATTAACAATATATATTTTAATTGCACATTTTTTATTTGAAAGCCAGTCAATTTTGCATCATCAAGTTTTTGAGCCATATTTAGTTGATGATAATGTTTATAATCTTTATAATCTTAACTGGCACAAAAACCATGGGTACAAAAAAGGACTTTCACTGAAAGGTACTTTTTTGTGCCTCAATATAAGGTACAGCCCCAGCGACAAGCTTTGTACTCTTTTAAGTACAAATCTGTACTTACTTTTCTTAGAGTGCATAGTAGCCTGAATGTAGATATGGGGCTGCAAGCAGTGAACGCAGCACAGACCACATGTGTAAAAAGCATGGAGCAGAGACAGGGTTTGTCCATAGCTGAGGTAATTAGGGTTATCTGGCTTATATATCAGATTTAAACTTCACATTATCAGCAGTTTAGCTTAAGTCAGGGGTGTCCAAACTACGGCCCGTGGGCCATTTGCGGCCCGTTTCCTTTTTTCGAGCGGCCCGCGAGGTATTTTAGAAATAGAATGAAAGTTGGCCCGCTGTTAAGCAGGATTTTATAATGTGAGATTCAAAGTTTGAACGCTAGGTGTCAGAAACGGGCCAAAGAATAGGAGATTGTGAGCATTTCTAGCGCAGAAAAACGGGGCAAAAGAGTCTAAAAAGGAGGGGCTGCACATTTCTAGCGATGAAAAACATGGCAAAAGAGTCTAAAAGCGGAGAGGGTGCACATTCCTAGCGCATAAAAACGAGGCAAAGAGTCTAAAAGCGGAGAGAATGCGCATTTCTAGCGCAGAAAAACAGGCCAAAGAGTCTAAAAGTTGCCGTTATTAAGATGTTTAATGTTAAGAGACATCATGAAATGAAACATCAATTTAAAAAAAAACTTAGTTTACACAACACTGTCAAAGATAAAGATAGTAAGTCAAGTAAAATGGTGTGTAAAGGAAATAATCAGGAAAAAGGTATTATTTAAAGTGGTATATTTCATTATTTGTTTTTTTTACAGAGTGTAGCCCGAGACTTAAAATATATATTCTCCTTCTGGCCCCCAACAAAAAAAGTTTGGACACCCCTGGCTTAAATAAAAGGAATATATTTGATAGCAGGTTCAGATTGAGACCAGATCACATTCCCACCACAAGTGAACCGCTCCAGAGTTCATCTGGGCCCGCCTGAGACCACCTCCTCTAGCAGGTCTTGGTCCGGTTGTTTTATTCTGTACCTGAGTGCGATTACTGTTTTAACAAATGCTGAAATTAACAGTATTAAGAGAACAAAGTAACCAATCAAGAGTTTTAACTGGACCAAATAGTGCTGGTGTAAAAACAAGACAATGCAAAAACACATGCTGCACACATTTTAAAGGGAATGACTGGTTCTAACTGGCCTTTCTTCCATGACATTATTTTAAGATAACTTTTTTACACCTTAGCCTTAGGTATAGCCTGAAGTGTAGACGCCAGAGACCAGTGTCCAGTGAAGGAAGAGAAAAGAAGAATAAAAAACCTCAGAAACAAGCCTCTCTCTTTTTTCCCCAGTGCCAACACCTTGCTGATGAGTTTGGCCCCAGGTTGACTCAACCTCTCGCTCACCCCGGGCACACATTCCTATTTCCCCTGGCTGGCTGTGCTAATCTCCTGAGGGCCTTTAGCTCCACAGGGGTGTGTGTTTGCCTCAGCCATAAACTTTCAACCCCAAGGCTGGTGACCATAACAGAACAGTATCCAATCCCAGACCTGCCACTGCACAGAACAAATAAATCACAATCCATAGCCGCACTCCCAGCTAACTAGGGCCATACAGCTTATCGTGCAGTAAACTCAAGGGGGAATTCTGAGGCTTCACAATTTAACCTCAGCTTTATCTCCAGGCATTTAGACCCAAGAATGTTTACATTTTCTGACCATGTTAGTTTTCCATGTAGTGGAAACAACATAAACAGACAAGTATTGATTTTACTGGAAACAGATGTACAGTATTTCCACCTTGTATTTCCACTCCTTTTTGTTCATCTATATAGTAGATTAGAAATTGAGTGTACTGGTGTACAATAACAGACTTTAGACCACCTGCTATTGCACAGTTTTTACAATATGGAGTTTCTGACTCCAGGAACATTGCTGACCAACTTTTATTTGGTAGTCGGGCCATTCTCAACATGGCATTGTCTGTGTGTGTGTGGTAAGTGTTTCATCACACAACAGCTTTGATGTTAGATTGAAAAAGAATAGCTTAAAATCCCAGTAATTCACTGGAAACAATGGAACTCAAACTGCATTCTTAAATGATTCTACAATAGCATGCCAAACATCATGGAACAAACAGTGCTATCCTGCACAGTGACTTTTGCTACAGTGTGTCCCACAAAAACTAAACAACGCTACACTGATCTGCGAGTCATTTCAGTCTGTCATTACCACTCACTTTGCTGTAAACTGTAGGTGGCAATGCCTTCTGTGATGTATTCGCAGTATACGTGACACTGTGGACTGAGGAATGTTAAAATGCCAGCACAGCTTCAGAAATATAAAGCTCCTTTCCTCTGGCCCACATGATCAAACCTCACTCCAACTCCATAATTCATATGGCCTTGCCATCTCACTTACAAGATAACACCTCACAGCTTATACAGGTGTGAGTGCTCCCAAGTCGCTCCTAAGGTAACACTTTATGATCCATTTACACACTGCTATCTCATGCACATTTTGGCATGGTATGGCATCTATCTATCTATCTATCTATCTATCTATCTATCTATCTATCTATCTATCTATCTATCTATCTATCTATCTATCTATCTATCTATCTATCTATCTATCTATCTATCTGTCTGTGAACAATCGTTCCAAGCTCAGATGATGTATACCCAGAGGTGGAAAAAGTACTGAAAAATTTTAATTAAGTAAAAGTACCTTTACTTTGCTAAAATTCTACTCAAGTAAAAGTAAATGTACCCATCTAAAAATCTACTCGAGTAAAAGTAAAAAAGTACTTAATTTAAAATGTACTTTGAGTAAAAGTTACATAGTTACTTTTAATTATTTGATGTAAAAAAGTAAAAACAAATAATAAATTAAATCGTTTTTAATGAACTATTGTTCCACATAATATTTTAAACCTTTCAGGCAGTGTTTGTTCAGACCAGCGCATAAAACATTTTTAGTGGTATAGGTTTCTATGACCATTTTTTTCTTTACTAAGTTATGGTAATATAGGTGACTATAAACTGTATTTTTATAGTTTTACAGGTCATTATTATTTTTTAACTTGATATTGCTATGCCTTAACTGCTATTTACATGTTTTTTAACATTTAAGCAGATTGTTTAATGATAAAAATACTTACCACTACACGCTTTCTCAGGTTTGATGTGGAAGTTTTGAAAGCTGACAGCTCTGTCCGGTGGGGCGTTATTTCATGCGCGAGCATCCGTGTGCTGGCTCGTCCGCCCAATTATTATTTTTTTAAGTCAGACAATTGTTTTTTTCTCAGCATGTTATTTTTTACTCAGTAATTGGATGTTTACTGACAATGTAGAGACAAAGTAGCAAAGCAAATTACTTGTCAAAATGTACTTGAGTAAAAGTAAAATTACCTATTTAAAAAACTACTTTAAAAATTACAGATTACTCATAAAATTTACTCAATCACAGTAACTTGAGTAAATGTAATTCATTACTTTCCACCTCTGTGTATACCTACATCAGGTGAGACTCTGCATTGGACATGCCAAATTGAGTTGAATGTGGTGTATACTCAGCAACTTGATATTACTCTTGATTTACACTCTGCAACCAGGGAGTTGTAAAAGTGTCTTGGGCAGATTCACATATAATACTAAGTAACTGGGGTGTAGGAACATGTGGCACAGACAGATCCCTATATTTTGCTTGGCAACTGAGTGCTGGGAAAAGATGCGCAGGCTAATTGTCATATTATATTTGGCAACCAGGTTGTTGGCAGATGCAACTAGGGCTAATGGGGTGCTGGAAAAAGTGGCTTAGGCTGATTCTTATATTATACTCAGTAACCAGAGTGTTGGGAAAAGAGACTTTGGCTGATTCCCATAATATACCCAGTAACTGGGGTGTTTGGAAAAGCAGCTCAGGCCTATACTTATAATATGATAATATAATTAGCATATATATAGTGACATTCAATAAACAGTGATTGTAGAACTAAGGAGGTGGCCACTTGCTCTATATATGTATCATGTACTTAATTTTGTGTGTCTGTTTAATGTGCAAAATTACTGGTTTGTAATCAATGTACTGGATGAATTCATTCACATTTGAAGCACATAATGACGCTACAGACGTCACCAGGCCAAAATTTCATAACTACTTGGTGGAATGCCCAAACATTTAGCTGCATTATTATCGTGTCGAACACACTTTACTTGTGATTGTTTGCCGCCACTGTTGAGTGCTGGATCTAAAAGGGATTATAGCAAAATGGCAGTGGATAATAGACCCTCTAGTGGGCTTATTATATTGTTGATATGTGTTTTGTTCCATTCATTGAGTAGCTTGGTTCTGTTTTTCTTTTTTTTCCTCTACAAGAGAGCAGTGCGAGATGAAGGAGCAACTCTGAAACACACACAGACACACAGCACACTCTACTCACACAGCACAGGCTTTTGATGATAGATACAATCCATATGTGATTATGAAGCCCGCAGAGACAGAAACAACAGGACTCCGAAATGTTTACAGCCAGATAAGAGAGAGAAAAGTGCAGTGCGAAGGATTTTGTGAAACTAAAACACTAACATTATTTCTGTTTGGAAACGTGGAATCAGTTTGAAATCAGTTGCTGATCCACAGTGAAATACGAAACCATATATATCATCATAAGTTATCATTCGGATACATAAACACTGTGCCTCCATAGCTTAAGAGCTACGATATGTTATGATGTGCTATTTTTCTAAAGTGCACCAGTCAAGAATTACAGCGCTAACAGCAGACACTGGAAGTCTGCTTCATCTCACCTCTGACCTTTACTGGAGTCTTTTTTTTTGCTGCTGTTAATCAGTTCAAAAAGACTTTATATCTGCTTTTATAGCCTCCAGAGAGTGTGTAAATGTGGCATTTCTCCAATAGAATCACTCTACACACACACACACATACACTCTTCACACATCTTCATTTATGTTGAGGATTTTCATTGATTTCTGTAAACTCTAAATACCACACACTCAGTACAGTACAACATGTGGACAAAAGTATTATACCTACTGTATATACATGAGCTTTTATGACACCCTATTCTAAATGCATAGTCATTAGTGTGGAGTCGGTCCCCCTTTGCAGCTCTATCAGCAGGTGTGGAGCTCTGCAGTTATCAAACAGCAAAGCGTTAGTCACATGTTTCTGCACTATGCTTCCATTTGGCACAACACAATTGAAAAAAAAACTATGAATAAACACAATTAAAAACTCATATATTATGATGGCCTTTTTATTAAACATAGTGCAACTCATGCCAGACATCACAAGATACAGGATATCAATGTAGGTTCTCCTACATTGAATGTGCACATCTCTTGTCTGTTCTTATGGACAGTTCTAGCCAGACACCACCAGTCTAAAATCACTACCACTTACTGCACTGTCCACTGTGGGTGGTAATTAATGACTTCTGTAATGAGAATGTGTAGATCTGTCCTCTAATATAAATGTGCTACTTAGAATAATCTAAAGTATAAAACACATTCTGGCTTGTTTGACACATTTTATTTACAGAATAATTCAGCATGTGTTCCTATATCGCTTTAATATAGTCTTTAATATTAAATTTACAATAAAAAAAATCATAAAAAGATAGAAAACCTGTTTAATGAGAGAAGGTGTGTCCAAAGGTTGACTGCTACTGTAGTTATTTAGCTTTGATCAGTACATCCACTGCAACCACATGTATTATCTGCTTTTATGTCATTGAGGGCAATTACATTCATTATGAAAGTATTACTGTAAAAAGATGAAAGCCTTAGAAACCCTTTGTCTTTATATAAAGTACAATAGGAGAATAAGATGTTGAATTACTGGAATATGAATATCATTGTTGTCAAAACAGTTTAGCTGAGAATAAACTGGCCGTCGGAGAGAGTGTGCGGTGTGAATGCTAAAACTGTTTGCGAAACAGCCGCTCTTATTGCTAAATAGCTTTTCACAGACTTTTCCAGCAATCATTTCTGCCCAAATCTAATTTATGTGAATAATTACTCGTAATCAAATTTAATTATGCACTTAATGCTAATATGACTATTAATATAATGTAAATGAAGACAGCCCTGACAATTCATAATTTACCAGGCCAGATTAACATGCATTGCTTAAGTATAACAAAAAATGCATTAACATTAATTAAATCCATGAGAGCCGGGCGTCACCCCCCTACTCCGCCCGCGATAGGCCGGCAGCAGGAAGCGCCGGGTGTGTGGGTGGTCTCTTTCAACTTGCCTCCACCAACCGGAGGGGCTGATTGAGGGGGATTTATGTCGGCTTTAATGAAACAAGGTATTCTTAGAACAGTGTCATAAAGGGGCTGCAGAAGACCATCATTCAGTTAATAATAATCAGCTGTGATTGGAGATGTATGGTGGCGGTGGGGCTGGAGGCGGGTCACTCCGCATCTAATTAAAGCCGTAAAGAGGAAAAATAGCCATGTGACCTTTTCAGCGCTTTGGCGGGACTAAAGGTCAATACAAATGGCATATTAAACATTACATACCGACACACCTACAGATCACACCAGACCTCCTGAGACCAAACCAGCGCCGGGTCAGGGCACAGTCCACAGCAGACACCACGCTTTACATTACATTACTGTAATGTTTAATTACAGTTTGATGTCCAGTGTATTTCTATACATTTTAAGGATTTATGAAAGTTTTTCACAATTTTGTAATATTTTGTAATATTTTGTTCGAGAAAAACAGTTTTTATCACAATTTAATATTTACAAGTTTTATCACACTTTGTTACTTATTCCCTTTTTTTATTCTAGGTTTGTATATTCACAATGCAACACTTATACATTTATGTTCTTACATTTTAGCAGTTTAATTATAACATTAAGGCTTCATCAGAGTTTGTTTTACTTTTATTATATTAATCAGGTACTGATTTTAAACTTTTTTAATTCTATCCCAGTTGGGTTCTCAAAATAAATATTCATTTATTAGATTTTTACTTTAAAATGATATATTTATATATTTTTTCATGTTTTATCTCAGTCTGTTTCTTTAGTTCTTATGTTACATCAACCTTTTTGCTTTTTTAGAATTAAATTCAACGTTATACTTGAATGTATACTTGTAACTTGTAAACATCTTATATTTATTTTCAAATAACACACCAAGCTTAAGTTAAGTGAGTGTATTTAAGGGAAACAAATTTATTGTGTTTATATTTTACATTTAAAATAAAGTTTAAATATTTGCAGATAATTGTTTGTCCTGCATTCTATATTAGATAACATTCTAATCAGTTATATCCAAAATAAAGTATATGCACTGTACAGTTGAACTTTGGACAAATGAGCCTTCAGACAAATGCATGAAGACATATTTACCTAGAGCTGATTTATTGCTGGAGTAGTTCCCAAAAACTGCTGCTTTTTCACACCTATTAACACAGAGTTGTGTGCTTCTGTTTTTAGCTTTAATTGTTTGTTCAGTGTCTGTATACTGTACACTGTATATCACTAAATGTCAAAAGTGTCCAGTGTACCATGTTTAAACATGTGTTCCTCTAAAATTAAGAAGATTAATAGGGAGTTAAAAGTTCCCTTTTTGCTGCAGTAACATATTGTATTCTCCTAGGAAAGCTGTGGCTGGAACATTACAGTAAGGATTTGATTGCATTCAGCCAAGTAGCATTAGTGAGATCAGATATTGATATTTCTGATAGTTTTCCAGCTCAGCTCAAGCATATTGGATGGGGTGCCATTATAAATATTACAATACTAAAATATTAAATATACTAAAATATTAATGAAGGGAAAAACAATAACCCAATGTGAGTTTAACAAAAAAAAAAAAAAAAGAATAAAACAGCTCTCTGGAAATGCAGCATTCAGGCAGATTTGAGCAGACTGTTCACACACACACACGCAGCTCAAAGGGACACAGTGACATTGTCCAGACTGGCTCCTCAGGAACAATCAGGGGAAGGCGACCTTTCTGATAAATTAATAATTAATACAGTAATTGGCGTGGGGGGGGGCAGCCGTCCACTGAGCACACATCGCTGTCTATCAGTGGACAGGCAAGCCACTGATTACCTTGATCTGCACAGCGGCAAAGGGCAAACAGGATATCAAATATTCACCATGGAGAACACACACAATTATGTGAGACTTAATGGAGTTTAAAGAGAAAAAAAGGGAGCTGTGTTGTGGAATATGGCTGGACACTGCTGTCCCCTCACACACACACAAACACACACACACACACCTGTGGCTGCAGAGATGCAGTCAGTGGCTGAGGTGACCTTGCCTCATTAGCATCGGTTCATTAAACAGGTCCCTCCGGTATCATAAAGAGGCCATCCGCGGCCGTGAGGTGGGAATATTGAAAACGTCGTAAAAGCGGCCGGAATGAACGATCTTTTCACAGACAGAAGCATAAAGTAAAGCTACAGCGAGCGTTAAAGTGATGTAAAGAGATAAAGAACCATAAACGTGTCATAACACAATGCCTCAAAATGAAGATCAACGCACACCTGAGCTCACATTCACTAAATCTCTTTCTTACACTCTCTCTTTTACCTGAGCTCACACCATGCACTAAATCTCTCTCTCTCTTTCTGTCTCCTTCCTTTTCTCCACATCTCTACCGGAGCTCACACCACACAATAAAAGTCTTTCTCTCTGTTGCTCGCTTGCTCTAAAGATTCAAGCCGGTTTTATTTTCTCATTTTTTATTCTACCTCTTTGATTAACAGATACTGAGATGCTGTTAAAAGCAATGAAACGACTGTATCATGAAAGGATGCAGCACCTGTGCAGCAAGAAGAGTTGTGAAATTTCCTCACTACTAAATATTGAAGTCAACTGTTAGTGGTATCACAACAATTGGAAGTGATTTTAATAAAAATGTACATGGTAAACCATGTAAAATAATGGGGTTAAAGCAGCAGATGGAGATAAGGTGCATAGTGTGCAGAAGACACCAACTTTCTGTAGATTTAATCGCGTTAGACTTACAAAGTTCATGTGGCCTTTAGATTAGCTCAAGAAAAGCAAAGCATAAAGAGCTTTATGGAATGAGTTTCTATGGCCAAGGAGCTCCATTCAAGCCTTACATCATCAAAACGCAATGCAAAGCATTGAATGCAGTGGTGTTAAGGTGTAAACTACTCTATGATTTCTATGTAATGAATTATGTTTTTCTGTCTGGTATTGATTTTATTTAATTTTGTTTTTACTATTATTTGTCAATATATTTAATATTACACGTATGTCTGCGTGCGTAGATGGTATCTGGAATGGAGTGTTTCAACTGGGATTTGAACTCCCAACCTTTGGGACTGCAGACAGGTGTGCTACCCCTGCACTACTTAGAACATGTGCAGTGGCTTTGGAAGATGGCCTTAAATGTGGAAGTGGAGAAAAAGGGTGGGAAAATCAAACAAATGGTCTGCCACATGGCATGGCCCAAACAAAGGAAATTGAATCAATTAAACACAGAAACTTAGGAAAGGCTTTTTGAAAAACAGATATTTTCTCTCTCTTTTTGTGACTTTTTTAAAGATCTCTTTTCCTCTTTTTTTGTGAGCCTTTGTTTGTTTTGAGATATTTTCTTTTTTGTGGCTTCTTTAAAAATCTATTTTTTTGTGAGCCTTTGTATCTTTGGAGATCTTTCTTTCTTTTCTTTTTCTTTTTTTGTGTGGCTTCTTTTAAGATTCTTTTCTTTCTAATCTCTTTTTTCTTTACCCACTGTTACCGGTCACCCCTCTACAAAGGTGTGAAGGTGAACTGAGGTTTGGCTGGGGTTTTTAAGCTGTGTTCACAGCTGAACCTGATTTGCACTAATTACTGCTGGGGATTCTGGGACTTGGAGTTTTTTTCCCCAGATCCACCAGCCCTTTCATTGCACAGGCCCTCTGCTGGTGGTTGGCGGCACATGCCGCTTTCTTACATTGTCAAGAGAACGGTGTTTGTCAAAATACTGCCAAAGTTTCTGGGAGGGGCCCACAATGCCCATAATGTCAGTGTATCTCTTTCCTCCATCATCTCTTCACTACCATTTAAGAACTGTTCTTTCATTTGTCCTCACTTGAGTACTAATCTCTTACACCTGTTTGTATTCATCACTTTGTTCTTATATTTAAACTGAGCATTATTTCTGTCTGTGTCTTGATATTTGCACCAATCAACCATAACATTAGAACCACCTTACATTGTGTAGGTCCTGTTTCTTTTGTAGAAACAGCTATAACCATTAAAATGCTGGTTTTAAAAGATCTCTAAAGTTGCCTTGATGTATTTAAAATAAAGACATTAGCAATAGATCTTCTAACAAGTTTTGTTAGTTGTGAGGTGGGACATTCATGGAGTTGAGCTAGGACCCTTAATTACAGTACAAGGAACTCCTAATACTCTCAACTTTTAGAGACAGTTTGGAGACATCTTTGGTGTGGAGGAACTTGACTGGTCCTGACCTCAAGCCAATACAACACCATGATGTGATGAATGAGAGCAGAGGCTGTTAGCCAGGCTTTCTCATCCAACATTCAGTATCTGACCTTACCAATGCGTTTTTGGAAGAATGTTCAAAAATTCCCATAAACACACTCCTAAATCTTGTGAAAAGCCTTCTCATAAAAGTTGTTCATGATATTAAACCCTATGGATTAGGGTTGGGATGTCACTCGATTTCATATGCGTGTGATTTAGACAAGATAATACTTTTGTCAATATATCATACAAACAGTATATACTCTTTTTTTCCACCATGGCAACTACTGGCTACAGCAATCCATGGCAACCCATCCCAACATCCTTGTGGCTCCATGGCAACCATTAAAACTACCATACATATTGAACCAGCTAGCAACATTACAACATGTACTTTGTATACCACAGCAACCACCCATCAACCACTTTGCAATACCATAGCAAACCCTTCTAAGAATATTACAGCAATTATTTTGGTATTAATAAAGCTTAATAAGTAAACCCAACCAATTAATTAATTAATCAGAAACAATCAACAGCTATCTAACTAACTTGTTCTTTTTTTAGCATTAACAGCATCTCTCTCTCTCTCTCTATCTCTCTCTCTTTCTCTCTTTCTCTGTCGATCTGATGTTGATAAATGTGTCCTGTCATCGGCCGCTCAGACGTCTGCTCCGCGGATCAACCCTCTGACAGTCCAACTTTGACATCCATTAAGATGTAATTATGCTAAATATCCTGGTATCTATTATTTGATGTTTAGCCGGTGTGCGCGGGCTGTGGCGAGGTCAGGCTGTAATCGAAGGCCCGAGCTCTGCGCTTCTAAGTGCCTCTGAGGTTTGCTAATTGGCCCTCGGAACACTAATGGTAAAGAGTGATTGATGTGCTCTCAGAATGGAGACTTCTGCAATCTGCAATCCGGCCAATCAAGAGCGAGAAGACGGGATGAAGGAGCGGGTCTGAATGAAGGAGAAGAAAGGAGAAATGAACCCAAAACAAAACGAGAGAACGAGGAGAAGGTGGTAAACCAGCGTGAGCTGAAAACAGGATTGTGGTGGGATTATCAGGGCAGTGAAGTATTACGGTGATGGAAGATGATGTTTTTGTTTTGCTCTGGTCTTTGTGCGCTGAAGTGGGAGGCAGCGCGGCGCTCGTACGGCTTTATTTATGTGTAGGATCAAAGGTTAGGGGAGAGGAGAGTGACGTATGTGGGGGTGTGCTGCTACAGCCCTCTCTCTCTCTCTCTCTCTTTCTCTCTTTCTCTGTTGTAGAGGCTTACTGAATCAGCCGCTCTGATGATATATTCGTATTTGCACGGTGCAGACGGTGCTGCACGGTGCTCCCCTAAGCTAGCCATTCATGCATTATTTGTTGTAGTGTTGTTCTCCAGCTGTGCGAGCATTCAGCTCGTCGCTTTTAAGTAAAAACACTGGGGGATCCACTCGCTTTGCTTTGGCGCACCCCCACAACTCCTCCCAACTCCACACAACTCCCCCAACTCTCCCAATTTTACGTTTTTTTTTAGCTTTATCTGTTTAAAACGCGGCTGTGCGAATCCAGTAATACAACACAGGTCCTGAAGTGGCACAAATGCAGCACAGAGAGACAGAATTATTCAAATTGAGCCTTTTTTACTCTGAATTAATCATTAGAAAAGAAGCCTAGCGTAGGAGTGCGTTGTTTGTTGCATTTTGAGGATCGGCAGCGAGAGGCAGAGACGCTTTTTTTTTTTTTTTTTTTGAGGATCACCTCGAGTGAATGAAGAAAAGAAAAGCGAGAAAGAAGAAGAAGAAATAGAAGAAGGAAAGAGAGATGGAGAAAAGAAGAAGAAGAGGAGGAGGTGGAGGAGAAAAAGAGTGTGAGCTTCAGGCTGAAATGAGAAAAATGAAAGAAAAATTAGGAAAAAAAGGGAATATTTCTATTTGGAAGTTGTTTTGGCACATCCTATGCCCACAGTGGGATTGGAGTTGAAAAGCAACTACCAAGATGCACACAGCGGGTGGTCTTCTCTGGGGGGTGGGAAGAAAACCAGCAAAAAAAATAAAAAAGAAAAAATGAAAAGAAATTCCGACACAAGCCAAACTACTCCCGCAACAATAGGACAGAAACCAGTCCTCACCAAAGAGAGAGAGAGAGAAAGAGAGGATGTAGAGGAGAACTACTGCCTGTACCTCAAACGCAGGCAGCGACTTCATTACCCATTCACAGCCGTCACTGATTCAGACGAGGCCAGGTGGGCTCCAAAAAGCCCCCTCTGGATTCCCACAGAGATGAGAGAGAGAGCGAGAGAGTTGTCATGCGCTCCCTCCTTTTCTTCCCCTTTTGATCATGCAGTGCAGACCCCGAGATAACAACTGGACCAAACATGTCAAAATAGATTTCTAACAGCCTACAGACGCAGCGCTGGGCTCTACTCTCATTTCACTTCATACACTCTTTAGAAGAGGAAAAGAAACACGGCCAGACTGAGTGAGAACAGTGCTGTGCCGCAGAACAATACGCAGATAGGACTGCAGTGGAAGTCATTAGTCTGAAATAACCAAAAATGAATTTTATTCGTGGAAACATGGAGTTAAAATACTGTATATTTGATAGAAAATGTATCTAAGCATATTTGAACTCACTAAATCACATAATCATTAGATTGGATTAATCCAAACACATTGTTTAAGAGCATGTGTGTGATGCAGCAACCAATCATATACTGTAAAAAAAATTGGCCTGTACACGAAAAGCTTTCCCTAAACGTTTTCTTAACTTTTGTTGCTCAGCCTTGCTTTTGTCAAGGCTTTGCGCTCAAACCATTGATATAAAATCATTCTAACTTGATTTAGAGTTCAGTTTGATTAATTCTAAATTGATTTTTTACTTCTAAAGTTGAGGCTGTTGGATCTCCATTATGGCTGCACTGACTCTATTCACTACAATGCCCATAATGCCTCTCTTCCAGAGCTCTTCATCACCTATTCAGTACCATTCAGGAACTGTTCTCTCATTTGCCATCACCTGAGTACTAATCTCTTACACCATCCCTTTGTTCTTATTATTGAACTGAACTGAACAGCCCTGTTTGTATCTTGATGTCTATTAATGTTTGTTTAATTTGGTTACTTTCTCTGATTTTGCCCTTATATATTAGTTTTCCTGTCATATTTGACTCTTTTTTATTTTGACTCTGATTTAGCTGTGCCAGTTTTGGTTGCTTTGATGATGTTAGCCTTATGCACTGGTTTTGATATTAAATCTGATTTTAATGTTAGCTCTTACAAGCATCTGATTAGTTTGTTGAATGTTCCCGAGGTTCAAATCTGATTTGGAAACAGATTTTCCGTTTTCTCTTTTTCCATTATGGACACATAATGGCCCATTACATAGTGTAATTTAAATGTAAATGTGATAGAAATCATACTGAAAATGAAAAGCACAACACTCTATATTTTACACTTTATTTAGCATGTCCTCTTTTCTGACGGCCGACCCTCTGTTCTAATCAATTTATACTCTATAACACATTTTATATCAACATTTGTGATAACTTATTAATGGAAATAATCATTAGTTGCAGCACTACACCTGTCAACCATAGAACCACCCTACATTGTATAGGTCCCTTTTCTTCTGCAGAAACAGCTATGAACAGTTAATATATTGGCTTTAAAACTTCCTGTGATATCTGAATAAGAGACATTACCAACAGATCTCTAGGTTCTGTAAGTTGTGAGGTGGGACACCCATGGATTGCATCAGTGAGCTCATTGATGCTGTCACTGGTGTACTTCACTTTTTAAGGCACTTTTGGTATGTTATGCCTAGGGGTGGGAATCATAGGGCATCTAACAATATGATTTTTTCACATTGTCCATGATAACGATGATATTGCAATATCATCTTCTGTTATACTTGATACTTTATGGTATCTGTGTTGTTGAAGAAGATAAAATACCCCTAAATAAGAAAAAAAAAACAGAAAAAACACAGGTTTACCCTATTCATTTTAATAAGCACCACCGCATGGACTAATGAAGCAGTAACTTTAGTTTCTTCAGGAGTTAAGAGACCCGTACTATACAGTACTGTGCAAAAGTTTTAGGCACATAAGCAAATTATGTTATATCCTGTGAGCCGAGCTGAAGAACAAAGTGTAGAGATTCCAGATTTCTCATGGATGCTCCTCAGCCAGCATGTGTATATGTTCAGTTCCGCCAGCAGCTCACCTGATTTACCAAATTTACCAGTTTACAAAAACAGGTGTTGATTAATATGATGAGAACTAGAAATAACTCTAATAAACTCAGATTAGGAGGAGAGATAAGGAGATGGGCTGTATTTATTGTAATGCTTACTTTACAGATAAGAAGCTTTTTCTTTACTGAAATTCCCACCGGTGCCTAAAACATTTGCACAATACTGTATGACTATCGAAAAGTTGACATCACAGGATTAACTAATATGAGATATTTGATATTGATATTGATATTGATATTTGATGCCATAATATAATACGGTGTATCATACTGACATCATAACAATATTCAAGGAACTGACTGTTTACTTGCTGCCTAACATGTACTGTATATTCCACACTTTGGCAGGTGCCACTTCACCTCTCAGTGGTTTTAATGTTATGGCCAATCGGTGTATACCTTAGAACTGACTAAGCTAGCTAAACTGAATTCAGCACCTTTTGACTCTCATTCATCTTAACCCACATCCTCATACCCATCTTGTGTAGTGTGTAGACCTACTGGAGTGGTTTGTATCTCCTCCAGCAGTGTGTATTACCCTCCCTATTCTACAGCATCAATCCCCCCCCCTCCAGCCCCTCACCCCCCGCAGAATGCTTAGTCCAGGCCCAGGCGCTTATTCGCTTCAGCAGCCCCAAAGCCATGCTCACTGAATCTTAACGCTCTTATTGCCGGGGAGAACGCGGCACGCACTGAACATCTTTCTACAGCTCCAGCGCTCTGCACACCCTAACTCTAAACCTATTCTCCGACTCGTCCCGCCGCGCCTGTCAAACTATACAGTTTACTAAAGCAACTTTAAATTGCCACAGCAGGACACGAGCAGTCAAAGACTTTATGAAGGAAGAACCTCAGAGGCCCTATTACAAAGGCAATGCCAACTTTCACAGTGGACGGGCAGACCCAGCGCTGACACTGGAGGACAGTTTCATTCAGAGGACTGTGACCACATTCTGAATAAGGGGCACTTCCAAATATTGAGCCCCCCCACTACATCCCCATTGGGTCTGAATATTATGCCCACCTCAGCTGGCATATTGAGCTCCCTCATTTGCAATTTTTTGCCCCATTAGCAGACATATTGAACCTCGTTTAGAATAATTTGCCCTCTCATTTGGAATATTGTGCCATCCCAGCTCATGTTAGCCCCGCTAATTCAGAATTCTCTGCTTCCTCATATTAGATTAATGGAAATAATGTGGATTTACTCAGTGAAAAATCATCAGTTACAATGTTTTCCTTTTTTGTCAGTGTTATCTGATATGAGACAGATGTTGAATCCAATATACTGTAGCTGATATATGATATACAGCTATTCACAGTCCAGTCTGAAAAAATATGACTTTAAATATATATATATATATATATATATATATATATATATATATATATATATATATATAAACAGAGTGCATATATGTACATGCACAGTATTACACACATAAAAGCAAAATGCAAAGACAAATATCATGATATTAAAAATCCATATCGTGATAATAGGGATGTTTTGTCTTAAAAGTAGTCTATTATTTACTGTGAAGCTTTAGGTATATTTATTGTATAATTGTTTTAGTTTGCAGTTTATATGCATGCACTAAATATTCTGCAATATTGTTTGCTGCATTATATTATTTTATGCTATATTATTTATTTTGTCACATTATGATTATACTGTTATACTATTATACTATTTCCTGAAATAAATGAATTATTTTAGTTTTCCTATATCGCCAAGTATGTGGTTATCGTACAAATACACTAAAATATTGTGATATAATTTTAGAGCCATATCGCCCACCCCTAATTGACACTATACAAATAATTTCATCACACAATCTAGGTTTGTGACAAAGCAATGTTTAGTCCTACTTTGGTCACCAGAAAGGTGTGCAGCTCCCTGCCTGTATGAGTAAAGACAGTAGGATAGTGGGAATCATAAGCATACTATAATACCGAATAATCAGCATATCTTGTGTAAAAAGTAAAGTTGTCTCAGCACTAAGTCTACTCATTACCTCTTTGACACTGAGCCTGGGTTTAATCTGGGTTTGCCTGAGAGAGTGGAACTTAATGCAGAGTTACCTGTGCTAATCTTTAGAAAAGTTAAAATTGAGATTCTATAAGAGCAGCAGTGGGGAACTTCAGATCTGAAGGGATGGATTTCAGCACAGTGTGTGCTTTTCCGTGCTGAGAAACACCTGATTAACTCACCTGTTAATTCCCAGGTTTAGTAGGGGAGTTGTGCTGCATTTGAGTGCTCATTGGAAGGTTGTATTCTACAGATGGTTTTGTAGTAAATACTTGTTCACTCCAATACTTCTGTTCACTTCCACCTGGCACTGGATATGAAATAAAATAAATTAATATTAGTCAGCTAATTGTGCCAAATTCAACACAATTTTGCCAAATTCTCCAACAAAAAAGATTAAGGATAATGATACGTGTCATGTTATCTTATAAACTTGTGTAACATCCCAGATAACAATCTTTGTTTTGGTTCTCAAAACATTTAATTAGTCAAGTTCTCTGGATGTTCTTAGAATGGTTTTATTACAGTTTTCAACATCACCTGCAACATCACCTGCAAAAATGTTAGCTTTATGTTAGTGTTACTTCCATAAATTGAGTGTGTGGGAATGTTGTGTTCTAATATCTTGATTCAAACCATGTTAAAAGTTAAAAGTTAAAAGCATATAAAATTACAGATAATAAAGCATGTTCTAATACATATTATGGCAAAAACTACTCAACTAAGTTGAGTTAATACGAAAAATTTCAAGAACAGTCAAGTGCAGTCAACCATCAAAAAGGTTATGATGAAACTGGCTCTCATCAGGACCGTCCCAAAGAGTATTTTGGTTTGTTTTACACTTTTCTACACTTATAAAGCAACTTTCCCTACCCTGATTGTATGTAGCCTAGCTTTATGCTAATAAATATGCATTTACTGGCTAATCTATTGGGGTGGACAATTAGCATGGATTACAAAATTAGTCTTTAGTCACATATTAGTTAAGTAAACATATTAAACACAGATTTGTTTATAGGTGTTTAAAATAGATGCTGAGGAACTTAAATGTAAATTAAATTGAGCTCTACATTCTTACGAACTCATGACTAGCTATAAATTTGGCCTAATATAATTTGCATTGGTCATACTGACTCGTATTGGATTGAAACTCTAGATTAAATGCACGTTTTGCTTACATTCTGTAATGCCTGTCCAACATTGCAACTGCTGCAACAAAAGAATGGATTTGTGGGCGGAGCTTGGACTGGTCAATTAATCCTGCCGTCGGGTCTGCAGAAAGAAGAGGAGAGAGAATGACCACGGCTGAAAGGCAGGAGTCATTCAGTGTCATCCACCCGGGGTAACCTCATTGTGGCCGTCCTGCTGCCGGTCCAGGGATTTCATCAAATGTGCTGAGTGAACCATTCCCCAGACTCAACTGAATAAAGGCCTGTCTACACAAATCCAGACCAATCCGCTACTGTTACACTCTTACCCAGCCCAGACTGGACATATAGAACAGCTGTATGAATGCTCGCTGTATGTAAATCAATGCACTGTTCTCTTGAACAATGGCTAAAGATGAGATGAGGTGACCCAAAGTTCATGCCTGCGAGGTATAACGATGAAAATGCTTCTTTAAAGCGCTGAAGTTGAAAGAACACTACATCCTATGATATGTGAGTTCGTTTGAGCGCTTTAGGGACCAATTTCCCATTGCCCCTTGTTCCTATCATCTTTGCATTTCAAAGAGTCATGAAACGGACTCGGCCCTGGCCGGGGTAACAATAGACAATAGGGCTTGCCTAATGACAAGAGTGCTGGATGATGGCCTATGATTCCCTCGAATTAGTACTACATGAAAGACATCAAGAGGAACGTTCCCAATGCTATGTAAAAAAAAAAAAAGAAAAATCAAACTTCTGAACTTTGCAAGCTTTTAATTTTACATGCTGTCGACTCTCCCAAGGCTACTCAGACACGAGAAATAAGAAAAAAAGAAAAAACAATAATAACAAGATTCTCCATTCACATCCAGGGTGGGTTTCCGGGCATCTAATCAATTCTTTGAGGAATCTACTCAGTCGTGGCTGATATCCTGAAGAGCAGGTTTCTGATGAGCTCATCAGAAGCTTTCATTTCGTTGCACGCTGCTGGCTTCTAATCCAATGCAAAGTATGGTAATTGAAGGCTTTCTGGGGAGAGGCATTTTGTAGAGCTGCCAGAAGGTCCAATCACCTGCTCATGTTCTTAACGTGGCACATATAAACACATGACATCATGGCAAAGCTCAGACGAATGGCATCCCCAAGAGCATGAGTGAGAAAGAAGAGAGAGAAAGATGGGGAAACTGGGAGGAGTGGGGAAATGATGAAATGCAGCGTTCACTCATTCCGTCCTCTAGGAATCCTCCTCTGGCAGTGTTGACGCCGAATTTGGGGGAACCCTCCGAGATTCCTTCAACAGAGGCTCTCTCAGGAATGCACTACACACTCTGATACTGTAACATCAAAGAGAACACACACACATACATACAAAAAACATATATTGTACACACTCTCTCTCTTACACACACTCACACACACAGACACAGTTTATTAACTCTTTAAACTGCATGAATGTGTGAATGTGGGCCAACTCTTTTTTTCAGCAGTAGTTTTAATGTAGGGGAAATATTTTACATTATTTTGGCTTACTTTTATTGTTTTTTTATATATTAAGCAAAAAATGTGGACTATATATATAAAAAAAGATACACGTTGTCCCCAACAGCTACAAGTTTATGAGCAATTCAGCAGAATAAGGCACAAATGCAAATGTAATACTTACTAAATAGTACAGTTAAAGTACAGTTATAATAACAGACTAAGGGACTAGTCATGAGAAATGTTAAGTACACTGATATACTTTAATAGTCATATGTGGTTTTTGATCCGGAGAAATCTACATGAAATATACATCAATATATATATTAAAGTAGAGATTATTAGAGGCCAAAAACAGGTAAAACAGGTCTTAAAGCTGTTAAACTTGTCTGCCATCTGCTTGAAGAAGAACTGAGAAAACAGTCACTACAGATATACTCATGTTATATGCTGCTTATCTCCGTTATGGAGGTTCTTAAAAGGTATTAATGAGAGAAACTCATTAAGAAATTATAAGAACTTCACAGTCTGTTATGGTTAGAATGAGAATAAGAGTACGTTAAGGTTTTAAGACCTTGTGACAGCAACTTTAGTGGTGCTAAACTAAAAGAACCCCATAAGGCTACAGTTTCTTCACCAAGATTACATTTTCTGTGCTGAAAACAATGCTAGACTGGGCTGCTTCCACTAGTAAATGAGCTAATAAAGCAGAGCTCTTAATTCTCATTTCAATGAACCCACCATAAAAGCAAAATTATTTCAAACTGATGCTAAATAATAGTTTGGTAAATTGGATTACAAAGCTGCATTTGAACATTTTTCACAATTAACGTTACATACTAATTTATACATCAAACATCAATTTGAAATACTGAATAAATGTATTTTATGTGCACCTTTAATTAAAAATGACACTTTGTCATAAAGGTTAAACACAGTCTAACAGAACTGCAGTCTAATAAGGTGTTATTCTACTCAGGCACACACAATTGGGTTAGCGAGACAAATGTCAGGACCTTAGCATATTAAAAGCCAAGACAAATCCCACCTTGTTGCCAGCTACTATGCATCTGCCCCTCTAAACAGTCACCACCGCACTCGCAGCCGTCCCAGTCGTCCCAGCCATCAGTCAGTGGCCTCTCTGTAAACGCCAGGCCTTATAATTAATGATAGATTTACGGATGGCGCTAATGAAAGATTTACAGGCTAAAAGGACGCGTGCTAAGAGAGAGGCCTGTACGAGCTATCTGAGCTATGATGGTAAAGCACAGCATCAATTTTAGTCAGTGGACAGGTGCACATAATGGCCAGTTCAGTCAGGGCAATGACAGTTGTAGGAGGATGAGGATGAGGAATGGGCTGGTGTTAGATGAAGGGAAGTGAATGGACAGGATCTGACTACATGAGGCATCGTCAAATAACCTTCAGCGTTCAAAACAACAAATAAAAGTATTTAGTTTAGTTAGTACAGTTAATTTATTCACAAGAGGTGTCTGATGAGAGTCTCAGGGACAGCTTTTTCCCACGTGCTTTTAAAAAGACCTTCACAGCAACACTGTGAATGTGGATTAAAGCTTCAGGACCTACTCTGAATAAGAACATGCAGTTTGTTTGCTGCTAAGAAGGGATGAAAAGAAAACTACAAATAAACAAGTGCAGAAGTACAGTGGAAGCCATGCCATCTGCCGGTGATGGTTCACTGTGATCTAGTCCAATGTCAGCAAAGTATCTACCAGCGCTTCATCTTCCAGCACTTCCATAGGTAATAGTCTTTAAGGAAATCTGGATTTCATTTTTCAGCAGGACTTGTCACCTACCCACACTGTCTTCAATAATATTCAAATGTTCTGAGATATTTAGTAGAGTTGCTGAGCACTAGTTAACTGCTTTTCGTTCACTCTGTGCTCCAACTCGTCCCAAACCACCTGGGTTGGGTTTTGCCTACTATCTAACTCCAGTCTTTAATATAAATCTACAATGTAGTAAATAATACAAATAAATAACGCATATTAATGAAATTGTGTGTTTAAACAATTAACTGGCATTTTATGAGTTTAACTTTTTTGTCCCCCTCAGGAGAAATATTTCTTGGGTCACCAGAGACTGCATCTCGATAACATAGACTGTACAATTACTTACAACTTGCCACAGACTTAATACAATACAATACAATACAATAAATGTAAAAAAAAAAAACAATATATATATATATATATATATATATATATATATATATATATATATATATATATATTGTTTTTTTTTTTGTTTTTTTTTACATTTATTGTATTGACTTCTGGGATGGAGCTGGAATGGCAGCTTGCTGATCTAATAACATTTCACAAACCAATCAGTGTAAAATATAGTTAATAAAGGATTGTGACAAGCTGTGGAAAAGTTCTTTAATGCACTTAGTCTCTAAATTACAGCATGAAACCCAAAACTATACAGTGTAACAAACAGATACTGTATGAACCTTGGTTCAAACTCTGCTGTTTTCTCTTAGAGTGTCATCATACTGTACAAACCTGTATTAGTATAATTACAGTTACCTTGAGTTGAATTGAGTTGAATTGAATTGAATTTCTCGCCCAATTCCCCCAGCTCCCTGCCCACACTGCTTTTTTTTCTGTGATGCAACAACCCACCACTCCCCTCCCCCACCGCAATCTCACCCCGACAGGCTTAGACCCTCTGCTTTTTCATTCACGTCGCTCCGACTTCATATTATTACTTTTAAAAACCAAAGCATGCTTCAGTAGCTGGGTCCCTATTGCAGCTGGTGGCTTATTAAGTTTCTATGGCAACTCCCTGCATCTATTCTGGCTGTATCCCACCCAAATGAGACCCCGTAGGGTGAATTGTGCATGTGTTTGAGTGTGTGTGTGTGTGTGTGTGTGTGTGTGTGTGTTGGTGGAGGGGGGTGTAGGGTATGGGGGGGTGCAGATTTACAGAAGGAAGCAGATTGCAGTGCTATTTATTGCTCTTCGCTCCATTTAACTGATGACTGAGTGCCCAAAACGTACGACTTTAAGCACTGACACAGAGAACACCTGCATTTTTTTACCTGCCCCCAAAACTGCGACGCATCACGGCAGAATGATTATGATCCAGAATTCAACCTCAATTGCATTGGGGTCATTCTCGAAATGCTGTGCTTTCTGGCCCACAAAAAATACCATTTTAATTTCATTTATCATATTTATAAGGCTTTAGACTATAAATCAATTATAGTATTTTTTTTTTTACATGGGTGTGTTCACCCTGTTATGGCAAGCTGCATCACAAAAGGGACAAGTGGTGGACAATTTTTACAAAAACTGTTTTGTGTGTCCCTCTGGTTTGTCTCTGTCTTACCTGCCCTCATGTTGGTTTAGTTACCCTCTGCATGTGCCCTGTGTGTATCCCATGTCTCCTCCCCTGTCTTCAGTTGCTCACCAGTTCGTTTGTAGCTCCGCCCTCTTGCTACCCCCTCCCAGGTGTTTCCTGTTCCCTGTGTTCCTTGTCCGTGGTTGTACTTCCTACCGTCAGTCAGGTTATGTTTTTTTTTCTCCATTATCTCCATGTACTCTGTTCTTTTGTATCTTTAGTTCTTTATTCCTTGTTTCTTTGTTTGTTTTTGTCTATTTTCAATAAATACTCGCAATTTCATCCACTCTCCTTTTAAATGGAAACGGGGTTGATCCAGAGTTGCAAACTTTTTTAATTGTTCATGGTGACTGTTCTTGTTCTGTTTTAAAAATAAATGTAAAGATAAATTTAGATTTTCTAAAAATATTTAAGTGCTGTGATATTTTACTGCGACAGGGTTGACAAAAGCTAAATATTGAGACAGTATCAGAAATATGACATAGAATTAATATTATTAATTGCTGAACATGTACCAAATGTCTTCAGTCCTATGACAATAAAACAGTATAAAGGTTGTAAAAATCACTGATGGAGTTATCTCAAGATGATAGAGTGGATATGCCCTTTAAAACTATAAGAAAAAAAAAATATATATATATATATTTAAACATGTGTATTAATTAATCTCTTAAAATAATAATTCTACCTAAAACTGTTTAAGCTGTACAGAAAGTTCTTTTTTCAGTAAAGGTTAATATTCCTCCATAAGTATAATAACCCCATGTGTTTATCAGGTAACTGTAAATATATATCCAATGTATTGTTACATTGTTGAGGACACAAAACACACTTCATGTTAATATTGACTTCTCCTGTCAGCTCTGTCTGATTTAAAACTAGGCCTTATCACTTTCTCCTTATCCGTGTTCCATAAAGGGGGAAATATTCAGATTTCAGATTAATATACACAGTTAAGAAAGTTAAATTCACTGATGGAACTGAGCTTCTTAGCATTCCTTTGCTTTATTCAGTTTTCCTCCAGCCTCTCTTTTTTTAAAAAAAGATGGGTGGAATATAATTTAATGCAGGATAATTTAATAAGGCTGATTTCATTGAGCAATTTACTGTTCTACGTGAAATCTAAGCAATTCCAGTAAAGAACTCTATGGCCTGCAGATAATTAATTATTCCAGTTGCTAAAAGGAATCTGTCTTATCTTCAAATTACTCTAGGAGCTAGGCTATAACACCAGATTAAGTATCCCGAGTCCAATTTAGTACAATCATTCTAAGACTGCTCTGCTAACACAGAGTTATTAATATCTAATAAGATGATAGGTCTTCATATTAAAAGTAAAGAGAATCAATTTTAAAGGTTGTTATTGATGTTATTTCAGTACATTTGATAAGTCTGCACATTTGATAATATTAAATTGTCATATAATATGGCTCATATACACTCATTCTTATTCAAATCTCTCTCTCTCTCTATCTCTCTTTCTCTCTCTATCTCTATCTCTCTTGCTCTAGATTTTTCAGTACTATTTTTAGAGTCTGTCTGTGTGTTTATGCCAACTGTGAGTCTGATGAGCAGGCAGATTTGGTATTTAATGAATAAATATTGCTTTATAATTTGTTTCTTCTTCTTCTTCTTCTTCTTCTTTTTATACAGATTTCTGCCTAAGCTTGTGTTTCCTACATCTTTTCAAACTGCAATTAATGCAATTTATTTAGATTTTTTTTTGCAATTCACTTTTTAAATAATAAATTATTTTGCTATTCAATTTTTTAACATTTTTACAGTAAGTTGCATGCATTATCAGTAATGCTATAAAGTTAAAGCAGGTGTAAATGGGGTCTAACTTGCAATTCAGTTACAGTAGCTAATAGACGCCTTTTGATTGGGAGTAATGGTGATGGTGAGAAAGAGAACCATCCTTCCCACCCAGCTCACAAACCCAGCAGACAAGCAATCTGTTCATGAATAGCTGTCCTGATCATTAGTCCAATGCTTGGACAGTTGTACCTATTGAGAACAATAAAACACAGTTTGCTGCAGTGCATGCAAAATCATATTTGACTACAAGGTTGGGTGCGAATTACAGGGAATTTGTCTTGGTTTAGGCTTTAACGTTATACACAAATATTTACAGAAGAAGGGAAAAAATGTATCTTTCAGTGGAAGTCAATGTAAAAAAAAATCACAGAGCACTTCTATAGGTCTATTTATCATGAAATTTTGAATCAATGTAAAAAAAATTACTTACAGAGTTACATTGTGTATAAAAATTATTAAATATATTTAAATTACAGAAAATATAGCTATATACTTTATATTATATAAATACTTTAGTAAAAGTATGCACATTCCTATGCATATCCATGAAGATGTAACGTTACAGAACCATATAGAAGATTAAATGGTTAAATAGTTAAATGGTTTCTTGTCTGTTTCAAGGGTTCTTGGCATTGATGTAAATCCATTTGTGGAAGCTTTTTATAAAAAACAGTTTGATACAGATTTCTACAATCACTTCAATTCAACTATAGGGACTATACAGAGCGCTTTTAGCTTTGAGTACACACAATGTTTGAAGGTTGATTGAAAATGCTATATTCCTCTGATTGACAGGTGCTGTGTACACATGTGCTTATTGTGTATAAACTCTGAGAGGTGCTTATATTATACTGTATATTCCTACTTCAAAAAATGAGGGATGAATCCACGTTCTGTAGAAAACTTGTGATCAGCTGATGGGAAGAGCCTGAAGCAGTCATCTTTGTTCTTTGTAACCCTGAGACGGAACTATGCAGTGTGTCCTGAGCACGAGATATTCACCACATTCATGTCATAGCAGACATATGACTGAGCAAATACACTCAGCCTAGAGGAACAGTTTTTCATCAGACAAGATCACTGACACCTCATTTCCGAGACAATGTTATCAAAAGAGTACAGTACATTCTTATAGAGCACACGGCATGCCACAGGAATGGCAGCAAGCATTTCAAAGGTGCCACAGAGTGCACGTTCTGTGACATATAAATAGTAAATATGTAACTGGTTAGGGTGAAAAATGTTCAGACGTCATTTAACCAACCTGTATACAACCCTTGTATTTTGTGTCATAATGAAACCAGTGATTTTTCCTTTTAAACATGATCTGCTGCTATCTCCAGCATCGGCTCACCAACCAGTCAGCTAACAGTAGCAGTAATGCTTGTGTTTCCTACATCTTTTCAAGCTGAAAATAATGCAATTTATTTATTTTTTGAAATTCCATTTTTAAATAATTAAAAAAAAAAAAAAAAAAAAAAAAGAAGCATTTTCTACAGTGAGCAAGGTCTAACTACCAATTCAGTTACAGTAGCTAATTCGGAGTAATGGTGATGAGAGAAAAATGGCCATTCTTCCCACCCAGCTTGGACAGTTGTACCTATTGTGAACCAAAAAAATATACAACCCCTTTATGTTGTGACATAATGAAACCAGTGATTTTTCCTTTTAAACATGATCTGCCGCTATCTCCAGTATCAGCTCACTAACCAGTCAGCTCACAGTAGCAATAATGCTATCGCCTCTACTGCAAAAACCCTGCTTGATGAAGAAAAATGGAAAAAAAAATTAGCGCCTCCATTTTTTGTGGACTCACTCTGTGGTTTGCAGTCATTTACTGATGTAACGGGAGATATGAAAAGTGGATATCGTTGCTGTCAAATGAAAAATACTTATCTCCATTTTTGTGGATTTTAAGTTTACTACATAATTTGAACAGACAAACTGTCCTGTACACGGTGCCAAAATTTCTTGATGAATGGACAAATAGAAACTCTTAAAAATGACCTGAAATGATTTATTTTTACATTGACTCCCATTGAACATTTACAAGTTTTTTTCTCTCTCCTGTAAAGTTGCTATTTTGGAGATAAGTGTTTTCCGTTGGACAGCAACGATATGCCATTTGTGAGTCTGATGTGCAAGCAGATTTGATAGTTATTTGTTACATATTTTTCTCCTTTTTTCTACCAATTTCTGCCTAATTTAACCAACATTAGCACCCAAACTCCTGGTTCAGTTTGTGTTTCCTACATCTTTTCAAATTACAAATAATGCAATTGAACAACCAAACATTTTTACAGTGAGTTGCATGCATTATCAGTGATGGTATAAAGTTAAAGCAGGTGTAAATGGGGTCTAACTACTAATTCAGTTACAGTAGCTAACAGATACCTTGTTATTGGGAGTAATAGTGATGAGACAAAGATGACAATCCTTCCCACCTAACACACAAACCCAACAGACAAGAAATCTGATTATGAATAGCTGTCCAGATCATTAGTCCAATGCTTTTTGGAGGACATTGAATGTTTGGTTTGTATTTACAAATATTCTGATTTTAAAACGAAGCTTAGAAAAGTGACATTTTCGTGATTTTTATTTTCGTGATTTATCTAAAAAAAACAGATTTTCAGTAATGTTTCCTATCAAATATGAAACATTTTATGTAATGCTTTAATAGTTATCCTCAAGATTTAGGCTGATAATAATAATATCAGGCAGAAAATTAACCAAAAAAAGCTGGCATTAAATGAGGCTAAAGGCTGTATCAGTGGTACAGATAATATCAAGAAGACAGTATTGTTACTAGATGGCCTGCTGAATATAATAAAAAAGATGTGTGTGATTGATTTTAAAAGAGGAGCACATCATTTTCAGCTCTTCTGTGTTAGCTCATTTTGTTTCTGTCCTGTGGTCTATTTTTTCTGACTACAGGCAGGAATATATTAGCTCTTCTCACACTGGTATTTGTGTGGGTGTATTAACTATCACATTCATACTGTTATTTTTGTGGTCATTTATATTCATGGACATAATGGAAAGTCAATGTTATTTATTAACATGGATTGTTAAGTTTGAATTTGAGTTTTCTCACCAGTTTTAGAGTTTATTTGCATAATCACTTTTTGGAATTGTTTTTTTGGAAGATATCTCATTTTGGTGAATATGGTTGCTGATGGATTTGTGTCGTTTAAATATTCTTCTGGCTCATCCTCCTCGCAGTCTCCCTGTTTTATTACAAGTGAAAAAACATGTGAAACTGATGCTGGGTTTGTATTTGTTTTTAATTTCTTGATTTTGGAGTTAACATTATTAATTGATAGTGTGTACAGTAGAAAATTAATTGTACATTTATTTAAACTAGGTAGTTAAGTATATATTTCAGAAATACTTTCTATCAATTGCAAATCTATTAGACTGTACAAACATTCTTATAACCCATTATAATGCATTTGAAAGGCATTATTAACATAAAATGTATAACACATGCTATAGCTGCGTTTATTATGCATTATGAATGAATAATGTAGTATGATATAATAACATCTATTATAATATTTAACAGAAGTGTAATTTATGAAAGGTTAAAAGTAATTATAGCATGTTTTTGCATGCACATGTCACTCCGCTGCTCATTGAGCTCCACTGGCTACCGGTTGCTGCTCGCATCAAATTCAAAGCGATTACAATCGCCTACAAGGTGATGACAGTACAGGCTCCTTCCTACCTGCACTCGCTCCTGAAGGCTTACGCTACCTCCCGGCCGCTGCGCTCCTCCAATGAACGTCGCCTCGCTTTGCCAAACACTCACACAAAGCAATCCAGACTGTTCTCATACAGAGCTCCCCAATGGTGGAACAAACTACCTTCCACTACCAGATCAGGAGAATCTCTCACTATCTTTAATAAACTCCTGAAGACAGAGCTCTTCAAAGAGCACTTACTCTCCTAACACCTCTAACTAACTAACTAATTCTAACCTCATCTCCTTCTTCCTCTTCTCTACTCCTCTATCCCATTATTTCCCTCTGACCTCCTTAAGGCCCTATCTATAGATGCTTTATTTTTAACTTCTATTATTTTTGTACTTAACCTCTTCTATTATTTGCACTTCAATATTGTAAGTCGCTTTGGACAAAAGCGTCTGCCAAATGTAATGTAATGTAATGTAATGTAATGTTTTGTCTAGGCATATTTGTTGAGATTATTGGTATTGACAAAAAAGCTTATAAACAAAGCTGATGATGCATTATAATTACAATTCATTAAGCATAATAAACATGACTAAACATGTGGTATACATTTTAAAAAAATATTTATAGCCCTGTTTATAATGCCTTACAAATGCATTATAATGTATTATGAATATATCATCTTATATAAGTTAATAGAGATAATAGCTAAATAAATGCCATTTATAAAAAGTACTACCAGCATTTACTTTATCTTATTTATGTAATTATTTAGATTACCTACTTCTATTTTCGTAATTGTTATACATAAGTAATCGGCTACTTTACTTGGTGTCTGTTAACACACTGCTATCGAATTTCAAGATATATGTTAGTGTCTAAACATACTCCTGTAGGCCTTTTTTAGACATATAGACACGTGCCCGGCACATGCACAAGTGCATGACTTGAGTTCATGACCTTTTAACCTCAGTCCTTATTCCCCTGTTCTCCTTCATTGTATAGAATTTTATTTTATTTGGCCTCCACCATCGTTTAAGATCCTTTTCATGAGATGACACTCAGTATTGCCTGAGGAACAGGCCCTGTGGCTCGATATGAGCTCTGTGAGCTCCATCGCTCCTTTTTGCACCCCACCATGCAGTGCTGGCCACCTGTGGAGATTTCACCTCAGTCAACTCCAAGCTGTCATGGATGTGCTTGTCACCACGGCACTGGAAATCCCATCGATACATGAGTTTTTTGTAAAAGCACCACTCTCTAGTAATGTGTCTATTTTAAGTTCTTCTTTATTGTCACACTAGTCTAAACCTTTTTTTAATTTTCAGCAGTTTTCAATGTTTTTTTTTACATGAATAAACATAAGTGTTGATTTAACAGTATGCACTGTACATAAACCGAGAACAAGAAAGACAGCAATCAGCAAAAAAGTCACAATTTTAATAAACAAGTTATTCTGAAACTTGTGTCAAAATGTAAGATATACAATAAGGGATTTTTACTGAATATTAGTATTACTTCCATTATTTTCCACTAAATCGTATAAAATATGTAGCTTGACTCACTAGCAGATTTTTTTGTACTTTATATAAGCATATATATCTCAATTTCCATATATTTTTTTTCTAGTTTTTGATGTTGGATTTGTTATCACGATATGTTTTTTTTTTCAATCATGATATTCCTGTGTCACAATGTTTTGTGTACGAAAAGATATGGCACACTCCTATTTGCCAGTTTATCAGTCTTTTAACTGCAATGTCCTTGAGCAACAGCTGTTATTTTTTTATATATTTTTTTTTTTATAGCCATTTTGGTGGACAATTCAGAAATGTTGTAGAGGCATGACTTGCAGTCAACAATCTCTAACCACAAGGTCCACAACCCCAAATTGTAACATTAAGCTGTTTTAACTACTTTGCATTTAGTAACCAAAATGATAATCCTTAGGGTGTAATAAAATGAATAGAGCATAATGAATTAAAATAATGATATTACCCATTTTCTTTATTGTACTTATTGTACTTAGAGTAGCAATTAAAATTACCCCTCATATTGATGCTTTAATTTTTTGCTTAGGGGATATTTCTTAAATCATTCTGGTATAGTGCACTGTGGAGAGTGAAGGTGCATGTGAGGATATTAAGGCTGTAAAAATACTGTTATTTTGTATGTATCTACAAAGTGCTTAAAATATCTGTCTATATGTCTGGGTTTGGATTTGACCTTGGTCTAAACAACCAATAAGATTTCTCTAGTAGGGCCAAGGAATAGGTTTTGTAAATTATTTTGTCTATATTTCATTCTGTTCATATTGAAATATGGCCAGAAGACTGAAAGGAAGCATCGTGACATAGATTCTGAATAGGCTAGTCAGCTCTGCCAGTTAATTTACTGAGATCATTGAAAACAGATCAGGCAGAATGAAAGCAAAAGTAAAAGTAAAAGTGTTAGTAAACTACAGGGTGAGTCAAGAGTCCGGGATACCCTTTTATTTTAGAATCGAAAGGGAAACTAAACAAAAGGGGAAATTACGTATCTGAAATTCCCAGCAGGTAATGAGCGAGAATAATAAGTCTGGATGATCTCACTATATCTTGTTTCTGAAATAAAAGTTTGTCCTGTTACATTTGACTCCTCCTGTATTTCAAATCAGACACAGAAACCAGAGAGAATAGTTTAAAGAATTAATCAATTAATTTATTTCTATTATTTCATGATGAATGGACCAATAGAAATGTTAAAAAAATGACTAGAGCCACTGTGCACCATCCCATACAATGAAAATATATGTCCCCCAATTGATCTTGACCAATTTCACACATTTGACACAAAAAAAGGAAAATAATCAATTTCAAAATTGTCAAAAGTGAAAACAACTGTTGAAAAAATGAGGGTAAAATAAGGGTTTTCGTTCAGCTATGTTGGTATGTTTGATATATAATTTTATTTCTAATTTTCTCCAGTTTTTCTCCCAATTTATGTGGCCAAATGTCTCACCCATTTAGCTGCAAAGAGCGCGATCTACGCACACAGAGATAGCAAGGTCAGTTGTGCTCTCTCAGGGCTCTGGCAGCTGATGGCAAGCTGCCACTTGGTGCCCTATTTTATGTTAGATATAAGGAAATCCAATATGTTCTGATACATGTAGGGCCCTATGATTTCCAGAATACTGAGAACACAGTTTAGAATTCATTTCAAAGGCCCCAATAGATGCCATATTTGAAGTCATTAACTAAATCACATATATCAGACTTTTATTTGGTTATTTCCCCAGTGTGTTCCGTTGTAGTGCTTCAGATCTGACTGATATGAGTGTACTAATGCTGTTATAGGCTGTAGCGGAGGCAGGGATAACAGCAGCAGTAGTGTTGTTACTGAAGGCGTCTAAAGTCCTTTGCCCTTACACTGCTGCCACCAGTCTCAGGGATTCCTGCTAGGCTCCTTAAGTGGTTTGTTTTTCTCTCGTGCGGAAGATCACGCCCTCGCTGTTTATCAAAACAGCTCCAACGGAGACTGCGAACATTTCGTACATTCCAGCCCAAGCCACCAGAAATGCAAAGCTCGGAAAAGCCGCAGGTTGCATCCACAGAAATGACACACTTTCTCAAGCTCCAGGAAGGGATGGCGAAAAAGAAAAAAAAAGAAAAAGAAAAAAAGAAAACAGCAGCCTCTCGTCTAGAACAGGGAGGGCAGATAAATATAGGTGTGCTGCTTTAGATGCACTGCTTACATACAAACAGCAGAACACAGCAGCGCTGAAGTAAAGCTTAGGTAATGCAAAACAACACAGTGGGGGAAAAAAAACCCTGTATGAATGTGTTGTATTAGATATTCAAGAATAAAGCCTGTTCTGTTTGAATGCAGCGGGATAAAGAAATGGAGTACAAGCACAAATTGTGTTTCTCAGAGTGAATCTTCATGATTAATGGCTTAGGCTTTCGCTGTGTCTGAAAAGAAAGAGGAAGAAGAAAAAAAAAAACAAGTTTTCAAAACCCACAACTTCATGAGACCTTTAAAGCTTCATGAATACAAATCAAAGGCAGTAGTAGAACGGCTCTCGTATGAAAAAAAAAGGCTGAAAAATATGGGCAGCGGAAATATTTTCACCTTTAAAGTAATAAGCTGAGGTTTATTGTTTTATTTACACAAGCATACCTGAATTAAACCGGCATTCTCTGTATTATTTGTTATGTTTGCATGTTATGTCGAGTTCTGTAGCACAGCATTGTCTCGGAAGTTTGTCATAATTTGTCATAATATGTTTGTTCTTATATGTAAAAATTGGATTTATACAATAAACAGCTCACATTACATGTGTATAAAATACTGAATCTGCAGCTTGTGCCTGGAAAATTGTACCTGTTTACAGATTTATGTACAGTATTTCTAAATGGATCTGACCTGAAATGTATGTTTACACTGACCAGCAATTACACAGTACCAGTCAAAAGTTTGGGCACATATTTTCATTGAATGTTTTTATTTTTATTTCCTACATTGTGAATGAATATTGAAATAATCCAGAGAATGAATGAACACATAAGAAATCATGTAGTAACTTTTGGGAGGCAAAAAAAAGAAAACAGTCAGTTTTCAATTATGTAAAAAGTGAAATACAAAAAGGGGATAAAGTAATATGCAATTTGTGATTAAATAAAATAAGTTAGACAATATGTGACAATATGTGAGATATAAGGGATATCAATACGTTCTAATATATATTGGGCCCTATGAGTTCTGCTTTTCCGTGAACACGGACAAAATCGCAGAACTAGACAACAGTTCTATAGGGGAAAATATAAAAAAAAAAAATTAACCCTAAAATGAGGGGAAAAAAATTATAATTTATACATGCTTACCATTCACAGTTTTAGTATGTATCTCTCTATAACTTTGACCTGAGATGTAATTATATCTTCTTTGCAACAAGCAACATTCTGAAAAACTCTGTGAACTTTAGGTTGTAGTTAAGTGGTGTGACAACCCTGAGCAGCAGTGTCTTCAACAAACATTTCCACTAAATGCTGATCCTGTAATCCTGCACTCCGGGTTGGAGGAATTTAGACCCCTCCCTCCTATATAAACTACTAGTCAAAACATAGCTGCATTCACAGAAAGAGGAATCAGTCTATAGGAATGAAACTAGTTGGGTAGTTGGGCCAGACTGCCATGGACTGACCCAGAATGGCATCAGGTAACTAAGATGTGTCTTGGTGGAAACAACCAACAAATCCATGTGCACAGTGGTCAGAATCAAGATAAAATGTGTGTGGTGACGTCTTACACATCCAGTAGTCTTGTTGTCATGGTGTGGGGTACAATTTCATACGATGACAGATCTTTGGTCTTTATTACAGGCACTCTGACTGTTGCCGTCTCAAGAGCTTTCCTTAAAGACACAGATACTATGCTATAGCCTGCCAGATTGAATATAGACAGACCCTTCACTACAACTACATTACTAGTCAAACGTGGTTAAAAGTTCAGAGTTTTTTTTATTATTTTAAAATGTTCTGCATTGTAGAATTATACTAAAACCATCTAACTATGAAGAAAAACACATGGGATTATTTCGTAAATAAAAAAGTGTTAAACAACCAGGATATGTTTTATATTTTAGATTCTTTTAAGTAGCACCTCTTGCTTAGATGACAGTTTTGCACATCTTGGAATTTCACAGTCAGTTTTATGAGGTAAAGTCACCTGGAATTCAGCCTTTCAGTTAACAGCTGTGCTGAACTCGTCAAGAGTTAATTACTTGAATTTTTTGTCTCTTAATGTGTTTGAGAGCATCAGTTGTAAAGTTGTGAACAGGTAGAGTTACAGGTATACAGTGAATAGCCCTATCTGAGTAATATTCTAATCCATATTATGAGAAGCAAGAACTACTCAACTAAGTAAAGAAAAAATGACTTAAAGAAATAAAGGAATTTGAAAGTATCCTCAAGAGCAGTCGCTAAAAACTATCAAAAAATGTTATGATGAAACTAGCACTCATCAGGACCACCTCAGGAAAGGAAGATAAATTCATCAGAGTTTCCAGCCACAGAAACCACGAGTTAACAGCTAAGAGCACCTAAATTATTAACCTAAATTAGTATTTTGGTTTGTTTTAAACAGTTTTAAGTTACTTCATGATTCCTTATGTGTTCCTTCATAGTCTGAATGACTTCAGTATTAATTTACAATGTAGGAAAAAAACATTGAATGTGTAAAGGTGTGTACAAACCTTTGACTGTTATGGTATTTATTTGATGATGAGCATATAAATAATAGCATGCTGGGCTACATTAAGTCATGTTAACTGTATGAGTAGCCTGCAGTCTTTATTGTTGTATGCACAGTGCTGGTTTGTGGGTGGTATGTGTGGACAGGTGTGTTAATGAGTGCATGTTTTGTAGCCGCTGTTGTTTTCCGTGGTGATGTGTGTTAGAGTAGGAGTGTGAATGTGTGTGTGTATGTGTGTGCGTGTGTGTGTGTGTGCGTGTGTTTTTTATAAACTGAAGGTTAGTGTGGGTGAGATTGGGGTATGAATGGTCCGATTGTGTCTGAAGGTTGCAAGGTTAAATGACCTCATGGCCAGTGGACACTGGGGCTCTTTTTGGCAGCCGCTGCCGGTTTCTATGGTAACCATGTGGACCACTCTTCCGAGCTTCCTCTTAATAACATAATCTGTTGGCATTTAAGGAAATGTTGTCGCCGGTCAGAGAAAGAAGGAGAGAAATTTTGTAACAAACTGTGGAGCGTCACACACACACACACGCACACACAAACACACACACACACACACACACACACACCATCCAGTGTATTATTCACACACTCTGTCTATCTCTCTCTCTACACACACACACACACACACACACTCACACAAACATAATCTGAACACACTCTCTCCCAATACCAACACACACTGTGCTGCATACTGACATTACTTACTAATTTGCAATATATAATATAAATAATGATAAATAATATAATTATTTTACTTATCAAGAAAAGTGCATTTACTAAAGAACACAGCACAAAACACAAATCCATGCAGTTTCTAGACTGTTGTTACGAGGTAGCTGTGGTATGCAGGTGCTTTCCATAATCTAAATAAATATTTGTGTGTATTTCTGTAGGGGAGTAATGACTAATATCAATATATGTGTGATAAACAAATTCCACACCAGAGGGAAGACTGGCTCAGGGAACCCAGTGGAGCTGGACTGAGGAGCTGCTACAGAGGTTTAATTCTGCATCAAAATGTGAGTAACAAGTTACTTTTACAAGTGTAAGTTAAAGTTACACACAGTTAAATAGCCAGCTAGTAATATACTCAACACAGACACTTAACTAACCTAGCTAACTTACCAATAATAACGCTCAGTAAAACAGTTCTGTGTTTGGACTCTTATTTTTGTCAGTAAAACTGAAACTTCTGTGGACATTTAACTAGTTACCTAGCTAGGCCAGATAGGTTAGCTATCAATAATAATGGTCAGTAAAACAACAAATGCTGTTTTTTTTTTTTTCATTTTGGTCAGTAAAACAGAAAATGTAGTGTAGGACATTTAATTAACTAGCTAAGCTAGCTGGCATTAGCTATCACTAATAATGGTCATTAAAACAGCAAATGCTGTGTTTGGACACTTAACTAGCTTGGTTAGCTAGCTTCTATTAACAGTTGTCAGTAAAACAGCAAATCCTGTGTTTGACTCTTATTTTTGTCAGTAAAAGAGAAAATAAATTAAATGTTTGGACTCTTATTTTTGTTAGTAAAACAGAAAATAAATTAAATGTTTGGATTCTTATTTTTGTCAGTAAAACAGAAAGTAAATTAAATGTTTGGACTCTTATTTTTGTCAGCAAAACAGAAAATAAATTAACTTAAATGTTTGGACTCTTATTTTTGTCAGTAAAACAGAAAATGCTGAGTTTGGACATTTAACTAGCTAGGTTAGCCAGCTTAGTTAGCTACCAATACCAATTTTTATTTTTTTGGTCAGCAAAACTGCATATGCTGTGTTTGGACATTTAGCTAGGTTAGCTACCACTAACACTGGTCAATAAAAGAGAAAATCTGTTTGGACATTTACCTAGTTAGCTACCAATAATACTGGTCAATAAAACATAAATTTCTGTGTTTGGACATTTAATTAGCTAAGCTAGCTAGCATTAGCTACGAGTAATAATGGTCAGTAAAACAGAAAATGCTGTGTTTGGACTTTTATTTTTTTATTTAAACAACAAATGCTGTGTTTTGAACATTTAGCTAAGCTAGCTAGCTACCAAAAATAATGGTCAGTCAAACAGCAAATGCTGAGTGCGGACGTTTAGCTAGGTTAGCTACCAAAAATAATGGTTAGTGAAACAGCAAATCCTGTGTTTGGACTCTTATTTTTGTCAGTAAAACTGTAAATGCTGAGCTTGGACATTTAGCTAGGTTAGCCAGCTTAGTTAGATACCAATACCAATGGTCAGTAAATGCTGTCTTTTTTTTTGGTCAGCAAAACTTCAAATGCTGTGTTTGGACATTTAGCTAGGTTAGCTACCACTAACAATGGTAAATAAAACAGAAAAATCTGTTTGGACATTTACCTAGTTAGCTACCAATAATAATAACACGTTTTGTTTTTAATTGAAACAACAAATGCTGTGTTTTGAACATTTAGTCAAACAGCAAATGTTGGGTGCGGACATTTAGCTAGGTTAGCTACCAAAATGAATGGTTAGTGAAACAGCAAATCCTGTGTTTAGACTCTTATTTTTGTCAGTAAAACAGAAAATGCAGGCTTTTGCCCAGCCACATCCTTCCGTCTAGCCACAGGCTTCTGCCTATTCACAGGCTATCCTTGTTCCTTTTTCATATTTTGCATTGATGTTGTTGAAAAGGTACAATTTAACAAACTTGAATATACCGGTAAATAAAATCCCATTGTGATGATCTCATATTATTATTTCATTTTACACTTAAAGAACATCCTCTGTGTTAAGAGGATCACATGGAATTAATCTCAAATAATCACAGCAAACTGATTAACATTTTGTTTTCTATTTCAGCAGGACTTGGGACATCACAGAGTCAAACTCAAGAGGCGGGACTTCTTCCAACCTGTGAAACCTGCATGAGTTCCAATCAAGCTCTTTAATCAGGTAAGCCTTTTTACAGTGAGCCATAAACTAGTATCAGTGCACTGTTTCACAGTTACTCCACAATGTATGGACTTTGCCTTGTTTTACTGTTCTCCAGATTTGTTAACTATCACAGTTACAGCCACATGAACACAGTTTTTTTTAATCAAAATATCACAGTTCTTGTAAATAAGGTCAGTTGATAGGCTGTTGCTACATGGTTGCTGTGATATTCCAGGTGCTTCCCATGGTGCTATAGTGCTTTTAACTTTGGTGCTATGGTGTTGCTAAGTAGTCATATGCTGGCTTTAGTTGTTTTTTTAAGTGGTTGCAATGCTGTTGCGAAAAGGCTGATATTGTGTCGCTAAATGGTTGATTCGGTATCCCAGGTGGTTGCTATGGTGTTGCTAACTGGTGGTTGCAACATGGTGAGTAGCAACAAAATGTTTGTAAGTAACAGTAAGGGATTTGTTTATTCGAAAAAAGTAAAAAAAGCGTAATAAAAATAATAAATAAAACGTCTAATAGGCTGAAATAAATACTAAATATTTTAGAGTTGAACAAACCCAAGTCAAATGTTGTTTATCAAGGTATTTATTAAGTATTTTGTGGAGAAGTCAATTTTGGCTCAAGCATGGACCTCAAGCACGGACTGAAATGACAATTTATAAGCATACATTTTTAAACATTAGTTCCCAGAAATCATTAAGCTCTAGAACTATATTTATAATAACTATAAGGACCACTGTGGGCTCCCTCCACTGAAACAGTCTTGTAGTTATTGTAATGCAAATCTGCTGTCCTAGCTGATAGACTACATTTGTGGTTGAAACACTTTTTAAACTTTTTTTCTAAGCTGCGGCTTTAAGGAACATTGTGCTGATATGCCTGTTTGTATCTGTTTTCCTGTTTGTCTGGGTGATGAACTTGTGGCCTGATGTGCTGGTGGTCTGTGAGTGGGCAGTGCTGGGCAGTAGAGGAGTCACTGTGAGAGAATGTGGTGAGCTCAGACCTCAGGCATGCGTCCATCGCCCAAAACCTTGGCCTGTCTGCCAGTCATTCACTCACTCACTCGCTCACTCCCCTCACACACTCTCAAGGAGGACAGGCCTGTCACACTGAACCACAGAGGGGCTTCAGTAGTCCATTCTCTTCTTTCACTGTGTTCGGTTGAGATATAACCACAGGCAGCAGGAGGGAGTCCTCCCACATACCTGCAATGTTTATTTGAGCAACATTTGAGGACAGAACAGAGTAATATGCTCTAAAAAAAGGTATTTTTGAGTTGTGGTAACTGCTGACAGAATTACGTTGATCCAACACATTCTTGTGTGTGGTTCATTTTTCAGCCATAGCAAAATACATTTTAAACAATATGAACTGCATGTAAAGAGTTGTTAATTTTTCAATTAGATTAATTCAGCACAATACTTACAAGACTGTCTATCTGTCAAGTAGGATTGTGCCATATCGTATAAAACGCAATAATATCGGCAACACTTTTGAATATCGTGAACGATATTATACCCCTAAATATCATGCCATATCAACCACCCCTTATTATCACATCAGGGTACTACTTTTTTGCTGTTTTTAGCAAAAGAAAAATTCACACTGTTCTCATTTCCCATTATATATCTATTAGAGACTAGATTATTTCTGTCCAGTATAATTTATTTTACTTTAGTCCTGAATATATGGAGATACTTGGAGTGGATTATTAATATCATGATATTCTGATGTTCAGGATGTTCTGTTAGAAATCTGATAAAATTCTTCTATTTTTTAATATTTCAGTTAGGGTTTTGTTATATCGCCAAGAATACTGTTTTGGTGAAAATATCATGAAACATTGTGATATTATTTTAGGGCCATATCGCCCACCCCTACTATCAAGTAATAGGTATCAATGACAAAAAGTTTTGCATTAGTAAGTGAGTGGCCATTTCCAGCAGCAGAGAAAATGGAATCTAGCTCTTATAGCCTTTAACACTGAGGGCAGACAATTCTACCGTAATGTATTTTACAATTGAACGCATAGGGGAAGGTAGCCTGGGTTAAGCAAAATATATATGCATAAGATTGTCCCAGGGGGTGTTGTACTCATGACAGTTGCACTACCCAAATATAAGCCATAAATTACCATATTTTATTGATAGGACTTACCACAGATTACAGTCAGTTAGTGTAAATCAACTGACTAAATTCACCTGAACTCAAAACATGCCAAAAGGTTGATCTTGCACAAATGAACTGAGCATCAGCTCAGTGTTTCAGCAATTCATATTTGAGATAGTTCGACTTAATTAGCTTAAGTGGGCCTACGTTTCTGTGCTATTTAAGGTAAGTTAATAGGGCAAAGAGAGAGACAGAGAGAGAGAGAGTGAGTCTTATATACAGTAATATAACAGTAGGGAGTGATGCAAGCCGAAACAGAATGATACAGATAGTGAGAGAGGGTGTGTGTGTGTGAATGAGAGAGAGAGAGAAACAGATAGATAGACAGGGAGAGAGAGTTAGTATGTTAGGAAGGCAGCCGTACACACATTCCATTAAGCAGTAAATATTGACTGAGCAGCGGACAACTGGTTTCTATTGCAAGGCAAACAAAGGCATTGTTCTGCTGTAGGGGCCATGTGGGAGAGTATGTGTGTCCGTGTGTGTGTGTGTGGTGTACAGATTGTGCTGATAGGAGATAAATGGTCAGTCCATTTTGCAGCCTATCACTGCCAAACCCGACCACAGAGCAGACGCCCAGTGACTTTTGGTCCGTAGTGGGCGCAGCTGTTTGGGTGTTACTGGCTTACATAAGTATTACAGTCTCATGAAAAATTGCAACATTGATCACTTACAGACTTACAGATTTCTAAAATGTGTTTGTATGAACACACAATATGCCCACACATTTTACGACACCCCTTCTAATGAATCTACTTTATTCAGCTACTGCACCCACTGTTGACACACTCCTGCCTAGTCCTCGCAGAGAACAGCAACAGATTATGACTCTGTGGAGCAGATAAACAAGAACCTATTCCATCCAATACTTTTGGGATGAGTAGGAGATGAGTTGGGGTGGGGATCATCCAACATCCTGACATCATCTTCACTTATGTCGCTGAATGCACTCAAATCCTCACAGCAATGCTTCAGAATTTGGTATAATGGTCCCTAACCCTGGTCACGGAGCACTCACAAACATATGGGGGATTAAAACATATGCCCTGTACTAAAAAAAATGAATACAGTTCTAGAAAAAAAAATATTTTGCTTTTTGTAGGTTTATGTTTGAGTAAAATGAACATTGTTGTTTTATTCTATAAACTATGGACAATCGTTCTCCCAAATCCCAAATAAAAATATTGTCATTTAGAGCATTTATTTGCAGAAAATGACAAATGGCTGAAATAACAAAAGAGATTCAGAGGTTTCAGACCTCAAATAATGCAAAGAAAACAAGTTCATATTCGTAAAGATTTAAGAGTTCAGAAATCAATATTTGGTGGAATAACCCTGGTTTTTAATCACAGTTTTCATGCATCTTGGCATGTTCTCCTCTACCGGTCTTACACACTGCTTTTGGATAACTTTTTGCCACTCCTGGTGCAAAAATTCAAGCAGTTCAGTTTGGTTTGATGGCTTGTGATCATCCATCTTCCTCTTGATTATATTCCAAAGGTTTTCCAGAGCTGTATATGTAAAAACACACAACTTGTATATTGTAATTTAATTATAAAGTGTATTAATCAATATTACAACTATTTACTTAATAGGAATATGTTTGTTTATGCTAAATTACATTGCAAATGTGTATGTGTTTGTTTGTGTGTGTGTGTTAGTGTGTGTGTGTGTGTGTTGCCCTGTGAAGGACTGGCACCCAACCAGAAAGAATCAGATAAGAAAATATATGGATGGATTAATATTGAAATACAGAATCATTTTATTAGATGTTGCTATGGATAATACCTCTATAGTCCATAGTTTACAAGGTTATTACATTAATAAACATTAAAAGAAATAATAAAAAAGGCCTCCTAACTTATTCAGGTCTGTCATAAAATGTCCATTTATTAGAAGAAGGTTTCAATTAAATAAATAAATAAAACTATCCATCCAGGTTTTTATCTTTTAATAGTCCGGCTGTCAGGTTGCTGGTTACACCCCTATTACTCAACCCTGTACACTGAGCTACTAAACACAGCCTTATTTTATCATCTGGAGCCCTGCCAGCTTTACAACTCCTGCCTGTGTTTCTTTAAGGTGTGGCATTTCTGAGCGTAGACCGTCGCCCTGCCCGCGGATTAGTCTGTACAGAACAACCTGGCCTTGCGCCATGTTGGTTTCAGACATGCCGGTTTCCGCCCACTTCCTGTGATGAAACTCTGATGGATGATGACTTTACCCAGTGTTACACCACACACACATACGTATTACACACACTCTGCATTACACACCAATGCATCACAACACTGGCTTTTCCCAATGCTGGACAAACATTTTTTCCGTGTTCTTTACACTCTTAAAAACAGAGGTACGATATGAGTACTTTTTTGTACTCAAAGTTACTCTCTTCCTAATTGTACCCTCAAAGGTACATTATTGGTCTACAGGGTCAGATTTGTTCCCTCTGAAGTACAAAAGTCTTTTCTAACAGCTATAATACAGATTTGTACCATTTAACCAGCCAAAGGGTACATTCAGTTTTCTGTATCACTGTACTAAAAAACTATATATTTTAATTGCACATTTTTTTTATTTGAAAGCCAGACAATTTTCGACCATCACGTTTTTGAGCAATATTCAGTTTATGATAATGTTTATAATCTTTATAATATTTACTGGCACAAAAACCATGGGTACAAAAAAGGACTTTCACTGAAAGGTACTTTTTTTGTACTTCAATATAAGGTAGAGCCCCAGCGACAAGCGTTGTACTCTTTTAGGTACAAATCTGTACTTATTTTTCTTAGTGTGTATGCAGATTTAAATATTTTCTAAATACCACTGTACAGTATTAATTTAGTCATTTTGTGGGGCAATCACAGTACGTGTTTAACAGTTCTGTGTAATTAAAAGCTTATGGTGTTAGTGAAGTTATTGGAGCAGTTCTTATTTTGCGTCTTGGTTCCTCTCAAGGAGTTCTTGCTTTCGTGAAAACCACTATACAACCAAATGGAATTTAATACAAAGTAGATTTGTCATATACTGAGTCTAAACTATCATTGCTGACATTATTATTGTCATCATTATTCTGCATCAGTACACCTACATCATTATTTCTACCATCACTAATATGACTATATCAGAACACCTGTATTCAGATCTCAGCTTTTTGTACATATAGGACTGAAATATACCCTAAAGAAATTTAAAACATTCGCACACAGAGATAACTCGTATATATTTTACAATTTACATTCCCATTAGAGCTGTTTGTCGACACATTAAACCTGGGTGCCATGTACTGGAAGAAGCAAATAATAAACAGCAAAAATGTTACAAAAAGTGTCTTTAGTCTCAGGCATCTTTTATAAATTAGAATATGTCTGAGGCATTGTTTGAGGAAAGGTTTTGAGCTTTTTAAAATCGTGGTTACATGGAAGAGTGTTACATGGAAGAAAGGTGAAACTTTCCAAGAGAAAAGCCTATTTAATATTATTAATATTAATAATCCCATTATTATTAACAATAATATCTTCTTGCACTGTTGAAGGTTGTGCTAGGTAAGGCAATCCAGGGCTGTTGGTCATTGTGGCACCATAAACCAGCCAATAAAAGAACAGCTTTCTTTTATTTTCCCCTATTGAGCCCAGTGTTTTTATTTCTGCGATAAAATAACAGAGTGGTAAATATTTATTAACATACATACGATTTATATGACAAACAGCATTCTACGGCACAATTCCAAAAAAATTACCAGTGCTGAAATATCCATTTAAAAACAATGAACAAACATTGTGTCATATCTTTTTCATAGATTTTATATTGAAATGACTCAAAATATGTGTTATCTTTAGGTTATTAAGGTCACAGTATTCACACACTTTCAAACTTTCTGAACACCTGCTAGCCTTAGTTACCCAAGTAAGTTTGAATAAGTTCAGAATCAAACCAGTGTGGGTGAATAATAAGAGTGAGAAAATGGAGAAAGGCTCGAGAACATCCTTTGAAAAAAGTTACACTGTGCTCATTACAGTCTGCATGGACAGAGGAACCCGAACATGAACTCGATATATGGACAAAGACAGTGGTAAAAATATGAAATACATCTGGAGCGAAAAATCTTTTTTTCATTGCTTCAAGGAGTGTAGGGGATGTACAGAGCTGCCCTAAACTGTACTATATCACCTTTCAGTGTCTAATTAGAGATTGAAAGGCGTGGGGGTTTTGTTTATATATTAGGTTTATATTGTCATTGTCGTGCAAAAACCTTATATGGCAAAAATGGCATCTTCTTAGGAGAAGTAAAAAAATACATAACTTTGCTTAAAATTGTTTTAGAGCATTTCTATTGTATAAATCATCATGGCATTTTGAAGAAAAAAAAAAAGCACTACCAGATTCACATTATCCCAATAGGTATATAACTATACCTATATATTTTTTTAAGTATCTGTTAAATGTAAATAAAACAACTCTTTATCTTGGCATTTTTACTTGCTCTGTCAAATATTATAATAAATACAAACAAACTATAATAATAGTCAACTGAAACACATCAGGCTTGTGCTGGAATTTAGGATAAATCTAGAATACAGATAAATTTCTTCAACTATTTCTACAAAACAAACCGATGGATCCTAGGTTTTTTTCGTTACTGTTATAACTTAGGAAAACAATACCTAATCAATATTTTTTTCTTTATAAACTACTAAGCTTTAAACTCGTCAGTTGTTAATTGAAGCTCTTTAGCTTTAGCTGAGCATCTAAAAGCAGGCCTTTATACACAGACTATTAATCAATACTTAACTACCCAACAATAGACAACAGACCAAAAAAGCACATTCTCTAATAACACTGTGGTTAGGACATCAGATTATTTTACATTACTTGTATTTTCTGTTTTAACGACTCCTTGCCATTGTTGGGATACAGGCAAGCCAGGCAGGCTGATAATAATAGAAATGCATTCATAGTATTGTTAGTTTGGCACTCATGTAATGGGGTTCAGCCAGTCATATTGCAAGGTCAGGTTCAATTTATGATTAGAATTTGAGTAAATGTTATTTTAGCATATAGGAATTACAAATTATTGTACAATAATGTGTTATTTAGATATCAATAGCTGAAACAAACAAAAAACAATTTAAACTCAATTTGTTAATGCAGAATATAAATTAAATTGATTTTAATTAAATTCGCAATCATATCAAATAAAACACTCTTAAAGCCAAAAATGTAAGATGCATTCACATAGCAAGTAAATCTGTTGTTTTTTTTAGATTTTTTTTTTAAACACACACACACAATATCCATGCCTACTTCTTTGGTATGTTTGCTTGGTTTCTTTAAATTTTCCCTTATATTTTATTTGACAATGCAGTCATGCTATCATTTTATTTATTTATTTAGAAATTCCTTCAAACATAAAGAGACCTTTTAATTTAGAGGCTTTTTTTTTCACCTTTCTCACTGCCATCGTCCGTTTCCACTTCTCCTCAGTGAATGTCTTTATGGACTAACATACAAATGATTAAATTGTGATCTGGCTGTTCAGACAGTGTTGCATTGCTGTGTATCAGATATGTATTGGATATCAACAGCACATATGGCCTAAAAGTGGCTCAAATAAAAAAAAAAATCTGATTCAGTGCCTCGCTTTGCCAAACATTCACACAAAGCAATCCAGACTGTTCTCATACAGAGCTCCCCAATGGTGGAACAAACTACCTTCCACTACCAGATCAGGAGAATCTCTCACTATGTTTAATAAACTGAAGACAGAGCTCTACAAAGAGCACTTACTCTCTTAACACCTCTAACTGAAGGCTTACGCTACCTCCCGGCCGCTGCACTCCTCCAATGAACGTCGCCTCGCTTTGCCAAACATTCACACAAAGCAATCCAGACTGTTCTCATACAGAGTTCCCCAATGGTGGAACAAACTACCTTCCACTACCAGATCAGGAGAATCTCTCGCTATCTTTAATAAACTCCTGAAGACAGAGCTCTTCAAAGAGCACTTACTCTCCTAACACCTCTAACACACTAACTACTTCTAACCTCATTTCCTTCTTCCCCTCCTTCACTCCTCTATCCTATTATTCCCCTTTGACCTCCTTTTATCCCTATCCAAAGATGTTTTACCTTTAAACTTATTTTACATTGTACTTGACTATTGTAAAAGTCGCTTTGGACAAAAGCGTCTGCCAAATGTAATGTAATGTAATGTAATGTAACTAACTACCTTCTACTACCAGATCAGGAGAATCTCTCGCTATCTTTAAGAAACTCCTGAAGACAGAGCTCTTCAAAGAGCACTTACTCTCCTAACACCTCTAACACACTAACTACTTCTAACCTCATTTCCTTCTTCTTCCCCTTCACTTCTCTATCCCTTTATTTCCCTTCGACCTCCTTTAAGCCCTATCTAAAAATGCTTTACCTTTAACTTCTATTACTTTTGTACTTGACTATTGTAAGTTGCTTTGGACAAAAGTGTCTGCCAGATGTAATGTAATGTAATGTTATGTAATGTCACATGCTGTTTACACTACCACACAGATAACACACCTTTGTCACCTGTGATGAAAAAGACTAGATTTGGGCCACTTTTACCTGCTGTGTGAACAAAGCCTTAATGCAGACACTAATAGACGTGGTCAGCACAGTTCTGTGATCAGTATGTGATAGCAGTCAGGCAGTTTTGTACTGATCTGCACAGTACAAAGTGTGTATCATATTCCAGTACCCATTCTGTGACCCAGTGGAGAAGTGAGTCAGTTTTACACTGAAATCTGTCAGCGAGCAAAAAAATATGAAGAAAAAGTCAAACGGATCAAAGCTCGTTCTTTCAGTGCCCTGCAGAAGTCTGCTTCAGTCTTCAGCCTTCAACACACTCTGGCACGCACACACACACACCCTCTGACAGTGACAGGAACTGTGGAGTAGCACATTCAGTGTGATTAGACAGACGTGGCATGACCTTTTCATTGTTGTTCTGGGTGCTGGCCATGGAGGCTGGACCGCATCCAAAGAAAAAAATTCATTCATAAACAAACTCTTCTCAGGAGGGTCCAGAGCACACGACTGACCAGCAGCAGCACAGCGGTGGACTGAGCACCAGACAAAAGCATGAACCTCACCAGAGCCAAAGCAATTAACAATAAATATAATCATAAACAAAAACAGAGCAATAGGGATTATGATTATTACCCTTCACAAAAATGTATTCACACGTATTGTTTTTCTCTCATTTCCTCTCTCGCTCTTGCTATTTTTCCTTTTCATTTCCTCGTTATACCAGATGCTACAACTAATAGTGTCAATAATTTAATTTTTTATCTCATTAATCACAACAAAATTCTCTAATTCATTAAGCTTTTCATAATGGGTATTTAAACCTAAATAAAACAATCAGTGTTAGATTGGAAAGATTAAAGTTTATTTATATTAGCCGTGTCAATCTCTTATAAATATTGTGGTAATCACTAGGGGTGTGACGAGATATCGTGCCACGAGATCTCGCGAGATTAAATGTGACGATATTTCTCGTCAAGCTTAAACCTGTCTCGCGAGAGAAAAAAAAAACAGTTTAATGTGGACTTTTTAAGAGGGATCTGGCAACCCAGTAGCAGCGAGTGTGAGAGCAGCTCTCAGCAGAAGAGGAAAATGGGCGGACCGCGGTCCGGACCCAAACATTGTCCAATGCGGACCCAAACCAATAAACTACTGAGAAGGATTTATTTGTGCGGCGCAGTAAACTCACAGACCAATCATGTGTGGGGTAAGATCACCAAACGCTCTCTTCAGTCAAGCAGATCTGTGCAGACGTGGTAAGGAAAAAAATAAGTGCAAACACACCGCTCCTCACGCGGGATCGAACCCGTGTTGTCAGGGACGCGGTACTGCGGCCGTGAAAAAACGCCTTTATAAGGAGATAGGGAGCCCGAGAACGGGTGGAAAAACGAGAACGGGCGGAAACTAGTCACGCCGAGCGCGACAGAGAGACAGGGGATAAATGTAAACAAAATCTGTCCAGAGAGGCATTTCTTCTTCTTCTTCTTCTTCTTCTTCTTCTTCTTCTTCTTCTTCTATATTTTTACATCAGTTCAAACAACCTTACAGGATATAGCACTTAATTATTTAATATAATTAAATACCCCTGATATAGAAGATGCTTCAGTAAGGGTTCGATCCTCAAACGGCAACTGGCAACAGGAAGTGACACCCACTGGCACCTGCCATTCAACTGTGGCAACAGGAAGTGACACCTACTGGCACCTGCCTTTGAGGAGTGGCACTGGCCACGAACGCTACTGGCCAGCGGCGCTCGCTAGCGGCATCTGCCATTCAGAAACGGATACATGCCGCTTAGCAAAGACACTTGCCACAGCTCCTGTGGCTTTGCACACAGCCATACGTTTGGGCATGTTAATTTGAGGACTTTCAGGAATGTGTCGTTCACAGCTTAGTTGGTAGTTGGATTTATTATTTTTTAACGAGCAGATTATGCGTTTGTTTTGGACTTCCATGGACAGCTAATGGGCTATTTTGGACGTGTTTGTGGTAACTTGATTTAATAGAGCAATGTGGTAAAGGTAATTTAAATGCTTATTAAAAACAGGAGAAAGTCGGGCTTGTGTCCATGTTTTATTTATTTTTTGGTTCGCGGGCAAAGATCCAATTTTTTATGTGCACGTATAATGTAACAATACTACTGTCTCCCTCATAGGCACCTGCCTTTCAGTAGAGGCCACAGCGACTTCAAGCATAGTCTTAATATGACTGTGGTTGTGGTTTGCACTTATTGTTTGCACTATATAAGACCTAGAAAAGTTGTATTTTTATTTTTTATTCTTATTTCTATTCCTTATAGAATCAATGTGTGAGAGAAACAGTCTGTTAAGTTTGCGGTATATGATTTTGTCCCAAAAAATTTAATTTTTAAATCTCGTCTCGTCTCGTTATCGTGAACCCAATATCGTGTCTCATCTCGTCTCGTGGTATTAGTGTCTCGTCACACCCTTAGTAATCACACAATTCTGTAATTAACCATGATTGAAAAAATTGTAAATGCTTCCTTGTATTTTTGGGAGGGGGAGTTTTAAGGGAGGAAATGAGTGCTGTCTCCATCTTGCAACTCTAATTCAATTCAATTCAACTGTCATGTGCACAGTAAGAAACAAGTTTCCTCATACAATGAAATTCAATAAAGTAAATATTCAATAAAGCAAGAAATAAACTAACTAAATATAAATATTAAATTGGTGTTAAATTTACATCCAGAATGAAAATATGTACATGATAACAGTTATGTGTTGTGGACATAGTTTACAAATAGTACATGATTATCTACAGCAGTGAAATATGAAAAAAGTGCAAGTGTGTAAGTGAATAAAATCAGATGGCGCTTTGACACTGCATGGCATGTACACTTTTAAACTTTAACTCACATTTTGCTAGTTCAAACCATTAGCATAAGATCTTGATGTGGGAGCAAAGGTTAAGTATCTTCTGCTTTAAGCTATAAGGCCAGATCTCCAGCAAACTCAGAGGTAACTGAGGAACTGAGTACATTAGAGCAGGGGTTCTTAACCTTTTTTACATCGTGGCCCACCTGTGAATAACAGAAAATAATTATGGCCTATAAGATAACAACACTCAGCAAAAAGTTCAGTAGTGCAATTATTACAAATTTAACAACTTGGAAAGGAAACATGCCCACAGCTGTGTGTGTTTCTGTGCCCTCCTGTGCATGAGAGATAGAGATAATTAATTTCAATACTGTATGTGAATATGAATACATACATGTAAATTAAAAGTTCACTTGACAGTAGCGACACCGTGCTTATGTTGCAAAATAAATCCGCTAATATATCACCAGGCTCTGTAACACGAGTGAATTACAGGAGGAGGCTGCGGCCAAAATTCCAGATTAATCTCATGTCTTAATATGTTAACGTTTTAACATTGACAGCTCTAGTTACGACACTACCTGTGGTAAAACATAGTAATAGTCTAATTTCCCATGACTTTTAAAATGTCCATTGCTGTACTGTCCACTGTGGGTGGTAATGCCTTTTATGACAATGTGACAATGTGGATCGAGTAATGCTAAATGTCGTTAAAGGGCACCCACTTTGAGGTCTCGCTTAAACTCCCATAATTCGCACTGCCAATCATATTGCAAGGTCAGGTTCAAATGATTAGATCATGATTAGAAGTTGAGTAAATGTTATTTTAGCATATACGAATTGCAATGTATTTTACAATTGCTGAAATAAGGAAAAAAAAATGACCCAGAGTCTAAATAAAATTTGCAATCAAGTAAAACACTCTTAAAGCCAAACATGTTTTTTTAGAAAATGTGTTCTAGCTCACTGTAAAAACACACATAAGTCCATGCCTACTTCTTTGGTTTGATTGCTTGGTCTGTAAACCTTGCCTTTTATTTTCTTTGACAATGCAGCCATGCTATCCTTTTATTTCTTGACACAAATTTCTTCAAACATCGAGGGGCCTTTTAATGTAGAGGTTTATTTCATTATTATAGCTTTTTCACTGCCATTGTCCATAAAAAAATCTTAAATTCAAGATATTACCTCAAAACCTATACATGTGTGGGTGCTCCCAAGCAGTCCTCTAAGATAACACTTCATGAGCAATTACATACTGCTGTCCCATGATTTTTGGCATGTCATTGTAAAATCAGTCAAGAGAAACAGAGCTTATCGTTTTATTACCATCCCACTATAAAAGGAAAATCTGTATGTTGCATTGTGAGGCAGAAAAACTGTTTCTGCACCAAATAACAATATACTAAAATACTAAAATTTTGCAACTTCTACATTGCTATTGGCACAAATATTTATATATTTCTAAAGCAGTTAGTGATAATTAAATGATAGAGCTAGAACAATAAGAAATAGCATACCTGATTATCTGTCATCAGTGTTTTATACTCTATTTTAATCATAATGATGATTAATGAATAACTAAATTAATCTAATTAAATCATACTTAGAACTCTCTCACAAAATCTCTCTCTCTCTCCCTCTCTCTTTCTCTCTCTCCACACATCTTCTAAATGTCAGATTTTACTATTGGAGATTGGAGAGTGGTGGGGAGGGGGGGGGGGTGAAGAAAGAGAAGAAAAAGGAGGAGTATGATTTGAATAATGTTTCTGTCAGCTGCTGGGCCTTTCCTTCAGCCGAATGTCCCCAGGGGCAAATCTGCAACAACTTACCACAGCAGGGCTACACACACACACATATACACATACACACTCACACACACCCCGAACCCCTCCTCACACACTGCCGAGGGGGAGGGAGGGCTTCACCGTCTCACTTTACACACCACACATTGATTTATACCTTACTGTTTCTCCTTTATTATTTTATTATTTTATTCCTGATGATATAAGGTTTCCCTGTTCACAGATATTGCAGGTGGGGGGGTGGAGTTGAGGGTGAGGGAGGTCAGCTTGCATAAAGAATGAGATGGTCTTTGCCAAATCCACCACAGCTATTTTTACAACTATCAAATATTCTCCTCAGCTCCCCTCTGACTCCAGTCCAAGATCAAACAACACGGTCATATCCGAAGAAAATGAAAAGAAAGTAATAATAATAAAATGAAAAGCACATTATACTAATAAGGAGTAAGAAATATAGCTTCCTCCAGATGGGGGGAATCCAAGAATCATGGTCCCAACTCCCCAGCCCAATTTGTTTTTATTATAAACTGTACTTAAATTAAGAGGGGTAGAGCTGCAGGGTTTTTTGCCCTTCACTGGGGCGATCCTGTAATGTTGAGCCTCAGAGGCTGAATCAATATATACGTTAAGGTAAACCACCGCGTAAGTGAAGCTTCAGCACTTCAGGTTCTGCTAGGAGACTATCATGCATGTCCCAACCAATCACCACCAGCTTTCACCTGTTTTATAAGACCTCCCTATCAGCAGATTGGCTCCGCCTTCTGTCTTCTGCGTACAGCAGATATGCAAAGGTCCAGATGTTACAGACCTGGGCCGACAACAGGATCTTAATCAAATACTTTAAATTGACTACATTTGTTATCTTTGTTATGATTTTTTTCTTATTGTATGCTTGTGAGTGGAATCTTTCTGGTAGAACTGCTTTACACACCACCCTTAAAGTGGCAGTCTGTATTATTTTGTTTCTAAACTGAAAGCAGAAGCATTTCTGAGTGGAGAAGAATATGGATAAAATATTGTGTTTAATGGTACCAGTGTGCTGGAATGACCATCCCTGCTAAGCCTAATATATTCATTCTAAAAACTGGGGTGTCGGGCTGCTTTTTGCAGGAGTTCTTCTGGCCACGTCACACGTCTTTACGTACTTACGTCACACGTACAGCCTCTAAAAGAGGATCCAGCTCAGTTTTACTGAATGCGAGTGGCTTGTGGAGTAATGGAGACTTCAGAAGGGGAAACTCAGAGCTCAGTAGCTCATTCACTCATAGTAAAACCAAAGAAACAAAGGAGTGAAGTTTCTGACTGAGTGTGTTCTCTCTCTCTCTCTGACTGAACATAACCTGGAATCGGATTAATCTGCTCTGAAAGGAGACCACCCAGTGATTTTTCTGAGTGCTCTGTGCAATTACCTATTCTCACCAGAGAGGGACCTAAAAAAAATTAATTTGGTCTACCCTGAACATTTATGTAATGTAGGAAATAAAGATATATGTAACTAAATAACATTTGATCGCACTTTGACACTTCATGGCATGTGCACTGTAAAATGTCAAACTTAACCTTTTAAATGACTATTGAGCTGATTGAGCAAAAAGTCAGTTAACAATAGGGGTGGGCGATATGGCACTAAAATAATATCACAATATTTCATGGTATTATCACAATAACGATACTCTTGGCGATATAAATTATTTATTTATTTATTTTTCAAGAATACACTACTGCAACAAAATGAAAATTTCATTTTATTATTGCATACGATTTATGTCACAGTAAGTGGGGGTAAGTGATCACAAACAGCCAGAGGAACCTCAATGTAAGGTGTCATATCTTCATGTTGGAGGTAAATTTTGGTAATTGGATCATAAACGACCATAGTAACCAAGCTCTTAGGTGTCGTATCTTCTTGCTTGGGTTAAATGTTGCTTATTGGCTCATAGATGTACACAGCAACCTCGCTGTGAGGTGTGACATCACAGGATTCATCATCTTTCTGTACTGCATTACTTTGTTTGTGCATTTCAGTTTATTAAATGTGTTCATAGAACTTGTTTGATCTTACAATATTTATTTATACTGTTTTTTTTTACTTAAAGTACAGTTACCAGTCCACTACTTACTACTTTGGAACCCTAGAAGGTGCATCACGGCCCACTTGTGGTCTGTGGCCCACAGGTTGAGAAACCCTGCATTAGAGAACACCAGCATGTGAAGAGTTATACTGCCATTCAGTAGACCTTGGACTAAAGACAATGTTGATTTTGACCAAATACAATATAGTGGCTACTTGGTAGAGAACTTGAAATGCTTGAAATCAGAGTTTGATGTACTGTTGACCAAAAGTAATCTTTTGCATTTTTGTAAAGATCTTTCATTGATAGAAAAGTGATTAAGATGATAGGGCTTTGTTTGCTAGATTATTCAAATGAAACCTTCTTGTGTGCTTGGAGGTGTGATGGAATTGTACTTATAAACTCCTAATAAGCAAGCCACAGGTAACTTTGGCATGGAAAACTCTTAAATATTTAAGGAAGACACCTTTACTCAAGAGTAAAACCTATCCTCCTCTGGTCTTTACTGAAGTGTGGAAACTTTTTAGAGTTTTTAAAGTTTTAGATATGGAACCAGGTCAGGTGAGTCAGGAAATAACTACTAAACCAAATAGTTAATGCAGAGAAATGCAGGGACTGGCTGTTCAAATGTAGTAGCTGCCTGTGAGAGTTGGCGATTTGTTTGACGGACAGATCTAAAGGAGGCTAACCACGCAGTTGACCTTGTTTACTATGGATGGCTGCTCAGTTATCATGATAAAGAGAATATCTTGCTCTGATTTAAGCCCCCAGAGAAGGCAGGTTATGACTGGTTTCCAAGGTCTGAGGAGGTGAAGTGATGAGAAAGTGAGCTCGACAGCTTGACGAAAAGTCAGAGAGCAGGAAAGTGAGAAGTATGACAGTGCCTACAGGGAGTTGTGGGGTCCCAGGGCCACAAGCAGAATTATGCAAGAAAACTAAGGGAAGGGGAGCCAAACTGACGGCTCTCGAAGCAGGTACTGATAAAGGTATGGGTAGATAGTGAGGTAGAGGGAATTTCTAGAGGGGTGCGAATGTAGTAATATGCAATGAGAATGGTAGAAGTGTCCCAGGGGAAGGGGAGCTTGGCTTGCAGAGGAGCTATTTTAAGAGATGGTGCCCAGAAGGATAGCAATGGTGACAGACATGCAAGGAGTGACGCATGTGGGACAAAGCATCAGGGTGAAAGGGCGGACAAAATGGGATTGAAGATAGGAGATAAAAAAGGAACAAGTAGGGGTGCAACAACAAGGGGTAAGTTGTGACAGCATCTGCATCTGGGTATATAGTAAGATGAGGCTATTTAAGGAAATATGCAAAACACTAATTGAAGTATAAGTTCCTTTAGGAACTTTTTGGGATCTTCAATGTGAAATTGTCGATGAATTGTGCTTAATGTACTTTAAGGAACCTTCAAGAAAATAATTTAGGGATTCCTCCACAGTTTCACATTTAAGAACCCTTAAAAGGTCCTCAAGGAATGTATGTTTTTAACAGTTAGAAAGATGGCTAGGGACCAAGTTGAAAAAAAAAAACTCTCTGGCTGGAGTTCCAATGGGCAATATCCATGGTTCTGTTGGTAGATAACTAAAAAGATAAGAAAATTTTAGGTTGAAGTAGAAGCCATGTGACTCTACTTTGCAATGTGGTCCAGCTCCAGGCTTAGGCAACAGCAGTACAAAAAGCCCAATAGGACCAAGAAAAATTTAGTAGGTACTGTCTAAATGGGAGGGCTGGTTAAAAAACAGGATTAGTTATTTTGGCGGAATCTAGAATTACCTTGAATGTTCTTGTTTCTGGCACTTTTAGGAAATAGCAACAAAAAGCCAGTAGATGTTTATAAGACATTGGATAAACTCAATTCCATAGTTCGGAAGATCCATGGTTCATGTTTTGTTACATTGTCTACATTTGGTCTGGTTAGATTTAGTTTTACACTGCATTTTAGTGAGCGAGCCAAAGAACTTTGCTATGTCTTGTTGTCATTGCCTACCTGGGCTACGTCGTAAATTTGGCACTGATTCATTTCTAGATCCGTCAGTTTAGCGAATTGCTTTTCTAGGTATTACACCAAATCCAATTGCCTTCATGTGTATGTATTACACAGTAGAATTAGTGTAACGATTACCCTCAGATTCTTTTACCTTCAGGATTAACTAAGGATTAATTAAGGAAAAGCAAAAGCGTCAAGTGATGCTCGTCTCTGATTTTGAGCTTGAAAAGTCAGATTTTGGCAAAAGACATGTTCTTTTTCTTGTTCTGTTGTTGATAAATAATTGAAGATAGCCAGCCTCAATTACCTGCAATTTGTCTGAAGGTCCACATCATTCAAAAAAATGTCACACTGCAAATAAGATAGATTATGGTTTAGTTCAGTTGATATTGATGGAAACAATGGTTCAGGCACCGTTTACACATCTGCTATTTTGGTTCGGACCAAACAATGTAGTTGTAAAAGCATCCTAGAACCTAAGTGGTGGTCTGAGGTGTGGCCAAATATGTATGAACAGACATTGGTAGAGCTATTCAGAGAATACTGTGGCCACATAGAGGGCAAAGTGAGGAGGAACTCCACAACAGACCAAAAGGTGTGGTAGAGATGAAGAGTGAAGCATTGGCAAATATAAGGTTCATGAGTAATCAGAGAGGGTGAACACTGAGTGCTAGCAGTGGGAGGAACCAGTTAAATAATATACTTGGTAAGCAGTGTTAATGAGCAGAGGATCATTATGATAATAACTGCAATTACTTGAATAGGAGATAATTCATACATACTATTATACAAAGTACATACATCAAAGCAAGAAACACACAGCATAGCATGCAGCAGGTAAACTGATGCATCAAATAATAGGCCAAAAATAAAAAAGAATTGCGTCACACAAAATTATAATGTGTTAGATAAGCACATAAGTATACAATCACTGCAATAATCATAGTCATTACCATAAGCACTGCAACAGGGAATAATTCATGCACAGTATATAAAGGGCCTATATCAAAACAAGAAGCATACTGTGCTAGATAAATCCAACAAATATCATTTTGAATAATAGAGAATAGAGCAGGCAAATGTACGAAATGTACAAGTTCCACATAATTAAAATCCTGGATACCCTAATGCTGCTTTTCTACTGCAGGGTACAAAAACTAATTGCCTCTACTCAACTGGTGCCTGGTACATTTTCTACGTTTTCCACCACCTGCTACTTTGCAAGCATATGGACAATACACTGACATGCTACATGTCATGGGATTAAAACTAACATCATATCTCGTAACTTTTACCATATCCCATGAAAGTTAGAGTGCTGCACTGATCTGTGGGATATGTGCATGTGAATGTAGTATATTACTGGTACACGTGACACTGTGGATCAATAAATGTTAAATATGTCCACAAAACTTCAGAAATTAATGTCAAATCCATCTGGCAGCCACTATCAGGTGTCACTGGAATTCCCATAGTTTATGCTGTTATGCCATGAGCATGCTATCCAGAGTTTAATCTCACTTACAAGATAACACCTCACAATTTATACAGGAGTGGGCATTCCCAAGCTATCCCATGAGTAACAGTTTTTGGCATGTTTATGTATAACCTTTGCTTTTTTAACACCAAGTCACACTAACATTACAATAATACTAATAACATTAATAACATCAATAGTGATAATATAAAATAGCCTAATAATAAATAATACCAGAGAGAATGAAAGATACATTAGAAAATAAAAAAAAGAGAGAACGAGAACAGAAGAGGTGGGTGGGGGGGTGGGGGTATGGTCGTTTAGAGCAGCAAGATCCTGCATGTGAAAAATGGAGAAGGCCTTCAGGCTTTGCTCTTGTGTAATTAGTCTGTCAGGGAGAGACACTCTTAAAATAGAACAAAACACACATATGGATAAAACGTACGGGCCCACATTAGTGCATTATGGCCCATTAATTTCAAAGTGCTGACTAAACTGCGCTGATATTAAACCGATCAAACTATAAATCAATTAATAAAAATGACTTCATTTAGTTGGATGAACACCCATTTTGTCTATATTCACTATCACTATCACTATTATATAAGTTAATATGTGTTGCCTACACCATCGAACATACAACAGTGCTCTTAGGTGCAACTGTTTGCCTTAATGAGGTTTAATAATGTATTCTGTTTACTTTTACCACAGGAAATGTGCACATTTGCACATTAAAACAAACAAAAATAGTCCTAGATAAGACATATGTATATGTTTAACAATACACAAGGTACAACTACTGTACAACTACTGTGTTACATTAATAACTTAACTAAAGTTGTACTGTACAGTTAAGGATACTGCCTCAGTGAACAGTGATTTTTATCCTCTATTTCACTTTTTCTTGGGAATCTCAATTTACTTCACATACTGCTCATATGTGACACATTTGCTTTGACAATATTTTTAAGTCGCAGTTTTTATAGTTTTGTGTCTGAGACTAAGTACAGGGGTTGGACAATGAAACTGAAACACCTGGTTTTAGACCACAATAATTTATTGTGGTGACGGACAGTTCTGGTGGAAACAGGAGAGTTGAGGTACACATTGAATTCTGCCGTGATTTGATCAGCCGTGGTTTTATGTTTTTTGGATACAATCCGGGTTAGCACTCGAACATCCCTTTCAGACAGCTTCCTCTTACAGCATCCACAGTTAATCCTGTTGGCTGTGGTTTGTCCTTCTTGGTGGTATGCTGACATTACCATGGATACCGTGGCTCTTGATACATCACAAAGCCTTGCTGTCTTGGTCACAGATGCTCCAGCAAGACGTGCACCAACAATTTGTCCTCTTTTGAACTCTGGTATGTCACCCATAATGTTGTGTGCTTTGCAATATTTTGAGTGAAACTGTGCTCTTACCCTGCTAATTGAACCTTCACACTCTGCTCTTACTGGTGCAATGTGCAATTAATGAAGATCGGCCACCAGGCTGCTCCAATTTAGCCATGAAACGTCCCACACTAAAATGACAGGTGTTTCAGTTTCATTGTCCAGCCCCTGTATGTTCTGACATTATCGTAGCTAAAGAGTATCTTTAGACTGGGGCCTTTTCGAACGACTAGTCATGCACCAAATCAAGTCTTCACTCCCCTCCTCCCTGGACCCCTACCAGTTTGCATATCGGTCAAATCGCTCGACCGATGATGCCATCTCCACTGTTCTCCACTCAGCCCTCACACACCTGGACAAGAAAGACACCTACGTCAGAATGCTGTTTGTTAACTTCAGTTCAGCATTCAACACAATCATCCCCCAACAGCTCATACACAAACTGGACAGTCTGGGGCTGAGCACTTCCCTGTGCAACTGGCTGTTGGACTTCCTGACTGGTAGACCACAGGCAGTGCGGGTTGGCAGCAACACATCCAGCATCACCACACTGAACACAGGGGCTCCCCAAGGATGTGTACTGAGCCCCCTCCTGTTCACTCTGCTGACCCACGACTGCACACCAGCACACTCCTCCGACCTCTTCGTCAAGTTTGCGGATGACACGACGGTGGTGGGTCTCATCAGCAACAACGATGAGTCACACTACAGGAGCGAGGTGAGCCGCCTGGCCTCCTGGTGCAAACACAACAATCTCTCTCTGAACACAGAGAAGACTAAGGAGATTGTTGTGGACTTCAGGAGAACTCACACACTGCACACTCCTCTGTCCATCAACGGAACTGCTGTGGAGAGGGTGAGCAGCACCAAGTTCCTGGGTGTGCACGTCACAGAGGACCTCTCCTGGAGCACCAACTCAGCATCACTGGCCAGGAAGGCAAACCAGCGTCTCTACTTTCTCCGCAAGCTGAGAAGAGCTGGAGCCCCCACCCCCATCATGACCACTTTCTACAGAGGGGCCATCGAGAGCATCCTGACCAGCTGTTTCACCGTGTGGTACGGGGCCTGCACAGCATCCTGCCGCAGGACCCTCCAGCGCATCGTGAGAGCAGCTGAGAAGATCGTTGGCACCTCTCTCCCCTCCCTTCAGGACCTGTACAGCTCCCGCCTCACGCGGAAAGCCCTCCGTCTGGCAGGAGATCCCTCCCACCCACTACACAGCTTCTTCAGCCTGCTGCCATCAGGGAGAAGACTGCGGAGTCTCGGGTCTAGGACCAGCAGACTGCGAGACAGCCCCATCCATCAGGCTGTGAGGATGCTGAACTCTCTTCCCGCACTACCCCCCATCCCAATCCTGCCCACAGCACACACACTCTCATCATCCTGACCCCACATCCTCCCACCAACACAGTACTGAAACTCTGCACTAGAACACACACAGTACTGTAACTTTTGTAAAAGGACCTGCACTACACACCCAATACCTGCACTACTGTTACGCTGCACTGTCATACACACTTTAATTCCCCAAGAACTGGGAACTTTAAGAACTTTACCAGCCTTAAGCTAGATACAACATTGCACTACTGTTATACGGGTTCTATTTATATTGTCACTTGATCTTAATCACCATTAATATTGCACTATTATCTTCTGTCTCACAAATGTCTATTGTGTTTTTGTTGTATTGTACATATAGTGTCTCCCACTCAGTTAGATTTAGATTATATATTTATCTCTTTTTATTTCTATTTATATATCTATTTCACCCCCACCACTACTGCACCTTGTTCTGTCTCATGTATGTCTGTGTCCCTGCTGCTGTATTGTACACATAGTGTCTCCCCCTTTTTCTTTATTTTTCTTTATTATCCATTATCTGTACTTGCTGTAAAATTGGGAAGGAGAGTAACGTAATTTCAATTCTATGTATGTCCTGTACATATGCAGCATTGACAATAAAACTACTTGACTTGACTTGACTTTTCACATTAGAAATTATTCTATTTAAACATGATGCAGTGTGTTATTTCTATATAAGAGGACAAAATAAGCTTCATATTCCTGGTACACATGTGACACTGTGGACCAAGGAATCTTAAATACTTTTACAACTTCAGAACTGGAATGTACCATCCATCTGCACCCACTATCAGACCTCTCTCTAACTCCTATAATTCACGTCACCTTTCCATAAGCACCCTGGAATGTCAGTGTATATAAACACTATCCTTTTCAGACTTGTATAATTTTAAAAGCAATAAAAAAAATAGAACAGCAAAATCTGCAGATTGCATCATACTTGAAATAGACAGCAGTGTTATAAAACTGCATTGCAGAAATAGACTTTAGCCTGTACTACTACAGATGGTTTTAATGTTTAAATAGTGGCATTATTAAGAAATATTTAAAACAATAAGATCAATTTATTCCTTACTATACAAAGTGTTGGGCGTGAATGGGTTTAGGGAACATCTGCACATCACACTGTAAAACCCAACTAAAGGAAATTCATAATCAACAGAATGACCTTTAGTGAACCTGACGTAAATACTAGCTTTTCTGAAGTTAAAGGGGGATTCCGTCAGTTTTTTCAATCATTGCATCATTCAGAGTGTTTTGATGTGAAGTGCTTTGTTCTGCAGAATCTCACAGATTCAGCATTGGTCACAGTGGTGGTAAATGAAGCAGACGTCTGAAGAGTTCTCCCTGTCTGCCTCCTGCAAACAATGTTATTACATGAAATTATTATAAATAAACTGCCTGGTGTCTGAGACACTGTTTTGTGATAGTTTACAGATACCAAGGCCTAAAGAACCCAAAAAATATATATTGTTTTTCATATTTATCACAATTTTTCCATCTGTGACATTACCATTGCTGAACATCGAACTCACGACCAGCTTTTGGTACTGATGGTTTGGCTGGTTTACAAGCATGACCACCTTGACCTTGCTAGACAACCAGCATGACCACAATGATCATGAAAAGGATGAGATAAATGAGGCTCTTAGGTAAGGTCTTAGGCTACACACTAAAAAAAGTATAAAGCTTGTTGCTGGTGTAGTACTTTATATTGAGGTACTACAGAGTACCTTTGAGTAAAGGTTTTTTTTGTACCAGTAAAAATTATAAAGATTATAACAGTTATCATCATTTAAATATATGTGTAAAGATCTTGTTGATCCAAAATGATCTGGCTTTCAAATAAAAAGTGCATAATTAAAATATATACTGTTTAGACTTTGTACTTCAGAGAGAACACATCTGACCCTCTAAAGACTAATATGATACATTTGAGAGTACAATTAGAAAATTGTACCTTTGAGTACAAGAAAGGGCTTAAACTGTACCTCTGTTTTTTAGTGTGTAAGAGCCTAGGATGTCTTAACTAAAATCCTCAAAAGCAGCAGAAGCATCTGATTTACTGGATCTTTATTACGATTTTTCCCTCTACAATATGGTAAGAGCAGATGCTTGGACTTTTGTCATCATCACACTACAGTGGATGGTTTTCTAGCATGATTGGCCTGTTTAAGGTCATGGCACAGCATCTCAATCAGGTTGGGCACTTCTCTCTTTAGCCATTGATAGGATGACTTGCTGGTGTGCTTCGGATCATTGTCCTGTTGCAGAACCCAAGTATGCTTGAGCTTAAAGTCACAAACTAATGGTTGGACATTTTCTTTCAGGATTTTCTGATAGAGAGCAGCATTAATTGTTCCATCTATTACGGCAAGTCATCCAGGTCCTGAAGCAGCAAAGCAGCCCCATACCATCACACTACCGCCACCACGGTATTTTCTGAAATTCTGGGTTAGTTTTATGCCATATGAAAAAGGACACACATTTTTCACAATGTTATCATCATGATTTTTTTTTTGGCAAATGTGAGACAGGCCTTTGTGTTATTTTTGGTCAGTAGTGGTTTTTGCCCTAGAACTCTGTGAAAGCTATTGAAAGCTGTTGTAATGTTGGATTAACAGGATTAGAATAGCTAGGTACGTTTTGATCAATGTCCACAACAGTAGCAGCTACTTCAGACTGCATTTACTTTGAACACAAAATGACTCTAAATCATTTGATATGAAATGACTGGAAGTTCAAACAGAAAGGTGGAAGACAATGCACTACAATTTCTTAGCAACTATAAAGTCAGTGCCAATGCTGGAATTTGAATTGGTGCCATCTCTGGTTGTGAGGTCAGAGATTCACACTTTCAATAAAGACCGTTATAATCCTCCACTTATGGTATTATTTGGTCTTTGAGGTATTCTCAAAGGGAGGTGATGGTTTGCCTTTAAAATCCAGCAGAAACACGGTCTACCTGTCTAAGTGTTCCAAAGCCCAGTTAAGAGCTTACGGCCGCCTCCGCATACAGCAGCGCGGATAAAAGAGGATCAAATAAAGAAGCCTTGAATATCAGAGATATTATACCTACAAGCCTTTATCTGTAGTCCTGTAAAAAATGAAAAAGATGTTTTTACTGTGGGGGTCGTTCACTGGATTGTGTGGAATTGGCTTGCTGTTGTGCAATGCGGTCTCCGCCTATTTAGCACATTGTTCCTTATCGAGATGAATGGTATTTACTCAAGTAAAACCTCAGATAAAATCTGAGCTTGTGCAAGGTACAGAACCTGTAATAAGTGGTGGAGAGGCATTCCACACAGGGCTGCAGGTGGATAAGTACAGCGCTCAGTGTAATACATTACTCAATAGAAGACCTGTCCTTCACAAGAGTTAACTCAGGGCCTCCTCAGAATGTGCTGGAACATGCTCGTGGGTGGAAAACAAGAAAGGTAGATAGTAAGAAGCAATGGGAGTGAGAAGGACTTTGATCCAGAATATTATGATATATATGATATAAGCTTGAGATATACTTTGTGTCATTTTTGGACAGGATTAGTTTTACCTGGGGAGGTGCGTAATCACATTTTATTTTAGTTTCATAGTGAGTCCCATCTTTTATGAGTCATTTTTATAGTCAGTAAAGAGTTCAATGCCTTTTGTCAAGCTCTAAAAATAACCTCAGGTTATATTATTCCAGTGTAAATTGGCATGTGGGTAAATATTCTGTTGAATACTATGGAAAAGGTGTTTTCACTGCTTTTCTCCAGTCAGGGAGGTTAAGTTTTGTTTAAGGTAAATAAATTAACACGTACATTATCTCATGAAAATGTAAAGGAAAAGGCTCCAAAATATCCAGCAAAGCACATGTGAATGTATGGAAATTTGTTTACTCTTTCTCTCTCTCTGTCTTTTGACGTGAAACACTGGTGAACTTGAGTTTCAGGTTCCCAAATTCCAAATAAAAAGATTGTCATTCAGAGCATTTGTTTGCAGAAAATGAGAAATGGCTGTAATAAAAAAACATATGCAAATATTTCAGACCTCAAATAATGCAAAGAAAACAAGTTCATATTAATAGGGTTTAAAGAGTTTAAAAATCAATATTTGGTGGAATAATCCTGGTTTTTAATCAGAGTTGTCATGCATCTTGGCCTGTTCTTCTCCACCAGTCTTACACACTGCTTTTGGATAATTTATGCCACTGCTGGTGCAAAAAATTCAGGCAGTTCAGGTTGATGGCTTGTGATCATCCATCTTCCTCTTGATTATAATCCAGAGGTTTACAATTTGGTAAAAATCAAAGAAACTCATAATTTTTAAGTGGTCTCTTATTTTTTTCCAGAGCTGTATATAAATGTTAAAGAGAAATGCAGAAGCTGTTGTTTACACTGGGGTCTTAAAGACTTCAGCAACTTTTAGACTGGCTAAGAGACATATCAAGAGACATATATCTGAAAACATCCAGGCTTGTGGGGTTCTGAGGTATTTAGCAGATACCTGCTAAGTCCACATGTTGCTAATTTTAGCTTGGATATTATCAGTTAACTGATGTGTTGGTCTGGCTCTAGCTGAGCTATTAAAAGTTTGAACGGTTTTAATTTGAAGGGAACATGCAGAACTTTTCATGATTAAATTAAATGTTATATTTATAAAATTTAATACTGTAACAGACTCTTAACAAGAGACAGTCTAACAGCCCCAGTGAGTGTAAAATGCAGCTGCCAGACCTCTCACTAAAAAAAATCACTGTCTGAAAAAAATCCTTGTGTTTTTTTTCAAAATGGAAAATTAAAACAACTTTTAATGGAAAAGGAATAATTCAGTTTGGAGCATTTGTATTGGTCTGTTCATCATGACATTTTGAGACAAATTAAAGAATTATGTTTCATTAAAAGTGTAGATTTGACTCGTTGCTGCTCTCACAGTAGCAGATTAATTGCACAACAATTGCTTTAATTTTACCTCCTGACATAAAACTGTTTCAGGGCTAGGCACAAGCATGGAGACACAGCATTTTATCTACTATGCTGCTCTTAAGTGGATCCTGTTGAGAGACAGTAACTAAAAAGCCCTAAGATCATAGCATTTTAAATTCAGCCTGACAGTATTTGAGCAGATTGATCACACTAAACACAGTATATATATTTTAGATATAATGTACTTTTTGCCCCGTATTGACATTGATAATTATTAGCATTTTAATCAACTTTAAATTACATGTTTGTAATTTCTATTTTTCCTCATTATTTCTTCATCTCTTTTTACATCTTAGTTTTTTATCTTAATGTAAAGCACTTATATGTGTAAATTATTATATGTATGAAATGCGCCATATGAATAAATTTGCACTTTCCTTGCATCATGTGAACAGTGAGGTACGTGAGCGGCGTTTACATGTGAGATGTGCTGGAACATCAAGTCTGATCCTCTACAGCTCCACGCCTCATCTTTTAGGACTTAAAGTATCTGTTGTAATGTCTTGGTGCCAGATTCCACAGATACCACCTTCAAAGGTCTGGTGGCATGCAAAAGAACAGCAGTCTGTTAGAAACAATATAATTATAATGTCACAGTCATACAGTGGCACTATAATTAATGTAGCACTTTACATTATGGGTACAATTTACATGACTGTAATTTATTTATTTATATTTAATTATAGGTACATTTATAAGTAAATGATGTGGGGTTAATGCTGCAGTTGGTCTGCAGGTTTGGGTTCAGCAACAGTATGTGCTGAAAGAATGAGGTCAGCCGACTACCTGAACATACTGAATATAAACCAGGTTATTCCATCAATGGATTTTTTCTTCCCTGATGAACACGATCATATTCCAAGATGATAATATCAGGATTCATGGTGCTGGAATTGTGAAAGAGTTCAGGGTTCAGGGAGCATGAGATCATAATTTTCACACATGGATTGAGAGAGTTCACCACAGAGTCCAGATCTTAACCTCATTGAGAATCTTTGGGATGAGCTGGATGGAGAAGAGCTGCTTTGTGCAGTGGTCAGACTCTACCATCATCAATGCTGCTGCAAGACCTTGATGAAAAATGAATGCAACAGTGGATTGAAATAAATCGTATGATGTTGCAGAAGCTTATTGAAACAATACCACAGTGAATGCGTGCCATGATAGACTCAATCCAATGCTTTTTAGATTTGGAATAAATTGGGTAGTTGAAGATGAGGTGGCATCTTAAATGATAATATATATATATATATATATATATATATATATATATATATATATATATTTTATTTTTTTTACTAATCGACAAAAATACTCTTAGGGATGAGTCATATGTGACATGGACATGGACACAGTAGAGCCTGACCATTCACATTGCATGATGATCTTACTTAATACGACAGAGAAAAACATGGGTTTCTGGAGAAGTGGACGCTTATTTTTTATAATAGGTAACCACCCATATAGTGTTGTTCTGTTTTTTTTTTTTTTTGTTGGAGCATTACTCATTTGTCCTCTACAAACCTCGAACCCAGTAGAAATTTCAAAAGCAGACCCTTTAAGATTAATATTTGAGTTCTCCTCGTAAAGACCTGGTACAGGCAGTATGAACAGCACTGTTTTATATGCTCGGCTTTTTTAGTAGTTATTTTGAATGGAGGCACTGAACCCATTAAAGCTGCAGTAGACTGACGGAGAGCAGCACTCCCATTCACTCTATCAGTGCATTCATTCCCACTGGATCAGAGCTGATATTACAGCGCACTGTCACCTGCTTTATTTATGGCCTGCATTGTCTCAGTGCTGCAGTCAGTTGTCCAGCCATTTACGCACACTTTTCCCCCGGTTCTGACCTGCGGGTCCCGTCCAGTCTCTTAATTGGGTCCGGACTGAAAGCGAGGGATTGTAAAGGAGCCCCTGCAGTGTCACAGCAAGCCAGCAGTGTTTTAAGTTTAAACCCACGGGACCATGCCACAGACATGACACACACACACACACACAGCAGACATGAGTGTACCTTCAAGAGTGTACGTTGCGTAACCATGGCAACAGAGCCGAATCTGGGACACAGGAGATGGGAGATAGGTGGAGTGTGTTGTATGAGCGGCACGCTCGCAGGATGTTATCTCCACCACGTCCTCCAGCTTTATATGGTCAAAGGAAACTGTACTAAAGATCAGACGCCGGCGTCATTAAGCAGCTTTCGAGTTTACTGCTTCGAGAGAAGAATGTGGAACAGATAAGGATGAGCAGTGCGGATTGTATGAGTTCACGAGTGATTCTTCAGCTGTCTGCACTTTTTGTGTCCTTGAGGGACGTTTTTAGAATTGTTTGAATTTTTTTCAACATTTTTATTCTTCGCATTGTTACATATCCCCAAGTTGACTCTCTTTATTAATAGTTAACATTAACAGAGGTGGTTAGTAATGTGCTACATTCACTCCATTACATTTACTTAAGTAACTTTTAAGAATTGTTCTAAAAGACAGTATTTTGCACTTTTACTCAAGTAAATTTTGTGATGTCACAAATGTGCTTTTACTTCATTATATCTATCTCTGTTCCTCCTGTTACATTTGTAAGCATTTTTTAATTCAATGCACATTTTCTGTTGCTTAATTCATACAAATCTTCAATACCTTTTTTTTTACCATTCAAAAGGACCTGGCGCGAGACCTTGCTCATATTTAGTTCATCTGTTTGTTCCTTTACCACTGGATCTCACTCAGTACACTTCATTTAGTATAGTTTACAGTCCCGTCCCAAAGCACACTTTGCACTCTGCACTACTCATTGGTGACGCAATAAAGGGCGCTATAGGGCTACAGGGCGAGGTACATACAGGATGGTTTTAAACAGGTGCACTTTTTGGAATACAATCCATTTCTCTACCTACAGCCCCTGTGTACTGCACGCTCCCAGTAACAATATGGACATAACGGGAAATTTAGAAAAAAGAGACACATGTAAAAAGTACTACACCACAAAATATAATGTCCATACTAAGGGCTGTGACTAACCTGAATAACCTGCTGTTGACTGCAGACACTAGCTAGAATAGAATATTGTGGTTGAAATAAATGGCAGGAGGTTTGCTCAAGCAAATATTGCCAGTTAAAAAACATTTAATTTGTTTATACCTAGTGCCTTGACACAAAGTGTATATAATGGTCAAGGAGTATTGTCAGTTTTAAGCACTTTTTTATAATTGCTTAAATTTTGTTATAATTGTTCCTACACCGTAGCGGAAATTATTTGAACATGCACTTATTCAACCTGTGAACTCTTTCAACAAATCAGCTGGTGAAATTTAGTGAAATTATATATTATATATAATATAATTATATAATAATATAATTATATAATAATATATTATATAATTATTATATAATTATATATTATAGTGAAATTTCCTTTATCTTAGATATTACAACACAAACTGTGAGAGGTTCATATTTTAAGGAATATTAACTATATTTTAGGAACACTTTAGGAACCACAGCAACTATAGATGCAAAGTGTTTGATTACATAAACAGATCACAGATCACTACGCACTAAAGACAATAGGTTTAGAATGGAATTTAATTAAATCTCCTGTAGGGCTAATGATTTGGTATCCCAATAGTTGTGCCAATATAATGTTCTTGAGAATTGTATAGGTTCTATATATTGTATATAAAGACATTGAAGTTGTATTAGTACCTTTGTAATATTTACTGTACTTAAAATATTATTTTTTTCACATTAGTACTGTCATAGTGGTTAGACCAAAAATCACGTCAGTCTGCAACTTCAGTCATACTATTGGGTGTGTATCACCGTAAAAACAGTTGTAATGATGGATGAGGCAAATGTCACTCATCAGCTTTTACACTTCAGTCAGGCTGATCAAGGTGATTAAAAAAATTAAACAAATTAATCTGCAGCATAGCCACTTTTTCTCTCCCTTCTTTCCATCTACACTAACAACAACTGACCGTGTTCCTACATGACTGGACTGGCAGTACCAATTCACACTCCAGATTCCCCCACAGCTGCTGAGCTACAGCACTATCTGCCCAGTAACGAGAGATGGAACGTACAGTATGGACCCAAATTAAAGCAGGACTAAATAATAGTGGAGTGTCTCACACAAATCGCATGCACTTACTGTGACTTTTTATTTCTAAAATAAAAAAAATAAAATTAAAAAGCCTTTTTTTCTACATTTTTTTCCTTTTATTCAGCTCATTTAAAGAGGCTTTGGAATTTAAAAGTATATTTTCATAGAAAGTGAGTTCTGTGAAACTCAAACATCTTTCAATCTGAAATACCCATGAAAGAGATTTAAAGCTATAAAAGGCTAGAATCCCAGTAGCCAAAAACCTTTACTCATTTTAATTTATACCCACAAAGCAGACATACTTCCAGTCCTGTAGCAAAAGCTGTTAGAGGGTAAATAATAAGTAAGCCTGGCTTAAAAGGCTAAAGCTAATGTATGTTAGCCCACCTAAAAAAGGACCAGTGCAATTCTGGTTTGCTGGAGGATTTAGGGCTGCTAAAAATGAATGATTAACTGACCAGCTACATTACCTTTAGTGTGCTACCTGCAGAACAGGCTATCGTTCTGGTAAGACTTTGGAGTAATCAGAAAATATATATTGGGTTTTTGTTACATTTCTGTGACAAGCGACCATCCAGAAACGGCCAAAAGTCTAGCAAGCTCAGCATTAAGTTTTTAAGTGGTTCCTCATATTTATGCCCTATTTTCCTCCAATATGTATATTCAAGTGGGACTAAAAGTGATTTTATTGATCTTAATTTAGTTATCAAATACATATTTAAAACAAAAACACATTTAGTAAAAAAATAATAATAATTGGGGCTGTTGAAGCAATACATTTTTTTTGTGCCTTTTTTCTTGTCGAAAGCTGGACAATGATACACATGCGCGTGTTGAGCTTTGATATGCCTGCAAGCGACAAACCTGGGGCAACACAAGCGACTTGTCATGTTCTAGTGTGAACGCAGAGTAAGGATAAACTGGCTGGCTACAATTTACTGACCTGTAGGATATGTATTAGGGTCCTCCTGCATGTTGTTGGACTGTTCACATTGACAATTTCTAGCGGGCTTCCCGATTACGGTTATTTCCATCCAATGCACTGTCCACTGTCACAGGTTTTCAATACACATGTGTAGATCGAGGAATGTTAAATGCCAACTCAGATTCAGAAATGGAGTCATTGGAGGAATGTTGCCAATGTTTCCTCATAGTCTCACTCACAAGATAACACCACACAACTTATACAGGTGTGGCATTCCCAAACCGTCCAATGAGAGTACACTTCATGATCAAATTAGACACTACATATATACATCAAATAATAACCTGGAATACACAACAATTTCACCTTTAAGTTATGGCAATGCATATCTTGGCACACTTTTTCCTACTTAAATGTGTTTGACTGTAGGTGACGAGACCAAAAATAGCTTCAGACTCTTAATTGAAGCGACTGCAGTCAGACTGCTGGGAGTCTACAGGTGTAACAAGCTGTAATGATGGCTGAGGCAATTGTCACTGATGAGCTTTTGGCTGCAAACTCACTCTTTCACAAGTCAAGCTGATCAACATGATTTAGAAAAGTAAATCAGTTCAGCTGCAGCCCAGCCGCCGTGTTCTCCATGAACGGCCTTAGGTCACCTTTCCCTCTCGTTCTTTCCAACTGTAACAACAACACTCACGCATGTTCCTACACGACTGGACTGGCAGTACCAATTCACACTCCCAATTCCCCCGCGGCTGTTGGGCTACAGCGCTCTCCGCCAGTAGCGAACGAGGGAACGCTGTGTTCGGCTCAAAAATAAGACAGGGCGAATAACATGGGCGTGTTGCACAAATTCCAGCTGAAAGGATTGTTTTGGCAGCGGGCCAGCAGGTGCTCCCAGTGCCAGTTAAAACATAGATAGCGGCCGCTTATTGTTCTGTTAGGATTTACCCATGAGCAGGGATTTGGTGGGAGTGTTACACAGGGAGAAAAACAGTTTCACAGACTGGGAGTTTTGGGTGACGGGAAGCCACTCTTTAGCCACTCAGCAGCCGAGCAGGATACAGACATTTTACTCCAGGGTGCCATTCAGAGACTGTAGAAAGAAACAGTCTTTTTTTAATGAATGAAAACATTTTATTTTTACATACTTCAAAATTTATCTCCTTTGACTATCAAATTTTTAAGGCACCTGACAAATTTATAAGACATCTTTTCCAGCTTAATCACTTTCTGTTTGTACTTACACACATTTGTCCAAGCTGCACAACTCTTTCTGTTTCTTCAGTCTCTTGAAAATAAAACAGTCATGATGTCACTGATGTCAAAGGTTACTTTCTTAAAGGGATGAGGTAATCCCAAGATTATAGAAAAAAAAAAATAATTATAAGACATGGCAAAAGCCTAACTGCACTCTTCAAACCAAAGAAAATTTTATAAAATGTTTAAAGTGTAATTTAACATTATTTAAAAAGTGTAATGTTTAAGGTTTGTAAAAAAAATGAAACCACTATACTTTGGACACAAAAGACATGATATATTTATACTGACCAGAGTAATGAAAGTGTGCAGAATTAAGAGGAGCATCAAATGTTCTTACTTTTTTTTATGCACTATGAATAGAACACCAGTTCATAGACTGATGCACTTTGGGCGGAAGCTACCCTAAGAAATATATTAGCGGTGTGGAAGAACAGGGGTTTAGCTATCATTAATGTAGTGCCAAAAAAGTTTTTTTAAATATGAGAACAAATTACCAAGACTTATGTATTTACCTCAGTAAAACCCATGTAGATGGGTTTGTGATGTTCAGTCCAGATAGAATTGACCTGAGCACAGCTAGGTTATGTGGTGTACTCTCTGCAACTGAGTGTTGGCACAGGCTAGTCGGACCAATTTCCATAATATACTCGGCAACCAGGGTTCATGCTGATTCATTTATTATCCTCGGCAACTGGATTGTTGGCACAAGTGGTCTCGGCTGATTGTCATTTTATACTCAGCAACTGCAGTGTTGGTACATGCGGCTCTGGCCAACTGCTGTATTATACTCAGCAGCCAGGGTGTTGAAACATGAAGCACTTGGCCTGGATGTGAGCTGAGCTTTTCGACCAGAATCGGGCCAAGAGTTCAAACCAGAGTCCGGTGAGTCCAACTCAACTTTACTATATCGATGCTAAGAACAGTATGGACAGTATTCTCAGCAGATGATTTGAGAAAGAAATTGTACAGTATATAGCTACAGTGGTTACATCAGATAGACTACAGTGTAAAAGTTGGATTTTCACAGACTAGGAATGTGTAGTGAGGGGAATATATCCTCAGCCATGCAGCATCTGAGCAAGAGGACAGGGACTTTACTCCTCTGTGCCATTCAGACACTGTAGAAAAAAAAAGAAAAGTAAGGGTGGTTGAAGGAATAAGAAGAAAGAGAGGCGCATGCAGTAACTAGTTTAGTGGGTGGAGAGACAGAGAGAGCGAGTGAGAAAGCAGGCAGGTTGTCTGCACTGCCCTTTGAGTCACTCAAATCCCTTAGATTTAAACCTTTTCAGACACAAACACACACAATCAGTCATTTACACTCCAGTGCAAACTTTATTTTCACCTTGCCTGAAGTCTGTGTGTAGGTGTGGGTACAGAATGTCGCCTTGTGCGTTTAGCGCTCACAGTGTTTGTATCTAAGACCCAAATGTCACTTGCAGTGCCAGCTAAGCAATCATGGAAAGCACTCACTCTAGCTTTTTTGACAGCTAGTGATGTTTCCACCCAAAGGTATTTTTTATAGCAACAGTTTGTTGATTTAAAGGATGGACATGTTTTGGTAAAATTGAACATTTACAAACCTTTTTTGTTAATTAAATATAGCAGATCAAAATAAAATGTACAATTCGTATTTTGTTTGTTTTTTGATGACTGAAATACTGACCTTAACAACTATACATTTCCCAAGGAAGGATGCAGTTTGTAGCTGCGATTTGGTGACAAATCAATTTGATGTAAATCAACTATGACACAGTGAAGTGACATTCTAAACCGATTGGTTCTACAAATTCTTATGACTAATTGCAGACATGGTACGAGGTCCCCAGCGTCTGCTCTCTAAATTTTGGCTTCCTAGTACAGTTGGTTTCTACTCTCAACAGAGAAAAAGAATTGTCATATTACTAATAACGTTTTTACACTTGCTTTTTTTCTGGACCAAGGAGTGTTTGCTTTGTGAGTTTCGTATGTTTGGTGATGTTTGAAAGCTGTTTTTAAATCTGGAAGCTCCTTAAATCTGTAGTCTGGGTTTTGCTTCAGGTGAACTCTAGTGCTGTCTATTTCAGGTGTGAAAGCTATCATCTCCCAGTGCTCCGTGTGGTGTAGCATGTTTGGTTCATTGTGTAACCTGACTGCTTCAACGTCGTCTTACTTGCATTACCAAGCACTTTCACAGAACTGGAGCAAGTTTACTGTAATAAGCTCAGCTTTATGGAATGAGTCCGGGTACTGACAGTAGTGAATAGTGATCAATCCTTTGTGCTGGTCTACATGAATCAAAATCTTCGTATTTAAAAACGCCTGCTAACTTAGAGGAGGAAATGACTGAAGCTTTTGCAAATCTGTGCACAGAAAATGACACGTTGTATACGCCAATCAATCCAAAGTTTGGACGGAGTTCAAACCATTTACCCAAGATGCAGCAATTCATACTACGTCATTTATTTGAGATAAGTGTAAAAATGCCCTAATCCATTATCCGATTTTAAGGCTAATGAGAAGGAAGGGGAGCTGAGGGTTTCATACAGATTCTGGTTGTGGTGTTGGGGAAATCCTTTTTTGGCACTGGTGTTCCCATGCTCCACCATCCACAGCGGTAGATAAAATGATTCCTGTTGTTGTTCACCCTGGTTTAGGGATCTAGAAAGTCTAGCCACACCAGCCAAACAAGATACATCTCAGTCTGCTTCCAGAGTTGGGGTTGCTGTTCTAATAGTGTTTTAATTTGCTGTTTGAGACAGTGGAAGCCCTTGCTTAGCTGCCAGAGTTCTCAGGCCTCCTTGATTACCATTCTTTTCTTCTTAAGATCAGTGATGTTATTTATTAGTAGCAAAGTAGAAGAGGCTGCGAGCCATCAACAGCGTTGTGAAGCTGCCCAGCAACAGCATAGCAGTGGCTCAACAACAGCTTCAAGAATTGAGTTGTCTTGACTGTTGTTGTTTTTCACAGCTGGCTGTAATACAGATTTTTCTTTTAAACAGCAAATTAGCCAGTGTTAAATCAGCACTGTGAGTGTTGCATTACTGAGTGCTAAAATTTAACCATCACAGTGTTGATTTAACTCAGGCAAATCTGCTGTGCATAGACAAAAAAGTTCCTGAACTGAAGAACTGTTCTTGGATGTTTCTTTATTCTGCACTATTCTGCACTACTGCTATCCACAGTTAAAATGCTAAAGCACTGCTAAGTTTCCCCATCCCACAATATCAGAAGCCACAATCAAAACGCTGACTGTCTGCTAAGTTGCTAAATGAACAACAATAAGATATAATAAGTCTTGCCGGGTTAGCAAACCTGGTGCATTGCACTTGCTAAGGAGGTTTATTGTGTTTAATATTTAAAGACTAATTTAGCTTAAATTTTAGCTTTTTCTATCAAGATGTTGAAAAGTTATTTCTGATTTTTGTTGATTTATAGCCGACTGTATACACATTGTGTTTTTGATCACCTTGGTCACATCAGTCATATCAAGCCTATATTTATATACACTTTATATGTCCAGAATGTTTGTGGACACCCCTTCTCTTTGGGCTGCACCCACTGCTGCATAGATTGCTTGTCTAGTCCCTAAAAGGAAATTCTGCCAATAGAATAGGACTATGAACAAACATAAGCATTTTGACTCCATAAATAATTCTTTTCAAGGCCTTGAGGGGTATAAAATCCCCCCCCCCCCAGCATTGAGCTGTAGATTAGTGGAACTGTGTTCTCTTGAATGATGTTGCTCCATCCAGTAATTCTGGGATCTGGGATTAGTTAGGGATGAGGTGGGCTGGTGATTATCCAACATCCTGTCCTCACTTGTCAGTGCTCTTGTCACTGACTGCCATCAAATCCTCACAGCTATGCTTCAAAATCTAGCAGAAAGCCTTCTTTCCTGGAAAGTAGAGACAGTAATTCCAACAAAAGAAGAATAACCTCTTTAAATTTAGATAAGGCAATGATTAAGCAGGTGTCCCAAAACTTCTGTCCATATGCTGTGGTTTTAGAAGCCTCTTTCTCTCTAATGACAGTAGTGTAGCTCACATCTCTATAAGCCACAGTGGGAATTTGATGTGTGTTTATTGTAGAGGTGTTACTGTCACTGCATTGTCACGGCGGCTTTTCCAGCCTGAGCCTCTTTACTGATAAGCCCCACGTCCTTCACGAGGTAGCGAACGCAGATTAACCGCAGAGAGGAATTCGCCAAAGACCCTCGCCGTGTTTGTGGGTCAAACAAGAGCGAGGTTTTCGCCACAAAGCGTCTTTGTGGCGGAGCGACAACAGCTCACTGTGTGCAGGATGACAATGGCGCCACGAGTTCAACTGTCACTGAACTTTTTCCACATCTGAGCCGAGCAAGAGAAAGCCCACAGCTACCTCTCAGAACGGCCTCATTAAAATCCCCGCTCGGCTGCTAGCGCCCATACGCCACGCACCGCCTGCATTTGATCAAATGCCTTCAGTGTGAGCGCGCCTGCTGGAGGACTGAACTCATCTCACACTCGCGGATGAAGGCACCTGATCCCTGGAGGGGGAAAAGAGGAGGCTCGTCTTTCCCATGCTCTACTCTTAACTTTCCCACTCTCTCTCACTCACTCACACACACACACACACACACACACATTCTCACACTCTCTAACACACAGTCTCTCACATGTACATGTTAATACAGTTAAGGCCAATGTGTGCAGATTACGTGCATGCTTGTGTGATTATCTAATGTGTGAATAGTGAATGGGATGGAGGCTTTTTGTATGTGTGTGTGTTTGTGTGCGTGTGTGAGAGAGAGAGAGAGAGAGAGAGAGAGAGACAGAGAGAGAGAGAAAAAATATATAGTGAGAGAACACAGTAAAAAAGAGGGAAATATAAAGGATAAATAGACAGATTGAAAGGAATAAAAAAGAGGGATACGAATAAAAATAAAAGACAGACATAAAGAGAAAAGAGGAGAGACAGACAGGCAGGGTGATTAAAAATATTATGAGAGACAAAAAGGTAAAGAAAAAGACGGAGACAGAAAAGGAAAGAAAGATAAAAAGGAGAAAGAAAGAGATAAAAGACACAGAGATAGGCAGCCAAATAGAAAGAGAAAAAAGCCAGAGAGTGAAAGAAAAAAAAACAGAAAGACAGAAAGAGAAAGAGAAACAGACAGATAGAAAGAAGAAGTCTGAAAGATTAAGATAGTGTTTTAAAGACGGAGAAGAAAAGAGGGACAAATCGAAACAAAGAAATACTTGCAGACAAAGGAAAAAAATTTAGGGTAAGTGAGACAGAGACAGTAAGAATCAGAAAGAGAGAAAGAAATCAGAAACAGAAAAAAGACACTAAGAGAGGCAAACAGAGTGAGACAGACAGTCAAAGAGGGAAAAGACAAAGAAAAAGTAACAGAAAGATAGACACGAAAGGCACACGACACACCCAAAATATTCAAAATGATTAAAAATTTGTAAATACCTAATAAATACCAATGCAGTATCATAATCCTGTTCTATAAACCTTTAAGAATGTCAGTCTAAATGAATGGTGGTCAAGTATAGTGACAGTATTGCATCACAGGACATCTACTGATCCCCCCACAGTCTCTCCAGTGGCCGCTGCTCCAAATTGACCGTTACTCCTCTCCTTCACTTATTCATCAGTTTGTTTGTTTGTTTGTTTGCTGATTTATTTCGCTCCCCATGGTGTAAATTTCATCAGACCTGTGATCAATCTTGCACGAGCAGTTCTGTTGTCGTTCTGCTGTCAAACAGCCGCAAATCACACCACCCAGTCATGAAATTTGGCACCGAATATTTCATGTCTTGTTTGCTATTCACCAAATCCATTTGATCTGGCTGACCGTCCAGACGAGCGGAAGAAAGGGAACGGCTGTATTGTGCGTTACATCAAATGCAGTCTGTGCAGAACTGGATCAGCATTAATCAGCAGCGTCCATCTAATATTGATTAAAGGCCTGCGACTGAGAGCGATGATGAAAATCCAGACAGGTGTGATGCGAGGACCAATAAAGAGGTGTAATCTGTCACACAAAGACATGAGCTGCTTTTAAGAGTGTGCTTGTGCAGATACAGTACTGTATATGGACGAAGGTACAGTGAGGAAAATAAGTATTTGAACACCCTGCGGCTTTGCAGGTTCTCCCACTTAGAAATCATGGAGAGTTCTGAAATTATGTCCACTGTGAGAGACATAATCTAAAAAACATTTGGAAATCACAATGTATGATTTTTTTTATAATTTATTTCTGTGTTACTGCTGTTACTGTTGCTGCTATTTGATCACCTGCCAATCAGCAAAAATTCTGGCCCTCAAAGACCTGTTAGTCCGCCTCTAAAAAGTCCACTCCACTTATTATTCTAAATTAGAAGCACCTGTTCGAGGTCGTTAGCTGCATAAGGACACCTGTCTTGTACCTAACAACACGGACCAGAACACATTAAAGAAAATACATCGGAACACTTTACAATAAAGTTACATTAATTAACAGTGCTTAAAACAAAATGTCTCAACTAATTGTTAATTGACAGTACAAATATTATTTATTATATTTTATTATTATAATATTTACAGCATTCTTAAACATTCTCTACTGTTTGTGGACACCCCATTCAAGGAATGCATTCATCTACTTTGTCACACCAAATGCTGACACAGATATGCAAATGCACTCTCTACAAAAAAATATTGGCAACAAAATAAGACTCTCTCAGTCAAATACACATAAGCCTAATACACTATAATGCTGTTGTTGTTCAATGCAATCAAATCCTAACAACAATGTTTTGAAATCAGGTAACAATTCCTCCCTGGAAAGTAGACACTCAGAATATTTCTTAGAATAAACTCTTTGTATATAATTAAGTTTTGTCCAAATAAACTGACATGACAAATATCATGGAACAGGGATTAGTATTGTGTCCCATGACTTTTGCCATATCCAATGGAAACTAAAGAATGCTGCACTGGCCTCTAGGGTATATGTGTGGGGTCTCCTTTACTTAATGTGAATGAGATTTCTGAGTAACAGAGTTGCTTTTCTGTTCACATGGACAGTTTTAGCCAGATGCCTCCGGTCATGATCATCGTTTAACATACTGTTATCCCATGACTTTGGCATGTTAGTCTATGTATAGACAATCCATATTGTGTGTTCTTTATATCATTGCGTAACGTCTGCAGTAATACACAACAGGCCTGTCACAATAAATACATCTACAATTATCGACGTATTGCACAATAAATGGACATGGCCTTAATAATATTTGATAATCATAATGTCATCTATTGTGTTTTTTTGTTTGCATAAAACAGTGAACATGTTTTAGCCAGTCATGCAGTGACCATTGCTTCAATAACTGTGACTCCATACACACAGTGTAGTCTATGTACTATAATTCATATACAGCTTTGGGAAAAAATAAGAGACCACTTAAAAATGATAAGTTTCTTTGTTTTTTTCAAACTGAAAACCTCTGGAATATAATTAAGAAGAAGCTAGATAATCACAAGCCACCAAACCAAGCTGCACCAGGAGTGACATAAAGTTATCCAAAAGCAGTGTGTAAGACTGGTGGAGGAAAACATGCAAAGATGCATGAAAACTGTGATTTTAAAACCAGGGTTATTCCACCAAATATTGATTTCTGAACTCTTAAAACTTTATGAATATAAACTTTTTATTTGCATTATTTGAGGTCTAAAAGCTCTGCATCTTTTTGCTATTTCAGCTCATTTTCTGCAAATATATGTTCTAAATGACAATACTTTTATTTTGAATTTTAGTTTGTAGAAAAAAACAACAATGTCCATTTTACTTAAACATAAACCTATAAAATGCTCTTTTTTTCTCCAGAGCTGAATTTCCAAAACTATGAGTAAATTTTGTTATCTTTAAAAGAGTAAAATTTCTTTATTATGCTGTTATATTATATTATTGTTATGTCATTACCATTTAATGGTCTTAAAATTACAATAATGTTGTTTAACGCAATAATTTCTTTGACAATATATTGTCCCCAAATAAGTGGTATTGTGACAGACCTTATACACAGTAAACTGTAAGATTCATAGGGAAAGTTTCTTAAACAGGATTAAGCCTAGACTTGGACTTCCTAGTATTTTTTTTAAGGGAGATTTTCCACTGAAAGGAAAATTTTGTCAAAGTCTTTAGTATGTTCCTCTTAGCTTAGGCTTAACTGTAGGTATATTTTCCTATAGCAATCCACACAAGCATACTAGAATGCAGAAACAGCAGGATTGCTTTGTGTGTGTATGAGTGTGTGTGTTTGCCATGCCTCCTGTCCACCCCACTGAAAGATGGATGAATCTCCAGGTGGAGAAATACCGTGGCTCCATGTCTTGTTTATTAATACGCTGTGATTAGATCCATTTTCGGACGCTGAGTGAACTAATCACTGTGTAATGTGTGTGTCGCAGTCGTTTCGCCCAACTGTCCATTCACATTCCTCCAGCGCCTCACTCACGTCGTAACGTTTTTAATAGACTCGTGAAAAATAATGTTGTGTCAGGGGCTAAAGATTTGATTTTTGTTTTCCTAGCGTTAGCATATTTCATGTACAGTTGATTGAGTGGCCAGTGTCCATTAGCGCATGACCGTGTGCGGTGTGTGTGTGTCTGTGTGTGAGCATGCAGATGAGACTTGATGAGCATGAGACTCTGAGACTGAAACCCTGTCAAATGATGCATTTCTTTTTATACATCATGCGTTTTATGGCGTCTTCTGTATTCTGATCACATCAGTCGGTTTTATTCCATTGACACAATAAAATTTACTGTTTGTTACCTCAGGGGACAGTTTGTGAATGCCCTTGTCTATATAAGTTATGAGGTCTTATCTTGTTAGTGAGGCTGAACACTGGCCAGCATGCTCATAGCAAGGCAACTTGAATTTTTAAAAGGCAAGTGAGGTCTAATAGTAGATGCCAGATGGTTGGGAGATTAAAATTCTTTGACTTACAGTGTAACATGTACCTAGATTACGTAGTAGAAAGCAAAATTACCACCCACAGTAGACAGAGGAGTGGGTAGTAATGATCATGACAGGCTCTGTCTGGATGGAACTGTCCTTGACAACAAATTCCACCAACATTACTTTTTATTGGAAAGACTCTAATTATCTGGCAATTGAATAGCATAAAACAACCAGTCATTGTCGTGGTAAAGACATGTGAATGTAAGATAATTGTTCATTTAAACTAAAAATATTAATGGAATGTCTTCTGAACTGATTTCCCACATATATATATATATATATATATATATATATATATATATATATATATATATATATATATATATATATATATATATATATATATATATACAAATATATGCAAATATATGCAAGTTTTTTTTTTTTATCAAGGCTGCTAATTTGTTTGTGCATGGCTTTCTGCTATGTTACAAGGCAACACCTTAACTTACAAATTTCTACAGGAATCCTTGCTGTGCAATCACATTTTGTACGTCAGTAGAAAATACACTATAAAAAGTTTTAAAAACCTGGTATATTAGAATTGTAGAATTGTTTTATTGCCACATAACAGCATTGCTGCATTGTTTTCCAGGGATTTCCCAGCTGGCCACCAATATCAATAGGTTTTGCTACTGGTTGAATTTACAAGGTAGTGACTGTAGGTAGTGACATATGCCTGTACTAGGTCTAATAATCTCATTAGGAAATTTGTTTTCAGTTCAGTAATGGTATTTCTCAGTGAATGTAACTCTTATGCGGAGTATTCTCGGAATTTGCAGTCTGGACATGCATTAAAACAGACCATGGTATCAGAATTAAGCAAGCAATGTGTAAGTCTTCTTCTTCCAGCTGATATATGTTCATATTGACACTTGATGTGTTTAAATGAAGTTTAGTTTTTACATGTTTAGGATGTATATTGGCCAGTTTTCCCATTATGTGATTTCCCAAATTGTAAATGTAAATTTGTAAATGCATTTATCAGATTACTGACAAATTCCAATTTTTGGGGGGGGGGTTTGATGTTAAGTAACCAAAACACAGTATCTTCTAAACATTACAAACACTATATGGACAAAATATTGGCAACTACTCAGGCAGAGTATTTAAAAAAAAAGTATTATCCTGCATTTATTGAAGCAACTACTTTTACTGTCCAAAAATAGATTTTGGAGCATTGCTGTAAGGATTTGATCCCGTTCGTTGGGAATCAGCACAGTTACACATCATACTGCAGCCAGCCAGCTGAAGCACTAGACCTGTGACAGTTTCACTTTGTACTGTCTATGATTTTCTATTGTAATTGAGAAGAATGGATGTGAGAGTAAAGTGCTTATACTCTTTATAAGAACACATGCTTCAAATTTGTAGCATCATAATGGTTCATATCTCTGATATTGAAGATACCTGAACAATCATCTCAGTGTAGTTCTGGGAAAAAGGGAATATTAGTGGTATTGTTACAGCCTCTCTCAGCTGGATATCAGCACTGTGTGGAAGGTGTACACAAATACCCAGCTACCAGATCAGATTTTCAATAATGCCCTGAGGAAATACAGACTCTGCACACACACACACACACACACACACACACAGAAACACACATACACTTAGAATGTCATGGCTGAAAAATAATTGGTCTCAGCTACTCACAATTGTTTTCTGTAAATCACTGGCCACATCAACAAGAGACCTGATACCCAATTGTGGTGAAAGTCTAGTCAGTAATCGCATTGCATTTAATAGCATTACAGTGATCAATTTCAGCCCAACATATGTCCACGGTTTGGCAGATGCTTTTACCATTTATCTGCATGAAAGATGTGCAGAAAAGGGATATCACAGCAGACGCCGCTTGTCGATTTTCCTCTGTGCGGTACAGAGAACGCATCAAAGCTGCCTGTACACGGAGACAGGGTCGGCAAGATAGACAGATAGATAGATGTGTGTGTGTGTGTGTGTGTGTGTGTGTGTGTCTCAGTATGGTGTGTGACAAAAATGTGCTATGTAGATAAACAAGAACAAAAAAATCAGTTGTTATGTTCAGTATGTTCTATTTTTAATAGTCCCATATTTGTATGATGTGAGTACATTTATATGGGTGCTGCAGCCCAGCAAGGAGAACACCTTTTTTGCGTAAAGGGAGGTAATACAAAATGAATTATTATTGCCAAAAAGAAGCAAAATATTAGGTAAGTTTAATAAAAAATAATGGTAATTGCTTTTCTAAAGATTACAAATACATCATGGAGATCTGTAATGTCATACTTCAGGCTAGTCTTGCTACTAATCAATGTCAGTGTCTCCTGTAATGCTGATTTTATGTTACTTATGTTTATGATGTATATTTTCATAAAATGTTATAGATTGTGATGAAAGTGAATATATTTAAATTGTTAAATAGTCGTTTTTTATATAAATAGGGACGACACGCTGTAAGAAAGTAACCTGGGCATAGGCTTCTGCCTTCTGCCCATTCCGAGGCTTTTTTCCAGCTACAAACTCCTGTCCATTCACAGGCTTCTGTCCATTCACAGGCTTCTGCCCAGGCACAGGTTTCAAGCGCAGGCTTCTGTCTATACACAGGCTTCTGGCCATTTAAAAGGCTTCTGTTCCACCACAACCTTTGCCCATTCACAGGCTTCTGCCCATTCAGCCACTCACTTCTGCCCATTCACAGGCTTCTGCACAGTCAGCCACTCACTTCTGCCCATTAGTAGGCTTTTGTCCAGCCACAGGCTTCTGCCCATTCACAGACATTTGCCCATTCACAAACTTCTGTTTGGCCACAGGTTATATTCATAAGCTTCTGCCCATTTACAGGTGTTTGCCTATTCACAGACTTCTGCCCGTTCACAGGCTTTGACCCAGCCACAGGCTTTGTCCCAGCCACAGGCTTTGACCCAGCCACAGGCTTCCCCCCAGGAACATGCTTCTGTTCAGGCACAGGCTTATGCCCAGGCACAGGCTTATGCCCAGGCACAGCTTTTATTCACAGGCTTCTGCCCATTATCAGGCTTCTGCCCAGGCACATATTATATTTAAAGGCTTCTGGCCATTCACAGGCTTCTGACCAGGCACATGCTACAAACATACAGTGACATGGTGTGCACACATACCTGGAGTGGTGGCCAGTCATCACTGCAGCACCCAGGAAGCAGTGAGGATTTAAGGGTCTTTCTTAGTGGCAGCTTGCTAACTCAGAGTGCTGCTTGTTTATTCTACAACAGTGAGGTTATGTATAGACAACCGGTATATTTTAGGGCTGTCAACATTACCACATTAATGAACAGGATTGATCTTGAATTTTTAACACATTAATGTTTTTTAAATGTTAATTAATCACTTGATTAAGTTTACATTGCCTGGTAATGCATTAGCAGTTTATTTAACAATATGTAACACAGCATCGCTTATGTGACGCCAGGTAGAGAGGAGTGACGCGAGCCGGGTTAAAAATGCAGACAGGTTTATTAGCAGGAAGGCTAACAGGTTCTACTAACAGAATAACCAAGTAAACAATGAGGCGTAGTCAAAGATACAGTCCGAGTTCGAAACCGAGAAACAGTCCAACCATACAACAAATCCAATAAGGGCAAAACAAAAGACATAAACCGATAATCCGAGAACAGGGTCGTAACGAGAAGGCAAAAACAGTAATCAGGAAAACACTTAGTACGCAACATAAGTCGGCAATACCTTGCGGTGTTTGTTTACAAACGGATGCCTTATATACAGAAGCTAGACAAGAATGAACCGGAAGTACTTCAGAATACAGGTGAATCAAAGCGTCGGAGCGTAACGCGATTGGGTGAAGGTGAAAGGTTATTATTACTATCATAACCCGGTGCATTCTGGGAAATGGAGTCTGGTAGTGTGGAAGGAGAACAAGGCTGCGTGACAGCTTACTGTTGAATTTAGAAGATAGATTACTTTTTATTTATGCTAAAATGTAGGCTCTCACTTTCTCTCTCACACATGAGGAGAGGAAAAAGTGAGATTAATAACCATTTTATAGATACCATAGACACCACTAATATATATACAACAAATCTTTGCCTATCTATATATGTATATATATATATATATATATATATATATACATATATATATATATATATATATATATGTATATATATATATATATACACACAAACCTGTGTGTACAGAGTCAGAGAAAGAGAGAGAGAAAGAGAGAGAGAGAGAGAGAGAGAGAGAGAGAGAGAGAGAGAGGCAGACAGGAGATCAAATCTTCCTATCATTTTCTCAGAGAGACACAAGCGCAGACTGTAATAGCCTCGGAAATAAACTGGCAGACGTCCCGGTTACCATAGCACAGATCAATTTGTCCAATCTGTAATATTTTTCCCTCGTGTTTGTTTCTATTTCGGATGTGGCTGCTGCATGCTTCAGCTCCTCAGCTCGGAGTGTGAAGTGTAAAATAGTTAGACGTACTCAGGCATGGAAGCAGCGGCGTCAGGCCTGGGTGCGCTGCTGAGTAATTTTTCACCTGAACTGAACATGAGAGAATAAATGGAGCAGCAGCCAATAAACGAAGGTCGGCCTTTTCCTTCACTTCACTTCACTAGCCTTCAGTTCCTGCCCAGCCTCGATTCTGACTATGTGAATGCCATAACAATTAAGAAGAGCAGGAATATCAGAGGGGTTATGTGTAATTTCTGTATTTACAAAATACAGACTAATGCAGCTATGAATAGGAGCTGTGGACATGGATACCTAGTAAAATGTCAGTTCAGGTAAACACAAAATCCCACTTTAGAAACACAAAATAGGGGATGCCTGAGATTTTTCAGAAAGCTGAAGAACAGCTCAGAACGTTTCCCAGCACTATAGATTCACAATGGAAACACTTGTGGGAATGTACACAAAGCTGTAGAACATCTCAGACTGGTTGTAAGCATTAAATATTCATAATTAAATGCTTTGTGGAAATTTGCAGAAGGTTGAAGAACATATCAGAACAGTTACAGGCACTATGGATTTAAAATACAAACTCTTGCAGAAATTTACACAGAGCTGAAAAATATTTTAGACTCCTTAGTTCTTTAGTTTATAAAAGAAAAACTGAAGAACATCTCAAATTGTTTAAAAGTGTAATGGATTCATAATATAAACTCAATGTTGAAATGCACGGAAACCTAAAGAACGTAATGAAATTGTTACCAGCTCTACATCTCAGGATGGTCACTAACACTATAGATTCTTAATGAAAATACTTGTAGTAGAAATTTTAAGAAAGCTAGAGAACGTCTCAAAATGCTTACCAGCACTGTAATTTGACTTGTGGTAATTTACAGAATGACTTCATGTTTTATTTTAATATATACTGAGGGATTTTCTACTGCTCAAAAACAACATGCTTTTTTATCTTCAAATATGCAGCTTGTGAAGAGCAGAAATGACTAAAACACTCCATATGAATTGTAGATTCACAGCGTATGCCGACCACACAAATACAAACACGGCTCTGAAAATAAGCAGTTGGACACACACACCCAGTTAAGTGTTTCAGAAGATTCCCTGTAGAAACAATTGTGGAAGTTTAGGAATGTATGTTACATTTTAATCAATAAAGAGACAGCTGTGTTCGTACAAAACAGAACAGCTTCTTTTATCTTGTAATATGTTTCTTCTGGAATGCAGAAAAAACTCTGTTAACTCTGGAGCATTTCTTAACCAAAAGATTCAGACACATCTTCCAGCTCAGACTGCCCAGGATTCCTTACAACACTTATAAAAACAGCTCAGGTCCTTTACTACAAATGACTAAAGTAAATATTAACAGTGCTGTCAAAAGTGAAGCCACCACAGGTCTAATGCCTCTGCTGGCTGTTGCAGTATGGTGGGTATCTCTGTCCATTTTAATGAAAATGCAGCACATTGCATTTTGTGTTTCTCCTCTAAACTGTTTTTGCATATCCAGTGTCTAATTCCAACAGATAGTTTTCCCTCTGCTAATATTGACACATTTTTGTCCCTTGGAAATAATTTTTTAAAACATTATTCTGCTATATTGTGAGAGGGCAAAGTTACAGAACCTGATTGACAGAACCTGGAGCAGACCTTTATGTTGATTACATAAAATAGCTTAGTTGTAGTTGAGGTACCAGGCCAATTAATCATCCTAGTGTTAATCATGTGGTGTTATTGTGCTGTTGGGAACATTAACAGACACTTTGTACAAAGTTATTTGAAGTACTTTTGGTAAGCCTGGTGATAGCAAAAATTGACCAACGGGATCCTCTGATATTAGTTGTTTGGCAGCAGACGAATAAGTTATCTGCATTTTTTTATCTAGAGTCTCCAAATATCGTTAAAGACATTTGTTCTTTTTTTAATCATCACTGGTGTGTACTGAATCTCTCAAAGTCGCTTTAGGGATAAACTGGACCGTAGTTGCTTCGGTTCACCTCAGACCAGCATATAGTAAACAGGAGAGAACTCTGCAACTTTTATTGTTGCAACACTACATCACATACTGGACAACCTGGGTTTCCATTTGATAAATCTGCTTTGCTCCTGGTCCTTTAGGCTGTACTGTGAACTCAATGAAGGCGGTCTGAGACACTAGAAGAATAGAATGGGTCTACCAAGTAAGGAGTGAAGTCTGGCTCCTCATCTGGTCTCAACTGTGCTGATTGATGATTGGTTGCAAATTGGTGGAATTTTTTGCTTTATTTGTTCAGAACCAAAGAAAAAGGAGCTAAATCGCCCATGTTTTATACACTGTTAATAAAATAAAATTCTTAGGGAACTTTCTGAGGTTCTTTAAGGGTGCTTTCACACCTGCCTCGTTTTGTCTGGACTTTCGGACATTTCAGTTTGGTCCGAAACCAAAGTAGCAGGTGTGAAAGGGGCCGCGAACCATGGCCAGAGGTGGTCTCGATCCGCATCTTCTGAACCATGGATGGTTCAAATTTCGGACCAATTACAGGAAGCTGAGCAGGCGTTAGTCAGCAACAGCAGCAGAAAAAGCAAAATAACAAGAAAAGCAGGAAAAATGAGCCGTGGATACAGTTGCTACAGGACGAGCACGTTTGTTTGACAATTTTTAACTAACCTAGAGTACTCAGCCTGAAGTTGCTGCTGCTGGTATAAAAACCACAATAGCAGCAGCACTACTATGGAGACGAAATGAATCTGTTCATTCATTTTATCCTTGTCCTGGAAAGACTTCCCACCGAATGAACCACCCGCTGAATTGTCATCACCCAACATCAGACGCATGTCCTTCTAAAACCAATCAGCATCAAGTTAAGAAAAACGCATCGATACGTAAGTGATGATGAAAGGATGTAGGAGTATCACACAAAGGTCTTTGGTGCGCTCCCTAAACTGCAGTGTGAAAACAAAAATAGGCGGACCAAATATACAATGTAGCAAACACATAAACCTTGGTTCGGACCACAGTTCGGACTTTCAGGTGTGAAAGCACACTAAATTGAAACAGTGGAGGAGCTTGGAAGGTGCTTTAAGGAACCTTTAAAAAAAAGGTTTAAAAAAATTGTTCTTTAAAGCACTTTTCACAGGTTCAGCAAAACAACCTTCAGATTTTCCTCAAGGATCTTGGAATTGTAGCAGTCATACAGTCATTGTTCACTGCCATTTCTAAATTTGTTGCCTCCACTTTCCTAATTGTATATAATAACGAGTCCCCTCCATACAGGAGTACACAAACACAGGCAGACTTAATCCTCTGTGGCAAATAATTCACAGAGAAAGCCTTAGAGATGAAGTCTTCCAAAAAAAAACACAAAAAGAACAAACAACTTGTGCTCGTGGTTTGTTTTGCTTATTTTTTCCTCATACTCAAGGCAGGCTGGTAGATGATGCTAATAGCTACGAGGAGCTTTGTTAATAAACAAAAGACGTGCCCTCATTTATTTGTGGCGCACACAAACATACACTTGCACATATCCACCCTCACGCTTCGACACACTCCGGCTGTCAATGAAGCTGAGATGTTTTGACTGCAGGACCAATCTAGACGTAGGTTCACTCCGAGCACAGGCCTTTTATGTAGCTGTCACATGGGAGTCCCACCACGCTGTTAATGGGATTACAACACCCCAAGCATGAAAACATGGTCGGCTATGTTGCGGAGCCGCCGCTCCATCGCATATACGCGCTCCCTGCCGCTACACCCACAATAGACGCTGCTAGGTGTCCAAGCTAATGGAAAGGATTGGTCTTAAGCAGGCTTCTGTCCAGAAGCTGCAGCGGTTTGAAGTGGCCTTGACCCTGTCTAATCATGTAAACAGCATGTCACACACAACACATTCCTGGAAGTCAAGTGGCTCTCGGAAGACTCGCACGAGGATTTCACGGCCGGAGCCGCAAATGGAAAGCAATTGGACGTCACGGCTCACACTGTGACTTTTGCAAAGCAGACCTTTCAAAAAAATTAATTATCTAGTGACACGCTCAGGCATGTGAACACCAACACACACACACACACATACAGGCCTAATGGACATTCATCAGGGCTTGAGGAGAGGAAGGAAATCCTAAGAGAAACAACTAAGACACTGGAGTATTTGTCTGAACTCTTGGAGTCAACTACTGGAGGTTCATGCTCAGTAAAACTGGGGTTTAGTTAAAATTTTGTGCCTGGATTTGTTATCTTGTGACCCTGTTATTATCATTATGTCTTCATTGCAGTCTCACAGGCACAATCATTACCTGTGTTTTCACCCCAAGGATTGTAGTAAGCATTTTAACTGTTCATAAAGTTATAAAAACTATTAGTAATATTTACTCAGGAGGAACAACACATTTGAACATAAATAGAGTTTAGTGGGACAGGTTTTCCTCATGCTCTTATTACATCACAAACAAACAAATCCAAAATTCATAATGGGGAGATGTAAGTGGACACCTGGACCGACGAGTGTTTTTAAAAGAATGCTGCCACATCCTCACACTTCCAGAGATTTAAAACAGCTCTTCATTGCAGTCAAAAATGGTACAGATAGAAAAATAAAGCAATTAATAAAAAGAAATATATATATATATATATTTACATTTTTATCATTTTAGTGAAGGGTTTGCATGAAATTTAGATTTTATGAAAAATGTTCTATTGCTAATCAAACAGCTGACAAGAAAACATGCAAAGCACAATTTTTTATTTCGTCATTTATTAGACACAAGTTGGTGGACAGGCAAAACATTGGTTTGAACCACATTTGGTCAGGCTTCAGTCTAGTGTTAATAAACATTTAGGTCTATTCCACAAGTGTAAAACAATATGGAAAGGGACTATAAGAGAGGGCAAACAACTAATGTTCAAGTTCTGCTGTATGGTAGTGCCTTATGGTGGTATGGAAGTCCAGACCCCTGTAAAAACTTGTGAAAAATGTTGTGAACACATGAACATGAACTTTAACATGTTACTCCTCCCAGAATTCAGTTATTTTAAAAGCCAAAAAACAGGTTGGGGCCTTTCAGGACTACAGTTAGATTGGGACCATATTATACTGGAATATAATTGGGTTCAGAATTGTATTAATAACAGCTCTTTTTTTAGCTACATTCAAGTTTGAACAAAACTAGTCATATCAGATTGAATAATAATTCTCTTCAAACTAAAGTTTTGAGCAGTATTTGGGTTTGGACACAATTTGGTCAGGTTACAGCTGGACTAGTGCATAATATTGTTTGGTTTTCAATCAGGTTAAGACTAAAATTAGACACAACAAACCCTTAAGCACATCCCAAGATCCTCAACCCCGACCATGCACACCCAAACATACACGTACACATACACACATACACACTCACAATGGAAACATCTTAACACATGCACACCCCAGCTATGATGTCCGCATATGTAGTGTGCTTTTCTTCCATTGTTCCAACTCCAAACACACCTGCATTCCCTTCCTTCCTCCCGAACGGTTCCCACAGGCTGGTGGTGGGCCTGGGCCTGGGCCTGATCCGCACGGATGTAATTACTTTACCATGTTCCCAGGATGGGCAGAAAGGAAGAGGCGGATAGAGGAGCCACGGTGAAAGACTAAAGCCCCCAGTGCTTCTGAAAGCAGTGTGGTGTGTTGAGGTCCTAGGATTACCCCTGAGAATGATGTAATGGGGCACCCAGCCTCTACAATCCAACTTGCCTCCCAAAGAAATCACACATTAGAAGTTTTGAAACTGCTCAAGCAAAATAATCGCCCACAATGCCGAATGAGGGAGTGGTTTTGGGCCTTTAAACGTGTGATTGCAGTTTCCCAGGAACTAAATGTATCGTGTGTCCTCACGCCCACCCGACTTCTAGAGTCAAATAAACATATAAACTGTCCTCTAAAAAGCTATTGAGCCAGCCTGAGCTCCAGTAACATTCACTCACTTACCCTGTGATGGGTTTCAGCTAATGGGGAAGCGGTCTGGCACAAACTCCCTATTTGTGTTCTGGGAAGCCATAAAGCTTCTCACAAATGCGTGCCTGTGTTTTAAGGCCTCTAGCTTGATGCTGGAGTGGCGAGTGTGCAGAAGTGTTCTTGCATCAGGCTGACACGGTGAAGTATGTCAAATAGCCCCAGTGTCTCCATTCACCTCAAGTGGGCTTATAAAATCTACTGCACTTGGCACCAAACGCCCACTAATCTTAGTGCATTTGAAGACTCAGGTCTGTTGAAATTGAACAAGCTTGATGTATTGCCGAAAAGACCTCCAGAGACACCACCGATCCACTTGCAAAGAAAGAAATATGTTAATTTATCCATTTCTGGATGCTGCATTCAATATACTTCAGCACAAAGCCACAACAGCAGCCCATTAATGGTACAGTGTATAGTGTACTGTACACTGTGAGAAGAATGACACTTGCAGATATATACATACATTCTCTACATTGCAGAGAAAGGTGCTGCTTTATGTAGTGGTACAAATGGAAAAATAAAGTGAAGGAAAGAAAGAAAATAAATAAAATGACATAATGACATTCATAAGAATTAGAGATAAACATGTCAGCCACACGCTTTGCTACAAAAGTCAGTTCGATGTACAGTAAATACACTACAGGGCAACAAAAAAAAGGTAATTTATTTGTTACATGTTTTTATTTTGTCACTTGCAATTTGTAGTGAACACCAATAGAAGCATAGCTACAAAGGTTTATTCGGCCTCCAGTTGATTCACTGGCATAACATAGACCCAGACAGAATTGTACCAGGCTATTTTTGATCTACAGTTAGTTCTTGCATCACACTGACACTGTGAAGTATGTCAGAAAGCCCCAGTGTCTCCATTCACCTCAAGTGGTCTTATAAAATCTACTGCACTTGCCCCACTAAAACCGAACGCCCACCAATCGTAGTGCTTTTGAAGACTAGGGTCTGCTGTGGAAATTGAACAAGCTTGATGTATCGCCGCAAAGTCCTCCAGAGACAAGTCGATTCACTCGCAAAGAAAGAAATATGTTAATTCAGCCATTTTCTCGATTCTGCATACAATAGACTTTAGCACAAAGCACCAACAACAGCCCATTAATGGTACAGTGAGTGTTGTGATACTGTACACTGTGAGAAGAACAGCACCGGATCAAAGTCGCACTCAAAGCAATGCATCACATTTTCCAATGTCGGTAAAATGAAAGTCTTGTTGAATGGACAATAAAGCAGCACAAATCAAAACAATAAAATTACGGGGCTAATTGCATTGCGTCTGAGTTTTTGACCGAGATTCTTAGAGGAGAATGGATGAGACTCTCGGTTCATTAATCAATCCTGAAGCCATCAGTGGAAAGCTCTCAAAGAGTGAAGAGCATTAGGCAAAGCAAGAGCACTCAAAGTGCAGGGACAAAAGCGTTCACATCAATGAAGCCTGCCATCATTAAAGCCACCCGCATCACTCTTTCAGCATGGCTGGAAAGGGGGAGGAAGAGGAAAAAAAAATCAAATAAATAAATAAATACATGTAAAGCCTTTTTTTCCTCTAGTCATTATCGGCTGCGTTTATTTTCCACGGCAGAAAAGAAAGAGGAACTTTCGCTTTCTCTCTCAACTTTCCCTCAGTTCCTTCCAATACTTTGCTTTTCACACCTAACTAAAGTCATATTCACACTCTCTGTGGGTGTCAGGAATGCCTGCCAGTCTGACTAATTTGACTTATTTTTGGGCCGAGAGCGGATAGTCCTTGAGCTCGAGCATTTGGCCCTTTGCCACCGCCTGATTTTTTTTTTATTCACTGTTTTTCCTACAGCAGCTATTCTTCCACCGTCACGCAGAGGTATTGGCCCGTTGTTACAGCTCAATCTACACAAGGCAGTCAGCTAACAGTATTATCTTACTGTAAGGCTGTAATGCTGTCACACTGTATTGTGTTGTGCAGAATGTATTGGCAGAACAGGGTGCCATCTGAAACCGCTTGTGCTGGAGCTGCTTAATGCAGTCTGTATGATGTGCAATCAGATGCACAATCAATCAGACAAAGTCTTGTCATAACAATGTTATACATGTGCATACAATGTTTAGTGTGTCTGTTTAGAGGCCTGCTTGCTTGTACACTTACTTGCACTTTTGTCATATCATACAGAATGCTAACACAGAACGCTGAACTGACCTTTTTTTTTTTTTTTTTTTTTTTTTACTTATTAAGAGTTTTAACATTGCCTAAAATTATTGAGCATCCATAACAAAACTATATACATCCAGGGAATACATTTGCATATCAAAAAGTCCAGAGCAGCAATCAAAAAAGAAAAATGAATATAAATAATACATTTATACATGAAAAAAAAAATATTCAGTCCTTAAACCAATCAGAGTTACATCATTAGCTTAAATTACCACTCAAGTGTTTCCTTCTATGTATATTTCTAACAAGTCATCTGGTCTTATTTCTAATATATACGTTGTCCATTTATTCCAATGTTTTTTAAACAAATCCATTTTTATATTTACTGAGAATGTTATCTTTTCCATTAGATAAATCTCCTTAGTTACGTTTATCCAGTCATCTAAGGTTGGTCCTTCCTGTTGCATCCATTTTCTGGTCAGAGCTTTTTTACTGGCTGCTAAAAGAACAGCCAGCAAGTATTTATCTATTTGTTCTATGTCAGGGTGAATATAGCCTAAATACAACATCTTACAATCTAAAGGGAACTCCATTCTAAATATATGTTGAAGAGCCTCCAATATATCATCCCAAAATCTTTTTATCTTTGGACACCCCCAAAATAGATGATAGTGGTTTGCTTCTTGGCATCCACATTTCCTCCAACATATAGGTGTAGTGGAATCTATATGGGCAGTCTGCTTTGGTGTAATAAAAAATCTAATTACATTTTTCCAGCAAAATTCCCTCCATTTTAGTGATTTGGTGCTTTTCCATTGAAATTTCCATATGTTTGACCATTCTTCGTCTGTAATTATCATTGCTCCCTCCTTTTCCCATTTTTGTTTGACATATGATGTCGAGTGCGTAGCTATACTCCTGAAAGATTTATAAATCTTAGATATAATTTTATAACATGCTTCATCTTTAGATGAGTATGCTTGGGTCATCAAATCTATAAATTCAATTTGCTTGTCCCCATATTTTGTCTTTACTTTTTGATTAAAGTAACTTCTGATTTGAAGATATCTATAAAAGTCTTGGTTCTCTAATAAGAAACGTTCTTTTAGTGTTTGAAAAGTCATAATTTCTCCTCCCTCTACTATGGAACACAAAGCTGTTATTCCCTTTATTACCCATATTTTGAATCTGCTATCCAATCTATTTGATGGGAATTCTGAATCATATGCTATCCATGTCAAAATTTTAATATGGTCTGTCAATTTATATTTTCTAACAACAATGTTCCACATCTTCAGTGTATGTTTTGCCCATGGGTTGTTAATTTCTTCTATATGTCTTTTTAAATCTCTATCTGCCAATATAGCTTGTATAGGGATATTATGGGTTGTAATATTCTCTATAGATTTCCACTGTGCCTGATATTTTGGATTACACCAGCACACTATTGCTCTAATCTGAGCTGCCCAATAGTAATTCCTTAATGATGGTAGGGCCCATCCTCCTCTTTCTTTTGATAACAGTAAAGTTTTAAACCGTATTCTGGGCTTTTTTCCATGCCAGATGAAGCGTGAGATCATTTTATCCCATTCTAAAAAATATTTCTTTTCAATTTCAATTGGGAGGGTCTGGAATAAATATAAAAATCTTGGCAATATGTTCATTTTTATTGAGTTAATTCTTGAGCTCAGACTCAGGAAAGGAACAAGACTCCATCTATTTAGGTCTTCTCGAATTTTTGTATGGAGAGGTCCATAGTTTTTTTCCCATAATTTAGATATATTTTTTGTCAAGTTAACCCCAAGATATTTGATTGATTTTGTATTCCATTTTAGAGAATAGGTGTCCTTAATAATTGGAGGTGGCTCATAGTTATATGTAAGAATTTCTGTCTTGTTTATATTCAACTTATATCCCGATACCGGCCCAAAATCCTGAAACTGCTTCATTAATTCAGGTAAACTTTTATTTGGATTACCCAAATAAATTATAATATCATCCGCATAACATGCAATTTTATGTTCCACATCATTTATATTAATGCCTAGAATTTTTTTATTTTGCCTAATACATTGGGCCAAGGGTTCCAAATAGCTGAACTGACCTTTGTTATATGTGTGTTGGGACTACTGCATTAAAAGTGTTGTATGTGATTTTAGTAGAGTTGCTTATTTGTTCACATGGACAGCTCTAGTCAGAGGCTGCCAGTCACAACCATTACCACCCACTGCACTGCTGTCCACTGTAGGTGAGAAATGTTAAAATATCCACACAGCTTCAGAATTGAAATGTCCCATCCATCTGGACCCAATATTGGCCCTCGCTCAAGCTCTGATGATTCATGTTCTCCTGCCATGAGCACTCTGGCTAAGTTTCAGCTCACTCACTCAAGAAAATTATACAGGTGTTGGCATTCCCAAGCCATCTTTTGAGCTAACACTTCACAATAAATTTGCATACTGCTTTCCCATGACTTGTGGCACGTCAGTGTACATCAGGGTCTAGTTGTGACGGTAATCTTAGTGCAACAAGTTTAGGTTAAAACTATTACATATATAACATTTAAAGCTGGAGAGCAGAACAAAGTCTTGTTGAATAAGCTGATGTCTTGTTGACACAGTTCTATCTCTACAATGGTAACTTAACATTTAGTGGAATTTTAAGTAAAAATATATTGGATATTGGTCAATTTATTGTAACATTGAGAAGTATTTTGGCTGCGTTCACATTACCAGACTGAAGTGATCAGATTATTCCCTCAAGGTGACACAGATATATATGAGATATCTGTGTTCATATCCGATCTTTTCAAATCGAATCCTCTGTCCTAGATCAGAAACGAATCAGATACATGGACAAGAAACATGTTTGTGAATGATCAGATTAAACAACATAGGCGACATGCATAAATGTATCAATATGCAAATGTGTATTGTTTTAAGCATAGACTATAACAACTTTTTCTATGCAATTTTTTTCCATGCATATTTCTAACCCATTGCACACATACTATATAGTATTTTTTTTTTTTTTTGTTGTGAAAAACATATATATTTTTTGAGCTTTCATCATAACATTATACATAAGAGACCATACACTCATCTCGTTTTGTTTTGTTTTAAAACTATATACATAGACAGGGTCTGCCGAGGTAAACACAAATCAATACTGATTATACATCAGTACATATTCATATATAGATATAAATTACACTGATCTCTATATGAAAAGGGGGGAAGGAAAACCCTATATATATATATATATATATATATATATATATAAATAAAATAATAATAATAATAATAATAATAATAATGATGATGACATTCAAGAAAATAACCTACAAAGGCCGCACATCAACTGCCATCGCATATCAATACATTTCTACAGTCAATCTCCAGAACTTACATTACTGTATAGTATTATTTTACATTCCCAAATACTTTGCTTTTTTACAATTTTAATTTTAAAGCTAATTCTATAGTTCTTCTCTCTGCTTAGGTTTTCTATCTCTGTTTAAATGTTTAATATTTATTTTGTTTTGTTATACTTTTTACATCATATACTTGATTAGCTTTATGTGAATGTTGTAATAACAAAATAATTAAAAACAAAATAAATAATGAAATACGATTTTTAAACAGCAAGTTTAAATAGGTCCAGCATGAATAAAAAAACAACAATGTGAAAAATGTTGAAGTGGACAGAAACCTTTTGACACAAAGACAGTGTCTTGTAATATTTCCAAATTAGCGTGGGTGAAAAATGAGACGTTGGAACTGTGACAGATTTTTTTTTTTTTATTGATTTCTTTTTCTTTAAAGACAATGTCTCTGAATCCAGTCACTTTAAAATTCCACAAGGGAACATTTGATCTGGTCCCATCTCCTGCTCGTCTAAAATATCCAATTACTGCTCTGAACAGTGTCCAAACAGGGCAAAACAGACACTGTGTCTGGCCCCAAGATCTACAATGGCAAACTGCTTCTATCTGATGGTCTATTAGGTATTTCTCTGCTGAGCCTCACGGCTTAAAACTCCCCTGAAAATAGTTTGGACATGAGTGGCTGGACTGTTCCTGCATTCTGCTTTTTGAGCACTGTGTTTTTTGTGAGGCTGTTTATTAAGGGCCTTAATTGCAAGAGCCCTGGGATAAGCCAGAGAAGAATGTGGGAGCTGTCCAAGCCGTCGCTTTTGCCAAGTGGGATGGAACCAGGCTCCAGTAGAGGCCGTGGGCAAATGTTTGGCACAAATCCTCCTTCTCTCCCTCTCTCAGTTTCTCTCCCTGTATCTCTATCCTTCTCTCTTTCTTCACTTCTATAGATAGAATATAAATATAGATTAATATAGATTATCTTTCCTTTTCTGTAGATTGTATTTCTGTTTCTGTATAGATAGATAGATAGATAGATAGATAGATAGATAGATAGATAGATAGATAGATAGATAGATAGATAGATAGAGCAGCAACTATTGCAGAACTATTGTTCAGCACCTCCAGGAACTCCTTCAAGATGCTGAGAAAACTATTCCAGGTGACTCTCCCTCATGAAGACACTGAGATTAAAATACCAAGAGTGTGAGAACCAGATTTGTCCTCATAGCTTTAATGTCTTCAATATTAAATTTCAATGTAAAATATCATACAAAATAAGAAAACACATTGAATGAGAAGTGGTGTATCCAAACGTTTAACTGGTACTGTATAGATCAATAGATAGATAGATAGATAGATAGATAGATAGATAGATAGATAGATAGATAGATAGATAGATAGATAGATAGATAGATAGATAGATAGATAGATAGATAGATAGATAGATAGATAGATAGATAGATAGATAGATAGATAGATAGATACCTTGATTCTCAGACACAGACATTTCTTCCTTGTCTCTCTCTCTCTCTCTCTCTCTCTCCTGTAGTGAGCATATCTAAGTTATCTTGTTTTGCTTTTTTTCCTGAAGTGTTTGACAGTGGTAATACAGTGCATTTCTATGAATATTTCATTTGTTCTCTGAGGCAGACAGATTATTCGTCAATCTGTTTCGTGCTCTCCCTCTTCTCCTTTCTCCAGCTCTCTGCAAATGTGTTCTTCTCATTTTTTCTTTCTTTCTTACTGAGCGCAGCTCGTGTGTTTACCCCTCCTTTTGACAGTCATTTGTAATGACATCACAACACATTGGCAGAGAATATACAGACAGATGTTTGGCATGAAATATTGATCCCATTAAATGTCTTTTTTTTCCCTTTTTTTTGGCACATGTGGCCAACCAGGACCAAGTCGTCCATTATTAATGATGAACGAGCATTTTCTCGGTGTTACTTTTGATTTGTGCCCGAGTGCTTCATCCTTCGCCTTGCTGAAGCGCACGCCGATGTTGGGAGAAAGGCGGTGTTATAAATGAGGAGACCAAGTTAAAAAACAGCAAGCTAAGGCCTCCTCTGAAGGATGGATGTGTGAAATCTGTCTCTCTGGTCCGGGCGAAGGCTGTGTCTGTGTGTGTGTGTGTGTATGTGTGTGAGAGAGTGTGAGTGTAAAGATATGCAGGGACTGCCAAAGCGTCTCTGCTGCTGTGAGGCATTCAGGTTCCACCCACCGCTTTGACACAAATAAAAGGGAATAATATTCTCTCCATGCATGAGCGGCATATTAATGCAGATGAAAGTGCCCTTTATCCTGCACTGTTTCAGTCAGGAGAGAGAGAGAGAGAGAGAGAGAGAGAGAGAACCTGATCCCGCAGGCTCTTTTAGAAATCTAACCAAAACCCCCCTCCAAAGTGGGAATTCTGCTCTAGATCCGGTTTTGTTCCATTTTTCCCAAACATTTTTCCTAAACACAGCAGGTGTCTCTGGACACACGCTGCTTGGCACGCCAAAATAGAGCAACAGTGCTTTGCCATTCGAGATTACCTCCACACAATTTAAACCATTTTACATTATTTTTATTTTCAGTCGATACTGAAGATGCATATTTTTTCTGCGGCTCCAAAATGCAGCACTTTTCTTTTATTATTAAACATTATTACAGTCATATCAAATACTTTATACTGTAACACTGTAATGCTTTGCTGGTGTCACAGCTGAGACCACAACTCAGGTGGTGTGGTTTAAGAGAGTAAAAATGCATGTAAATTGTTTTTAATATACAGTGGCTTACAAAAGTAATCATACCCCTTGAAGATTTTCAACTTTTGTCACCTTACAACCACAAACTTCAATGTATTTTATTGAGATTGTAAGTGATAGACCAACATAAAGTATAACAAAGCATAAGTGTGAAGTGAAATGAAAATGATACATGGTTTTCAAAATTTTTATTAAATAAAAAACTGAAATGAATACATTTATGTCAATAATCTCAATAATTTTATAATATACCTTATATCATATTGTAAGTACTGGCAGAAGCTATATACATACATATTTTCCATTTTTCATATTTTTCATTGAATCGATTGTGAAGCTATTTATTTTTACTGCCACTGCAATACACTTCAATACAGCCCTTTGCTTTTATTATTAGGCATTATTTCTGTAACAGTATCAAATACTCAACCTAACAATGTAATATTATGACACTGTGACTGACACTGCTTAAGTGACAGGCCATTTTCTTGCAGATGTAAAATAATTACGATAGCACTTTACACTATGACATGCTACATGTCATGAGACACAAATATGTGTCATGTCCGTGATTTTTGTCATGTCCCATTGCTAAAATGTGCCGGACAGAACTGTGGAATATGTGTGTACGGTGTTCTGCAGTAAATGTGGATGTGTTTACTGGTTGCATGAATAGGGCAAGCCAGAAGGTGTGGTCACAATCATTACCACCCATTGCACTGTCCACTGCAGGTGGTAATGCCTTCTATGAGGTTTTCAGAGCACACAGGTGACACTGTGGATTGAGCAACGTTAATCGCTCACAAAACTTATTTTCATTCTTTCACAAAAAAACTACACAGATAAATTACACAGTTTGGATAGAGTGAATTTAATTGTGGTTGGATTAGAAGTATAAACATAAACCATTCTGACACCCTATTGGTTATACTGTGATCCTTCACACCTGCTCCCCTCCAGCAAGAACATAGCAGACGTATGTAGCCTAGTATGAAGATGATCCGTGCAGAGACTCAAGAGAACTCCAGACAAACTCCAGTCCAACTAAACTTCTTTATTTACATTCTACTAAAATATATTAATTTACAATGAGCATATATTCAGCAAAAACAGGGAACAGCGTAGTGCATCCCAAATTATATTATCAACATTACCATTTTAATATAACATTATAGTCATTATGGCTTTTAGAAAAATGTGTTTTGGGGAGGGGGGCTAGTGCAATATAGGACTCTGCGGCACTGCCTAAGCTTTTGTTCTTAATAGCACCCCCCCTCAACCTACATTACTATTCCTTATATACTTTAAGGAGTTTTGAAACCAGTACTTTTGCTACACTTTTACTTAAAAAGCTTGAGTTGATACTTCAACTTCTACAGAAGTATTTGAAACCCTACTATCTATACTTCTACCTACAGAGTAATGAATGTGAATACTTTTACACCTGTGAATAACACTCCACAATTCATGTAGACATCACAGTCCAGATCTTGTCGAATTGCCTCAGATTCTTACAGTTGTCAATTTTCTTTCTGCTTCAAACACATCAACTTCAAGAACTAACTGTTCGCCTGCTGCCTAATAAATCCCACAGATTGACAGGGTGCCATTGTAGCCATATAATCAACGTTCTCCACTTCACTTCACATCGTTGGTTTTAATGTTATGGCTGATTGGTGTATCTATGTGGTGCCATGTCTCCATAGTGAATGAATGGCATTTTTTTTTTGGGGGGGGGGGGGGGGGGGGCTGCAGTTGGTGGGAAATGGTGGCAGGATAAGGAAGTGCTTAATTGGCATGCAGGGAAAGTAAGTGTTCTCACTCTGCCGATCAGACGAGCAGCGGGGCATGACAAGCATACACTATCTCATAGACTTCATTAGGGCTCGGCCTGGTCCAAGTGGAGCAGCGAACGGGGGTGGGGGGCAGAATAAGGCTCCATAGACTTTATGCTAAACAGCCTGGCACCACTGTCTGCGATTGGAAATGCCAGAAACCACAACAAAACCCTGACAGGAAACATGCAGACACAGACACAGCCAGCGCTCTCTCACTGCGGGGAGGGGGAGGGGGAGGGGTCAGCGAGTGCATGTGCGTGTCTATGCGTGAGTACTGTATGTGTGTCAGATCCAGTATACATGAATGATGAGATCAGGCTTTCACACTGTCCAGTCTCTATTAATAATATCTAATAATCTCTATTCATTAGTGAGTGACACTAGAATGAGCGAATGTCTGTGTCCCCAGGTTATGAATTCATGTTAGACACAATTTATTACAAAATAGAACAAAAATGTACTATTTTAAAATGTTTTAAATATCATTACTTGTTATTTTTAGGGCCCAACCCTAACGTTGAAAAAACCCAGCTAAAAAAAGAAAACATAAAGTATAGAAAATCAGAAAATCACAATGTGTTTATATAATAATTTAAAAAGACACATATGCATTATTTACAGCTGACTAAACAGTATATATATATATATATATATATATATATATATATATATATATATATATATATATATATATATATATATACAGATTCCTCTCCTGAAAACTGTTTATTTGGGTGAGTAAAGCGCTCCCATTTATTTACAGTAAGCATAGATTTACAGATTTCCACTAAAGCTGGGTAAAACAACACGTAGCGTGTTTTAACACAATAAACACACAGGCTACAAACCGATAATACTCACCTCTGAGCGAGAAATGAGTTAGCGCTTAGCGTGGTTAGCAGCTAATGCTAATGTTGCTCCGGAACTGCAAGCCGGGGTTAGCAGCAGGCTACAGGCCGATAATACTCACCTCTGAATGGCGAAAAAGCTAGCGCTTAGCGTGGTTAGCAGCTAATGCTAATACTGCTCCAGTCTCGTGCTGGAGAACTAACATTGCACTTTACTGCTTTACTAATTTTACTTACTGGTAAAATTCATACATAAGATTATAAGGTGCACTGACGATTTGGGGAAAAATTAAAACATTTTAAGTGCGTTAATTCAGATGGAAAAACACATAATTGAGCTAGAATTCCAGCCGTTCTGCTGTGAAAACGTAAAACAGTATAAAAACATTGAAAATAAGTGCATTAAATATTTGATATCTGGATCTTTTCTTTAGCACCTTGACTTCCACACATGCAAGTTTTATTCAGTGTGGGTCATTTATTCTCTGTGCGGTCGTGGAGCTTTCAGACGTGCAGGGATTGAAATGAATAACATAAACAGCTCGGAGTGACTTTGCTTGTTTCTTTTTTCAGTCCAGTGCGTTGAGCTGAAGCTCATTCATAGCTCTTATGCTGCGGGCGCTTTCTCTGCTCCTTTCAGCCTCAATGACATGTTTTTATAGCTGGACCAAAGTACAAATAACACCCCGAATCCGCTCTTACTCACTCCTGTCAGACTCACACCATTATGTTTGGGCAGTTCCTGGGCAGCAGCCAGAATTAGCTGTAAGATTTCCAGGCAGGCACACTTTTCATAGACAGACAGATAGATAGACAGACAGACAAACAAACAGACAGATAGGCAGATAGATAGATATATAGATGATGTCGAATCCGCTATTTCTTTAGATATATTTCTAGTATCCATCCGAATCATCCATGTTCTGTTCCGGATCTGATGATGGTCAGGTTTTCAGTATGAACTCTTCAATTCTGCCTTTGCTGTGCAGCAACATACTACCCCAAATGCTAGTGTAATGATCTGGGGTGCCATCCTATATAACAGTCAGTCATTAGATTTATTGGCATTCGAATATTGCACGGCATATATATGGCATATATATGTGTGGGACTGTCATTTTTCAGTAACATAATGCTCATCCACACACAGCAAGGGTTTTGCATACATGTCTCATAAATGCTAGATCTATCAGCAATCAAAGATTACTAGCATCCTTACTTAACATCTGTTTGTGTTGGATGTCATATTTAGTTGGATGTCGTATTGAAAGGTACTTTATCTGCAAAGGATAGGACAAAACTGAAGGAGACGCATGTGTGACATTTGTGGGTTTGCTGTGAATAAAGTTTTAGCAGTTCTTTTGTTGGGAGTACTAAATGAAGTAGAATTCAAATAATTTTACTGTTTAAAATGTTATGCATGTTATGTTATGTTAATATAGTCTCATTAAATAATTTCATTAAATGTGATATGCATTGTTGTGATTGCTGGCACAAGCTGTTTATACATAGTCAAATGTTCTTTTATAAATGTGTTATTCAATGCTTGTAAATGTGTCGTGAAGCCTCTATGTAGATATCCTTTAAAAACATTACCCTATATTTATATAGGTACTGTAGATAGATAGATAGATTTGTGCTTGAGTGCAGGTGAATATTAACACATTGTATAACTTGACATCATCTTTAATGAGACACAGGCGTCTTGAATAACAATCAGGCGAACTGATCTCACCAAACTATTCCCAGCAGTGGAAGTGTCTGGAGGAGTTTGGCTGGTGTCTTTTTTTCACACTGTGACTAACCATGTTGAGTATGGAGGAGTGAGTGGGAGCTGATGTAAGCCTGAACAGAGCAGAGAACTGTGGGAAATGCCCTGATAGGACCTGATTTGAATGGATAGAGACGTTAAGCAAAGCAGCCATGTGTTTCTCTTTAATGCTGTTAGTGAATATTTGAGCAAATCTGTCTGAAATCTTTTAATTCAAGGCCGTAACACATATTACAGCGAATACTATGAGCAAGGTTCAACGTTCAGGATTGCTGCAAGTACCGTTTTTAGCGGTGTGGCTTACTTTTGTCCATTTCGATAGAAAACCGTGTGTCTTACAGTGTCAAAACATGTATTTGGATGCAGCTAAAGGGCTGTGAAGGGCTTTCTAGCTTTGTAAAGAAGATAACATTTTCTCACACTGCTCAGATATCTGTTTACTCAGTTTGAGACGCTTTTGAGCTGCTTGTTGCTGGGACACAGCCAATCTGTCATCTTGTTGCATTTTCAATGCCAGAGACATTGGTTGAGTGAGTCATGTGGCCTGTTAAAGTTTACAAAAACTGAACAGAGTGTGAGTGAAATACACTGCAGGCTCAGCAGGTTGTGGACTGGTGCCCTGTCTATGGGGCATTCCTGCCTTGTGCCCAATGGTTCTGGGTCCCAGAGCTAAAACAACCCTGACCAGAAGATGGATGCATGGATAGAATGGATGGATAGATGGAAGAATAAAAAAGTTAAAATATGTATTTAATGTGTAAGAGACAATCAGTTATTTCTGGGGTGGGCTTAATTTTGAAAAAAAAAATATATATAAATATATATATATTAATATGTTTCACACAAAACATTTACATAATCAACCAATAACAGATGAAAGGCAGACAGCAGACAGACAACACCACTAGTGAGTCGTGGCAAGAGACGGAGTGAGCGTCTCAGCCCTCGATAGCTAGAGCCTTTTACATTCATTTATATCTTAAAAAATTAACATATTAAAATTTCCAGATTAATCACGTTTGTTAATGTTGACAGCACTAGAATTATTCGAATTAAACATCATCAGTTTCAGACAATGCAGTCAATAGCCTCTAATGCAAACAATTCCTATTTACTAACCAGTAATCAGTTTTTTTTTTTTTTAACAAAGAAATGAAATACAGATTATTAAGTAAAAGTCACTATTGTTTAGGCCCTAATGTCCATGGTTTCAGTGTCAGCACATGAGAACAAAAGACAAAACTATTTTACATAAGATGAGTTTTGTTTTCATGTGGGCCTTTTTATGTTTACTGGAACTGTACATGGGTTTTGCCATTTATAACTATGCAGTTATTCATGATTCAAGATGCAGTATTGCAGCCATTTCAATGTATTAATCATGAAAACTTATATTGCAATAACAGTAAAAATACAGTTTAACTTTTTTTTTTTCTTAACCATTTTCCCATCTAAAACAATAGCCTTGATTTGTTAAAAGCATAACCCAATATGAACACCATTTGTCTATTTCCTATTTTTTAATTCTACCATTCTGCCAGTCGGCAATAAAACGGTGTAGTGCAGAGTATAACATTCCTCACCAAGCATAATGGGAACCAACTTGACTTTTTAAACCCCCAAAAGACCCCCGGGGTGACTTTCCCATGCTTAATGGCGGAGGGCCGTACAGTGGAGTTTTTCTCATGATGCTTTAAGCAGATTGCCACCGAACAGCTTGTGAAAGCGGGCGCACATTTTTCACATTCTCTACTTTTTCCACTGGCTGCTAACAAGTACACAAAGCATTATGGTTAAATGGTGGTTAAGTGCTGTTTAATTTATGTGGCTTCTTTTACTGACACTAACACTCTGGAGAGGGAGGGAGGGAGAGAGGAAGGGATGGAGTGAGAGAGAGAGAGAGAGAGAGAGAGAGACAGAGAGAGGGAGAAAAGAGAGAGCCTCCTTGTTTTCCACTGAACTCTGAGCTTTAATTCACAGTCACTTCTTTTTGTTGCTCTCATAAATGGAACCCCATCAATGTCACTCAAACTCCGCCCCCCTGCTCCCACCCCCTCTGACCCATCCCCCACTCACCCCCTCTTGATTTTGGCTCTGGAGTTGGTTCTCATACTCAAACACTTCCTATTTGCATACTGTATCCTTTCTCTGTGTGGTTTAATGGAGGAAAGAAAGGACAGAGAGAGGGACAGAAACAGAGAGAGGGAGGGAGGGCGAGGGAGAAAGAGAGAGGGAGAGAGAGAGAGTGCGAAAGGGAGGGGGGAGAATGGGACAGAGAGACATGGAGGTTTTTCCTTTCTCACAAACAGAGCCAAACACTGTGACATAATTGTTGGGCATGGCCGCATTATTAACACTTGTTTGCTGTGAATGCTCCTCACATGCTTGGATGAGGAACATGTATGGACGCAAATTAGGCATTTATCATCCTGGCATTGTGGGGTCACATGAGCGCTTTCCCACCCCCATGAACTCTAAATATTTGACCACCCATGTCAAAAAAAATGTCAACACTGAGAAGACATGTGCACGGCCCTCAGGCTTTTGGGGGACAATACTGTAACACTGTACATAAGCGGATACCCCTTGTGTTGTTGCAGTGGTATGGACCCTCAAGGGTACAGATTCAGTACCAATAAGGAAACATTATTATTATTATTATTGCAACATATTCATATTATTATTTAAAGTTTAGTTATAGAAAAGAAGGATTATATATGCACAGTAAACTAAATGGACACACATATTATATTGATTTTTGTTTATTTATTCAACGTTTTAGCGGCTTTAATATGTACCTATTGCTGAAAAAAAATAAGAGACCAAATTAAAAACCTCTGGAATATAATCAAGAGGAAGATGGATGATCACAAGCCATCAAACCAAGCTGAACTGCTTGATTTTTTGCACCAAGAGTTATCCAAAAGCAGTGTGTAAGACTCATGGAGGAGAACATGCCAAGATGCATGAAAACTGTGATTAAAAACCAGGGTTATTCTACCAAATACTGATTTCTGAACTCTTAAAACTTTGTGAATATGAACTTGTTTTCTTTGCATTATTCTGAGATCTGAAAGCTCTGCATCTTTTTTGTTATTTCAGCCATTTCTCATTTTCTGCATAAAAATGTTCTAAATGAAAATATTTTTATTTGTAATTTGGGAGAAATGTTGTTCGTAGTTTATAGAATAAAATAACAATGTTCATTTTACTCGAACATAAACCTATAAATAGCAAAATCAGATAAACTGATTCAGAAACTGCCCACACACAGCATGTCTAAGCCCTTTACAGACATATTGCCAACTATGAAACTATGAAACTAAGAATGTAAGACAACTCTTTATTTAAAGTGCATTATATACACCCTTTTAATTAATGTATTAATCTAGTTTAAGTTAAAGTTTTATGTGCAGCTGTACACAAACAGGTGAGAAGATGCCGTAGACATGCACTGCCAATAGAATAGGACTCTCTGGAGCAGAGGCACCATTATTTGCATAATGCCTAAGGGGCTATAAATATGTGGAGCATTGGAAATGTGTTCTCTGGAAGGTTGGTGCTTCATCCAATACTTTTGGGATTTGGGATGAATTGGGTTGGTGATCATCCAACATCTTACTTTACTAACAATCTTAACAAAAGCAAGATAAACTCTTTTAATACTATTGATTTCAGGTGAAACAAACCCGGTGACAGTGCAGAGAATCTACCGCTTTGGCATTAGTGATAATGTGGGTTTGGATTCCTCTCATTTTTATAATTTTACTCAGATACATAAAAAATGTAAAAGTATTAAACTCTTCCAAAATATCTAGTGAAGTAAAAGTGGAAGTAGGAGTAAAAATAAATCCATTAGATACAGATACAGTATTTTAGTAGTTAAGTAAATTAGTGAAGTAAAAGTAATACTCCAGTAGATACAGATACAGCATTTTAGTACTTAAGTACTGTAGTGAAATACTCCAGTAGATACAGTATTTTAGTACTTAAGTACAGTAGTGAAGTAGCTTTACTTCGTTACTATACTTCTCGGTCAATAACCCAATAATAAGCCATGTATTTTGAGGTGTAATGGAGATTTGGTTGATGCTTTTTACTTTTTCATTCTTCTTCTTAACAAGTGCACTTCATTAAAGCCTTGTTTTATGAACAGCCTAGAAAAAACATGCAAAAGTGAACACTTCCTATATGTGCACACATAAAACATCATGTGAATGCTCGAATAAATTCATACTGGACTTCAGAGCCTCAGCACTGGTTGCTGCTGATGTTTAGGCTGTAAATCCTGCAGCAGTGATGTGCAGAAGCTGTTGCGGGACATGTTGTGAGACGTGTAAAACGTGTCAGGGGTCAGCGTCGTCCTGCGATGCTCCATAAATTACTCTCCGGCCTGCTTTAATCACAGCTATCCTAACGGGCTGGAACGACCTCTCCTGACCTTTGCGTGATTAAAATGCAAAAATAAATAAATAAATAAGAAACTTGTTGCTCTTCACATATTTCATTCGATTCGCAGGGTTCGACACCGCCTTTCTGTGCATCCACCTTCCGCCTCACCTCTTTCACACCGCGCCGCACAATGACAGGTTTGTTGCTCAGTTTTTCCCTCTGTTTTGACCTGGAATGGCAGGGAACCTGGGCGTGAATGTGCTAGACGGCAGTGTCAGCGTCTCTCTTAGAGCCCTCGCTTCACGCCTGACTCCCACGCATCAACACAGGCTGGAAAAAGCAGTGACAGGATCTGGAGTTCAGCTCAGGGGTCTGTTTACTGTTGACGTCTTACTGGGATTGAAAGTAAGCAGAAATGTTGTCTGCTTATTTGTTTTCTGTTGTTGTCTCTTCACCACCAATTATGAGCATGCATAAACCATTAATCAACCTGTCTATGCTTCACCCAGGCTTTATTTTGTGGCACATGTTGAGCAGTTGAATGCAATAAAAATAATTCACAGTAAATAACAGTTCAAATCACAGTAAATCTCAACAAATACATTTAAATGTGTGTTTTTTAAGTTACATTTAGTTAAAAAAATATATATATATTTTCTCAGAACATTAAATCTTTTTGAAATTTTAGATCTTAGCATTCAAAGAACCATTATATTTATTTTATCATTCCAAGGACCACGTATTTGCTCATACTTAAAACTGAATATGGACTTTTTCATTATGTAGTCATTTTTCAATAAGTAATGTAAGCCCATCTTGTAAACCTTTTTGTTATCATGGAAATTCAGAAAATATTGAAATTATTATTTATATAAATGCCAAATGCTTTGTTTAAAAAATATTTTAGGTAACACTTTATTTGGATGGTCCAACTGACATTTAAATAATATTTAACTATATGTCTATTAAATACAAATGATCTTAATATTTTAGGTTTTAGGTATTTTAGATTTTAAGTTTAGGTTAAGGTTAGGGTAAGGGTTAGGTGTAGGGTTTGATTGTATGGTTTGATTAAGGGTTAAGGTCAGGGTTAGGTGTGGGGTTAGGTTCTATTTTGAATCATTTACATTCAATATAAAGTTAAGTTAAATTTAATGGACTTTCAATTCACTGTTAGTTGAATGTCAGTTGAGCATCAACAAGGCCATAAAATGGACCATCCAAGTGTTACCTTATTTTATTCCAATTTCATTTATGTGTCAGCCATATCACAGTTTTGGGAATGTTATTTTGAAAATGGCCATATCATTAAAAAGTAGGCTAAGAATTTAAACCTTTATTAAGTTCACACATTTTTAGAAGATTCCTTTAAATTAAATTTCTTTAATACCTGGTTCCTGGAACCTTTTATAATTGCTAAACATTCTTATAACACTCTCTGTTGTATAAGACGTTGTAAGCTAGCATCAGCTAACATCTTCCCACATTGACTAACATTGCACTGAATAATGGAGCATAGAATGGGCTCCCACACAGTAAAGTGTTACATTTCAAGACTCAAAATGTTAATTTAGCACTAAAAATGCTCATTTAACTCTGTATATATCAATAATATATCAACAATATATAAATAATAAAGTCAATATTTGCATTGCTGTTCCACTAAAAACACTAGTTTACCACAAGCTTAGCATTATCAACACAATGTACAAGAAAAATTGTGTCTGCTGCCTTGAGCCGAGACTATGCTTAATCTCAACCCAGTCTCATTTCCCATGCGTACGAAATGGTACGCAAAACTAAACACCGGCATGCGTACTCATACTCACGCATAGTGCTGCGTACAAATGTTACGCCACCGGCATGCGTACTCATACACACGCATAGTGCTGCGTACATATGCTACGCTGCTGTTAAGTATATGCAAAGAGCGAGAGAGAGCGCATAGGACACAGCGCGCGCGCGAGAGAGAGACTGAAACATAACGTTCGCGCGTGAGAGAGAGAGAGAGAGAGAGGGAGAGAGAGCCTGTGACATAGCGAGTGAGAGATTTATTAAACAGTGATTAAACAACTTCAACTTATGCAGGTGTCCACGCAGGCTCACTCACCTGGTGTTTGTTTCTGTTTCCGGATCTGTCATAAAGCAAGGATGTAACAGATGTAGGGCACTACAAGAGAGGCACCCTAGAACATCTTTGTGATGCATTTTTTTACGGTCCGGTAAACATTTTTATTGTAATTAAATACAAAATGCAAGATATTATTTGGCTGTTTTAATACACACATTAAATATTAAATTAAATGTAATAATAAAAAATATTTTATTTACTCATTCTTATATTTAAAATACCTAATACGGATAAGAGCGAATAAATATTATTACATTTAATTTAATTTATTTTTGCTTTATGACAGATCCGGAAACAGAAACAAACACCAGGTGATTGAGCCTGCGTGGACACCTGCATAAGTTGAAGTTGTTTAATCACTGTTTAATAAATCTCTCACTCGCTATGTCACAGGCTCTCTCTCCCTCTCTCTCTCTCTCTCTCTCACGCACGAACGTTATGTTTCAGTCTCTCTCTCGCGCGCGCGCTGTGTCCTATGCGCTCTCTCTCGCTCTTTGCATATACTTAACAGCAGCGTAGCATATGTACGCAGCACTATGCGTGTGTATGAGTACGCATGCCGGTGGCGTAACATTTGTACGCAGCACTATGCGTGAGTATGAGTACGCATGCCGGTGTTTAGTTTTGCGTACCATTTCGTACGCATGGGAAATGAGACTGGGTTGTTAATCTAGGACTACCACAACATCAGCAACAGAACATCATCACCTGGAGAGGTTAGACATGCACCTTGCTCAAGGGCACAGCCAGGAATATGCTATCAGTTTGCTTCTTGGCTAACAGCAACTTGTGAATGTGTATATGCAATAACATGCAATAAAAGAGGAAACATCAAACAGGGGAAACTTTTATAGGAACTGATACCATCATGTTCCAGTTCACTAACATAATTAGAACTATTAAGGCTGGAAATAATCAATGCTGAGGATACCATTTAAACAATCACACACCAAATAAACAGACCTGATCTATCCTAATAATTTTCCTAACAATACATCTCTCAATTTTCTCATCAGGTGGAACAGAAATGGTTTCAAAACCCTTGTAGACAGAGCATGGAAATGCCAATTACAAGTTAAGACTAGATAAGTAGAAAACAGTTGCACACTCCTCCTTAATCTACAACTTGTGTATTTTAAACTGTGCCCTTAAAAGTAGCCATAAATAGTTTCCTCTGTCACTCTCTCTCTTTTCCTGGCAAAATTTCTCCAAACAAGTCCTAAAAGGTTGTTGTGTTCCCAGTAAAAGTTAAAAATGGAAGCTGATAGCTGAAATGCTCGTCCTTGAGTTTGAAACATCTTAGCATTTTTAAATTGATGTATCAGAAATATTTATTTAGCATTTTAAGGGGGGCTTTGTGCAGTCATGGAGGGAGAGTGTCTGTGTTTCATTGCTGGGCTGTCTGACCCAAGGATTTAGGCTTGAAAGATTAAAAAAATAGCACCCAGTGGGATTGTAATTCTGTTTGGAAGGAAGATAAGGTTACCAGGAACAGTAAATGCTTAAGAATTATTAGTATTATGGATATTTATTGAGCTACACATACAGAAATAGTGCATGTGATTAGCAACACATGGGTGGAGTGTTGATCACACGTCCAATAACATCCCACACTCTAGGGATACAGGAGATCTGGGGATGCAACTGGCCTTGCCGTAACATATGTGATGGACAGACAGACAGACAGACAGACAGACAGATAGATAGATAGATAGATAGATAGATAGATAGATAGATACTTTATTGATCCCAGAGAGAAATGCTGGACATCCAGTAGCAGTAGGTATACATTGTACAGAGAAGTTACAAAAAAAGAATAAGATATACATTCACCGGTCACTTTATTAGGTACACCTGTCCAACAGGACTGAGTATTTTAGAAACTGCTGATCTACTGGGATTTTCATGCACAACCATCTTTAGGGTTTACAGAGAATGGTCCAAAAAAGGGAAAATATCCAGTGAGCTGCAGTTCTGTGGGCGCAAATGCCTTGTTTATGCCAAATGTCAGAGAAGAATTGCCAGACTGGCTCGAGCTGATAGAACTGCAACAGACTCAAAACTGAAACTCAAATAAGCACTCGTTACAACCGAGGTCTGCAGAAGAGCTTCTCTGAACATCAGCACAACACGTCCAACCTTGAAGTGAATGAGCTACAGCAGCAGAAGATCAAACCTGGTGCAGCTCCTGTCAGAACCGGAAACAATTCACAGAGGCTCACCAAAATTGGAAAATAGAAGATTCGAAAAACAATATTTGGACTGATGAGTCTCTGAGGATTTCTGCTGCGACATTCGGTTGGTAGGGTCAGAATTTGGCTTCAACAACATGAAAGCATGGATCCATCCTGCCTTGTATCAACGGTTCAGGCTGGTGGTGGTGCTGCAATGGTGTGGGGGATATTTTCCTGCCACACTTTGGACTGATTAGTACCAATTGAGCATAGTGTCAATGCCACATTGTTACTGACCATGTCCGTCCTTTTATGACTTCAGTGCACCAACTTTTAGCAGGATAAAACTGGTTTCTTGAACACGATATTGAGTTCACTGTACTTGAATGGTCTCCACAGTCACCAGATAGATTTCAATTCAATGGAGCACCTTTGGGATGTGGTGGAACGGGGTATTCGCATCATGGATGTGTAGCCGACAAATTTGCAGCAACTGCATGATGCTATCATGTCAATATGGACCAGACTCTCTGAGGAATGTTTTCAGTACTTTGCTGAATCTATGCTGTGAAGGATCAAGGCATATTGAGAAGATGACTGACGTCAGCTATACAGACAGTGCAAGGTATATAATAATTTAGCAGTGCACGTTTGCAAAGATGTAAACAGTTGACAGTAAATTAAAATAGGGTAAAAAAAATAGAACTAATACACCAAAGTGTACTCTCAAAAAAGAAAGAACCACTGGTTGCAGTACCGCTAAGCTGTCAAAGTTTCCTGTAATGAAGACCAAAAGGTGATCTGGCATTGTACAAAATTCTTTCTGGACTCATCACTAAAGATGACCGGCTTCTTGACAGTCTGGCACAACTACCCGCTAAGTTTCGTTTCTGTCAATTGACTCCTTCTGGATGCACCTATTTATTTTGTTTATGAGTGTAAATAAATAAATAGCAGCAGTGTATAAAGCGATTTTCCGTGACACTCTCTGTGATAATCTCCGCTCAAGACGGCGCTGGCAGGTGAAAACAGAGGGTAGACCTTTTCTCTCTCTCTCTGTCTTTCTCCATGACACCTTTAAGTCAAATCGGCTTTACGGTGACCCTTTTTAAAGGGGTGATGTGTCCGCTTTTCTGTGCTTGCGGCCTCTTGAACTTCTTGAAGCTGATTTTTTTTTTCTCTCCCTCCCTGAATTTTCGCACTAAAAGAAGATCAGTTTTGTGTGTCCTTTGAAATCCGATGAAGGTTATTCTCTCTCTCTTTCTCTCTTTCTGCGTGCTCTCTCTTGTATGGGCATTTTTCCTTTTTTTCTTTCTTTCGCAGAGAGATTGTTCGAACAGTAAGTGATGGGTAAATAAATTCTTCCCAACCTACTCGGCGGTATCTTGTGTCAACATTACAGTGCGGCTTACAGAGAAGTCAGAAATGAAACTAGCGTTAATGTCACTTCAAAGAGAGCCCACAAAATTACTAATCTTGTTCCTATTTGTCTGTCCTGGACTGTGTCTCAGCAGGTAAATTTTATATCCTTCCAAAAGAACTGATTTAGACTGCCTGAATCAACCCCCCAACCCTAAACCCCCCACTCCTGCTCGAATAATCCTTCCCAAAATCTCCTCTTTGATATGTTTTACCTCCGAATTTCAGTCAGTAATTAATTAGTGTGACCACGAAGGTCTATGCAGTGAGTGTAGGTGTACATTGAGCTGGAGAGATGAAGGGGAAGCAGATTTATTAATATTCTCTTCCATGATTTCCACAACTCCTGCAGCTCCTGCTCATTAGTGGTCAGAGATTAATTGAAAAACAGCCCAGTCTAACATAAGTGTTAACACCCACTTTCATACCAAGATTATTTCTCCTCTCTTGAAGCAGAAATACTTGCTTGTGTGCCTTCAGAAGTGTTAAAAGAGGTTTGGAAATCACTGGCTGTGAAAAAAAAACTGATTTGACAGATATTAGAGAAGCCCTGAAGGTTAATGGAATGGCTGCGGCGAAAGCTCCTGGTGTAAAGGACATGCAAACAGACTCGAGCATCGAGCCAACTCGAGTTCACCTGTAAATGTAAGTCATCAGCACGCCAAGGCAAGCCAAGAATAAGAAGAAAATAGAGAGATAGCTTTCAGCACAACTACCAGCAAGTTTATTGAAGGAGAATTCCACTAGTTTTGTCTTTTCTAAAAATTCTAAATTGTAAAGAAATAAAGGTCTTAGAGATAAACAAAGTAATTCAGCAAGGTTTGGTGTAAAATTTAGCGTTTTAAAGACAGAATTGTTTACATAAGTGGTGATTAAGGGTGAGACAATATATCGATATCACAATATACTGTATAGTTTTATTTGACTTTTAAGTTACTGCATTATTTATTACTGCATGTGGTGGCGCTATAATCAACTAAATAGGGTAAACCTGCGGTGAAGAATATTGGTTTTAAATTCTGTGAAATTTACACCAATAAATCCATAATTCCTGGTTTACTTAATTTCATCCTCTTCTGTAACACAGATACTGTGAAGTATTGTAGAGAATTGTCCTGTCCTATATTGAGTATCGCAGAATCACAGTATGATGATAATAATTTCTTATTGTAAAATATCCTTTGTTTCCAACACATAGTGGTGATATGAGCCAGATATCTGGCTCTAAAGGCAACATTACGTAAAGCCTTTATATGAACTGGCTACCAATCTGTTGTCCTATGAATGAGATATATACTAGAATGAAGTATTATAATAAAGTCCATTGGTACAAGCAGAACCCTGGAAAACAACCATGTCATGTCCCAATGGCATATTTTTGTATGAAACATTGATCTGGACATACTTGTAAAAAAAAAAATATATGATCATTTTATGAGCAGATAATGCATTAGGTTTGTTGGCAATACTTTGCAAAATGATATTGTTAGAAACATGTATTTACAGTATAATTAACAGTTAACAAGCTACTGTTGACAATGACCGGTTTACTGTTATGCCACATATATAAAGATAAAATAAAAGAATATTAAAGTAATTCCACCCATTTATAATGCAATAAAGAGCTAATAGTTTACATAATAAAGAATATTCAGTAATTGTAACTAAAATATAAAAATATGTAAATATACTATGCAACATATATAACATAAATACAATTAAACCAATTGTTTTTATACATACATAGTTGCCATATAAGCATATATCTTTTAATTGGCTCTTCTCGCAAAGTTGAAACAATCGGCATAATTGAGCGAGATCCATCTGTTCATCCATCCATTCGTCCATTCACCTATCGAAGGTGAACACATGATTATTAATTATTAATTACTAATTGAGCAAAATATATTTAGATAAAATTTGTTTATTAAGACAAAAATAAACTTTTAACTTTTGTATTGGAAACTGTTATTAATCACAATAACCTGGTCATTCTACTGATGTTCCTCAAAGTTGATCGTAGGAGATATAGGCAGACAGAAGCAGTGGACGAGTGAATCATTCAGAGACACAGTCTCAGTAGAGGTTAGGGCACAGGATTGGGAACGGTCACTACTGGGCGTCTGTCTCTTTCCTCCCCTTGGCTGGCCGGAGGAGGCCGAGAGGTGCGAGTTGTCATGGTGATTAATGCAGCTGCCTTTGAGTTAACCTGGAAAAAAGGAGACATGCGGCGAGAGCGTCTGAAAGCATTTCAAATTCTCCACCTAAACTAATAGGTGCCCGTTCGCTCCACGGGTGCTGATGGTACACTCTCTGAGATTGGAAGCCCTGCTGGCTTGTAAGAGCCAGATATGTGGACGAGCATCTCAGCGAAATCCATTTAGTTCCCTTGATGAGACGACATTTGCATCAGGTGGAGGAACACAGCCGCCGAATTATATAAATTATATAACCTGGGAGTGAACGTGTAATCATTTCTGACTTACAAAAAAAGCTTGTGACAAGTGGCAGCAGCTTTCCAGCTGCATATCTGTGTAGTTTTGACAGGGTATTAATTGGTGTACAGTGTGTTTGGGTTAGCGCTAGGCAACCCAGCACTGGGTATTATCTGATGCTATAGCTGTTGCATAACAGCAGCCGTTATGAATGCTAGCGCACAGTAGCGATCTCAGTGCATCTCCAGGGTCTAAACATTTCAGTTTACTCCTGAAAGCTCTGGCTTTCTTTAATGAGAGTGAAACAGAAAGCCTGGCTCACATTTTAGACTGGTGCTAACCTTGCGGACCATTACAAAGGAATGTGCCGTCACCTTCCCACACCACACAGACTGACCATTCAGGCCTGAATACAATCTCTACAATCTCTGAGAGATATTTCTACACTTGTGACTCATTGCCAATAGCCATGAGAATTGCTCTAATCACAGTTTACTTATTGTCAGACTGCCTGTGAGCCTCCCTGACATACAGCATGACTCACAACACTAAAGCTAAAGTCATGCACTCATACACCCCTGGGTTAAGATTATGAGATGATACCATGTTTTATTACAGGGCCTAAATCCTTTTGGGTACACAGTCACACACCCACAAACTTGTTCAAGTACTTCACTGTTTGAGGAACTTAATCTAGTCAGTGATTACTTGATTACACATAGTTTATTTATTTTGAATAGTCACAGTCTAGACTGAAAACTCCTTATTCAACTCCTAATTTATTTGTTACTGACTGTTTACCTGTCAGGCATGGACATTACTTTTCAGTAGCCACAAAATCCAGGATTGGAAGGTTTTTTTTAGATTTCATGACTTGGGTGTTACCAGGGGTAGGGCTTTCTTTTGCTTAGAAAACAGTAGTCTATTTTCTTCATTGTTGTAAACACTGCTTTTAAGATACTACCACATTCCAAAGCTGTTCTACTGGATTCAGATCTGGTGACTGGGAAAGCCGCTGAAGAAAACAGAACTCATTGAACTCAAGTTCATGAAACCTGTTTAAGACTGCTTTTGTTTTGTTACATGTTGCATCATCTAACAGCTCTAAATTAGCAGTGAACAAATAATATAGCGCAATGAATGTAAAATATGTTTTGGACTATACTGACATTTCACAGTATTCAGCCATAATATTAAAATCTTTTTCATGCACTAATTGCAAATAAAGTACTATATCGGAGCATTTTGTACTTATATAATTACAGACTCCGTCTGTTTCTCTGTATACTTTATTATCTTCCTTTCACCCTGTTCTTTAAAACCCAGTACACAGTTCTTTATAGACCCTTTTAAACAGATCTACACAGCAACAATACTGTGCTGTTGCTTCAAGTCATAAAAGCCATATAGAACCTCTTTTCCAGGAGTGCAGGTGTTGCAAAGGCGTTTAACTTCATTAAGCATCTGCTTTGGAGCGTGCATCCGAATTAAGGCCGTAGCGTCCAGCCCCCACAAGGTCATCAGTCAGTTTAGCAGACGAAAGACGTCAGCGTGCAATTATACCATGTGAATGGAAGTCACACAGGGGTCAGTGGGCAGCTGATCCAGGCCTGCCCTCTGGTCTCCAGTGGGTCACGTGACAAGGTCAACTTAAACAATGCCACAAAAGAGGGGCCAAATGGACACTCTGGCCATCAAAGTGGCCTTTACCGAGTGCAGCACTAGCAGCAGAGCTGTGTAATTCTGGTGCTTGCCCGCAGCTAGAGGGGAAGCAGCTCTCCAAGGGCTATGTCTCCCTGTTCAAATGAGCCATTAAAGCCTTTCTAGTTTGTTGTGATGGAAATTAATCTGTGTTGAAAGGAAGAGTGCACCGCTTTTGCTTGCGTTTCTGGGCGCAGAAGTGTCTAATCACACAAGACTCTTTCTGCCAAATGCTCAGATCTTTTATCCCCCCTCCCTTTATTATTTTTTCCCTTTTTCCAGTGTTCATCAGCGCTAATTGCTGCTTGCTAATTGGGTGAAGCATCCACTTTGGAACCTTGATAGTCCTTTTAAAAATATTTGTTTTTAATGAATGGATGGGACATGGACAAAACAGGAGGATGATAATGATCATGATTCAGTGAGAACACTGTATTTATACTGCTGTGTTTTTACAGTTGCATGCCAAATCTTATCCAGGCTGTTTCCTGAAGTGAAGATGAGCCATTTCAGTGGAAGTTACATTGAAATCTCAGATAAGCCATGGACCATCTATGACTGGTAGTCATTGAGAACATATATGTTACAGTATATGGACAAACGTTTGTTGTTTCTTCTGAAATCAAGGGTATTAAAAAGTGTTTGCACTGCTTTTGTTGGAGTAACTGTCCCTTCTGTCTGGAAAAAAAACATTCTTCTAGATTTTGGAACATAAATATGAAGATTGCATAATTGTTTCAGTGATAAAAGCTGGAGGCTATGTTCAACTCTAACCCACACATGGCATTAGGCAATGAAGCCAACAGATTCATGCTCATCTGCTCCAGAGGGTTCTATGTGTGTGTGTGTGTGTGTGTGTGCATTTGCACATCTTTGTCAGCAATGACACATAGCTTAGCTGACTTCTTATTTCTAAATTACACTATTGGCCCCCTTACTTCTGCTGTGGATTCATGCAATGTATCTTCATATGTTTTGAACTATACTGACGTTATACTATATACTATAGTTGTACCACCTAATGCTGAAATTAAATGCTGAAAAAATATTGTTTGAGTCCGTAGCATGTAACGGTTTGTGTTTGAGATATAAATTTCTCTACACAGGCGATGAAGGACACTTTTTTTGAATTTGTGGTGCAGCTATGAAGGCCTCTGCTGATTAAATGCCTTTTGATAGGATGAATGTGAAGTCTTTACACTCCACACCCATGGTCAAGTCAAAATAAAGCACTAAATACTATTGCAAGTTTTGGTGTATACAATAAATTAGCCTCAACAGAGAACAGTATATGGCATATGTGTTTAAACGATAAAATTAAATATTCATCATAAAAAAATTGATTCTATCAAAGTAAATTATCTAACCATTAAAAGAGTGCACATTTAGCAGCAATATGAAAAGTAATTGACATTATGTAAGCCATAACAGGACACACTGATCAAAAGCTGGTGAATTTTGCATTTATTCAGCTCTGATAAATAGTTCAACAGGCCTTATCTGGCATAATCTGTCCACCCTACCACTGAATTGAATTTTTTTTTAATATTTACAAAAGGTCACTTAATTTACAGTTGAACTGTAAACTGATGTTAGAAGGTGTAATCTTGATAGCAGACAGAGTGACAACCAGTTCATCCTGAAATATACCACCCCGAAACATTATTTTTCTTTAAACAAAAAAGCAATCACATGAAAAGACTCAGTGATTAATGAAATTTGATTAAATTGAATTTTGACAGGAGGAATATTGCGATGCAGCTATAAAGGGGTGTGCTTTATGGATATATGCACCACTCTGTTACTGAGTACAAGTTAGTAATGTACAGTTAGTACTTAAATTAACATAAAAAATAATTATTAAACATCTTAAAAGTCTATTTATTTATAGTAAATTATTTACTGTGGCAGTATGTACAGTTAGTGATGTTATTTAGACCTTAACAATAGACAACGTTCAAAAGCTGAAGAATTCTGATTTTATTTAACACAGGTAAACTGCTTTTTTTTAAATCTTCTCAGGTATAACCTGTCCACCCCATCACTAAATTGAATTTTCTTTCCATATTCACAAAAAGGTCACTTAATTTACTGTTGAAAAGCTGATGTTAGTAGTAGGGCTGTCCCTAACGATTATTTTTTAAACGATTATTCTAACGATTATTTTTTTCGATTAGTCGACTAATCTATTTATTGAGAAACATATTTAAATAATTATTATTTTACGTTTTAAAGCAAACGATAAAATACTATATTTATATATAATAACAACAACAGCAACACAAGCCTACTAAACCAAACCCCACACTTATAATCACTTACATGTACAACACGTTTAGATCTATAACGCTAAAAATGGATAAGCTCCCATACACCACAACCGTGTGTTGCACTGTTTTCTGTGACCGCTAGATTTTGTGACCACGGGCAAGTAGTTCTCAGCAGACCGGTGCACTGGCCGATTCGAAACGTGTTCGTTTCTAATGTTTACCCCGACTGGCCAAAACGGTTCAGTTTAGGGCTGAGGGTAAGGTGTAGGTATAGAAAGCTTCCGTTTTGCCAATGAACGCTCATAACCGTGAGCACTGGTCACAAAATTCCGACGGTGACAGAAAACGGTGTAACACCGCAGCGCTAAAATAATTTAAGGCAGCTAGCTTAGCTAAACACCTGAACTTATGAATAATGCTACTGTTTCTGGAAACTGTGAAATGCCATGCACAAATATAAACCAAAAATGTATAATTTCTGCCTGTGGCAGGTTTAAAACCTTTGGTAGACAGCCTTAAGTCTTTTTAAGGACACACGCGGAGACCCTGATGTAAACGGTAACTTACTGTGTGACCCTGTTGACATAGTGCTCCTGGATGTTTGCGCTTCAAGTGCTCCTTTTGCACATATGGCAGAGGACCACATTGTTGCCCTTTTGCGTGAAATGCTCCCAAACTTTAGATGCCCGCTGGCGTTTTTTTGTAGCTGTTTTCACTACCGCAGTTCTACAGCGGGGGTGTTGTGCCGATTCTGTCCGCGAAGCGGGAGTCAGATTCAGCAGAGAGTCTCTCTCTCTCTCTGTGTCTCTCTCTCTCTCTCTCTCTCTGTGTGTGTGTCTCTCTCTCTCTCTCTCTCGCACGTGAACTCCTCCGCGTTTGACTTGCAGAACTGTGTTTAGCTGTTCTTAAAAATCATTTTAATTAAATAATAGTTCTATGCTTCTATGTTACCGTGTTAATTAACATATTTACGACGCGCCGACGCACGTTATGCAAATCGATGTATTTTCGTAATCGATGACGTCGATTATGTCGACGCGTCGCCCCAGCCCTAGTTAGTAGGTCTAAGCTTGATAACAGAGAGTGTGCTGGCAAGTTTATTCTGAAATAGATCACCCTGTCACATTTGTTTTTATCTCTTTATCTTTTTACATACAAAAAAAAATACATTGATGTGTCTATTTGACTCCAATCTTGTGAAGTTATGTTTGGTGGGTATATGGTATGCACTGTATATATAAATGCAACACTATACTACTAAGTGTGATTTACAATTTGTGATTTAATTGTTTTTTTAAATGACTAATTATTAACAATCTAAAAATTCTGTTCCATTACATTTAATCATTAGTCCACAAAAACAATGCACTGTCATATTAAGTGGCAATGTGAACAGTTGTTGTTTTCTACATTTTTGGCATCAAGCATAATCGGTCCACCCATCCAGCATATTTAATTTCCTTTCACTGGTCCAGAAAGGCCATGTAATTTACTGTTGAAAAACTGATGTCTGTGATAACAGACTATGTGGCAGCCAGTTTATCATGAAATATACAACCCTGTCAAATTGTTCTTCTTTATACAAAAACTGATTCCTTGAAATAAAAAAATGACTGACATGTCCGTTTGACTCCAATCTTCTGTGTATACTCAAAAAGTAATGAAATAACAAAATTTTGGCAGAGTGAATATGCCTAAAGTCTTTCTTTTGTGTTCAATGATGAGGTTTACATACACACACAACAGCAGCAGCCCCTTAATATTTATTTTCTTATTTTAAATTAAAAGCAGTGGTATTCCTGAAATAGGAGGGGACGAAATATTCTAATTAATGAAATAAGTGTCCTGGCATGACCATCCCTGCAAGGTCTAATAATATGTTAATTCTAAAAACACAGTGGTCTGGTAGGTTTGTTGGGCATAATTGCTCTCTAAATTTCTCTACAGTATTTCAAAAATGAACAACATTTACAGAACAATGTCTAAATATACTCAACAAATTCACTTAACAGTTAGTTTACATTAGCACTGCAATTAAAGCACTCTTCTACATGTTTATTGCAATTACACTTTCTCACCAGAGAGGTCACTAATTCCCCAAATCCTCAAAACTTACATACTGTCACTTTAAATATAAAAGTAAAATTACTCAGTGCTTGCCTTATCTATCAGGGGGGGTCTGTGACTAAAACTTAAACAGATGGACAATATGCCTGTTTAAGAATGAAAATGACTTTTAAAACTTTGTACAATCATTAAAAACAATTTAATTTGTTTTGCCAAACAAATACAGTTTATCCCATTGTGATGGGCACCTATATGGCAGATTTAATCTTGTGGTACACTTCCACTAGTCCATTAGTTTTTTCACCTGTATGAAAGCCCCATATAGCACCACATCCAATTTTCTCTATTGGAAAAGGCACCCACATATATTTCTTTTTTTTTTTATACATAAAGGGCAGCTAACAGCACTTTGTCTGTTTTTCTGCCACTCTAGGGGGCATTTTAGAGATATGTTTCCATCATGGGGCACCAGGAAGCATTTACCTTGCTCTGTTGCATCAACTAACATGATGTTGGCCGCATATCCACATGTGGGCATTAACAACAGTGTTTCCTGCATGATTAAATCATGTGTGTGTTTAAACGTGAAATGGTTTCATACAAGCTATATTTCATGCAAACTTATAAATTTAGCCTATAAATGTTTGACTGAGCATCATAACACTAATCTAGTGAGCAGCATATAGGCTAAAAAGTGCTAACTTTTCTAATTAAAATTACATATTAGTATGTTCAAAGTTCACCAAAGTCCCTAACACTCTCTGCAACTTTTCTCCCCAGTGTATTGGGTTTATTAAGTCCCTGCAATTTGTAATTGACAGGGATGGATCATAAAGGACAATGATCCTAAAAAAGCAAACGTAATTCTTATGTTGTAGTAAGGACACATATTAGGCAAACATCTTCTCTCTTCTGATAGGGTAGAGGCATTGTCTAGTAGGGCTGTGAATCTTTGGGAATCCCACAATTCGCTTCAGAATCGATTCTTGGGGTCACGATTAGATTTTTTTCAGATTCTTTCAAATTGGTTGGGTTTCTTTTTCTTCATCTTCCATACTTTAGCGGCGCAACAACACACACTGTAACACGACACTACACGACCCTCTGTAGCCTAATAGGGAGAGGCAGTAAGAACAAAAACTTTCCCTGTCCTGTTGCTGCTGTCTCGTGACACTCACCTACTGTCCCGCGGAGCTTATCTACTGTCTCGCAGAGCTCCACGGTACAGTAGCTGAGCTCCACGGTACAGTTAAAAAGCTCTGCGCGACAGTTAAAAAGCTCTGCGCAACAGTAGCTGAGCTCCGCGCGACAGTAGCTGAGCTCTGCGCGACAGTTAAAAAGCTACGCGCGACAGTAGCTGAACTCCGCGCGACAGTTAAAAAGCTCCGTAGTAAAGTTGCTGCACCCGCAAAAAAAATGATTTTTTGAAAATGATAATCGATTCTGAATCATTCAATGTTAGAAACGCGATTTGAGCTCGAATCAATTTTTTCCTGCACCCCTATTGTCTAGGACAGATAAATTAGCATGAAGTTAATTTTGGCTCAACTTTTGTTGTACCACATCCTGTGGATTCAGCATGCTGGACCCATGATGCACTGCCTGCCTCTTACAGAACCAATGCTTTTCTATTGAAAATGACACGACAGAGCAGTGTAAATGCAGCATGAGTCCTTCTGGCTCAGAGCAGAAGTCACCCAAACTTCTCTCCATCTTACCCATCTTACTGTCTCTTCCCATACTATCAAATCCTGATGGTATGCATATATGCTGATGATATGCACAGTCTGACCTTGCAAAAATGAAGCAAAAAGGGCTCTACGTTCACGGGAAGGCAAATACTGACACAACTGCCGCTTTCCACTCTGTCATTTCAGACTTAAACAAGTTGGATAAACAGCGCTCTCACTTTCCTTTCTTTAACATATTCCCACTACTTAACTAGCGCCGCTTCAAACACGCCACATTCTCCCCCGCCCTGCGCCCTCTGGCAAAGACACGCTTTGATGCCGTGACATTGCCTTTAATTTCGATGTGCTCTGCTCCACGGCTCACCTTTGGACTTATCAAGCAAATGCAAGGCACCAAATATGATGAGACTAGCCTAGCTGTTCACCTCACAGTCTGCATGCAAAGGTCACCGCTGCTTTGTGGAGGGTTCAGCCCAGATCCCACGTTCGGCCCTGAATTACGATGAGGTGAAAAGGCATAGGCGACCTATAGTTATTAATGTATTCCCAGTACATTAGGTTAAGAAGCGTGCCATATGGTTGAAGGTGATTTATCGGCCAAGGGTAATCCAGGATTTGGGGCATTCCCAAGATGAATATGGGAAAGTGTGTGTTGTGCTTGTACCTAAAATATGCAGCAAAATACAGAAATCTCTCTTATTAGTGTCAGTTTGCAGCAAATTTGCCATACTATTGAGATTTTATCACTATTAGTAATAATCACTGGAGACATGGATAGACATGTATAAAATTTTACACCCCCCCACTAAAGTACATCATCGAGCATAGGCTGGAATTCTCTTATGTTTAATGATTGATTTGGGACTACTTGACCTTTAAGGGTTTGATGTATCTGTGTATCTATCTGGTGCTGCATAACAATATCTTGGACATCAGCACTGCTCAGATACTGGTTTGAGGAAGGCTAAGCTGAGCGTGTGTGTGTGTGTGTACGTGCCTGTAAGATCCTTTCCTGTTGCTGAATCATCTACACTAACACAATACCACATGACTCAATGTAAAGTAGTCATTTTCGGGAATGGGTGCCCGTTTAAAATGTTACATGGTTACAGGGTTAAAGGTAACATGGTTGAAGGTTTTTTTGTGTTAAAATGGCTAAACGCTATCGTACAACACGTTGTTTTAAAATCAGATATTTCTACACTTGGCACTGTGCCTAATACACTGACATGCCAAAAGTCACGGGGTAGCAGTATGCAAGTGTTATCTCAAGAGATAGCTTGGGAATGCCCATGTCTGTAGAAGTTGTGAGGTGTTATCTTATGAGTGAGTTTGAACACCAGCATGCTCATGCCAAGGCTATGTGAATTTAGGGGTGTTGGAGTTACTAAAATTTACATTCCTCACTTCACGGTATCACATTTGTACAGGGTAAAGCCCCATAATTTGATTATAGAAATGTAGAAACGGAATCATAGTTTACATTTAGGGTATCATTTTTGCCATTTTAATAGTACAAAGTGTTCATTAAATGTTAAAATCTAAGTATATTTTAACTTAGTATTACAGTAACTTTTGGGCTGTGGTTAAATTATTTTTGTAAAAAGCTTTTATATTCATGATTAGCTTAACCAACATTAGCTATCGATTATCTCACTATTAGGACAGATGACGATAATTTTACAAAACTTTAGGGGCAATGAGTTTACCAGTCCAGTCAGAGATAGTTGTGAAAAATAATTTGAAGATACATTTTTAAAGTTTGCTTTTTGGGAAAGATTTAGGGCTTTTAAGGAAAACAAGTAATGAAGCAATAGTATTTACGTTACATTTTTAATGTACTAATATTTTTATGCATTGAAAAAACAATTAAAGTTTACTTTAATCTACGTTTCTTTTCTCTGCTGCATCCTTTTATGCAATTTTTTGTAATACTGTTCCAGACATGAGTAGCTTTTTAGGATATAGTGATAATATAGATCATAGATAATAGTAATTATTACCACACTTAAAAACCCACTACGTTTGAGTATGTATTGTTGATATTACAGTATACTCAATTTTTACACTTTTATCCATAATACATCCTCAAAAACTAGTTAGTATTTAATAGCCAATAAATACACAATAAGGATGCACCCACTATATGTCTTAGAGACTTAAGGGGCATCAAATTCTTAGAATTGCTAAAAAAAAAAAAAAAAAAAAGAACACTGCTTTTCCCTGCTTTAGGCACTAACTCAGGATTACCATGTTCCCTGTGTTATCTAATCTAAACCACCGATTATAACATTACCCATAGAGTACAAAAACAGATTTATCACACACTGCCTAATTCATAGGACTCATATTTTGATAATTAAATAAATTCTGCACAGCCCTGTTGATTAGTGTGCAATGGGGAACATTATCTTATTTGTATCAAATAATCATCTAACAGCCATGTAAATACACGATGCTAATGAAGTGCCAAGGGCAGCCTCGGGTGCTGATGGGTAATTTGCGTGGCTTTGATTTGCATGTGATGTAAGTGTTGACTGCAGGGAAAAGCAGAAATCAGGAGGCTGCGCTTTTCCTGAATGTTTGGGGAAGTGGCCAAACCTTGGCAAAACATTCCAGCTCTAACCCTGGCACAGATTAGCTGGGTCAGGTTTCTTCTTTTAGAAGCTGCTTTCTCTAAGGGTGCAATTTACCGTCTTTCTCTGTGAAGTAGGTAAACACACCGGGTCTATTCTGGAAGATCTGTGGAAGATTTCACCCAAATACCACCAGAGATATGAGTACTACAGCTAAACTGAGTTGTTACCACTGAACTAGGGCTGGGAAACATTGTAAAAAAAAGAAATATTGATTTTCTTCAAATATAAGAGTGATTCTCTTTTGCTCTTACATCATTTGTAAAAAGAAATGTGCCAAAATTGTAACAAACTACACCATTTAGAGCTATCAAATATGCAAAATAATGTTTCTTTTACATTTATTTTTCAAATAAAATTTGAGCAAACTAAGGCTTCCCAATATATCATTTTAACAGCATCAATGCAATGTGTGCATATGCAATAGTCAAATCACAATGCATGCAATCTTACATAAAGCTAATTTAATCATACATGCTATGCTATAGCATGCTTGATACTAAATCTTACAATTTTTCTCATTTTGCATGACTGCCTGCCCAATCTTGTTTATTTTACTCCAATAGTGGAGACATAAATTGAATTATTTAACACTGTGACCATTTACACTATATTTATTAAATACTAATACCATCACAGGGTTTTGAAGAAATGTGGTAAAATTACTGTATTTTCTTATACTGCAATATACATTGTAGAACAACAAAATATCACAATACATGTTTTTTTTCCAATATAGCTTTAGTTAATAAAAGAACAAAAGTTTAATTACGGTACTTTTTTAAGAATAACAATAACATCTCCCTTCAAAAATTAGCTATTACATTAAACAAAGGTGCATTTTTTTATATTTTAGTTAAGGTAAGGGGTATAGTATGAAAATCAGTGCAGCACAAAAACACACTTTACAGAACTCTTTTTTAGTTTCTGAAACACATGCATTTCTACTAAGAGTCCTTCAGGCAGGTTCTGTATGTAAAGATGTACGATCTCTATTATCCCAGTTTGAATGGGATTCAAATGAATCTTCCAGTACTGAAATAAAATAAAGTGAACTGAGGATGCTGTGAAATGAAAATGTGGGCTGATGCTGTTCTGATATTTTCCAGTACTGAAAAATAAACATTAAATACACTCTTTATAGCTATTGCACAAGGGGAGAGTGGAATTTACGCCATGTTTAACCCATTTGTGGTGGTGAACACACCATCTGAGGGTTAGTTAAAGGAGGACAAGGATCCTTTGCTCCAACCTGCCCACAACTGCCAGCCTGGGGGACTGAACTACTGACCTTCTGGTCCCTAGGCCCACTACTCTAACCAGTAGGGCATTTAGAAATGATCAGAAAAGAACCATATTTTTCAGAAGAAAAACTTATAGAACAGGGCTGTCCAATGCAATAACTTAAAAGGGCCACATAAAAAAAACTAATCAAACCCAGGTCCATTTGATGTGTATATTATTTATTTGTATTTTTTTCTATATAAACTGTCTATTGTTTTGTCTAAATATGTCACAGACTAAAACAAAACAGAAAAATAAAGGCAAAGACATAGGAAATAGACCATGAAATATAACAGTAGTACCTAAATTATTCATATTCATTTAAATATACATGTTTATTACAAAAGGCTACATTAGCTAGAGATACATGTTAAATGTTGTCCTCAGTGGACAAGCTGTCTTTTAAACATGACTATATTTTTTAAATAGACACTTTAAGGAATCCTTTTTTTCTGCAAGTACATTTATTCTTGCTATCTATTTCTGAGGATAGAGAGAGAGAGAGAGAGAGAGAGCTGGGCAGTTTGGGTGATTTTCCTCTGTGGGATGTAGCTGTAGAATTAAACAAAAAGTTGTCCGATTTGTCGTTGCTCACATTTTTGCAGCAGATTGTTAAAACAGGCCAGTTTTTTTGTTTTTTCGTACATACTGAAGTCCTCCAGATCATGAAGGAACACATATGGAATCATGTAGTAACTTAAATACTCTGTGAAGCATTTAGGTGCTCTTATCTGTGGTGCTGTTAACTTGCGGTTTCTAAGGCTGGTAACTCTGTTGAACTTATCCTGTACAACAGAGGTAACTCTTGCTCTTCCTGTCCTGAGGCGGTCCTGATGAGAGAGAATTTAATCATAGCATTTTTGATGGTCTTTGTGACTGACTGCACTTAAGTTCTCAATTTTTTTTTTTCAGATTGACTGACCTTCGTTTTTTAAGTATTTTTTTCTTTTCTTAGTTGTTCTAATATATACAAACTCTACCTTTTACAAAACATAACTGATGCTCTCAAACACATCAATATTAACTCTTGACGAGTTTAGCACAGCTGTTAACTGAAAACTATTCCAGGTGATTCTACCTCATAAAGCTGACTGAGAAAATCCTGCCAATATGAGCAAAAATGGTATCTAAGCAAGAGGAGCTTTGACAAATTCAAAAATATAAAACATATTCTGGTTTAATTCAAACTTTTTGTTTCATTAAATAAGTCTGTATGATGTTCATAGTTTTGAAGACTTTAGTATCAATCTACAATGAAGGCAATTATTAAATAGTATGGTTCTATGTAGCACCAAAAGAGTTTTACTTTTCTTACAAGTCAAATAACATTTTTATTTAGAATGTAGTATTCTGTTCATTTTTGCTCGTATACTGATTTGGACCAGTCTAAACCAACTACAGGTGTGAAAACAACTTAAGAATATTCTCAGCTGAATTTCTAAATACTATATAATTATACTGTAATATAACTTCTGCAGTAATATGAATTATAGATAATGTATTTGATGTCACTACTTCAGCATCACTAAACATTCTACTCCTCTGTTGTTCAATAAATACATCTTTAAATATCGGTCCAATATAAACATCTGTCTGTTTCTGACAGATGTTGTCCAATATGTCAAGCAATTATCTACGATATTGACAGGAATCTGATATTGATTAACCACCTCTAAACCCCTTCAGGGTTTAACCAAATCTATTGCAATCAATGTACCAATACTATCATCCTACATTTTCAGTCAGTAAATCAAATTTAAATAAATTATTGGTCGAAAATATAGTGCTCATGAAACATACAGCTCTGGGATAAAATAAGAGACCATAGATGACTACAAGCCATTAAACCAAGCTGAACTGCTTAAATTTATATAAAGTGATCCAAAAGCAGTGTGTAAGACTGGTGGAGGAAAACATGCCAAGATACATGAAAACTGTGATCAAAAAACAGGGTTATTCCACCAAATATTGATTTCTGAACTCTTTAAACTTAATGTACTTGTTTTGTTTGCATTATTTGAGGTGTAAAAACTGCATATTTTTTGTTATTTCAGCCATTTCTCATTTTCTGGAAATAAATGCTCTAAATTACAATATTTTTATTCGGAATTTGGAAGAAGAGTTTATAGAATAAAACAACAATGTTTATTTCACTCAGACATATACCTATAAATAGCAAATTTAGACAACCTGAATCAGAAACTGAAGTGATCTCTTAATTTTTTCCCGAGCTGTATATGTGAGCTTTTCTGGTGCTGTTGATCTCCCGCTCTGCAGACTTTAATTCTGACTCTAATCTAACACACCTGATCCAGGTAATGAAGCCCTTCAGGGGCATCTGATTTATTAGAGTCAGGTGTGTTATATATGATCTCTCTGGGGTGCTGTATCTCCATGACAAGGATTTTGAATCCTCTTTTCTATGAAACAAATATTTTGTGTTACATATTTTAAAAAATAAAATTCATATATTGTAATAAATGACTTTATTATTATACACTGATATGGGAAGTGAATGTTGATGCTGATATCTGATATTTGTCATGATCATGTTGTATGTGCTGATATAAATGCATAAACATGTGTAATATGTAGATACTGGGAGTACATCTACTTGAACCAGTTATGTTCTAAATTAATATTTTGTATTTATTTAATTAAATATATATTCATTTCTATAGAGTTACAAATGCAGAAAATCTGTTGTACCAATCTGTTGATATAAATATGATATTAATATCATAGTTCTTCCCCATTTTTGCACTGGTGTATGCCAATATTTCTCAATTATTGTCCTGGTGGCACTATTTGCTGCACCTTTATTGCTTCCCTGCTTCCAACACACTTGATTCAACTACTACTTTTTTTATTTTAATATGTAGATATTTGATGATATATATATATTTTTGATGATAACTATTTATATTATTTTCTATAGAAGTAGCTATAAATGCAGAAAATATTTTAAATTTGATATTTTGTATTGCAGTCGTCCACAATCATCTAAACCATTTGCCATTACCAAAATTATTTTTTACATCATTGTGCATTCCGATTGTTGCATTGGTGCATGCTATTTATGCTATATATGCTATTAGTCCATGAAATATGTAGAAGCAGAAAGTGCTGAAAGGAATCGAGGCAAAACAACGAAGCAAATGATGTCTGATAAGAATTTCTTATTATTCCAATAAAAAATACATTCATACAGAAATAGAACAATTTTGCAAAACAATTTCAAATAAAATTTATATAAAGCAAGAACAAATAAAAATCTTAGAAAATGTTTTTTTTGTATTTCATTTTTAACTTTTCTTTCTGTTCAATTTTTTACAAATATTCTATAATAGACAACAGGGGAAACTGTGAGAGAAAAGAGTGATAGAAAGCGTTGGTTATAGTTACAAGCAAAAAAAATGAGAGGCTTTCATTAAGGCTCTATTGCCGCTTGAATGATGTTGGCCACAGTTTCAGAGGCGGGATGTACTGTTCTCTTTGCCCACAAAGACCTTGCTGGCTCGGGTTTTGTGGCAGCGAGCATCTCTGCGCTGATCCTCCTACAGCTCCTCCAATCTGATCTAAAACCCGCGGAGCTCGGCTGCCCTGTCAGATTTCACTCTGGAGACAAAGTGCAGCACTTCCCTGATAAAGAGCGTTACTATCCGTCCGGCTGTGTCAGAGCTGTTTAGTCTTTTGGAGAAGAAGTTATTGAGATATTTGCGTGTAGAGATTTTGATCAATTGTTGGCCCAAAAAAGAGAAGAAAAGTGGTAAAACAGCAGTAAAGCAGATCAGATCTCAAAAAGCTAAAATGCTTACAATACATATACACCCAGCCAGCACCCAGGGGACCTGTCTGCTCGCCCATAGGCGGTTCGATTCGATGGCTGTAAATGTACATTGTACAAGCTGAAAAGAAGCGATTTATCTTTATCTTTCTGGATGCCTGTTCTCTGTTTCCATAATACTGTTGCTGGGCTAAAACAACGCCATCCAGACAGGTCAATAGCGAACTGCCAGAGTCAGCAGTCTGTGGCAGAGTCTATGCCAGCAAAGCCTTTAGTAATTCATTACACAGATGCAGTACAAGGCAAGGCCTGTCCTGCGAAGGCTTGTTAATTACAATAAATCTTTAGTTTTTTTCCTCTTAGTCTTAGTTGCAGGGGGTTCAGGCCTGGGGCCTTTTAAACCTCGGTGCCAAACGCCTGTCAAAGCAGCTGCGTTATTTTCTCCTCATTGCCCTCCAGACTTCTGTGTTTGTTACGCAAGGACCAGTTTTGCAGCTTCATCAGATTCTACCATTTTTTTTTCTCTTCTTTTTTTGGATACCATTCCAACAATTCCAATCTTGCCAAGTCGAATGAACAGTGTTAGTATTAGATATTACACTGTAGTTACTGATTTAAGTGCTTTTGCATGGTGAAATTATCATACAGACTTTGCTCTAATTGCGCTACTTATTTCAGTTCAAATATCAGAATATTGTGTTAAATCTAAATTAATGAAAGCTAATATATTCTCTGTCTATGGTTTGGTCGGAGTGGCCTCTTCCGAAAAAGAAAGGTGCGTTTTCAGGGGAAATGGAGCCTTAATAAAGCTAATCCGATCACTCATACAAGACATTGTATGTGACCCCCAAGGACCAATCTATTCCACAGGACAAGGTCACTTGCATAAGGCACCATTAAGGTCAACAGTGCATTAATAACAGGTAAAAATGGAGAGAGAGAGAGAACAAGAGGGGGAGAGACAGAGAGAACAGAGCGAAAGGAGTGAAAAGGGAAACAGCTATGTGACTAAAATGAATGCTAAGCAATAGTGGTTTATCCTCGCCAAAGAAAATAAAAAAATAAAAGGCATAAGCAGGGGGGGATTCAAAGAGAAGAATCATCATCAATCCATTTATGTACAATATTGTAACATTTAACCATTCGTATTTAGCTGCACTTTATTGGAATCTATTAGCAGTCCTGATAACAAAGAACAGGAAAAAAAGAGTACAAACCCTAATACCATGCAACACCTGTCTATGATAGTGAAGTTATAGTTTTTTGTGTTTTATCTCTAAGCACACAGCTTATACAATGGACAACAAAAGAGCTTTTTTGTAGCTTGTTGAGAAAACAAGCTACTGAACACATTGCACATTTAGTAGCTGCACCAAACACCAAAAAGCCACTTTCATTCAGGGCTGGGAACTCTCTTTAGACCCTCTCTCTAAAAGGAGTCTGTAGGGTTGGGTTGGGTAGGGTAGGGTCAGGGTGAGTGGGTGGGGTTAGACATAACTAAACCCTCCACACCCCCATTGCGATACAGAGCCTGGGGGGGTTTGGAAGGAGTCCCTGCTTCCACTGCTTCTGGCGAGTGGACACACTGGTTTTTGTTTTGTTTGGTTTCCTCACAGTGTGCAAGGAAACAAAAAACGGAACTTGATTCCACCCAACACCATTCATCCAGTGTGCAGTGGTAGACACACTGGTGGTACCCCCTCCTTTCCTCTCCATTCCCCCACCCCATGCCCTCCTATCCCATCCCGTCCTGTCCCAGCCTTTTCCTCAGCTCACACACCATACAGTCACCCTCACACTCAGCGAACTCATCCGTTCACCCTCAGACAGGCTTTTTTTTATAAGTACCAGTGTATTGGTTGTCCAGGAGTTGTCCCAAAACATGCACCATTCATCACACATCATTCATTCATTCGTGTTGTTGTTGTTTTTTTGACTGATTTTTTTTCCTTTTTTTTTAGTAACTTTTTTTTTTGTCATTTTTAAAGTCCTTCATTCGTCTCTTCTTCGCACATGATTTTGTCTCGTCCTTTCATTTTTCTGTTTTTTTTTTTCCACAACCAGTCAGTAGGCCTTTCTCCCGAGGGACCCGGAGGCACAGGATTCGGTGCAAAATGGCATGCTTTGGCTGGAACACACTCCGCTACCCTCCCTTAAACAAAGGGCAGGTCAACCAGGAGGCTGGTCAGGATACAAACGAACATATCCCCAGACGGCGCGCGGCCACGACCTGCTTTAGAGGTGCCTCTTCATGTGCAGGGCCAGGTGGTCTGACCTGGAGAAGCACCTGGAAATAAGTAGAGGAGAGAAATGGGAGGGTTAGCTTCAGGTCACTGTAGGAATAGGGTCATAAATAGTTTTCAGCTTAGAAGAATCTGCTAGGGAAAGCCCTTAATTAACATGGATACTTTAAATTATATGGAGGAACCGTTCTTTAAAGAACCATAAATATTTCTGCATTTTTACATTTTTAGAACACTTTTTAGAAGTGTATGCATTTTAGAGGTGGAAAATATGGTGATATTGTATCATATCATTATTACATTTAGTTATCAGGGTCACAGTGTATTTTTCTGAGCTTAGAAAGAACAGTATTGCAATAAATATTGTGTCATCAAACTCTAATATGCTTCAAATTCACACAGTAAAAAACATAAAAAAGAGGATACACTGCGGCTCTAAACCTAGATTTCTGTAATCAGTCTTTTATAAAAATGTTGTATAAAGGCACTAAATCTGAACTAAACTCAGATTGACTGGAATAGATTAAAGCACGCCCGAACACTCAAGCACTCACAGGTTTATGGCATATTTTATACATTACAGCGTCTAGAAAAGTCCCCAGCTACACCTACATAAGCACCAAAGCACAAGTCAGCTTGTGTAGAGTCTCATACCGCTACATGTTTTCCATTACCCAAACAGGGAATGAACAACACAGAGCAGAGAGAGAATCTGAGCAGATAATGAGTCGTTTCAGAGCAAAGCAAGCAAAACTCAGTGACAGGAAATGGAGGGAGGGCTGCGCTGGGCTTGTGTTTGAACAGTCGGCACATTCGCTCATAAAGCAAAATCCCAGTCGATATCAATATTCTGGAAATACAATACTGTTGCCATTGCTCTTTCAAGCATTTAATCCGATTAAGCAATTAAGTGATGAAATCCGAGCATAATGTGACGACTGCCATCGATGAACAGATAAAAGGAATCAATGTGGCGAATGCGAAATCTATTGTATTTGCTCTGCCTGCGCACATCAAAGGCGCAGGCTGCCGGTAAGGAGACAGACGCATCGCGATAACTGTCAGAATTCTCAGTGTCACAGAGGAGAGCGAGCGAGGGAGCAAAAAAGCAAGAGAGAGATGCAGATAGAGAAAAAAAACAGAGCTAGAAAGAGAACGTACCTGTCACAGTGACTGCATTTAAATGGCTTTGCACCCGTGTGCTTCCTGAAGTGCCGGGTTAGCTCGTCGCTGCGCGCAAAACGCCACTCACAGCCTTCCCATGAACACCTGTACGGCTTCTCACCTGCAAACAAAAACACAAACACCTTTAGCACTGCAGCCGGGAGGGCACAGGGGGATGAAATAAATAAATAATAAAAAAAACTTCACAAGCATCACAAATGCGTCAGTCAGACACAGGGCACTCTCTAACTGCGGAGGTTTTAATGCGCAGTCAGCTGTAGCATTCAGCTGGGAATGATCGGAATGTTTAAAGTTCTCAATCTGTGCTCTTGTAAGCTTAAATAGCATGTGAATGAATGGACAATGAGTTCGATGCATAGACTGCGGGTTTGTCCAGGACATTTAAAAAAAAAAAAAAAAAAAGTTAAGGGAGAAAACCAAAAAAAAAAAAAAGAAAGAAAGAAAGAAAAAAGAAAAAAAAGTGGGCCACCCAGTTCCCCCATTGAAATGTCTGGCCCTTTCCCATGACGAAACCAATAGTGTTTTGGTAGAGCAGGTTTCCTTTCATCCTGCGAGGCCTTCTACCCCCTCCCCCTGAGGGCAAAGCCACATTCCAAACAGATTAGGTCACCGTGCAGTCATGCAAGGCAAATATGCAGAGAGTGGCAATGGTCTTGCAGCTGGGGACAACCTGAGTGAACTCTCAACGCTATTACACAACTACTCTAGCAGAACAGATGAATCTCGGCCAGTTGAGCAGAGTTTCAGTCTGAACTGAATATCGGTCAGACTGAGATCAATTCTGGCTTAAATGTGTTTAGATAACGCTAAATGTAACTCTAGCACTGAAGGGAAACTACAAAGGATTGTACTTTCAATGTTCCAGAGCGGCCGATACTGGTTTCTTCTTACGTGAGGCTTACGTAACAACATGACGACAGCAGAGAGATCATAGGGGCATCCCAGCTGGTGCTGGACTGATTTGTAAATGTTGATGTGTGTGTGTCTATATATGTAGCGGAAGAGAAAGTTTGTACGCTTATTTAATTGATTGAGACATTGCAGATTAAAAGAGAAAATAGCATAGCTGCATAAGGGTTTGTGTTTCTCTTAAAATGAAAGAACACACTGACCACTATCAGATGTTGAGAAAGATAAGGATAGGTAAAAGAGCAAAACAGGTGTTTTCTTACCTGTGTGAGTACGCTGATGTGCTTTTAAGTGAGAACTCTTTGTGTAAACTTTCCGGCAGCCGTTGAAGTGACACCTGTGCACTCTCCTCCTGCCGTCTGGAGACGTGTCCCCTCCTGCCAAACCCGACTTATCCGCCCCTGAGACCTTGGCCATTCCCCCGTGCCTGATCTTGATGGGCAGATGCAGTTCAGTCTGTATGGAGCCCCATACCTGGGCCGCACCGGGCTCCTGCAGCGCCTCCGGTGAAGACGGGGGCGTGGCGATGATGGACGAACCCAAGTGTCCAGTCTCAGACAACACCGAGCCCAGAGGGTTGGAGCTAAAGCTGTGGGTGGGCGAGAGTTCCTCTGAGCTGTCCGACGCCTCGCTGCTGACGTCCGAGTTGACGCTGTTGGTCTCCAGAGCCTGGCTGTCCTGATTGTCAGGGTCTTCCTTGACCCGCGGGAGGGTTGAGTCCGAATCGCTCTTTGAGTCCCCGCAGGCCAGGATCAGTTTGCTCCACAAGTCCTCCTGGCTCTCAAATTTCAGGTCAGACGCTGAGACGTATGGTTCGCTCTGGAGGTAGCGCTCCAATTCCAAACATGTCTGGCGTGGGGAAACAGGGAACACAAGGTTAGAACATTGGGGAACCCTTCAATTTTTTAGTTTTCAATTCTGGCTTAAATATTGTGCAGTGCATGTTCAGCATTTCGTTGAATTCCCAGTCCAATTCCCTGTCCAGACGGGAACTGCACTGCTGTGCTAAATAGTGCCTAGGCAAGACATTTAATTCTACACTCGTCAAGTCAACCATTGTCAACTAAGTCACTCTGGACCAAACGTGTCTGCTGAACAAATGCAAATGTAATCAATCATCAGGTTCCTCAAAACAGGCCAACCAAGCAGAAAGCCATATCCCCTTTGGCGCTAATGAGGAACAATCTTTCCATCATCTCTCTCACGACAGGTTATCCTGGGGGATGTCCAATTTCCTGGCACATCTCAAGCTTCAAGTCTTGCTTCAAGACCTTTCTCCATGCAGTATCTGACAGCACCACTGACAGTGTAGTTTAGAGCTCCAGACTGAGCTCAGGGGAATGAATGAACGTTGTCTAAGAACATCTCTAAAGATCAGCAATTCCACGTGTCAAAATGTTACGCATGTTTGACACACACACACCTAAAAAATGAACCCAATTATGGTGCTCTCAGCATGATTGTGTCCAAATTTAGCTTGGCTTAAGCCAACGTTGCAGCGCCTCATTCTGAAAGACTAACATTTATTCACTTGGTTAACAGTGGCCACGTGAGTCATGCACTCGGCCCTTTTCAGAGTCCTTTTAAGGAAGCCACAACACTTCCTCTCTCTGCTCTGCTTATGTTGAGCTTCCTCATTCAGACTCGTGAACATCCAACCACACCACTGGGTTAAAGTGAACAGCTGTAAGCAGAAGTAAACTCAGCAGTGGTGAAGCGAGTACCAAGAAACACCACTTAAAATGTATGTACTCAACCAATGTTCTCTTGCTAGCGCTGCTTGTGCAAATGACGGAAGAAGCACATTCTCAAGGCCTGGGTCATCTTGTGAGTGCGTGGGTGTGAGTGTGTGTGTGTGTGTCTGTGTGTAAGTGAGTGTGTTTTTAAATGCATGTGTGAATGAGTGTGTTGGAAGTAACCACTGGGAAAGCAAGTATGAACACATTCGAGACGGTGCTTGGCTCTTGGCTTGAATCCGAGAACCTCAATCGCCTGAGGGTTTACTACCTGGCTGGATTTCAATCATGCTCTGACTGAATATTCTCAAGGGAAGAAAAGCGGCATGTAACACCCTCGCCTGTCACACCGCTATGCTGCGTTATCATACTAAACCCAGCCTCCTTCTTGGATTATTTTTCATATTTCCATGTGTCATTGATTTTCTAGCTTTGGGAGCCAGTCAGAGGCCTAGTAGAGAGTCCTCAAGACCTTCTCTCAATCATAGAAGCTCAGGAGACCCACACAGTGTTAAAGTCACCACATGTTTTGGCTACTATACTGGCTATGAGGTCTAATATTAGTACACTAAAATCACTATAAATATGTCTTCTAATTATACCTAGGTTTATTTTTAAGGCGTTTTTTTATTAACTATGTGAGGTTTAGAATGACATGTTGCCAAATCATGCATTTTTCTTCCTTTTTGAATTGAAGCTCCTCTAAAATCCTAAAAGTCTGGGTGAAAGGCAATCATATTAAAACATAGTATTATAACTTACAATGTAGTTTTATGATGTACCATGTAAATGTTCACAAAAGTTGCCAACTCATTCATTTTCCTCCATTCTGTGAACATAGGCTGTTTAAAAAACATAACTTAAAACAGACTCCTTTACCATTCTGGATGGTATTATATAGATACCTGTGCACTTTGTAGGGTTATGAAATAAGGGATCACCCTAGCTAATAAATGCAAAGTAAGTTTGAGTGTCTGGAATCTTCAAAGTGTCAAGCAGTGGGTTGCCAAATCATGCATTTTCCAAGTGTCTATACATCTAAGCCTAAACCATTCATATTATTAAGATGAGATTTAACATATATATATATATTTTAACTTTCTTTACAGATATACACATATAGGTTGCCAAATAATTAAGTTTTCTCTTTTCATTGCACTTATACTAGTCTAAGACTCTTAAACACAGCAGTGCTCCCTTAACAGTGTTACAGTAACTTACTCCACTCCACTAGCTATCAGCGGGAGGCGACACTGACTTGCACTTTGACAGCGCACTCAGCTGCTGCAGGCTTGCGCTCCTTTTACTCACAAACCGCCTGCTTCCTTTGCTTAATTGCAAAAAAAAATACTCCAGCAACACATTGCTACAACTACTACAACTGCTGCTGCTACTATTACTATACTCTTTCTGCTGAACCTAGGCATGGCATGGCAGCGAGGTTGGCAAGGCTTGTGCAAGCGTGACAGACACGGCTGGCATTTCAATTCAAAGCCATGCACACACACGCACATAGCTCACATACATGCAAGTTAGGCGCCCATTTAGCTATCTAACCACAACCACAGCGCCTCAGCCAGTCAGAAGAGGGGAAGCATGTTTTTGAATCAGCTGCGTGCGTAACGCTGTGGATAAGACTACTTTTTTTTTGCTTTTAATGTTATTATACGTTTTCTGCTTATTATAAAGATATATATTACTCTTATCACCTGTTGCCATAATTATTTTAGCGTGACACTACTGGTATTTAAATTTAACGCCATGCACACACACATATTATATTTATATAACATACATGCAACTTAGGCGCACATTTAGCTATCTAACCACAACCATAGTTAAACTGACAGAGTCAGCCAGTCAGAAGCCAGTTTTGAACCATGTTTTTGGACAAGGCATTACTCACGATGTGGGTATTGCGCACAATATTTTATTATTGTATTATTTATTGTATTATAAGGAAATTCATACAAAAAAAGCTGTTATTGTTATTATAGTATTATTCAAGCATGACACACTACTGGTATTTAAATTTAAAGCCATGCATACACACACACAGATATGAATGCAAGTTAGGCGCCCACTTTGCTAAAGCAAACCACAACCACAGTCACAGTGTCAGTCTCAGCCAGTCAGAAGCAGGGGGCAGCCTGTGTTTGAATCAGAGGCGTGCGTACCACTCTCTCTATATCTCTCTCTCGCGCTCTCTATGGATCCATGCATATATAACTTATATGGGCATTGCGCATTTTAAAGCCATCTATCATGCACTATAAAGAATGAATTACCTGTTGCCAGTATTCTTCAAGCGAGGGCAGCGCTGAGAAGTAGCCCGTGTCGTGGACGATCTGGAGCTCCTGAAAAATGCTGCACATGGGTAGCACATCCATGGCAAAATCCCAGCAGAAAGAAGGGAAAGAGGGGTAAAACCAGAAGGGGGGGAAAGCTGTGGAAGTTCTAAAGTTATCTGGGGCTCGCAGAGCTTCCCGTCGTTTCTCTCCGCGTCTGTCTTCTCGCTCTCTGTCGGGAAGACCACCTCGTTTGCGCTCGTGACAGCGGAGAGAGGGTCCTCCTTCTCTTTCGTCTTCGTCTCGGTCGTACTATTCTCGCGGGTGCGTGTGTCTCGCACATGCAACAGCGGAGCAGTGGAGCGTCGCTTGTGCGCGGATGGTCCTGTGAGTGTGCGTGCTGTGTGCGTGTCCCTCACGCTCTCTCACGCTGGATAGAGCTTGCTCGCATGGACCAAACACACACACACTCTCTCTCTCTCTCTCTCACGCGCTCGCTCGCGCTCTCTCTCTCTCTCTCAGATACTGAAGTTCAGCTGGAAGCCCTGCTGCTGCTGCTGCGCTCTGTCAAACTTCTCTATTCAAACCTCGCAGCCCCCTCGCCCCCCGCCCTTGCTTTATTTTTCAGATTTTTTTCCCCGCAAACGGACCAATCAGAGGCGACCAGGTTGCGCGGGCGCATATGATATCACCTTGAGCCAATCACCGCGCCTAATGCAGATCAACTCGCCTCTTCTCCATCCTCATTGGCCCGCTCATCGTCCGGCCCCGCGCTCTGATTGGCCGGCTATTTTTAGACCCATATATAAAGGACTTGGGTACAGACACACTCTCTCGGCTTCTGCTTTTTTATTTTTTGACGGTGGCGGCGGTGGTGGTGTTGCTGCTGCTGGTTCACTCCGTGCCACAGATCCACTTTAACTCACTTCAGCTCACTTTAGCTTACTCCAGTTCCCTTTACAGAGCCTGTAATCACCCCAAGCCCATATTTAAGCAACACCTTCTCCATTTCTGGTACATACTGGTGGCTTTTTTGAACTCTTGGCATTTCAGTAGCCAAGTTCTTTTCCTAATGCTCTCTTACTATTTATTCACTTATATTCACTTTTATTAACTTTCAAAACTATGGAAGCCAGTTCCCGTTACCTCAAAAAAAAATAAATCTAAATAAATAAATCCAGCAGCTGTCCAGCACATTTTTAAGTCATTATTTTAAGATAGTAAGTTGTTATTTTGAGATACTCTCATAATTCTGAGATACAATCTAAATATTTTGAGATAGTAATTCATTATTCTGAGAGTTACATTATGAGATAGCACATTACTTAATAATAAGTACTTAATAATTATGGATAATGGATTTTTTTTTTATTTTAGGTGGCGTGCATAGTCTTTCATACAAAACAAACCTTACTACACTGTAAAAAAATATTTTTGCTTTGGTTCTTAAACAAGTAAACACGTCCACAAACTACCACAGAGAAGGTGTTTGGTCCAGACTTTTGGACTTTTCAGTTTGGTCCGAACCAAAGTAGCAGGTGTGAAAGGGAATGCGAACCACCATCTAAAGGACTAAAAGAACCAGAGCGGAACTTCTAAAGCATGGTCTGGTTTATCTGCAATGTAAAATCACTTGCCTAGATGGTTCAACCTAGACTTTTTACTGGAAGTTGACGTAGTCTTTAATCAAACCAGAGGGCTTTGTGATTTTTCTCTCCGCAAAAAACAATTACAATGTCATTAGAGATCAGATTTTTCAACTCATGTTTGGGGACAAAACAAATCTCAGATCAGCTGCTTGCGCTTTCTTAGGCTCGGACCAAAACACACACAAAAAAAAAAAATCAAAATATGTCATTAATTTGCTTAAATATAAATTTGGTAAAAATTTTAAGCTGTCTAAAGTAAGCTAGAGTGCTAAAGTGTATGGCAAGTCATTCTAAAATAACCATTTATAGCCATCCCTAGGTGCAATATTACCACTTATTTACTATTTATTTGCTGTTTACTGTATCACGGCCATACAAACTTACGTCGAACCATGTTTCCTCTAATCTTATTTTTCTAGATTTATATATATATTAGTACTTTTATATTCTCTTGTAAAAACTCAGATTAAAGATACAGATAGGATATCATATAAATTGTTATTCCAGATATCTTGAATATGGAAAACTAAAGCGTGCTTTGAGCGCAGGTTCACAAATCAGTTTACTATATTCACTATGAAATTATTTTTCCATTATTTATGTAGCCATAGAAACTCCCAAAAGTTTAAGCTGTTACACTGACATTAGACTGTACACTTACTAACAGGTTAAAGTGTTTTTTAATCACTGTAATGACTTTCAAATGTATTGGAGTCCAAATAAAATGGCACCCACATTAAAACACTTCAGTAAAGTACAAATACAAGACAAAGCTACTTTAGTACAGTAATAAAATACATGTACTTTTTACTGCCTACCACTGCTGCCCTTTAAATTGATTTTGGCTCAGTTCTTAAACAAGCAAGCATGTCCACAAACTACCACAGAGCTCAACACACACAGCACCACACACTTCCACCAGGGGAGCCACATGGACTGAATCATAGTCAGGGGAGGAGAGCTATGATCAGCACTAATGTGAGCAAACCACTCTTTAAATAGGCACAAACCAGAAGGAAGATGCTGAGCCTTGCAGTGGACTTTCTGACTAATGTACCTTACCAACTGATTGGGCCACATAGGCCTGTTTTCCATGCTCATGACTCACAACAGTGATCTAAATGCTCAAAGTTTCATTACAGGCTGTTGTCCTGGTTTCTGTTTAAAGTCTGTTTGACAAGCATAGTGAATATGTAGGTTAAAGGGGGAAGTCTATGATTCTTCAAAACTTCTGAATAACTACATGGTTATGATGTCAGTCTTTTAGAGAACTTGGTGTGAAATGCTTTGTTTGGGTCTGTAGAGGTGAGTGCAGCTAAAAGCTGTGTAATGAGGGTATGGAAATGTTGATTAATATAAATTTTAGATTTAAAACCAGTTTTATTCATGGCACTGGATGCCCTTAGGTTATATATGTTCATACATATCCAATGTTACTGAGTAAAGAAATGAACAGAAATGAATTTCTTTACATATGCTACTTTGATCCCATAACCTACTCTTCTGACACAGCAAAAACATGCAGCAAAAATCGCAGGTTATCAGCTTATCGACAAGCAGGAACACTGACAGAGAGGCGCCATGATGAGTTCAAAGGCAATGATAGGAAATAGTTTTTACATCCTGTTTCTTGAGGCCTACTGAGGGTTAATAGAAGAACAGAAAGCTGTGCTGCACTCTTCCATGCTTAGTCATACAACTTCCCAATCAGATCAGATTTTTTCACTACTTCTACTTTCCAAAATACTTTCCAGTCCAGTAAACTTTGTATCTTCACTTTTACAGATTTTCTGTACGTCATTTTGAGTGACTACAACTACTTGTGACTCTGGCATTTGTGTTTAAATTTAATCATGAACGGACCAATAGGCTATTGTGGGCAATGTTACCATTTTGATTTTTAGTTTTCAATTACGTTCAGACAAGAATAACTAAATTGAACTACACTGTGCTTTACATACTGACATGATTGCCATTTTTTACTGCTGCTGTCAGATGATTCTTTTTTTCTGATTTCACTTTTTTACCTGGCATATGCACTTTACATTGTGATCAAATTTTATGACAAAAGGACCAATATAAATCCTCCACATATCTTGCTGTGAAATCAGTTTACATAGATTTTATCCTTCTCCTGTAAAGTTTCCATTTTTTGATATATTTATTTTTTTTTGTATGTGTTACATTAACTGTGTAAAAGACTGGGTTTGTTTCCCCTGAAACCACACTGCTGATGCTAAATTGACACCAGGCTTTTCTCTTCTAAAGCTCTGTGCTGCATTTTGCAACCAAAATTTGAAACATGGTTCCTCTGTCCTTTCTCAAAATAGTTGCTTAATTGCTTAGATGAGGCCTAAGTGAAGAAACGTCTCTTTTTCTGAAATTACATAAGACGTAGGACGAAGTTAATTTACACAGCCACCCGTTACTCAGTTCTACTGAGAAGTGGTGAACAACACTTTAACATTTTCCGAACAGAAGTCCATTGTGTACCGCCGCTGTATAGTCTGGTGCTAACCTCCGGAGAACTGAATCCCCATTGTGGCTCTCAGCTGAGGGCATATTTTGTAGGTTGTAGCATCTGATTCAGTCATATGGTGATGGAGCGCCACAGCCTCAGCCTTCAAAGCCATTTCAAGCATGCTTTTCTTTCCCCCCCCCTCTCTTTTCTTTTTTCTCTGTTGTGTGTCTCTGTGGACTCGCCGCGACTGTTCCAAACCGTGTCAAAGTGCAAGCATGCCGGACAGTGTCTCTGCCTCTCTGTGTCCTGCCTGCACTGAAACTGAAAGAGCATCATTGATGACGGCCAAGCCTGTTAATCTCGTCCGTCCCTTTAAGCTCAGCGAGAGGCAGTTTTTTCCCCCCTGCTATTTTCTTTCTATTCTGGTGGAAACAGGATACAATTTCGGAAGCAAGAATTTGAGTGTCTTAATGGGCTGCTTTATATCTGTGTGCTGCACAGAGTATTCATGGTGTTGTGGCTGAGGCTAAACCAGAGGCTCGGACAGTGTGTATCGTGTGGCCTTTGACAGTGTGGCCTACAGTGAATGTGCCCCCTAGTGAATGGTGTGGCTCAGAAGTGCAGAATGTGGTAAAGATCCATCAGGCAACCTACACAACCTCACAAAACAGAGTAATGCTGCTATCTATGAGATATTGTTCCTAGAGTTGCTGCAGTAAAGGATATTATTGTTGTTTTAGGACTGTTTTATTTCACTGATATAATAACAATATAATATAATAAAATACTCCTTTTAAATCAGCAGTGAACTGTTAATTTTTAGGAATATTCAAAATGTGGGTTTAGATTATGATCTTTCTTTTTTATTAAAAACAACTTGAAAAACAGCTAAATGTTTTAATTAGTCAGTAATGTATTGTACCTGCTGTGCAATGAAAAACATGTACATTTTGACATTTTTTAGATTTCTTCATTGTCTAAACTCTGTATCTCAAAGCGTCAAAAACCCAAAGCTAATAACATTTTTGGCTCCTCCACTGAAGAAAGCATTTTGGAGATACATGTTTTTCATTGGACATTGACAATATGTGCCATTATTGCTGTTAAAGCATAAACAAAACATGATTAAGGAGTAAATTGATGACTTTAAGTTGTTTGCAACTTAGCAGTGAGATTTGGAAAGCCTGTGAGATATTTATTTTTTTATTTGGTGTTTTTTCCTCCAAATCTGGCTATGCTTTTCTCTTTCTATCCAGGTGTCTGCCTTGACTGCTTCATATAGGCTATATAATGCCAGAGTAGGGGCAAAACAACCGACCCTCACAACACTGGCCCAATGAGAAACATTCCTGAACTTTCCAATGGCCAGTCGGCATCTTAGCTACAGCCTGTGAGGGTCTCCCACTGGGAAGTATGAGATGGAGAGGGGGTGGGATGACATAATTAATGACTTTGTATCAAAGGATTTGAGAAAGGTTTCTTGTTTGTTTCTTGATCTGAAGTGCAGTAGTGTAAAAATTCGATATTTAGATTAGAAGTTTCTGCATATAGTGTAATTTTTGTATTATTTCAATAAGTTTATTTGTATTTTTATACTATAGAACAGGGGTGTCCAAACTTTGTTGTTGGGGGCCAGAAGGAGAAATATATTTGAAGTCACGGGCCACAGACTCTGTAATAAAACAAATAATGAAATATACCACTTTAAATAATACTTTTTACCTGAATATTTCATTTACACACCATTTTACTTGACTTACTATCTTTATCTTCAACAGTGTTGTGTAAACTAAATTTTTTCAAATTGATGTTTAATTTCATGATGTCTCTTAATATAAAACTCCTTAATTACGACAACTTTTAGACTGTTTGACACGTTTTTCTGTGCTAGAAATGCGCACTCTCTCCGCTTTTAGACTCTCTCCACGTTTTTCTGCGCTAGAAATGCGCACTTAAGACTCTTTGGGCCGTTTCTGACACCTAGCATTTAAACTTTGAATCTCACATTATCAAAACAGCGTGCCAACTTTCATTCTATTTCTAAAATACCTCACGGGGCGCTCCAAAAAAAGAAACGGGCCGCAAATGGCCCGCGGGCCGTAGTTTGGACACCCCTGCTATAGGAACTAGAACTGCCATGGGGCCAGTGTGTGTAATCTGAATGCAGTACAGATTCAAAAGAATACGTCAACAGTTCATCAATGTTATAATTGGGTTTATTCTCATTTTGTTTGAGTAAGTCTACTATATTTTGAACCACTGTTGTGAGAATTTGATTGCATGCAGTGGCAAAAATCTCACTCAGGTTAAGATGTTGAATGATCACAACTTCAACTCATCCCCAACTCTGCAACTCATCCAACCATCCAATTTCAGAGAACACAGTTCCACTGCTTTAGTTCATTATCATCTGCTCCAGAAAGTCCTATTCTATATAGACATGCTGTCTGTGTGCATTTGCACATCTGTGTCAGCAATATGCACAAGCTAAACTTGCTGAAGACATTCATTAGAAGAAGTGTCCACAAATATTTGGACATATAGTTTACATAATAAAGATCAGATGTTAGCCCCGCTGAGCTCAAGTTCCTCGCCCTACTGATGATACTCAGAGAAACGCTTAACAAGCAGAGAGGAAAGATCAGCTGTGACCTTTTCACCAACCCAGAACATCCCTTTAAACATCTGCGCTTTCATTCAGGGGCATGTTCTCCCACTTCTCCAACTCAGGAGATTGTCCAAACACAGTTAAAGACTATAACACTGCGTTTGTGTGAGAGAGAGGGAGGAAGAGGGGGTGAGAGACACAATCTTGAGCGTGTAAAATCTTATACAGAACATCTGACGAATCTCTTATCCAGTCTAGTACCATGTATAAAAACATATGTTTGGACTGCCAGACTAGTAATCTATAACCACGTTCAGCCAATTCATTAGGATCACCACTCTGTGAAACAAGCCTTTTAATATTATTGTAATAGACACATCAGCCCAAATATTTTTTAGAGCTCTGTTCTTTTGTTTTCTGCCACTGAAGTTCTCACACACTACTGTTGTTTGTTTTCCCTTCTACTAATGGTCATTTTCCTGCCTCCTCACAGATTTTTAACTTAATTAAACGATTGGCTGCCGTTCCCACCAGTGTTTGAAGGCGAGTTGAGTGCTGAGTGTAAATGTTTGTGTGTAAAACATGAATGTAATGCATGAATGTAAAGCAAATCAGGTAAAATTGGATACTGTAAGTTGCCTAGAAAAATTTAATACTCAAAATTGATCTGGTAAAATTGATGTGCAAGTGTGGGGTTTCTAGAAAGTCGCTATATAATTTGAATTTCATTAATTGAACTTCATTCATAAGGTTTAGGGTAACTTCATTCAATCATTCATTTGTTTCTTGACAAAAAACAAAATGATCTATTATTTAATAAATTAAGCTAAATTATTTGCAGATACAGTATCTTCTTAAATCATAACTATTAGGTATATACTCTAGACTACATTTAAGAGGATTTCACTCGCTAGATAGTACGTATATAATGTTTGCAGTGTTTGAACACAGGTACTACATATTTTGGGATATGTGCAAATGTTTTATTACAGATGCCCCCTGATTCCTTCTTTATAGATAGCTTCTTTTTCTCTGTAAAGCTGCTTTGTGACAACCTTTGTTGTAAAAAGCGCTATATAAATAAAATTGAATTGAATTGAATTGAATAGATACCAATGATCATAAAGTATCAGTAACCAGAAAAGCAAAACAGTCTATTAGAGGTTACTTAACAATTCAGTGCAGTTGGGAGCGCATTATCTCTTAGCTACATTACACTGTGTTCCAAATTATAATGCAAGTGATATTTTTCTCATATTTTCCTAAAGGGTCAATGCAAATTACGGTCGTTATAATTTCTAAATCATGTCCCATTAAGTATAAATTCAATTTTATTGAACAAATCTCCCAATGATAACAGCAACTTTTTAAAAAATGTATATGTAAATTATACTAAGTGTCATTTGCATTGACCAGTTAGAAAAAGCTGAGAAAAATATCACTTGCCTAATAATATGCAACATGGTGTACTCTTGTAGCTCCATTGCTGCTCTGAGTGGTTTGGCATCGGAAATGGTCCATCATCCATTTTGTGTTTCTGAGCTGAGTTTCACAATACCTGAATTAATCAGACCATAGATGAACTGCGCTGGAGAGGATCTGAGTTTGATTTTGTTGTGCGCCTGTTTTCACATGTTCACTAAAAACCTTGACTGACTGAGAGCTCTGAGGCACTTGAAAAGCTGAAAAAGCTGAAAGTGTGAAAACAGCCTTACTCCATTTACTTAGCTTGCATGTCCTTAACCACACTTTAGAAATATGTGTGATTTTAAGTGATTTTCACTTCAAGTCAAGTATTTGAAAGGAATGTAGCCTTTATTGTGCTCTGTGGCACTCATCTGTGTGATTCATTTCATCACATTCCTTTCCACTGAGTGTTCTTTATGATTTTCCGAAGCCAGCAGGCTGGGTGTGTGAGGAAAGGGCAAAGGTGGCACCTCACAGCTCCCATCCTGTTCCTGGGGCAGCCTGGGGTTAAGTGCCTTCGTCAAGAGTGCTGAGCTTGGCCTCAAACCTTCGAGAAGAAAAACACTTCAAACCTTCAGAAGGTTTCTCTCCGCTGTGCAGTGGTTCAGCTTAAATATGTCAAATACCTCAAGAAATACAGTACAAATAAAACGATTCGTCATCCGTTGACAAGTATATCAAAGCTGTAGTGCAAAGTGTGGTGCAGTACACAGAACATTTAACTTATATATTAAATGCTTCTTAGGAATGATGCTACTGAAGAACCACTTTTTCTTAAAAAAATAGAAAGAAAGAAATAAAGAACGAAGAAAGAAAGAAAATCTTCTCTGGAACTTTCATTAGGAAGCCAAACTCTACAGAACCCCTTATCTGACACCTAAGAAAGTGATTAAGTAACATTTTCCATCTCAGTAGATTTTCACTGACCCTCTGGTTTCGCTTCCACATAGGCTCTGCCACCACAAACACAGACACCACCCAGCGCCCAACTTCTATTGAAGGCCGCTGTGTTATAAAGAAAGCACGAAAAAAAGAAATGTCACTAGATGCTTTATGGCAGGGAAAACCATTTAGCCAGTGATTCTGTCATAGAATCCGCCACCTACTTGTTTATTTTCAACATTTTGACATATCTTATAATAACTTACATTTTAAAGAACATTGTCATGTATAAATATACTACATAATTCATTTGCAAAAATCTTTGCTAAAAAAGGACGAAATGTAGAGAATATGAAAAACATGTAATTTGACCACTCTTCTCTTCCTTTTTCTTAATGGTAAAGTTATTAATGCATTTTTTTCTTTGTTTTAAGATTAGTATTCTACTGACAGGTGTAATGTTAAACGGGGAGAGATACGCTGCTGAGATGGAATAACCACAGAATTTTATTATTATGGCTTAGTAGGTTATTCTTTTTACATTTAAAACATATTAAAACTAAAATGCATCTGAATCCTGTGTGTACCCTCTAAAATATAAATGTACTAGAAATTGTTTTTCGAGTGATGCTATGAGGAACCATGTTTGGTTCCATACAGTACCTTGATGTGTGAATGTGTGAAGATCCTTTAAATTGGTAAAGAACAGCAAGTAAAGGTTCTTTAGACAATTAAATTGTTGTTAGTCAAACGCATCTCTATTACAAACAACCAATAATGGTTCTTCTATGGCATCACTTAAAGAACCATTGGTAGCATTTTAGTATTATTTTGGGGTATTCATTTTTTCTCCTACTTCCACTTTTACTTCGCTATATATTTTCCATGAGTTTAATATTTTTTACTTTGATACACTATTGTATGTGCTGCATTTTTACTTGTTACATTTATAAAAATGTTAGGAATCATTTCAAACCCACATTATCAATAAAGCCAGAGCAGTAGAAGCTCTGTACTGTCATCGGGTTTGATGAAACTCCTCATCCATAAGCAAATCAAATGACCAGACTGATCTTATAAGACAATCTCGCTGCTCCCGTCCTGCCTTTAGCACTGCTAACTTTTAGCACTGCTTTCTGTAAAAAACTACGCTAATAACACAGTAATGTACTTTTACTTTCAGTACTTCACTACTACATTTTACAATAAACTACTCACAATACTTAAGTACAAAAATGTTGAATGCTTTAGTACTTTCATTTAAGTGTAGAGTTTAAAGAACCTTTCAGCTTCTTCTCAAGTCA